>NC_059339.1:636666-1273333 GCF_018350155.1 Leopardus geoffroyi | reverse complement strand
TCGCCTGGTCCCATCGTGAGACAACCATCACACAAATCCCAGCTGGGGGCCGTTCTCCAAAACACACCGGCACGCCTCACACCGTCCGGGTCACGAAGACCCGGGAAAGTCCGAGAAACCGTCACAGCCAAGATAAGCCCGCAGAGACGGGATGCCCAAACATCGTGTGGTTCCTGGACGGGATCCTGGGACAGAGAAAGGAACGGGGGCGGGAATGAGGAGGCGTAACCAAGCATGGACTTCAGTTACTACTGGCTCCTTGACTGGCACGACTGGAAGGCGTTAATAATCTCAGCAGCTGTGTTTGGGGTGCGTGGGGACCATCTGTACCGTCTCTGCAAAAATTCCGTAAATCCAAATCCATTCTGAAATTAGAAGTTGGTTAAAAATTACGTGAGTGTCAACAGGGTGGCCATGGGGGTTGTGGAATCAGAAGCGCAAGCCACGACCTTCATCATGACCTTCGTCACCTCCAGCGTGGAGTTGGACCCGGGCCTGGCGGGGTGGCTCACTCCCCAGGCGGTGGAGACGCGCCCACCGCGTTCTTTTCCTATGTCAGGTTATGTTTTGTTCACTTCCGCCCCAGATTAAGTCTCGTGCGATGGCCGGAGACAGTAAAACACGGGACCCAGTGCAGTTTCTCTTCTGTTCCTCTGGCCACAGGGCGTGCTGTCGCTCTCACCAGAGGCAGTCTGGACACGAGCACGTTAGCACCTCTGCCACGTGTACCTACGTGGGCACCCACGGTAACACCCTCTACACATTGCATACGCATCTCGAGGGTTCTTCCGCATCGTTACGGCCGCTGCACCCTCGCCGGGGAGAGACTGCAGGGTCCCCATCGCGCAGATGGCCCACAATGCAGGTGGTTCCTTATCAACAGACGTTTATTTCAGCCTTTTGTTACGACAAATAAGCCTTACAATGAATGTCCTTGCACGGACGTCCTTGTGCACATTACAGCGGTATTTTTAATGCTTGCTTCGGATGC
Source organism: Leopardus geoffroyi (assembly GCF_018350155.1). Taxonomy (NCBI): domain Eukaryota; kingdom Metazoa; phylum Chordata; class Mammalia; order Carnivora; family Felidae; genus Leopardus; species Leopardus geoffroyi. Next base: position 1,272,342 of record NC_059339.1, on the reverse strand, counting down.
TCTGAGAATATTGCCCAATAATTTACTTAATGGATCCCTATTTTTAAACATTTAGATTGTCTCCAATTTTTCCACCATTATAAACAACACTGCCATGATCATAAATCTTGGCACATACCTCTGATTACTTCCCTGGGATGAATTTCTAGAAGAAAGTGCTGGGTAAATACATTTCAGCTTTAAAGCTGCTTCAAGCCCGTTTTGCAAGGGCTGAGTCAGGGCCACCCTGCCCGGTAGTGCAGGTTGCACACTGCTCAAGATGCCCAGGAGGGGGCTGGAGGGGGCTGAGGAGGAGCCCATGGTCCACTGGCCAGGTATCTGGGTGTCCCCTGGCGCAGGTGGCTTTTTCTAGTCCTCACGAAAGTGCTGTAGGTGCCAGCAGGGCCCGGGCTGGTTGTCAGAGGCTGAGTCTGAAGTCACAGGACCCCCCTGAGAGAAACTAGCCACCTAAGGTTCCGGAGAGCCAGGGGGCAGGGTCAGCTGCAAGGATGTCCAGTCTCCTTCAGGTGACTCTGCATCACCCAGGGTGACAGGCAGCGTGATCTCTCCTCTGTCACCACCCCTGGGACTGTCCACCACCAGCAGGAACGGGGCCCCCACTGGTCACCAGCTGACCCACGTCCACCCAGTCCTGAGGGTTTGCCCCTAAATTAGCCGCCGTGGCCCATCCCTGTTCCGTGGCCCGGGAGCCTATGGACCCCAGGCAGGAGGGTGGGACCCTGGACAGCCAGCGGGGTGGTGGGGACAGAGGAGAAAGTCCCTGCGCCCTACGAGGCGGGGCTGAGGGGACCGGGAGGGTGCTCCCGCGAGCCGGGCCCTGGGCCGCCACCCTGGTGACACCCAGCACGGGGCGGGACGCAGTCTCAGTGGACGCTGTCCCCCCAACCCTCTGGTCCCCCGGGCCGGGGAGCAGTCCTGTCCCCCAGGGGCCAGGTCCGGGCTTGCGCGGAGAGGCCCCCCTCCCGCCTGGCCCGGTGGCTGCCACATCCTCCCAAGTCCTCACGCTTACGCTTTACCATGAGGCCACGACAGGGCCACAGCAGTGGCTCCCAGTCGTGAAGGTCGAGGTGGCCGCTGACCAACAGAGCAGACCCTGCTGGGTGGAGAGGGGCTTTGGGCAGTTCCAGGACGGGGCTCCGGACGGAGGGTCAGCCCAACCCGGCGGAAAGGCCCAGATGGAGAGGCCCCGGGGGAGCCTCGAGCCGGGCAGATGGGGCGTCCCAGCCGCCTCACCGCGGAGACGGCAGCAGGGGCAGCAGAGAGCGTTCAGCCCCTTTGTCTGGGGAGTGAATGCAGTGACCTGGGGCAGTTTCAAAGCCCCGTTTGGGTAGAAGCGTCTCTTGTGAGATGATGGGCTTTTAATGATCACCTTTGACCCTGTCAGCTCAGTGACTAAATGTATGAGACAGAGAGAGAGAGAGAGACTGGCAGACAGAGAGACAGACAGACACAGAAACAGAGAGAGACAGGGAGAGACAGAGAAAGGGACAGAGACACGGAGACAGAGACAGACGCGGAAGAGAGAGATGGGGTGGAAAAGAGACAGGGATGGAGAGACAGAGACAGACAAGAAAGAGGGGGCAGCACGAGGACTGTCTTCAGGAGGCTCAGGGCACCTGGCAGGACCCCTGCCCTCTGGTCCCGGGAGGTGGGCTCTTGCACGTTAGTATTTCCTTCCTCCGCACAGACAGGGAACCAAGGCGGAGAGAAGGGGGGAGGGAGGAAGGGGAAGGGGCGCGTGTCTGCTCTATGACACGAGCCCTTGGACCAAGTGAGGGCGTCTGACCCACTGAGGGGCCAGCGTGAGAAGAGCTGGGGGGCTGAGGCCGGGGATGCACTCGGCCACCGCCCCCCAGCTTCGTCCCAGTGTTTATAGACCTGAAGTGCCTCTAGCAGTTGGTAAGTGGGTGCCCCATAAGCGCCCCGCATCTGTCACGTGGGAAACAAAGGCAACAGTTTCCTTACAGCCCATGAGTCTGTGAAACAGGCAGAGTGACCTTCTTCTAGGGGATCAGCTGCCTCCGTGATGACACTTTGGTAGGGGCAATCTTAGCCCCGACCCGCCAGGATCCTGTAAAGTCTCCTTTAACATATAAATATTCCTTTGGAAACTTCCTTTATCTCTACTCCCCAAGACATAGGTTGGCGCTCATCCTCCAAGCATATTGTGCCTCTGATGTACATCGGAAGGGCCTCATGAGTAAGGTCTTATGAGGCAGTGATAAACGACCTTTCCTAACAGCAACGAGCCCATCAGCATCCTAGAAACCTTGCTTCCAAATTCCTCAGGGGCATCTCGGTGGCTCAGTCGGTTAAGCATCTGACTTTGGCTCAGGTCACGATCTCACAGTTTGTGGGTTCGGGCCCCGCCTCGGGCTCTGTGCTGACAGCTCGGAGCCTGGAACCTGCTTCGGGTCTGTGCCTCCCTCTCTCTCTGCCCCTCTCCTGCTCATGCTCTGTCTTCTCTCTGTCTCTTTCAAAAATAAATAAGCATTTAAAGAACTTTCAAATCCCTTAGAGATTTACATTATGCCTAACCACCCCCAGCCTGAAGGCATGTGATCAGTCACCCCTCGCCGCCCCAATGCCGCCCCAATGCCGTTCATCCTGCCCACGGGTCCTGTCCCCGGGCTTCACTAAAAACCAAAGACGTCTCAGGAATTCTTCCTTGGCCATCAGCCCCGGACTCCCACCACTCCCAAACCCCATCACCTGGATGTCTCCTAAGCCGCCCCCACAGGCCCCTCAGGCCCCGTGTCTAAGGGGTGAAGCCTGGCAAAGCTGAGTGGGGGGAGGGGTGGAATCGCTGTGTGGTTCTCGCCAGAACAGCAACTCCATGCCAGAATCGTGGCCCAAGGTCCAGACATTCCTTGAGAAGCTTCCAAATATTTAAACACTGCTTCAGACTAAAACAGAACAAACACAACAACCCTCTGTGGACTTTGACCCATCCCAGAGTAAATACAAAATTTAGGGAGGGAATTTACAGGTAGATGTCTCTACTCCAGATCCACCTCTGTCCTTGCATCGCTGGCATAGCGGTGAGTCCACACCCGCAAAGTTCTGCAAACCGACCTCAAAGGTTTCTCAGGACCCAGAATCCACCGTGGGGTACCTGGGTATTCTGGGTGGGCTGCGTGGGGGCCGGGCCTCCGGAGACCGTGACCAGGGAGTTCTCGGGTGGGTTTCGTCCCAGTAAAACCCCACTCGCTCAGATGACCCCAACGCAGGGCTCGCAGGGAGGAGGGCAGAGCCCAGCCAGCCCAGGAGACAAGGTTTACCGAGCACGTAAAAACAGGATCCAGGTGAGGCTTAACTCTGCGTGAACAAAATGCGTCCCTGGGCACCAGAACCACCACCCGCCAGCCATCATTTATATGCTAATCAGTCTCTCACAGCCTGAGAGCCTCAGCCTTGCCAGGATTCCCTCCCTCCAGCCCTTCTGCGTCTGGTGGCTGTACTTGAACTCTGCAAGCCCCGGCTAGTCAGAGGTTCCCGATTCAGCCCACCCCCCACCATCTGCGAGGCCAGCCTGGCTGGGGGTCACTATCACACACACCTGCCTCTCCGTCCTTGAGGCAGGAGGACAGTGGTTCCCAGAAGCCTCCGCCCACGGTGGGGGGTGGGACTCTCCTCTGTCCCTTCTCGGGGCGCGCCCAGGGACAGTGAGAAGGGCCGAGACTCAGGCCTTCCCTGGGTTCTGAGGCGCCCCAGTGTCTCTCTGCTGGAGCCCCCGCTTTGAAACGTGGTCAAAAACACCACTGAAAAGCTTTCAGCGCTGAGGCTGCAAAGTGCCAGCCTGAGGGAGAACTGCTTTGTTTGGCCCGCTTTCTCTGACTTAAAAAAAGGTGTGTGGGGGAGGGGAGGATCACACAGAAACCAGACTGCCAGCTGCCCCCCCCCCCCCAAAAGCCCCTGCGCTGGGGCCCCTGCAGGGCCTGGAAGGTTCTCTTCTAGAGGAAGACACCCCCCAGCCCCGAGGGGACCTCACGTGCATCACGTGCCTGGCCCCTGTAGACACCTGAGTTTAATGCTCCTGACTTAGAGGAAAAGACAATTTGAGGGACCCCTGTAACAATCAGGCTGTTCCAGGAAGATGTAAGGACAGAGAGCCAGTCCACAAAGCACCTGCTCCGTGTGCAAAGAAATCACTCTGGGGTCGGGCTCTGCCGAAGAAAGCGTTTTACTGTTCTATTTCTGTCCCTGATTTGGAGAAGAGTTTTGGGTGTAGTACGGACTCGTTTGAGGATGCCCTTGGACAAGGGCAGTTTGAGGCCGCCATTTCGACGCGGTCCTTTTCAGGCTCCTTTGACAGACAGGAAAGCCTGTCACTTGGCAACAGAAGGAGCCACTCAAAGCTACCACACCTGTTTCACAAACTGCCGGTGCGCCCCCACACACTGAAGCGATCGTATGTGCCTCTAAATCAAATTCCCCAGCAACATCCGGGCCCAGATGCTTTCTGCAGTGGTGCTGGCCACAGAGGCGGCACGAACAGGTGTTCACCGACTCATCCCTACACGGACCCTTGGTCCCACCCCATCCCTGGCCCCAGTTTCCAATCTCGACACTCCGCCGGGCTCCCGCAGCGCAAAGATGACGACGTCAGCCGCCCTGATCGGCATCGGGGTCGCCTGGGTGTGCCTCCAACACGTCACTGGGGAGATGCCCAGTGACAACACGGCCTGGGCCAGATTGGCACGCCCCGTGGAACAGCCTGGCAGTAGGAACTCGAGCTGAATACCCTGGAACCTACCAATTCCACCCCGAGGCAAATACCAGCGTAAACATGTGCAAACAGGCACGCGCAAGCATGGTCACGGCCCCCCTCTCCGAAACAGTCCCTCAAGGAAACTACTCGAATGCCCATAAACAGTAGAGTAGGTGAGTACACGATGGTGTTATCACAACCGGATATTATTCAGCAACGAGAATGAGCCAACTGGACAAGAACACTCCACGTTACGGACGACTTGACTTGCCAACCTGCTGGCGAATGAGCCCCCAGATCCAGAAGAGCACAGACTAGACAGTTCCATTCGTCTAAAGTATAAAAAACAGGCATGATAAAAATCGGGGTGATAGTTGATGTTAAGAAGAAAACAAATCAGTATATCACGGTATATGGAAAATATCGTAATTTTTAAAATGCTTGTATTTATTTATTTTTGAGAGAGAAAGAGAGCAAGCAGGGGAGGGGCAGAGAGAGAGAGAGAGAGAGAATTCCACAGGCTCCGTGCTGACAGCAGCAGGCCTGACTCCGGGGCTTGAACTCACAAACTGCGAGATCATCACCTGGGCTGAAATCGAGAGTCAGATGCCCAACCAGTTGAGCCATCCAGGCGCCCAGAAAATATCGTAATTTTTAAATGGGCAAAAGATTTTACAGACACTTCACCTGAGAATGTACCTGAACGTCCGGTAAGCACAGGAAAAGCACCTCAGCATTATTAGTCAACAGGGAAACGCAAATCGAAACCAGTCACCCTGCGACCAAGATGCTCTATGCCACGGGCATAATGGCAGAGGCAGGTGGCCAGCCGGTGTCCACAGTGAGCTACACACCCACAAAATGGCTAAACCCAACAGGACTGACCACACCGTGCCCTGTGGGATGTAAAATGGTACGGCCATTTGGAAAAGTTTGGCAGTTCCCGAGAAAGTTCAATATAGTCACCAGACGCATGAATTTCCTAGGGCTGCTGTTAACAAATGACCACCAACTCAGTGGCTTAACGCAACACGAACTTTCTTTCTTGTAGTTCTGGGGATCAGAAGTCCAAAATGAGTCTTTAAAGGGCTAACAGCAGGTGTGGGTGGGGCTGGTTCCATCCGAGCCTCGGGAGGATCCTTTCTTGCCTCCCACTTTCTAGAGGTCACCACGTCACCCAAATCTGCGTCCCTATTCCCACAGTCTTCTCCCCTGACTTGGCCACTCCTACCTCTGTCATAAGGACACTGAGCCCACCCAGATAATCCAGGATGACCTCCTCATCTCTAGACCCTTAATTTAACCACGTCTGCAAAGTCCCTTTGGCCACACGAGGCCACGCTCACGGTGGCCAATGCACTGCCAATTGGCACACTGGTGTGTGCCAATGCACTGGCACGTTTAACAGGAAAGATGCGGCGGGCGTTCGAGACAACGGAAGATATGGGCAGCTGTGACCAGGCATGGACGGACCGTAACCACGCACCTGCTCCTTAAGGCCCACAGCGCACCTTGGGCCCAGGTGAGGTCTTACCCCAAATGTATCGCGATGGCTCCACTGAGATGATAGCTCACGAATCACTCATTCTCCAGAGTTCAGCCCGAATATAACACCCATCGGGGGAAAGAATACGGTTCCCCATGACGGTTCGGAGCCTCTCACCCGGAAAACTAGATTTCAAAGAGAGGAGAGGTCCTGGGTGAAGGGATATATCACATATGAAACCAGCCAGAAAAGGGGGGAAATGGGACACTGTGCTGCTTACTCTGGGGTTTTATTTTGGTGGTTGTTTCTGGACCCAGCAAACGGTGCTCGTGGAGAGAAAGGAAAAATAAGATCTGTCGGTTTGGTGTCCGGGGAGTTGGTATTAATTGTCACGTTGAAAGAGTGCTTTTTCTTCCTGAGCTTTCAAAGCTTCTGGAAATAACACAAGGGGAGAAGCCTGGGGAGGAAGACGGAGAACCGATTATTAAGGGCTAAGTGCGTGACAGGTCTTTTGTCTTTACAACAAAACATCACCAGCCGATGCACACACTACGGTGTTTGGCACAGCCCCATTTCGTCTTCAAACCAGGTTGTTACAATACTGGCTTGAAGGAAGCCTGAGCCACACTGCGACCAAGATGCTCTATGCCACGGGCATAATGGCAGAGGCAGGTGGCCAGCTGGTGTCCACGGCTCCGGTTTGAGAAAACATCGTCCTGAGGAAAACATCCCCCTCCCTGTGCAACATTCCAACTGAAGGGGCTTTTTATTTTTTTTAATGTTTATTTTTGAGGGAGAAAGAGAGACAGAGAAACAGAGAGAGACGGGCACGAGCAGGGGAGGGGCAGAGAGCGAGGAGACAGAATCCAAAGCAGGCTCCAGGCTCTGAGCTGTCCAAACAGAGCCCGACGCAGGGCTCGAACTCACAAACCGTGAGATCATGACTTGAACCAAAGTCAGACGCTTAACCGACTGAGCGAACAAGGTGCCCCTTGAACAGGCGTTTTAGACGTCTGTCTCCCAGCATGAGCCTCTCAGAGACAGAGGGGCACAGAGGACATGGGTAGGACAGCTGCCTGGGTGGGGAGAGGCAGAGGCCCCGGGACAGGCCCCCAGCAATCTGCGGCCTCTGACAGGACGACAGGCTGATGAACATCTCTGTGAGACTTAGTTCAAGTAGCATCTTCTTCAGGAAGAGGCCGTTAAGAAACAAAATTCGGGGTCTATCCACCAAGAAGACCTAAAAGTTGTAAACATTTATGCTCCAAATGTGAAAGCACACAAATATATAAATCAATTAATCACAAACATAAAGAAACTCCTTGATAATAATACCATACTAGTAGGGGACTTCAACAACCCACTCACAGCAAAGGACAGATCATCTAATCAGAAAATCAACAAGGAAACAATGGCTTTGAATGACACACTGGACCAGATGGACTTAACAGATATATTCAGAACATTTCATCCTAAAGCAGCAGAATATACATTCTTCTCCAGTGCACATGGAACGTTCTCCAGAATAGACCATATACTGGGACACAAATCAGCCCTAAGTAAGTACAAAAAGATCAAGATCATACCGTGCGTATTTTCAGACCACAATGCTATGAAACTCAAAATCAACCACAAGAAAAAACTGGAAAGGTAACAAATACTTGGAGACTAAAGAACATCCTACTAAAGAATGAATGGGCTAACCAAGAAGTTAAAGAGGAAATTAAGAAGTATATGGAAGTCAATGAAAATGATAACACCACAGCCCCAAATCTCTGCGAAACAGCAAAGGTGGTCATGAGAGGAAAGTATATAGCAATCCAGGCCTTCCTAAAGAAGGAAGAAAGGTCTCAGATACACAACCTAACCTTACACTTTAAAAAGATGGGGGCGCCTGGGTGGCGCAGTCGGTTAAGCGTCCGACTTCAGCCAGGTCACGATCTCGTGGTCCGTGAGTCCGAGCCCCGCGTCAGGCTCTGGGCTGATGGCTCGGAGCCTGGAGCTTGTTTCTGATTCTGTGTCTCCCTCTCTCTCTGCCCCTCCCCCGTTCATGCTCTGTCTCTCTCTGTCCCAAAAATAAATAAAAAACGTTGAAAAAAAAAATTTAAAAAGATGGAAAAAAACCCAGCAAATAAAACCCCAAACCAGCAGAAGACAGGAAATAATAAAGATTAAAGCAGAAATGAATGCTATTGAAACCAAAAAACAAACAAAAAAAACCCCAGTAGAACAGATCAATGAAACCAGAAGCTGGTTTTTTGAAAGAATTAACAAAATTGATAAACCACTAGCTAGTTTGATCAAAAAGAAAAAGGAAAGGACCCAAATAAATAAAATCAAGAATGAAAGAGGGGAGATCCCAACCAACACAGAAATAAAACCAATAATAAGAGAATATTATGAGCAATTATATGACAATAAAATGAGCAATCTGGAAAAATGGACAAATTCCTAGAAACATACACACTACCAAAACTGAAACAGGAAGAAATAGAAAATTTGATCAGACCCATAACCAGTAAGGAAATAGAATTAGTAATAAAAAATCTCCCAAAAAACAAGAGTCCAGGGCCAGACGGCTTTCCAGGGGAATTCTATCAAACATTTAAGGAAGAGTTAACACCTATTCTCTTGAAGCTGTTCCAAAAAACAGAAATGGAAGGAAAACTTCCAAACTCTTTGTATGAAGCCAGCATTACCTTGATTCCAAAACCAGACAGAGACCCCACTAAAAAGGAGAACTATAGACCAATTTCCCTGATGAACATGGAGGCAAAAATCCTCAACAAGGTATTAGCCAACCGGCTCCAACAATATATTAAAAAAATTATTCACCACGACCAAGTGGGATTTATACCTGGAATGCAAGGCTGGTTCAATATCCGCAAAACAATGTGATTCATCACATCAATAAAAGAAAGGACAAGAACCACATGATCCTCTCAATAGATGCAGAGAAAGCATTTGACAAAATACAGCATCCTTTCTTGATAAAAACCTTCAAGAAAGTAGGGATAGAAGGAGCATACCTTGAGATCAAAAAAGCCATATATGAAAGACCTGGTGCTAATATCTTCCTCAATGGGGAAAAACTGAGAGCTTTCCCCCTAAAGTCAGGAACAAGACAGGGATGTCCACTCTCGCCACTGTTATTCAATCTAGTATTGGAAGCCTTAGCCTCTGCAATCAGACAACACAAAGAAATAAAAGGCATCCAAATCAGCCAGGAGGAGGTCAAACTTTCACTCTTCATAGATGACATGGTACTCTATATGGAAAACCCAAAAGATTCCACCAAAAAACTGCTAGAACTGATCCATGAATTCAGCAAAGCGGCAGGATATAAAATCAATGCATCCTATAATCATTGGATGGAAATGATTGCATTCCTATACACCAACAGTGAAGCAACAGAAAGAAAAATCAAGGAATCGGTCCCATTTACAGTTGCACCAAAAACCATAAAATACCTAGGAATAAATCTAACCAAAGAGGTGAAAAATCTACACACCGAAAACTACAGAAAGCTTGTGAAAGAAATTGAAGAAGACACACACAAAAAAAGGAAAAATATTCCATGCTCCTGGATAGGAAGAACAAATATTGTTAAAATGTCAATACTACCCAAAGAAATCTACATATTCAATGCAATCCCTATCAAAATAACACCAGCATTCTTCACACAGCTACAGCAAACAATCCTACAATGTGTATAGAACCAGAAAAGACCCTGAATAGCCAAAGCAATCTTGAAAAAGAAAACCACAGCAGGAGGCATCACAATCCCAGACTTCAAGCTGTATTACAAAGCTGTCATCATCAAGACAGTATGGTACGGGCACAAGAAGAGACGCTCAGATCAATGGAACAGAGTAGAGAACCCAGAAATGGACCCACAAACGTATGGCCAACTAATCTCTGACAAAGCAGGAAAGAACATCCAATGGAATAAAGATAGTCTCTTCAGCAGGTGGTGCTGGGAAAACGGGACAGTGACATGCACAAGAATGAACCTGGACCACTTTCTTACACCATACACAAAAATAAACTCAAAATGGTTGAAAGACCTCAATGTAAGACAGGAAGCCATCAAAATCCTCAAGGAGAAACCAGGCAAAAACCTCTTTTACCTCTGCCGCAGCAACTTCTTACTCAACACATCTCTGGAGGAAGATGTGCAAAAGCAAAAGCAAAAATGAACTACTGGGACCTCATCAAGATAAAAAGCTTCTGCACAGGGAAGGAAACAATCAGCAAAACTAAAGGGCAACCGACAGAATGGAAAACATATTTGCAAACGACATATCAGATAAAGGGTTAGTATCCAAAATCTATAAAGAACTTATCAAACTCAACACCCAAAAAACAAATAATCCAGTGAAGAAATGGGCAAAAGACATGAACAGACACTTCTCCAAGGAAGACATCCAGATGGCCGACACATGAAAAAATGCTCCACATCACTCATCATCAGGGAAATACAAATCAAAACCACAATGAGGTACCACCTCACATCTGTCAGAATGGCTAACATTAACAACTCAGGCCAACAACAGATGTTGGCAAGGATGCAGAGAGGATCTCTTTTGCATCGTTGGTGGGAACGCCAGCTGGTGCAGCCACTCTGGAAAACAGTATGGAGGTTCCTCAAAAAGTTACAAATAGAACTACCCTACGACCCAGCAATTGCACTACTAGGTATTTAAACCAAGGATACAAAAATGCTGACTCGAAGGGGCACATGCACCTCGATGTTGATAGCAGTGCTATCGACAACCACCAAAGTATGGAAAGAGCCCAAATGTCCATCGATGGATGAATGGATAAAGAAGATGTGGTATACGGATACAATGGAGTATTCCTCGGCGATAAAAAAGAATGAAATCTTGCCACTTGCAACTACGTGGATGGAACTGGAGGGTATTATGCTAAGTGAAATTAGTCAGTCAGAGAAGGACAAATATCATATGATTTCACTCATGAGGACTTCAAGACACAGAAGTGATGAACATAAGGGAAGGGAAACAAAAATAATATAAAAACAGGGAGGGGAACAAAACAGAAGAGACTCTTAAATATGGAGGGTTACTGGAAGGGTGGTGGGAGGGGGGATGGGCTAAATGGGTAAAGGGAATTAAGGAATCTGCTCCTGAAATCATTGTCGCATTATGCTAACTAATTTGGATGTAAATTAAAAAAATAAATTAAAAAATAAAAAAAATTTTAAAAAGAAACAAAATTCAGCCGACCACATTTTAAAGATCCTTCTGCCTCTCTTCAATAATTCAGGATCGGTGGCATCCAGCCAGCAGACAGACGGGCTCCGAGGAGCCGTGCGCAGACTCCCGCAGGCAGAAGGGGGCCGGAACGAGGCAGTCACCCGACACGGAAACGCAGGGTGGTCATCGCATCTGTTACTCTCCCTCAGGAGACGGCAGGGCTCCGCCGGTCAGACCATGTAACTAGTGCCCACCGGGCGACTCCTGACTGACTGGTAAGAGTCCATGACTGGGAGACCCAAAACTGTGACTGTCCTGGTCTGGTGACGCCAGGCTTAGCCTGTGACTCTACCTGGCTTCTTTCTCACGGGGCCTCGAGGACGAAGTGGGCAACACGCGTGCTCGGGGGTGCCTGTGTCCCCACACCCATTGTCGCCCTCTGCTCAGGGTCCCGGAAGGCTCCTCCTGCAAGCTGTCTCCGGGCTCGGGGCTGCTGGCTCCCGCCTCGGTCCGGCCGGGCACTGGAGGCTGGGAGGAGGGAAGCCCGAGTGTTTCCGTCCTCGGTTTTGGAAGCATCTCCGGCGTCGTCTTCAGCTTCCTCCTGGGGCCAGCTCTCCGAGCCCCTCCTTCGGTCCCAGCCTCCAGCTCCGGCCCCCACCGGGCTGCGATGACGCCACCAGGGACCTGTTCCTCCAGCCCAGAGGGCGGCGGGGGCTCTGGGCTGCCTTGCCCAGCTGTCTGCGGCTCTTCCTAGGCCGTTATTATCTGTTCAGGCGGGAAGCTTCCCTCTGCGGAACCACCTCTGTGTTCCCGATCGAACCGTGACTGATAAAGTGCTCAACGAGGGTGAGCTGTTATTTTTAAACACAGCATTTTCAGGCTCACACATCCTACGCCCCTTTGCAGTAATAACGTGTTTACAGGTCTTCCCCTACCACCTGATGACACATTCAGTAGGAATGAAGTAAAACAGAGCTGTTGTGGCTGGCTGGGCCACCTGATACCGTCTCTGTTAGTAAGAGGATCTTCAATGCATCCCCCTGAAACCCGGCGCTCTCCCGTCTCTCCTGCTCCTGGAGGACCTCACTCAGTTGTAGAGACGGGAAAACTTTCGTGCACACCGGGAACAGACAAGGGGACAGAGCACTCGCGGGTTCTGCCTTGGAGTAGAGGAGCTCACGGGACGAGGGGAGAGAGATAAAGAACGGAACAAGGGCCAGGAAGAACACGCTAGGATTGAGAAGAAAGTGGGCATCGTTTACAGACCACATGATCGTCTATGTCAGAAATCCAAACCGATCTACAGATAAATCGTGGAGAATAATGAAACTGAGCAAGGCAGCCGAACACAAAATTGGCTTTTAAAAACTGTATTCCTAGCAACAAACAATTTGCAAGTGAGGGGCCTAACAACATCGAGGAGTGAAGTATCCAGGAATAAATCTAACTTTTTTAACATTTATTTATTATTGAGAGACAGAGACAGAGCACAAGCGGGGGAGGGGCAGAGAGGGGGAGACAGAGAACCAGAAGCAGGCTCCAGACTCTTGGGCTGTCAGCACAGAGCCCGACATGGGGTTTGAACCCATGAACCGTGAGATCATGACCTGAGCTGAAGTCAGACGCTTAACCGACTGAACCACCCAGGCACCCCAATCTAGGAATAAATGTAACATGCAGAAGATCTTTGCGGAGAAACCGAGAAAACTTTTGAGACTTTTTGAAAGATTTCTGCCTAGTAACCTGGAGGAGCAAATACCGCAGAGGCCTCAACTCTCCCCAGCAATCCCAACGTAAACAGACATAGGCTTCTGGGAAGAGCTGGGGAAGCTGATGCGAAGATTCATTTGGAAATGCAAAGAAACAACCTCAAGATCTTCTCTTCATGCGTTCGTGCTGGTTAGGAGCCCCTAAGCCGATTTCACGAGCAGCAGCAGACTGCACGGCAACCCATCGTTCAAAAACCAGGGAGCCCATTCAACACCTGCCCCCCCCCCACCCCCCCACCCCCCCCCCCCCCCCCCCGCCCGGGCACACAGGCTTCAGTGCTTTGGTTTGAAAACACACTTGGGACCAAACAGACATCCTGGAGCATCAGTCCTAAGATCTCCAGCCGTCTTTTGAAGGACAGAGTACTGTCCTGCCCCCATTTTATAGAAAAGAGAGGCTCAGAAAGAGAACAAGACTAACTCCAAATTCCACTGGAACTGAGAGTTAGGAATGCAACCCAGGCCTTCGCAATGCCATGCCAGGCTGAGAAAGCCATCTGCACAGGGTCTGGAGGTTCTTCCAGAATCCTCTTGAGGTCAAAGGAGGAGTGGAGTTTGGCTAGGAGCATTGGGCCTTACTCTGCTCTCTGAACCCAAGGGAAAGCTCAAAGCAAACCCCGCGTCCCCAAGTCCCAGCACTTGCCTGGACCAACCAGGTGGGACTTACCAAATAACTGAGAGCCATGGTAGGCCCCCCTCAGTGGCAGCAGGGCACCCTGTGAAGCCAGATAGAACGATGGCTCGCTCATGTTCATTCTACTGCGTGCGGGTGCTACCCCAGGCCGTGGGGATGCCTAGATGAACCCACAAACCTCAGCTTTCCTGAAGCTAACGGGGGAGGGGTTGGGTGCTGCACACAGGAGGTAACGTGGGGTGGTGGCGTGGGCACCCCAAAGGCAGATCGGCAGGACCGAGCAGCGCGAGACACTCTAGCGGGGACACCTACAGCCTGGCTGAGAACGGGACAGAACTGAGCCCTGGATGGGGAGCCTGCCACATAAAAAGCAAGAAGAGTGACACCCCCAAAGATATCACAAGGGCAAAGGCCCTGAGGTGGGAACTGCTTGTGGCTTAATTTTTAAAACCCTATTAAGGTTTGAATGCGCTATGTCAACGTTACTAGCAGAAAGACTTGTCACTGGTTTGTGCAGAAGAGATGTGGGTGCGGGAGAAGAACGTCCACGTCACTGCCAGCATCAGACCCAGTGCAGAGAGGGCTCTGGGCCCCAAGGCAACGCTTCTGCACGGCAGCCGCTGACAGTCTAGGGGGCACAGAAGGAGCCACTCTCCTAATGAAAACACAGGTGGTAAAACCGAGGCCCCGGAGTTAGCTCCTCGGCAGCCACCCCGCATCCAGGTGGCTGGTCTCCGAGAAGCGGGCCCCCTCCACCAACCCCGACCACTTTTCTCCCACACGAGTCCACAAAAATCCGGTTACTGCGAGGGGCTTCACGGCCTACTAAGCCCTGTGGTATCCGCTGAGGGCACCTTCCGAAGGAGGCGGGATGAGTGAGGGTCCGGGTCTTCAGGACCAAGAAGTTACCAGAACCTCAGAAAGGTGAAGCGATCGCCTTGGACAGGACCTGGCCCGGGCCCTTCTTCAGACTTCCCCTGCCCCCGGACCCCCAGGCCTGGGCTCCGAGCTGCCTGGCGCCCCCAGGCCCTTGACCCCCGAGCTCTCCGCAACCCCCCCAGGCCCTTGACCCCCGGGCTCCCCGCACCTCCCCCCCCCCCCCAGGCCCTAGCCCCCAATCCCCCAGGCCCTGGGCCCCGAGCTCCCCGGCCCCCAGCCCTTCGCCTCAAGAGCTCCACAGTCTCAGAATCCCCCGGTTCCCCGGGCCCCGAATCCCCCCGGCTCCCGACCGCCCAGACCCCTGCCCGGGTCGCAGAGGCCGGGAGACCTCGCACAGACGCAGGGAGGGGTTGCCCCGCCGCGCCGCGCACTCGACCTGCGCAGCACCCACCCTCCTTCCGCCCAGCGCCCGCCGGCCTGATGCAGGTAGCGCGCAATCCGGCGCCGCGCTTTCGCCACTGCTCTGGACAATTGTTTGAGAAAACTAACGCTAAACATGCACTGTCCTCTGACCACATCAGCTCCCACCGTGGCGACGCCTCCGAATGCAAAAGGCTAAAGCCAAAATACTTTCTAGCGTTTCAAACGGCTCCGAGGGGTAGCGAATCTGCGGAAGCTGCTCGCCGGAAGTAGGGCTGCCCGTCGCCGGAAGTTGCGCTTCCTCCATTTTGTTGCCCGCTATGGCGGCGGTGTCGAGTTTGGGCCCGGGATGCGGCGCTTTTGACTGAGGGGGTAGGCCAGGCGGAGGCATTGGGGACATCCGCGCGGCGCAGAAGAGGACCAGCCTGGACGCCGGGGACGTTGTCATGTACGGCGCGAGCGGAGGTCGTGCCAAAACGGAGAGGAAAAGCGGCGCGAAGGAGGAGGCCGGACCCGGAGGTGCCGGCGGTGGGGGGAACCGAGTGGAGCTGCTGGTCTTCGGCTATGCCTGCAAGCTGTTCCGGGATGATGAGCGGGCCCTGGCCCAGGAACAGGGACAGCACCTCATCCCCTGGATGGGGGACCACAAGATCCTCATCGACAGGTCGGTTCCTCCCCCCACCCGTCGGTCCTCCCCTTCCCTCGCCCGCTTGATTTCGTCTGATGTTGACTTGATGGCCAGGACTAAAGAGGGTCTTGTGGAGTCAGCGGGGATCCGGGGGACCCCCTCCTCTGTCCTTACATTCCCCCTGGTTTTAGAGGGAGGGGGACGGTGAAACCTGCCCTAAGGCACTGGCTGGAGTTGCGTGCCGTGTCTGTCGCCGGAGGGATCGTCTCTGCTCCTGCAGCCCCTCGCGACCCCTCACCCCTGTCACTGGTTCCAGTTGGCCACTCCACGCGGTGGAAGCTGCCGGTGCCTTGGCCTCCCCCGACCCGCGTTGCCTTGGGGTCGTGCGCTGCCTCCCTACGCGCGGCGCTCCCACAGCTCCGTGTGCTGGGAGGACACCCCGAAACGCCGCACACTGAGGCCGCGCGGTTAGAAAACTTCTCGGGCCCCCAGAGTGCGCCTTGAACCTCGTAAGCCCCCGGCGCCCTCCGTGGAGCGCCCGTATTTTGCCGGCGTGACATTTCACTCCGTCAGCCTCCCCCCTCCCCCACCCCGTGATAATCTGACTGGTTTGAGTGATTCAGACCAGAGGGTGAAGTTGCCAATCAGTTGGAAGCCAGTTGACTTCGTGCAGACACTGGCTTTGCTCCTAGAGGTAGTGTTCTTAGGGCTGGTTTCACGGTCTCTTAAAACCGAAGGGCGGAACTGGGATATAGGTGTGTTTCTTTTCAAATCAAACCTGCTTTAGGTAATCTCCCCGGAGGGTGTTCAGCCGCTTTGGGCAGAGGGGTACTGGGGTCGGGGACATCTAAAGATGTTTGATTTGAAAAGGATGGCATTACATGGTGTAGGCCGTTTGCTCCCCTCTCCGCCCCATGTTTTCAGTCCCCCTTTCTTTCCTTCTTTGGGGTTTTTGTTGGTTTGGTTTTTTTGTTTTGTTTTGTTTTGTTTTGTTTTTTGCCGGTTTGGCAACTCTGCTTCTGGGGCCCGGACTGAAAAGCTAAGGATGACCAGCCATTTAACTGTGGAATAGTCTCTCCGAGTGAAGGAAGCCCGTCGTTTGATTAAAGCTGGATTCTACAAAGCCCTGGAACGTGACTGTAGGGATGACCTGTGCGCTGGCCAAAAAATGGACACATTAATGACCAAATAGGCCTTTTTCCACCCCTGACATTTCCGTTTGGAGTTAGATCTAGGCAACAGTGACTCTTGAAGGGAGGGCTGCCGGATCGGTCCGGACGGGACGCCTCGCCCTCCTCAAACACGTTGTGCCTTTAAACCGTAGTTTCTATTGAACGAGGTTGCCTGAGCTGTCAGGCGGCTTGCTTTTCCAAAGTGTTACTTGTGCTATTTGTTATGAAAATTTGGTCAACGGTGAAGTCTGAGCTCTTTAGGCAGTTTTCCTTATCGTTCTGTACGTGACTGGAGTTAGGCCTTCCGTGAACGGGGAGCAAACGCCACACATGTACATGTGTAATAGTTTCAAATAATGATCTACATTTGTAAGTTAAGGAGGTTTACATCAAACTAAAAATAATTTTGCAATTTAATAAAATGCAATAACTTGGCTACTCTGGAATTTTGGCCTTTTTCTTATAAATGTCTTTTTTGTTCTGTTTTTTTAAGTACCTTTTGGTCCTCATTACAAAAGTCAGCGTTAAAAAATTAGGCAGACTTTTGTGTGTGCCTCTGTCTATTTTTTTGCAACTCTAAATCCGAGTGTTTCTGGCTCTCTTACCCTTTGATGTTGCATGTCGACAGCAGCCTCAGTGAATTATTATGTTGAAAATATAGCAGAAAGTGCTCTTACCCCTGATTTGGCCAAAGTGCCTGTTGGTCCATGCAAGTAAACACGGATGTGTCTTCACGTACGTTGTTTCCTCGGGGAATAAAGTTTAGAAGAGAATGAGCCGCAGCTTCTCGTAGTTTTGCTCTGTTTCCGGTGAACCTCCTTAAACTGCATGTATATGTCACTGTTCCTATGTATGTGTGTCTCTCTATCACATAACCCAGCACTTATTTCCTCAGCCAAGTGGCTAGGGGGCGAGCCTAGCCAAGATTTTACCTCCAATGGACGCAAGTTTCTTTGGTGAAGATCTCTCCTGAGAGTTCGGGACTAGCAGAAAGAAGCGAGGAAATTTCGACCGTTGGGTTCTTACGGATAGGTATTTATGTATTCGGTTTGTGTGAATGTAAGCTTATGATATTTGACTTTCCAGAAATTTTTTTTTTTTTTTTTTTTTTTTTTTTTTTTTTGGGCAAATGGCATTGAATGGTTGACCGAACCATAAACGGTAAGCTCTGCCAGTGACGTGGATACCCTTTATGCTATTAAAGGATCGTTTACCTTAATTATAAGTTTTATCATATTATACCAAGGAATTTAGACTTTGTTAAGATAACTTGAGCTTAAAAGTAGGTGAGATGTGATTAGCCAAATTAAATATAAACCCGAGAGGATTTTTTATGTTTGTTTCCATATTTTTATCTCTCTGTTTTAATCGGTAAGTATACATGTGTGAAACGTCGCACACACACCCATCTCGACGTTACCTTCTTTCCGTTGACCAGCTCGTTCATATTACAGATACGATGGGCGCGGTCACCTGCATGACCTTTCTGAGTACGATGCTGAGTACTCCACGTGGAACCGTGACTACCAGCTCTCTGAAGAGGAGGCACGAATAGATGCCGTGTGTGATGAGGAGAGGTATTTAGCCTTGCATACGGACTTGCTTGAGGCGGAGGCGAGGCAAGGTACTGCTCAGGACAAACTTACTTCAAAGCAACACACTTTAAAAAATTTTTTAAGTGTTTAAAAGTTACTCCCATTCATTTTTTTATACTCACTCTTTCTGATATTATCTTGACAGTACCCAGTGGATTGGAAAAACAGGAGTCTTTGCGTTCTGAGAGGACCTCAGGATAGTTTATATATAGAGCCACAAAGAATTTTCCCAGCTTTTGAGGGCAGACTGGGATTTGAAAAAACAAAAACCAAACTCTTTAATTGTTCTTCTTTAACAGTATCGTATAAACTAAAATTGATGTTCTTGTCTCTGCCTTAATCTTTAATACGGTTCTTACTCCCCAAATTTCTCAGCAGGAAGAAACTTTCCACAAAAGACGCGTATCCTGCTGTCTGTGGTAAACGTGTACTGGCAAAAGTACATATTGATCGATATGAAGTGTGAACTTCTCAAAACGTTTTTGCCTCAAAAAGAGGTTGACAAAAGCGTGTTGTATGCTTTACTGACAGCTGCAACTTTAGAAATGTGTAAACTTTTTCTCCGTAAATTTCCGCCCTTGTTAACAAAACTCTCGTTTTTGTTCAAGAGGAAGAATACAAGCGGTTGAGTGAGGCACTGGCCGAGGACGGGAGCTACAACGCAGTGGGGTTCACTTACGGCAGCGATTACTACGACCCATCGGAACCCACAGAGGAGGAGGAGCCTTCCAAACAGAGAGGTGAGAGGAGAAGGCTGGCCCGGTGGCACGCCGGTGGTGGCGCATGGCCCGCGGAGCGGTCACGGCCAGGCCGTTGGGCCATCGCTGTGACACCAAGCACCGTGGGGCTCCGTCTTAGGGTGAAACCGAGCGAGGAACTAGACAGTGGGTGTCCGGGGCGGTGGAAAGTGCGTCCAGACTTGTCCGCGTTGGATCTCGTTGCCTTTTTGCTCACTTCTCTCTGACTCGGGTGACTGGCACCTGCTCAGCCTGGATCCTTCGTTTCTGAGCCGGTCACGAGTGCACTGACATTCGTAGGGATTCGTTCTCGGGGCGTTAGAAGGACAGGCGCTCATGACCTTCACGTGAACCTGCTTCACAACCCCCCCCCCCCGCCATGACCGACCCCCCCCCCCCCCACCCAAAATAATGACAAGTTCCAGTAGAAGGACGCCTGTGGAGTCACTTCCCCCCAAACGTGAAAGAGCACAAGGTAGGCTCAGTAGGACCCGCAATATCCACTTAGCTTGGGGTTTTACAGTAATATTTATGTAAAATTGAAGATTTTAAAATCCTGCTTTTCTGGATTAATGCTGGGAACTTTGAATAAAAAAAAAAAAAAAAAAGTGCCGCTAAACACTAGGGACTCCTGTACTACAGACACAAATGTGCTTTGTCACTTCTGTCAGCCCTGAGTCATTGGGCCTCGTATGGTAATCACCTGTTAATTATCAGTGACAGTAACACTAACCGGGAACTTTGGGGCTTGATCACCGTATTCAGGATATTCTGTTTAGAGGGAAGGAGAACTTTAGGGGGCCCCTGGATGGCTCAGTTGGTAGAACATGCGACACTTGATCTTGGGGTTGTGAGTTGGAGCCCCACACTGGGTGTGGAGCCTACTTTAAAAAAAAAATTGAGGGGCACCTGGGTGGCTCAGTTGGTTAAGCGTCTGACTTTGGCTCAGGTCATGATCTCGCTGTCCGTGAGTTCGAGCCCCACGTCGGGCTCTGTGCTGACAGCTCAGAGCCTGGAGCCTGTTTCAGATTCTGTGTCTCCCTCTCTCTCTGACCCTCCCCCGTTCATGCTCTGTCTCTCTCTGTCTCAAAAATAAATAAACGTTAAAAAAAATTAAAAAAAAAATTGATAAAAATATTACAGAGAAGGAGAACTATAGCTTTAGAAACCTATTCAAATGTTTACAGTAATAAACTAGAATCACGTCATACAGGGATTTCGTTTTAGAGTCCACAGTCTATTATTTGTTTCTCTTTAAGTTGCAAACCCCCCAACGAGTATGACGTGGTTACAGCAGTTTAACGCCTGAAACGTGGTCTGCTCTGTGCGCGGTGCGGTTGCGCTGGGTTCTCCTGCCCCTTCACTGGGGGCGGGGGGTCTCCTTGATGGGACAGCACGATGCAGGGCAGATTCACCCAGATCCACCCTTGTTGACCTTCCCCTTGTCCTGCTCATGACTCTGTGGGCAGCAACACGGTCTCTGTCGTAGTGCGACTGTGTTCTACGTGCTTCTGGAGAGACTTTGCCACTGTCACGGGACCTGTGTTGAGTCAAAACTTTGTTAAGGTGTTCCATACCTTCAGAAGTTACGGTGCATTGGAAGTGTTCTGGCAGGTCTAAGCGGTGAGCACTCTCATTACTTTGTCCGGAGCAAGTTACCTATGTCAGGGTTCTGGATGGCTGAGGTTACGTTGTCTTCTTTCCGAACCAAGTATGTAAGTGAAGAATCAAAATTTATGAAGGTCAAATGGCTTTTGCGAGATCAAGTGACAAATCCATAATATTGGAAAAGTCCGTAATGGTAATTTCTTAACGCTCTGGATTAGAGATCAGCAGACTACCCCCGTTGGCGGGTTTTTGTAAATGAAGTTTCATTGGCACACAGCTCATTTGTTGATAGTGTCTGTGCGGCCTCAACAGCAGAGTTGAGTAGTTCACCTAGAAACCATCTACAGCCAGAAATGCTTACTGTCTGACATTCAGGAAGTTGCCAGCCCCTGTTACAGGGGTTAGAATATTGTCTCCGTGAAAGTAAACTTTGTTATAATTACTGAGTTTTAAGACTTTCAACGTGACTTTGTTTCTCTTTGAAGTTTTAGTATGCTTTCTCTTTAACAGAAAGTTCTCTAGTATTATATACTTTTTTTTTCTTATAATCATATTTTCAGGACTTTGCTTTATATGGTGATTAACTTTTTTAAGGAAAGTTGGGCCCGTGTGAAACTTACAGCTTGATTTTCTGAGTTTAACTTATGTTAATACAGATAAAATGCCACGTGTGTTTTTTTAACATTTACTTATGTATTTTTATCTTTTTAAAATTTTTTTAATGTTTATTTTTGAGAGAGAGAGAGAGACAGACAGACACAGAATCTGAAGCAGGCTCCAGGCTCTGAGCTGTCAGCACAGAGCCCGACGCGGGGCTCAAACCCACGAACTGTGAGATCATGACCTGAGCTGAAGTTGGATGCTTAACCAACTGAGCCACGCAGGCGCCCCAAAATTTATTTATTTTTAGGAGACAGAGCATGAGCCGGGGAGGGGTAGAGAGAGGGAGACAGAGAATCCCAAGCAGGCTCCAGGCTCTGAGCTGTCAGCACAGAGCCCGACGTGGGACTCGAACCCATGAACTGGGAGATCATGACCTGAGCTGAAGTCAGCTGCTTAACAACTGAGCCACCCAGACGCCAGTAAAATGCCATATGTATTAAACACACATGCACGCAGGCATGTGTACCTGCACGCACACACACACACACACACACACACACACACACACACACACTAGAACTCTGTTGCCCAATGCCACTAACAACAAAGTTTCACTTCAGTGTTGCATTATTAAAAAGGGTGTTTTTGTTTCATTTTGTTTTATTTTCATTTTCCAGCACCCTCAATGTGTCTGAATATTCCTTGATTTTCACAGTTACTCTCGTCCTGGCATTTTTGAACATTTTAGGCTCTGTGCTGCTAACAGGCTTTGTGGTGCCTTTGCGTCTGTGTGTCAGCCCCTCCTCCTTCCGCAGCAAATTGTCTTTGGCCTGGTTCGTGTCCTGCAGATTCTCACAATTTTTTATCATTATTCAGTACCTTTTTTATGAAAAAAGATCATTTGAATCCAAGTATCGCGTTGGTTTTTTATCCTGTGCTGCTAAAGCCATTTTCTGTGAAGTAAGATATGTGTTCAGACAGAGCTCTGTGTAACCCACCTGTCCCCAACAGCTCTTTTGAGTCCGGTGCCTTTGTTTTGTGTGCGGCATCACACTAAGGAAAGCCTACTTAAGAGATGAAATTTCCATCATTCTGTCATTTTAGGGAGCCACAGTAGAAATTGCACTTTTATACACACGCCTTTGGCCCCACGCCCAAAGAGACTGACATTTAAAGTTGCTTCTCGACATGTTGCAAACCAGTGTCTCTGGGGTCCCCCAGTTGCACTGTCATTTGGTTACTGGACGCTGGGGTTGCTGACCAGAGGAAGTTTCTAGGCCCTAGTGAATCTCCGGCTCTTAGGAGAGAACAGGATACGTAGGCACAAAACAAGTGGACAGCGTTAAATAATTCTTAATGGAATTTATAATCTGCTTACATTGCATCAGCATTTTTAGGTACAGTGAAACCTGCTTGAAATCCCTCCTTGGCCTTGTAGAAGAATTAGGTTTGGTGGAAAACCTTTGAAATTGTTCATCTTGTCAAGAAACTTCATTATACGTGGTGAAAACACTTGTTTTGATGAAGATTGATGTTTATTTGATGTCAGTTTTTGAGAGAAAACCCTAGGTATTGGAGTCCCTTGCAATGTTGGCTTTTGTAAGTTTTCTGCTATGTTTTTGTACACGTCATTAATCCTCGTGGTGGGTGACGCCCTGAGTGACTAAGGCACGTAGTCACCTTGTTCAGAAAGTTGCGACGTGCGGTGAGTGCCTCGCCTCCCACACGGCAGACAGGTGTGTGCCAAACGAGCTGATTATTTGCGGTAGGAGGTTGTGGGCTCGGGTGGAGAAGCCTTGGCAGCTGCACCGAAGGCCTGTACAACTCGGTGAAACCATTCGGTCCTGTTGGGATTGAGCACCGCTGCGGTGCCTGCCCCCCCGGGGTCCTACAGAAACCGCTCGGAGGGGGGCTCGCTCGGAGGCAGGGCTCAGCAGCGCCACCTACACACAGATCCCAGAGCTGGGGAGGGGGAGCTGGCGGCCGACCGAGTGCCTTGGTAAGCAGGGCCCCTGGTGGCGGGGGCGCCTGCGGGGGTGGGAGGGTAGATGGGAAAGGGTTTCCAGAGGTCATGATAGGAGGGCAGAGAGCCAGGTAACGCCCCTCCCGGCTCTCCCTCCATTGTGTACTGTCTGTGGCTGCCTTCTTCCCGATGGTTGTTCTGAACTTTTACGTTTTCTTCTGACACAGAAAAAAACGAGGCTGAAAACATAGAGGAAAACGAGGAGCCTTTCGTCGCCCCCGTGGGGTTGAATGTGCCGCCTGACGTGGAGCTGGTATGTTTTCCACTTCACAGCACCGTCCATCGTGATCCCTGTGAGTCAGGAGGCACTGCTTGTGCGAGACCCCACTCGTGGTCATGACGGCTAGGTTTTAAGGCCTTCAAACTATTTGTGAGTTACTGGAGGAAGCCCCCCCCCCCCGCCCCGCCCCATTTTCCTCTAAAGAGAGAGGGAGGAATCCCAGCAGAATGGCTAGACCAGTGCATCAGGGGCTTGAGGAACTGGGTCAGAGGCCATGGGGTTGAGTGGCGCGGTTGGCGGTGAGTAGGCTGTTAGCCACATTCAGACATAAAAACAGTCTCGCTCAAGGCGGCCCGGCTTTCAGTGAAGGTGCCTGGTCCCAGGTTTTGCTGGGGTGGCTTTTGTGGGCCCTTGAGTCGTAGGCCTTTACCTTAGGTGTCCTGGGTGCTCTTGCAGCCAGGCTTCCTGTCCCCTGTGATCAGGGCCCTGGGGCACCTCTGGGCTGCCCTGGCACTTTGCAGCTAGAGCCGGCAGAGTGGAGTCTGATTCACGCTCGCCTCGCCCAGCATCTTCAGCTCGAGCCTGTCCAGTTTGGGCTGAGTTGTAACGGGTGTCACTGAGGGTCGCCTGCGGTCCTGGCGTGCTCCGGCTGCTTGATCTGCCGTATCGTGAGGCCGAGGACCCTGAGCGATACCTCCTGTTCCCGTCCCCCTCTCACAGGCGAGGGAGAGGGAAGGACGTGGCCGTGCACATGGCAGGCAGGGACTCACACCCCCAGTCCCCGTGCTCGATGGGATTTTTGTGTGTTCAGTAGGGACGTTGGGAGTATTTCTGCTGTGTGTGCGTGCTCGGGAGGGATATTGGCGCTCAGTGTGACTTTTCTGTGACGTCTTCCTACTGGGTCACTCGGGCCGCGGATGCAGGTGTTCTGGATTCTTGCTCGTGCCCTGTGTTCTTCTGAGCCTCCGGGTGGACAGCGGGCGCTGAAGCTGCCCGTGAGGGTCTCATCCTCTCCACACTCGGCCTGTGTTTGCTGCCCTGGTCGCTCGTTTCCGGGTGATGATGGCCCGGCACACAGAGCAGCCCTGTCCCCACCCCATCCGTCCTCTGTGTGCGCTCACCCTGCCTTTTGCTGCCTTCTTTCACGTACGAGCCACATGCTTTTGGGTTTTGCTGAATGCAGTTGCTACTTATGTCTGCCTCCCCGTTTCCAGCACTTACCAGTTGTAGCTAAAGCTGGAAATGTCCTCTGAACATCTGATATCCTAGGACTTGTATTAATACGTTTTCTGTGTATTGTTATGGGTTGTATTCTTGTTCTGGAACATGCTCTTTATTCTACACGAGAGACCCATTAAAAATGGGTTGCTCCCTTACCTATATTTAATGCTAAAAGCTTTTATTTAAGGTTGACTATGTGGAATTTTATTTATTTTTATGTGAAAGATTATTTTTAAACTTTCATGCAGATATAAACAGAAGCGTAATAGATTTTATCGCGTTGTTCGCTTCCTATTAAAATACGTAACGGCTGTATAACCTGGGCCAGCGTAAGCTTCACTGAGCTGTTGAATGGTCTCCTGGAGCTAAGAATAGTCGCTCCCCACTGGAGAGCAGATAGTCATTTGCTGTGTTCCCCTTAAAGAGTCCTTGTGATATTGTTACGGCGCAGCCCCTGGAGCGGGAGATGGTGGGATTGTGTGGAAGCCGTTGAGTGCCCGTCGGGGCGCTGGAGGCAGCGCTGTCTTCTTTGTGCTGGTGTCGCTCTTGGGAGCACTTGTGATTTGGGGGCAGTGGCTCGTACACGCTGCACGCCGTGATGTCCCCATTAGCGGGCGAGCGGAGCAGACAGAGGTGCCTGCGTCGGGGATTAATGCCGGGATCGCCGGCTCGTACACAGAGAGGGGATTGCTGTCTCCGTGGGCGGGGGTCGCCCTCGCTCGGTAACGAAAGCGGCCGCCCTGGGGGATTCTTGACGTTTAAACCAGGCTTTTGGATTAGAGCCTAATGAGTCCAGGCTCTGCCGGGTTTGTGTGAAGAACACGGCGCTCCGGGAGGTGCGTGCTGACCTTTGCTCCAGATGGGCCGCCGCGGGTGCTGGCCACCGGTTCTGTCCTCGGTCAAAGCCCGGCAGCCGTCCTGGCTCCTCCTCCTGCTGGGCCTCTAGACCGCCGCCCCCGAGTGACCCACAGCGTTGTGTTAGCTTCTCCCGGTGGTTGGGCATGTTTTCTCAGGTCGCAGGGGAAGCAAGGATCTGTTTCTCCCCGAGTGTGTAGCCTGGCATCACTTGTCCCAGCGTGTGCTTTCGGCCCCGTGTCCCCTTCTCAGGGACCTGCCTGCCCATCTTGGTCACCTCCCGAGTCCTGCCCACACCCGGAGCACCACCCGGAAGGCGGAGGGAGTGTCCCCCAGCCCCCAGGACGCTGCGGTGCACAGGGTCACGTGTCACCGTGGTCAGCCGTGGGGGCTGGCGGTGCTGCCCCGTGGGCCCCGGGAGACGCGCTCGTTGGGGCACACTTGGTAAACCAGAGGACGAGCAGGGAAGGATTCGGTGTGCGATTGCCGTCACGTGCGGCGTTTGCGTCTCTGGGTTAGGGACAGCGCGTGCTTACCGTTCATTGGCTGCGTGCCGCGTACCCGGTGCTTTGCTCGTGTTCTCGCTCCGTCATCGTGGTCCCAGTAGCTCTGAGGCAGGGGCGGCTGTCAGCCCGTTTGCACGGGAGAGACGTTGAGGTTTAGAGTGTGAGCGAGTAACTCTGAGCCGCTGAGTCCGGCTGGATCGATGGTTCACATTAGACTGTTAGTTTCATCCTAGTTCAGGGCCTTTGTCGCCACGGGATGGGAGTGGGAGCAAAACACAATGTGATTTATTTCTGCATTCCCGAAGAGTTCTTGCCTTTTTCTTGGGACTGGCAGGGACTTTCCACGCTGCTGAGCACGTCCGATGTGCGCATGTGCTGCTGGTGCCTCTCGCAGAATGAACGTATTTATGAAGTCATACGTGTCATTATATTCCATTGCGACGTCAGCATTTTGAATCTTGTTTTTGGAAGTCCCTTCCCAACCCTAAGATTTTAAAAATATTTTGCTATGTTTGCTACTGTTGTGTCTATCGTTTTGTTTTTACAATTGAAATGTCATCCGATGTGATGTGTATTTCGGGCTGTGAGTGAAGTGGGTATTTCATTTTTCCTCCCCTGATCGTAGAGGAGGAGGGGGCCAGCCTAGCTGCTCCGGGGCCCTCACCTCTGTTCCCTGAGGTCCCGGCCCCGCACTGCAGCAGCATTTTCCAAAGCTCTTAGCAAACCTTACACTGATGTGGGCTTTCGCACCACGCGTACGATTCCCCCACTGCCCAGTGTCTGCCCGCAGGTGTTAGAGCCGCGTCTGTGTCAGTGTGATTCAGGAGGAGTGAGGACGTGTCAGCCCACCTTCTTGGGCCCAGTCCCTTCCTTCAACCAAAGGTTTCCCCCTTTAAATAGGACAAGCATTTCTCCCTTTATCAGTCTTCATGACACAAGCATTTATGTATGTCCTTGAAATCCCAGTTTATGGTGGAGACGATCGTGGTAGTAAACGGAACAGGATTTATGTAAAACTTACGCGACAGAGCAAAGAATGTTTCCAAACCAGGTGTTGGGATCTCATCCACTTGCTCTGGTAGCAAGTCTGGAAGTATGTTCGTGATGTGCTTCGTTTTTCTGTAGTAATGACTTTGCTTTGTAAGCGCTATCTTTTTGTTTATCTATTTCTGAGAGAGAGAGAGAGAGCATGAGCAGGGGAGGGGCAGAGAGAGACAGAATCCCCAGTTGGCGCGTCACTGTCCGCGCAGATCCCAGTGCGGGGCTCCCACTCAGGAGTTGTGAGGTCGTGACCTGAGCCGAAATCAAGAGTTGGACGCTTATCCAACTGAGCCACCCAGGCGCCCCTGTGACCGCTGTCTTTTTAACTGCCGTGACGTTGTATCGTAAATGGGCCTATTTTTAAGCAGTCTTAAACCGGCGGGTTAGTTTGGTCAGCAGAGAATACCTCTCCGTGGAGGGGGTGGATCATAGCTTCCTTTAAAGGTCATTATCCTAAACTCATCATTAATGAGTGATGTGTGTGTGGAACACGGTCTCAAAGATTAATCCTCCTGTTAGCCAGAGCCATTGAACATTTGCCTCAGGATCCGTGCTTCAGGCACAGTGGGCCTTTGACACGGAATCTGGGTTATTTTGGAATCGGTAAATAACCTTAATTGTAGGTACTTACTCTATTTAAGTGTGAAGGACTTTATTCAGGAATTAATCTGGGAATTAAGGCATTTGTATTTTATGAAGGATGTGGTTCTGAAATTACAACAAGCATCTTGAATACTTCGCCGCCCATCTTTAATGAATAGTTTCCCGCTTTATTTGCATGCAATTTCCAAGTGTTAATCTCTTCCTTGTCATTACAAGTATTTTCGGAGTGTGGAGTATGGCTTCCAGCATCTGGTCTGACAGCTCTGGTTGTGGGTGGGGAGTGCCAAGCGCCATGCGGTAGAAGTAACTTAGCGGCAGCGCGGGCAGGAGCAGGAAACCCAGGAGACCGGCGGCAGGGTCTGATCCTGGTAGTAACCCCTCCCGGAGGCAGGAGCACTCGCTCTGTTCCGCTCTGTTCCCGTGGGTGAGAGCCTGCCTGTTGGGGCCGGACCACACCCACGTGGTGAGGAGAGGTCTAGGGTGCGGGAGCAGGAGAGAGCAGGCGGCCTTCCCCGTGTCTTCGAAAAGGCTGCTTCCCGAGCCATAAAAACTAGTCCTAGCTAAGAAGGAAAGAGGGGTGATCCCTAGACTCCCGACAAAGTTGGTGAACGGGTCCCCCCTCCCTAGAAAGATGCCTGTGTGCGTAATCCGTATACCACTTCTGAGGGTCCACAGCCCCTGATAATATGGAAACACAGTGACTTGGTGTAAAAAAAGATTGCCTCGGGTCACTTCTGCGGCCGCTGGCATGGCCTGCCTTGGCCTGTGAGTCGAGTCTTCTCCCCGTAGAATGCTGCAGAATCCAGAAGCAGACCACGTGTCGTGCAAACGGGGGCCGGGCTCTCCAGCCGCAGCGTTTCTTCTTTCCCATGATCAACGGAAAAACTGGGGTTAGTTCTGTGTTTTAAGTCATGGGGCCAGTGGAAAAGAGGAAAAATTTATAACGTGAATGTGTTGTGTTTTTTCATAGCCACCAACAGCCAAAATGCATGCTATCATCGAGCGCACAGCCAATTTTGTGTGCAAACAGGGAGCACAATTTGAGATAATGCTGAAAGCCAAGCAGGCCCGGAACTCTCAGTTTGACTTTCTACGCTTTGATCACTACCTCAACCCCTACTACAAATTCATCCAGAAAGCCATGAAAGAGGGGCGCTACACAGTGCTGGCAGAAAACAGAAACGAGGAGAAAAAGAGTATGTGAGACTCCGTCGTGCGTGGACGCGGGGCCTGTGCGGGGCGGCCTCTGGGAGGGGTAAAACGGCCCTTGTGCGGAGGGGTGGCTGCGGCCTGCACCTCAGCTGCCCAGAGTGTTTGTGCAGCACCCCCCCTCCCCAGCACGGCGTGGTCGTTACACCTGCTCATGCCCCCGGCGGGTGGTGCCCAGCTCTTCTCGACTGAGTCTTGAGAGCGTATTAGATTCTTACCGTTCCCGCAGAGAAGTGAACTATAATTAAACATCGATGCTATCAGAACATAATCACCTGGGTTCTTTCTCATTTTGCCTGCTTAACATTTCCTGGAGAAAACAGTCTCCTGCTTCTAGAGCGCGTTCTAGCGGTCCACGTGCGCGTGGGGCTTAGGGGCTGAGGTTAGGTTACGCGCACAAAGATGAAAGGTTACTTTGACTGTTACCGTTTTTTTACTCATCTCTACCTCAAGCTGTTGTTTTCATTAACTACCTAAATTTGGGATTCTTACTACAAAGGCCAGTTAACTGTTGCGAATAGTATGCGGGACAACGGTGTGTGTGTTAGCCGTTGAATTTTTTTCTCTTCGGCTGGAACATGATTTTCAAAAACAGTTGCATGAATCTTGCTTACGGCTCTCATTTTCTCCACGCTTGTTAGTTTTTTAAGTATTTGTTGCTGTCGTTTTCCCTTTCATCAAGATTCTAGCCTTTTTTCTAGAAACTTAAAATAATTTGGCCCGACTCCAGTAAACGCTGGAGGGATGTTGCCAGCGGGGCCGAGGGCGTGCTCCTTTTTTTCTGCCCGGCGTCCTGCTCCAAGGGTACTTATCACAGGTGTTTGGGGGCAGATAACCAAGAAACGATTACGTGTAGGCCTGCCTTTGTCTGCTTCTGAGGGTTGTTTTGTTTTGTGTAATATTTATTTTCGGGGGGGTGCAGAGAGACGGGGAGAGAGAGAGAATCCCAGGCAGGCTCCACGCTCCGTGCAGAGCCTGATGCGAGGCTTGAACTCACAAACCGTGAGATCATGACTTGAGTCGAGATCAAGAGTTGGACGCCTTACTGACTGAGCCACCCAGGCGCCCCTGCTTCTTAGTTTTCACGTCACTTATTTGTACCTTATCTCACCGTACAGCAGGATCTTGACATCTGCTTTTGCTCTGCAGAGTCGGGGGTCAGCTCTGACAACGATGATGACGATGACGAGGAAGACGGGAGTTACTTGCACCCGTCTCTCTTTGCTTCCAAGAAGTGTAACCGCCTGGAGGAGCTGATGAAGGTGTCCATCTTCTGTATTTTTTATGCCGTAACAAAACTTCCGCTCACTTAGTTTTGGGAGCTCGTCAAGCTCGCGTTTCTTTTGTATCTTACTTTATCCTCATCGAGGTATAGTTTGTATTTTCGTGTTTTGCTCGGTGCTCCCACTTATGCCGCTAGTGGTTTTGTTCTGCCCATCCACCCGCCCTCCTTTCCCGAGTGGTCTTGGGGAGGATCGGAGCGTCTTTCCTTGACCCATCCCCCTGGGACTCACGGCCAGCTACACGGAGAGCTCGGCCCCGGCCCGCCCCTGGTGTGCGCGGGCCAGGGTGTCCTGAAGCCCAGACGCTGTGTTCCGATACGCCATGTTCTGCGGCTACTTGAGCCCGCTCGGCCTCGGAAGAAGTTCTGTGTGACTCAAAACACAGGAAATGGTGTGATGTGCATCCTCTCTATCTGCAGCCCTTGAAGGTGGTGGACCCGGATCACCCCCTTGCCGCGCTGGTCCGTAAAGCCCAGGCCGACGGTCCCGCCCCCGCGCCCCCCACGGCAGACGGCGCCGCGCAGCCCTCCCAGGTGGAGTACACCGCTGACTGTGAGTACCTCGCTGGGCGCCTCCGGCCTGCAGCCCGCTGCAGAGCTCACCCCGCGGGTGCGAGACGGGGGCGCGGGACCGGCCCGGGTGCCGTGAGGGGCGCGGGGCCCCGGGCCTGCACGCTCAGCCCTCTTTAGCCCGCTGCCTCATCCCTTTGCCTGTCACCTAATGTTGGCAGATGGCCGCTCCGCGTCCAGCATCAGCTCTGTATCTGGGAGGGTGAAGGACACGGGCAGGGGCGGAAAGCAGGTGCCCAGTGGCTTTGTCCTTCTTCAGAGACCTCCCCGGAAGCCGCGCCTGGCGTCTCCCTTCAGCCCTCACAGACGGGGTAGTCTCGCCCGGTCGCCCCGGCCCGCGGCGGGGGCTGGAGTCTGACCTGTCGCAGCCCCGACCAAAGTCAGAGTTCCGTTAGGAAGCACAGGGCAGTGCATGTTGGGGCCTTGCGGTCCTGTCTGCCGCGGTGGCTTTCCCAGAACAGACACAGCTCGAGACGTCTGCCGTGCCCCTTAGAGATAGTTAGTTGCAGCTCCTGCCTCTTCTGGCTGTGTGCTAGCTCTTTGTCTGTTTAATTACCTACAGGTTATTAATGGAGGGCAAATCTTGAGTTTCTATTCAAGGAATTATTTGAAAGTATTTGACCTCGGTCTCATTAACAGATCTTTCTAAGATTTCTGTACCCAGCAGTTAAACCCTGAACGAGAGAAGAGCCCTCAGCTGCAGGGATCTGTCTGCTCATTCTTTACCTGCAGGTCTGACGTGAGGGGCCGTCCGCAAAGCCTGCCCCGTCAGAGTCTGGAAAATCAGCAGGAGATTAATTCTCTTTCTTTCTTTTTTTTTTTTCAAAGGAGTGCTTTTTTTTTTTTTTTAATTTTTTTTTTTCAATGTTTATTTATTTTTAAGACAGAGAGAGACAGAGCATGAATGGGGAAGGGTCAGAGAGAGAGGGAGACACAGAATCTGAAACAGGCTCCAGGCTCCAAGCGGTCAGCACAGAGCCCGACGCGGGGCTCGAACTCACGGACCGTGAGATCATGACCTGAGCCGAAGTCAGACGCTCAACCGACTGAGCCACCCACGCGCCCCGATTAATTCTCTTTTAAGACGCGGGCTGCTCGCTGTTTAAGCTTCTGTCGGCCAGCAGCCGTGCCCTCCCACACCTCTCTTCTGGTGCGACACGCAGCAGTGTGTGTGGCTGGTGCTCCAGTAACGTCGGTGATTCAAGTGAACTTAGTGCGTGTGTCCTGGAAAAACCCTTTACGGGACTTGGGATGTGCGGCGCTCACGACGGGGAGTGCTGTGTGCACACACGGCCACACGGGTGAATCGGGAGTCAGGAGTGACCCACGCTTGTTCGCCGAACAGGACGCTTCTCGGCGTCCTAGTGTTCCTTCTTCAGCCCTGTCGTTGAATCCCTGTCCGTGTGTGTCCCCTGGACCCTGAAGCTATTAAACGGTCTTGCACGGGAAAGGGATAGAGGCTGGGGGCCGGGGTGACCGTCACCTGACCCCTGGCTCTGCACGTCGCGGTTGTGAGCATGGGTATGTACCGAGGGTGGCGGTGGCGCGGGGCGCCTGCAGACCCCCGGACTGGGCAGGAGGGCCGAGTGGCCGCTCTAGGACTTGTGCTCACTGCGGAGGTCCCAGAGCCCCATTTCCGCCAGGCCCTCCATCAGGCAGGTGTAACTGCGCTGGCTCCCCGCTTGGACCCGTGACCCCCTCTCCCCAGGAGGTGCTCCAGCGGGGGGCACCGGTTAGGACCCCTCCTCGGTGAAGTTGTCGTCTTCACATCTCTGGTGCCTCGCAGTGCAAGAGTGACCGGCAAGTGTGAGACGGTGCATTTGGGGCTCGTGCCTGGCGTTATGTTTGCGTGGGGGGCCGGCCTCACAGCTAAACTGTCTAAGCCAGCAGAGACAAAAGAGTCCGTGCCGACAGGGCCCCTAGCTGCTTACACGTGGATTGCGGCAGTGTCAGAGGCAGAGGCCGAGTTCCAGATTTTGCAGAGAAGCGAGGAATCCAGAATGTTTATGGGAAATATCTCGATTTACAAATGTCAGCGATGAACTCATATTTTGTAAAAATAGAAGGCAGTCTAAGAAAAAACACAGCAAAGTGGGTGCTGCTTGTAGGCATCCCCCTGCGTCCAGCCTCAGCCGTAGATGTGGAAGGGGTCGCGGGCGTGGGGGTAGTGGAGTGTCACAGAGCTCCTCTGTGGAGACTGCCCTCGGCAGTGGTCAGCGCTTCCTAGAGGCTCGGAAAGGGGGCTGGGAGGTGTCCCGATTTCCTGTAGACCCCTCATTACCTGAAGTGAGAGCAGGCTCGCTCTCGTGGAGGACTAGGTGAGGTCAGGTGGGAGGGAGAGGCAGGCCGGGCATGGAAATGTGCTCCTGAGAGAGGACCCCCGAAGTTGGGCTGTGCAGTGGGAGGGCGGGGGGGGGGCATGCCTGCTGGGGAATGAGCATCCCGTGAGGGCCCCCGGAGAGCATCAGCCCTTAGGGTCACCGCAGCAGCCGTCTGTCCAGGGTCAGGGGCTCGCAGGGTGGGGCAGGAGGCCTGGATGGCTGGACAGACTGATCCAACTTCTAGGAAGAGCCTCAGGCTTGAATTTGGCTCCAGACCAGAATAGTGCCCAGCAGAGACACACGTGAGGTACCTGTGTTCAGGTCCTCAAAGATGTTTTTTTATTCTGTGGTCAGAATCGGGGCTGTCTAAAAAATAGCAACAGTGTGAAATTTTTTTTTTTTTGAAAAATTTGAAAAGGAGGCCCAGTAATGGGAAATGAGCCCCATCAGATAGTTTGTGAGCTGCCAGAAGAGAAGAGCTCTCAAGGCCTGACTAAACCAAGTCTGTTGTAAGAGCAGGTCTGGAAGGGGCACCTACGGACCACGTGAACACGAGGTGTGCTCTGGGCCCTTCGGATGGGGTGTCCCCACCTGCCGCACCCGCGGTCTGGGCCTTCACGGCTCACGCCCAGCCCCTTGCCCTAGCCCGCAGTCTTGTAAGCACTGGCCTTCCATCCTTTGCATAAATTGTAATTAAAAACTTTGTTACAGCAGTTTACCTGGAAAAAATCACTTCAGACAAGATCTCTGCTGTGAAAGCAAACAGGCCCAGCCTGAGGAAAGAGGAGCCTCCTGACCCTAGTGTGCAGGGAAGCCAGGAGCTACGGGGGGGCGGCACCGAGGCAGAGCCAGCCCGGGTGGACGCGGGGGGTGCCCCTCAGCCAAGTGGTGGGCAAGGCCCTCTCCGGGAAAGAGCCTTGGGAAACGACCCCGGTAGAGCCTCTTCTTTTCCCGGCAGTGCAGCGGCTTCCAGCCGAGGGGCCTGGTGGGACGGCGTGAGGATGCTTGAACTGATGGCGAGTTATTTCTCTTAAGCCGACAGACAACGTTATGTTCCACTAATAGCAAAAGTAAGATCAGTTAGGAAGCAGAAAAACTGAGAGATCAGCCACTTTTACAGTCAAGTAGGGAAGAAGTCCACACAAGCTGCTGTGTGAGTGATTCGGGAAGGTCAGAATGGCCACGCGGTCTTCTTAAAGGGTTTCCCCGGGCCGCTCACCCAAATGGCATCGTGTCTGCACACTTCGGAGCCCGAGCCCTGGAGAGGGAGAGGCCAGCGTGTCACTTAAACCCGCCTGCAGCACCCGGGAAGACTGCGGGACTGAAGGCGGAGAGGCCTGCGCTTGCGGGCACGTAAGAACCCTGGAGAGGTGGAGTCTGGGGATAAAATTGAGGTTTCTGGGTTGTTTGAACTGTTATTTCACGTTACCAAGTTTGAATTCCTTAATTGTCGAGATGAACTAAAGCACAGGTGAAGCCTGCCGGGCATGCGATTTTGCGGCCTCACGGAGAAGCCAAGGGCCCCCCTTCCTGCCGGTATCCGCACCGAGTGCCCCTGGCCACCGGTTTCCAGTCAGTCTCCAAACACAGGGAAGGCAGGAGCTACAGGGATGGGCCTCACAAGCGAGATTTCTAGTGCCGGTGGAAGACCGAGCCGCCCCACGTGTCCCCGAATAGCCTTCGGCGCGCAGGGGCAGGGCCAGGGGCGGAGGGGCGGGCGTAGGAGGACAGCACTGTGTTGGATTCGGAAGTGGGGGGCAGCGTCCCTGACGGGACAGGTGAGGGACAGGTGAGAGACGAGACGGCCTGCAGGAATAGGGCCCTGGGGCGGGGGGAGGGGGCTCCATCACCTGCCCATCTGTGCCACCTGGACCGTGGAAGAGCGCGGGGCGACGTGACGCTTGCTTTGAAACTGCATTAGTGTCCCTAGTGAATTCTTTGCAGGTCCATGTGAGCACAGTTTCAAGACTGTCAGCTCTGGTGTCTCTCCAGGCCCCGGCGGTCCCTGTCACCGCTCTTCCTGCCAGAGCTCGCCTTCCCCTCCTTCCCGGTGGGGTCACCAAGCTTTTCCAGCCCTTTCTATCAGCCAGTGTTTAACAAGCCCCTCAGGGTATGCACGGCCGGTCCTCATGACCGACTTCTTGCTGATGAGAGATTTTCCTGGGTTTAGGCAGCCTTGGAAGAAGAGGGCCTATTTTTATGTTTTTATTATTTTTTTCAAATGATTATTTTCGAGAGAGGGTGCACAAGCGGGGGAGGAGCAGAGAGAGGGACAGAGGATCTGAAACAGGCTCTGTGCTGACAGCAGAGAGCCCGATGCGGGGCTCGAGCTCATGAACCGCAAGATCATGAGCTGAGCTGAAGTCCGACGCTCAACCGACTGAGCCGCCCAGGTGCCTCATGCCCGTTTGTCTTCCAGAAGAATTTTTCCTAAAATCTCCTTATACAGAGATGTGTGAAACTGACAGGTTTTTTCCATTCATTAGCCTGACAGTGACTTTCTGTTACTTGGTCATCTCCTGCCCTGTAGCCATAAATCCTTGCTGACGAGTGTAGTAAGTACAATTATGCAGGAAGCAGTAATATTGAAACACTGCCCGCTAGTATAGCAGGCAGTTTCTTAAAAATAAAATGCCAACCCAGGTTTTTTAAGTGTTTCGTTCTGTAAATAACTTAAGTGAATTAAGCCATCTAATGTGGCTAAACTAGACATTCTCTTGCTTCTGCTCTGGTCTTTTTTAAGTGTGATTTTACTGTTGTTCACAGCATTTCTTTTAACTTGCAAAATCATGACCTCGAAGTGCTTTACTTAGTCTCCAAACCCCTTTTTAAAAAAAATGCCTTTGGGGGTGCCTGGGTGGCTCAGTCATTTAAGCATCCGACTTGGGCTCAGGTCATGATCTCGTGGTTCGTGAGTTTGAGCCCCGCATTGGGTTCTGTGCTGACAGCTCGGAGCCTGGAGCCTGCTTCGGATTCTGCGTCTCCCTCTCTCTGTCCCTCCCCTGCTCGTGCTCTGTCTCTC
Source organism: Leopardus geoffroyi (assembly GCF_018350155.1). NCBI lineage: Eukaryota > Metazoa > Chordata > Mammalia > Carnivora > Felidae > Leopardus > Leopardus geoffroyi. Next base: position 1,236,008 of record NC_059339.1, on the reverse strand, counting down.
TCTCTGTCTCTCTCTCTCTCTCTCTCAGAAATAAAGATTAAAAAAAAATTTTTTTAATGCTTTTGTTGTAAGTCAAGAGACATAGGAGGAAAAAAGTAAAAATACTATCCAAGATTCCACCACCCAGAAATAAATATTTTTAGCATTAGGTGAGCATCACTGACACAGTGGGCAACACTGAGGTAATTGTAGTGAAGGAGGAGGACAGTGAGAATCTTCTGTCTGAGAACACACAGGTCATCTTTATGTAAAATACGGATTAGAAAGCTGGGTGTAGTGGCACCGGGCTGGCTCAGTCGGTTAAGCGTCCGACTTCTGCTCAGGTCACGATCTTGTGATGCGTGAGTTTGAGCCCCGCATCGGGCTCTGTGCTGACAGCTCAGAGCCTGGAGCCTGCTTCGGATTCTGCGTCTCCCTTTCTCTGCCCCTCCCCTGCTTGCACTCTGTCTCTCAAAACTGAATAAACATAAAAAAAAAAATTGAAAAAGAAATATTTATGTTAAAGTAGAAATAAGCTTTTTAATCTTACTCGAATTTAATAGAAGAACCTATAATCAATAAAGCGTAGTCATTGCCGAACTTCAGATAAAAGTTTCCATACTTGAAGAATTCAGTTCTAGGGGCACCTAGGTTGCTCAGTCTGTTAAGTGTCCAACTCTGGATTTCAGCTCAGGTCATGATCTCACAGTTCATGAGTTCAAGGCCCACATTGGGCTCTGTGCTGACAGCTCAGCCTGCTTCAGATTCTCTTTCTGCCTCTCCCCTGGCTCATGCTCTCTCTATGTCAGAGTAAATTAATTAAAGAAAAAAAAAGGAATTCAGTCCTAGTGATTAGGAAATAAAGAGGTTGAAATCGTAGATTCCTTTTAAAGCTCAGTTTTTATCTTAGATGTTATTAACTGTGAAACTAGAGGAAGTTAAAATAGTCCTAAAATCCCTTCCCTTCACCCCTCCTCTGCCTCCTGATTTTTGAGCAGTAGTACTATGTTTCTGTTGTAAGAGTAAGATTTACGTTGTTTGTGGTCCAAGACACCACGTGGTCGGCCTCCGTCTGGAGTGTGAGGCTCTCGCCAGGGTGCCTCTGCTCCATCCAGTTCTTTGGTGTTGTGTTGTGTTTTTGTAGTTTATTTTTATTTTGGGAGATAGAGCAGAAGAGTGACAGAGTGAGAGTGAGAGAGAGAGAGAATCCCAAGCAGGCTCCGAGCCAACATCACAGAGCTCTAACATGAACTGCGAGGTCATGACGTGAGGCAAAATCAAGAGTTGGACACTTAACTGGCCACCCAGACACCCCTTTGCTCCATTCTTTGACTCTTTGGCGATTTGAGTCTCGCGGACACACGTCGTGAGGGTCCTGGTCACATGTTCTCACTCGCTCGAGAAGCACCCCCTCCCACCTTCGTGTAGAAAGGAAAACTTGTCTGGGTATAAAAGTCTTGGGGAGCGTCTTCTGTCTCCGAGCCCTCTGTAAGCTGGCATCTGACCTGGTCTTTCCTACCCTGAGAAGCCTGCGTCGGCCGGCCATCGCCCCCGACCGGTTGCGCAGGTGTGTTAGCTGCTTGGTTTTCACTAATCGCTCCTGGACACCATTCTCTGAGATGTCACTGGCACGCGTCTGTGCCCTTCTCACGTAGAGAGCAGCTTGGCGGAGGGTTCCGTGCGCAGCCAGCGGGTCCTGGGCTCGGATGTTGCTGTGGAAAGGTAGGGGCCGGCTTCTGACCTGGCCTGTTCCCCAGCCGTCCTGGAGTGATCGGCTTCTCATTTCCAGGGAACTGTGTTCTGTCGCGGGCCTCTGGTTCCAGGCGGTGGCACAGGAACAGGCAGCAAGCCCAGCTCCCTCTTCATCTCAGTGGTGGTTTTATTTCCTTTTCTTTGTGCTCCGTGGAACTCTTGTCTCACCAGATTCATCTGTGGCCCAGAAAATGCAGCCACTGTGTGCATTCTCTTTATGTCCAGACTCCTGTCTTCGCCGTTCACGTGTGGTGCTCGGCTCCCGGGGTCTGGCCACGGCGGGCCTGCGCACTTCGCCTTTCCCTTGCCGTCTCTCCCACCCACATTGGCAGCCCTGCCCCGACCTTTGACCCGATGCTGCGGCGCTCCCCCCTGGACACTCGTGTCCCGCCTTCTCTGAGCCCCTTTGTCCTCCCTTCCAAGTGCAGCCTCCTCTGGAAAACCCACTCTCTGCTCTCCTGTGGATCCTGAAGCTCCCCCAGAGCAGGTGTCCTTCCGCAGTCAGGGACTCCCAGGGCGGAGCCGCCCCGCAGGCCCTCCCTGCGAGCACCTCCACCCTGCGGCTCGGGCTGCATGCTTGAACCACTCCCCGTCTTCACCCGGAACTCTCCGGAATCTGTTTTTATGTCACAGGCCTCCAGAACCCGGTACGGGATTAAGAACTCAAAACTTTTTACGTGGGGGTCATTGATGCCGACTTTAAGCAATGGTTGGAGACAGGCCTTTCGAGGTTTCATCTGCCAGAAAGAGAGCATTGGCTTTTAAACACTGGGCTGACGTTCCTGAGTCACGTGTTCCTGTGTGTAAAATCGATTGGTTCAGGTGCTTCTCCAGCTTTACACACATCACATTCTTTGTCACTGCACAAGCCGTTCGGGTTTTCCTAATCTACTTTGATGACCAAGAGATAAGTCTCCTGTTGGAATTTTTAACATTGGGTTGTCTGGAGGCCATCAGGGGGTAAATAGAAGATGGCTGGGATGCGTTATGCAGTAATAAGTTTGAAAATAATTCAGACACAATACAGTGATCCAGATGCTTCCAAGTATTTGGAGAGACGGGAGGGCATAATGTTGTACTTAAACGCTGTCGAGTTATGTTGATCACCATGTTGTACCCCTGAAATTAATGTAACGTTGTGTGTCAGCTCTGCTCAGAAAACGATCGCTCTAACAACACGACTGTGGACTCGGCAATGTTGGGGTTGTTGGTTGGCTGGACTGGTTTTCCTGCCATCCAGACTTGAGTGATGGAGAGCCCACAGGTCATTGGTCAGAGGGCCCTTCAGGACTCGGGGAGGCGGCCCAAGTCTGGGAGGCGAAGCTGGAAGTCTCGGCGTGGGGTCAGCAGGCTGTCGAGCGGGTGAGAGAAACTTGAGATGGCCAGGTCGTCCTTCCGTTTCTCGTCCTCTGCTTCTGTCCCCGGCCTTGAAAATGCAGACAGCGGCGATAATAGCAATTACTGAATTGGGTTGTGATGCCAAGTGTTTGAACTCCTGTAACTCGACCTCTCCTGGGGTAAAGGTTTTCAGTGAAAAGAGCATAACTTTTTTTTTTTTTAATTTTTTTAACATTTATTTATTTTTGAGAGAGAGAGAGTCAGAGCATGAACGGGGGAGGGGTAGAGAAAGAGGGAGACACAGAATCCGAAACAGGCTCCAGGCTCTGAGCCGTCAGCACAGAGCCGGATGCGGGGCTTGAACTCACAGACTGCGCGATCATGACCTGAGCTGAAGTGGGACGCTTAACCGACGGAGCCACCCAGGCGCCCCGAGCATAATTTTTTAACTGTGGGCAGAAGAAAGTTCTCTAATCAAGTAGACAGGCCGTGAGATTAATTCTGAGTTCGGGATCTGACTCCTTAGATACTAAAAGAACCTTTATTAGGGTTTATTTTCAGCAGAAGAGGTAGTCGTGTAGAACTTGATAGTGAAATCATCGTGAAGGTTGTTTATCCTGACACTGCTCTGTCAGCTGGGTAAGCACATGAGAGGGCAGGGGAGGGGCGGCTCAGGTGGCGCTGTGTGTGATGCACAGGTCCCTAGGGCATCGCACGCATCTGCTGCCTGGTGGCTTCCCCCAAAGTCTAGCTTGAATAGAGATCAAGGAACCTGCCTTGTGATTTGGGAAGTTATCTACAGTATCGTATGTTCTGTGCATAGTGTTACAGGGTGGGGCCTTTACTGCGTCGCCGTGGACCTAAGTCGGAGATCAGACCCCGCGAGTGTTTCGGCACGTGCGTACCATCCTGTCCACAGAGTCCACGCGTGCCTCGGAAATCCCTGAACGTGCGGTCACAGAATGGCAGGGAACACGGCGTACCCAAATAATGGGAGTAAGGGCAGGTTTTACTCCTGTAACTTTTGCATGTGTTTGAAAATACTTTCGAGGTTGTCAGCCACCGAGGTTGTAAGAGCATTTCTAAACAGCTCTCCAGAAAAGTTTGACTTTTGAAAAACCCAAATTCCAGTTTGTGGAGGGAAGGGAGGTGTTTTAGCTGGAAACTGCCAGGCGTGCGACCCTGTCCGGGTCTAGGTGCACTGCAGGCTGCGTGTAGACCCGGCCACTGCCTGTGTGTGTGACCGTGAACCCGGCCAGTGTGTGTGTGTGTGTCCGTGAGCTGAGAACAAGCTTTGCCACACGTCTTCACAGCCTGCTGCTGGGAACCCTGACTTAGAACCCCAGCTAAGTGAAGTGTCCTCCTTCACGGAAAGAATGTCATTTTTCCCATTTGTAGACCTGTACTACCCCCTAAAAAGCCGCTCAGTTATTTCTATTAAAATTTGAATTTCATCAATTAAAAACTGTGTGGGAATTTGTTTTTTCTCTTTCTCCGAGTATCTGTATACTCAGTATCACGTAAATACTCATTTATATACTCTGAGTATCTCATTTTGCCTTTTGGTCCACGAAAGGTAATATATCTACTGTCTGGCTGTAAGCGTTTGCCAGCCCCTGCTCTATCCCGGAATCAGAGGCTTTGCTGGAATATAAATGTTCTCATGTTACAGACTTCTTTTTATCCGATGGCCCTACAGACTGCAGGTGCCTGCACGACGTGCTCTCTGGTCTGCCGGGGGTCGTGCTGGTGGCCTGCGTTTGGGTGGCGTTGACAGTCGTGTTTCTGGAGCCTTCCGCCCCTGCTCCGGTCTGGAGTGGCCGCGTTCTCGGCCTGCAGCCCTCTGTTCCCTGACTTTTTGTTGCTTTCCTGTGTTAGTGCCTGGGGTTTCCCCTGCTTGATCAGTTGGTTTACTCCTGTGTTTTGTTGGAGCTTGTGCTCTCGTCGGGTACACAGGGACGCACATTCTTTTAGTTCTCGAATGTCTGAACACGCCCTCATGCTGCTCCCGTGGGTGGGAGGTAGTCCAGACAGGCGCAGAACGGTGGGTTGAGTCCTGTCGCTCGGGTCTCAGGTTTGGGCCCGTCGCCTAGTAGTCCTGGCTGCTGCAGGGTGCCCTCACACCCTCCCAGTCCTCATCCTCCCATGCGTAACTTGGACAGTCGCCGAGCAGATCAGCACTGTGGTCGTGCCACGCCAGGAATAGTGGTGAGCGAGGTTCCTCGGGTCGTGGGGGATCATGGAGACCAAGAGGTCACCATGCCAGAGGCGTGGTCAGGGAGGAAGTCCAGCTGGGGGACGGAGAGGGGAGGGGGGTCGTGGCATGTGGCACAGGGGACTTGTTAGGGGGTGGGGTGGGGGCAGCCGTGTCTGGTCCAGGCAGGGCTCCCGGAACTTTTGAGCAGGCGCTGGGAGGAGTCGTGCAGTGTGCCGCCCCACCAGGAGGCACTGCCGCTCCCTGGGGGTGCGGGGAGGGGGGGGGGCAGGCAGGGATCCCAGTCTGTACTCCCTGGTGTGAACCACTCATGAGGTGGCCCGGTGGGGTGTGCAATTAATGTGCAAGTTCCACTCGGAGCTGGAGATGGGAATTCTGGAATCCTCAAACACAAGCGGGTCCTAAAGCCCTTGAACTCACGAGGAAGGTCCCCGGGGTGCACAGCCAGGGCCATCCGCAGGCCCAGTGGAGGCAGCCGGGGGGCACGGCTGCTGACCTGGGCCTGGACAGGTGAGACGCTGAGGTGCAGGTGGCGGGGGGGGGCCTGCTCACGACTGCTGTTCACACACCCTGGAGGGTCACGCTCTGGCATCCTGACGTCTTGTGTCTTGTGTGAGTAAAATAGATTGTTGTTGTTTTTTTCTTTTTAAGAATAAACTCTTTTCTCCGTGGCACTCAGGGAAGCCATTTTCATTCTTAACGCGTTCACATGGGGTTTGTCTCCCCTGAACTGGCTCTCACGCGGAAGGGATTGCTCACCGGCCCTCTGTTCGAGAGCCCTTCCAACGCTGGGAGCTAAATCTATATGAGATTAAGGTCACATAAAAGATCAGCAAGGTGGCCCTGGTTTTTGCAGGCCAGTTGAACAGAAGGGCTTTGGAAGGTAGGTAGACGTGTCTGTGTGACCGTGTATCACATAGCTCTGTCCGTTCCTGAGCACATGCGATTCCGGGAAGGGAGCATGCCGGAATGCACCTTATGCTTCCTAGCAGCTGGATTTTCTTCATACAGCTATGCCGGCCCTCAGCAAATGTAGGTGCTCCTTGAAATTTGTTGCTTGGGTTCATTTGGAGCAGGCATTTGTGGTTCTCGTGCTAATAACGCCATCGCATTTAACTTTCTGCAAAACCCACTCGCTTCTTAGAAATTCAACCTAGAATCCGGAGAACAGCAAGCCTGATAACGTGTAACACGAGAGTGTGGTGGGGTCCCTTTGGGAGTCTGGGACGTGACGGTGGCTGCAGGGAACATGGTCTTGGGGCACCAGACCTCTGTCTTGTCTGGGGTTCGGTCCAGCAGTGAGAATCTCGGGGGGCGGGGGGAGGCTGTGTGCAAAACACACAACGCGCTCTGATGATCATCTCAAAGGGTCTTTGGCTTTGAGCGCACGTCTCAGAACCTGTGGAATAGGGTAAGTCAGCGTGCCTGCATATCTGGGCGCCAGGCTGCCTTGGAAGGCTCGTGGGGCCTGCTGTGTGCTGGGGGGTGCACCGTGTGCTGGGAGTGTGCGAGCTCCTAGAAGCCAGCCGCGCCCCGACACTGCTGTTGCAGAGAATTGCCCCTGGGAGCAGGGGCCTGGGGAGGGGGAGGTGCTGGGGGTCAGACCGTGGGGGCTGGAGCAGGGGGCGGGGCGGGGGGGGGTGTCACGCGGGAGACGCCGCGTGGATGTGCCAGCGTCAGAAGTGAGGGAGGGAGGCACTGCTCGGTAGTGGGGTCCAGAGGTGCCGTGATGGGCGGGGCGTGGGGATCAGACGGCGGTCCGCCGCTACCATCACACCCCAGCACCACTGTTGGGGGCAGAGGGCAGAAAGGACCCTCCCCTGGAAGCCCTTCGCCCCCGACAGCCCTCGACGCGAGGGTCCAGCTGAAAGGGGAGCTCTTAAACCCGGCGTGGCACTCGCCGCGCCCCGGTCAGCCACCAGACAGCAGCGTCTCGTCGCCGTCAGCATATTTGTAGATAAATGGAGGTTGTGAGAGTGTTCACTGTGTGCGGTGTGACCGCAGGGGAGCCTCGCCGCACGTGTGTCGGGGCGCGGACAAGGGCCGCCCCTGCGGGTCTGCTGGGGACGCCGGCTCGGCACCTCTCCTCCTCAGTGCGACCCCGTGCTGGGGGCCCCGGCATCCAGGTTCGGGCGTGCCGTTCTGTTTTCGGACCCGGAGGCTCAGCCGTGCACGTGTACTTCCCGCTCTGCCTTCACCGGTGTCTTCACGTGCTCTGGGGACGCACGCCCGAGTGAATCGCCGTCTTGCCAGGAACGCTGTTTTCGACACGTTGTTTCAGCGTAACATGACGGAGGTTCAGGGAACTCACATGCACAGTTAGTCTGCGTGTTCACGCTTTGAGGGACGGTGCTCAGTTCCAAGAACCGTTGATTTTCTCTGTTACGTAAAGGACGTGTTACATCGACCTCGCAGGACGTGCACCGTTAGCTGAAGCTCGTCAGCTGTTCGGTTCTTACCCGTTCACGTGGCTCACTGCTTGTGGCTGCGGTTGAAAACCTGCGGGCGCCTGGGGGGCTCAGTCGGTGGAGCATCTGAAGTTCAGGTCATGATCTCGCAGTTGGCAAGTTCGAGCCCCACTTCAGATCCCGTGTCCCCCTGTCTCTGCCCCTCTTTCTCTCTTAAAAATAAATAAACGTTAAAATTTTTAGAAATTCTAATTAAAAATAAAACCTACTTCGGCTCGTTTTCAGGCAGGAGGCTGACTGTCTGGGGCAGGAGCGGAGTGTGTGCCTTCCGCTGAGATGTGACGCTCCACACAGGGAGGAACAGGAGTCCCTTCCCCTCCCCAGAGACATCGGGCTGCACGTGGGCGTTCTCTGAGGGAGGTCGGGGTTATGCTCTGTCCTCTCTGGAGCCACATCATCCCCTCCGCGGGTGGCTGTGGAGGCTGAGAAGAAGGTCCCCGATGGCTGGCTGAAGCAGGAGAGGGGGAGGAGGAGCAGTGGCTCCATTCCTGCAGGGACGATGTTATATCTGACGGAGGTGCAGGCTGGTTAGGAAAAGCTTCCATCAGAACCGCTGCATCCGTTTGTCTGTCCTGTAAGCGCTTTTCCCGCCACCGCCCGCCTCGGCCCCTGCCCGCAGTGAGCAGTGTCGGATCGCCCTCCTCCTTCAGAGACAAGACCCCGTGTTCCGTGCGGAGATCACGCGGTCAGGATATGGGGCCGCGCCTCTTTCTGGGAAAATTCGGAGTGTCCTCGTGCATGTGGAGCAGCGGGTGGTGTCACATCGAGAGGGAAAGACGCGCTGGGAGCCGCGCATGCGTGTTCACGAAGCGCGAGGGTCGTCTGCGGCGGCTGAGCCCACAGCACGCGGGGCTGCACGTGACTCCAGCCAGGGACAGGAGGCCGGCTGCTGCAGGGATGCCTCAGGCTGCTGGCCCCTGAGTGGAGGGGCGCACAGTGCCGGACGCTTGATAAATGTGCTTGGTTTAAAGCGAATTAGTTGAGGGGCACCTGGGTGGCGCAGTCGGTTAAGCGTCCGACTTCAGCCAGGTCACGATCTCGCGGTCCGTGAGTTCGAGCCCCGCGTCAGGCTCTGGGCTGATGGCTCAGAGCCTGGAGCCTGTTTCCGATTCTGTGTCTCCCTCTCTCTCTGCCCCTCCCCCGTTCATGCTCTGTCTCTCTCTGTCCCAAAAATAAATAAACGTTGAAAAAAAAAATTTTAAAGCGAATTAGTTGAAAATCAAAGTAAAAGTCTGTAGTTGGAAAGATCTTGTCACCATCCTCCAAGGAAAAGGAAATTAAATCTTTGTGTAGTGAGAATCATTCGCTTATCCCAACAGGATTAGAAGTGATTCCTAATTGGATCATTGAATCTTTGTTTTTTAAGTTTACTTAGTTATCTTGAGAGAGAGAGAACATGCGGGGGAGGAACAGAGAGAGAAGGAGAGAGAATCCTAAGCAGACTCCACACTGTCAGTGCAGAGCCGAACTCGTGAACCGTGAGATCATGACTTGAGCCGAAATCAAGAATCGGTCACTTAACCGACTGAGCCACCCAGGTGCCCCAAGGATCGTTGAATTTTCTGTGATTTCGATAGATTTGAATGTTTTTCAAAAAAAAAAAAAAAAGATGAATAAACTTACAGGACTTTTCACTATTGAAACCGGTGTTTGCTTACATCCCCAACTTGCTAGGAAGCTGTTGTAGGTCACCCAGTGACAGCAGAGCCGCACCTGTGTCCCTCGGGCTGTGGTAAATTCACTACAACGCACCGTGGCGGGGTGGGCGGGGCTGTCTGGTGACCGAGCGCAAACAACTTTACAGACGCCCCTCAGGACGAGGGATGCGTGGTGCCCTGAGAATAACTGGGAAAGGAGTGGGTCACCGAGGCCGGCCTCCTGGGGGAGGTCTGCCGGGGGTCCCACGAGCGGGGGTCGCCAGCTGCTGGAGAGGGGACGTCTCGTGTGCTCGGTCACCGCCCCTTCCCCGTAGTCCCCAGGTGTGTGTCTGCACGTTGCCCGGTCCTTCCAAATCACGTGTCCCGGGGGCAGCCTCTCTTACATCAGAGAGCACAGAAAACGGTGTGGGAGCGGACGAACAGGAGTGACCTTGCACCTGTGTTTTCACAGCGACAGTGGCCGCCATGTATTATAGCTACTACATGCTGCCGGATGGCACCTACTGCCTGGCTCCTCCCCCGCCGGGGGTCGACGTGGCCACCTACTACGGCGCCCTGCCCGCCGGCGTGGCCGTGCCCAGCTCCGCCGGAGTGACGGCCGCCGCCCCGCCGCCCCCTGGGACCACGCCCCCGCCCCCCCCAACCACAGCAGAGTCGAGCAGCGGGGTGACCTCCACCATCACCACAAGGTACGCCCACTTCTGCCCCTCGCCTGGCACTTCCGCGTTCGTGGTTTGGAGTTTTTCATCGGGGTTTGTGGAAGACCTCAGGGTCCAGATCCCCGGTTACAGAGTTGATGGCATAACAGAAATTGTCATGTCGTAAACACTGAGAAAATTGATTCCCAGTCAGCGCCCCGCGTCACCCCAACCTTCGTATCCTTAGCGCCCCTCAACCCTCGTAAACCCCCGTCCTTGGCACCGCACGCTGCCCCGGCCCCTGTGTCCGGTCTTTCTGATGTGCTGACATCTCAGCTGGGCAGTACTAGGGAAGGAAGACCAGTGCAAAGCGAAGCTGCAGTCGTCAGCAAGAAACAGGCTTTTGTGGAGTTAACGCAAGTGGCTCCCACAAGCCGTAGGCAGATGGGGTTCTGGCCGTCAGACCCATCGAACCGCTGACCTAAAGTGGCAGTGGGCAGCGGGGCAGCGTCCAGGTGTCTGCAGAGAGAGCAGGTGCTTTGTTGGGGGCACCGGGTGCCTGTGCTGGAAGTCGACAGAAACTTGGATGTTTCTGCAAAATGACCTGCCTTCTGACTGTGCTAGGAAAGGGGGCGTGAAATGAGAATGTGGGGCTGCACTGCCCACGTTCTCTTTTTAGCTTGAAAAAAAGTCAACGGGATTTACTCTCGGCTGCCTCTAAGAATTAGCTCGTGGGGTGCCTGGGTGGCTCAGTCACTTAAGCGTCCGACTCTCCATTTCAGCCCAAGTCGTGATGCCAGGGTCATGGGATGGAGACCCGCATCGGGCTCTGTGCTGAGTGTGGCGCCTGCTGGGATTCTCTGTCCCTCTCCCTCTGCCCCCCAAACCCCAATAAAATTTTTAAAAAAAGAATTAGCTCCTAATTGGAGGGAAATGTTAGGGGTGAACTTGTTTTCATGATTTGAAGTCTTAATTTCCATAAAACCGCCATTTTTACCCACTGGCAACGATGTCTTGGTCCCTGTTTTAAACCAGAGGACTTTGGTTAGTTTTTGTGTTTGAGGTCACGCTCAGAGCCGCCCCGTGTGTGTGTCACTGCGTGCGGGTGCGGCCCGGGATGCTGAGCGCCCTCGGCAGCGCTGTGCGCCGGTGCGCCGTGTGACGAGACTCTTCTCCGCAGTGCCCTTGCTCCCGTGGCGGCCATCATCCCCCCGCCCCCCGACATGCAGCCTGTGATCGACAAGCTGGCGGAATACGTGGCTCGGAACGGCCTTAAGTTCGAGACCAGCGTTCGCGCTAAGAAGGACCAAAGGTGAGGGGAGGAGTGGCGTGCGGCGGCCGGACGCGGTGCTCGGCACGTCACTTAGCTTGTCGTCAGCCTAGCCGCCTTCTCTCTTCCCCGCGGCTGATCCTCACGTGTTTACGTAAATACGTCTCACAACCAGCTTGCTGAATCACCTGCAGTTGGGTGGGGGGGACTCGTTTGTCTTGTTTTGTTCTTCAAGGAGGAACGTCGAAGCATCCGGAACGGAGCCGGCACCCGTGCTTTTCAAAACTCCGCCACTCAGGGCGCCCGGGGGCTCAGTCGGTTGAGCGCCCGACTCTTGATCACGATCGCATGGTTCACGGGTTCGAGCCCTACATCGGGCTCTGCGCTTGGCACGGAGGCTGCTTGGGATTCTCTCTCTCCCCCTTTCTATGCCTGTCTCCCGATCACACCCTCGCTCTTTCTCTCTTTCTCTCTCTAAAACGAAGAATCTGCCGCTCAGCGGGAGGGAGGGTGAGATGGGTCATGGGAATGAAGGATTGCGCGCCGGGCAGCACACAGAGGTGTTGTCACTACGCTGTGCTCGGGAGAAACTGCTAGAACTCTGCGTGTGAATTGGGTGAAATGAAAATAAAAACTGAAAAAACGTGTGCCAGGTAAAAAAAAAAAAAAAGCAAGTTAAAAAAAAGGTGTGTGTTTGTAAACAAAAACCGAAGAAGCAGAAAACAAAAGAATCTGCCATGTGATCAAATCCCGTTCCACGCCTCGGATGTGAACCATCCAGCGTGAGGTGGCGGTTACAACGTTACAGCACGAGCATGGGCGAGCCCCGCGCCCTCCCTACGTCTCGTCTCCCTTGTCCACGAGGTGGGGAGGGTACGGCCGTTGCTTCTGCACACGGCCGAGGCGGTACCTGGCTTGAGTGGGTCGCTGGAGGGCGTCGGGGACGGCGTCTGCCGGCGGCGAGCAGGCAGGAGGAACCCTGGCGCCAGCCGGGGCGCGTGCCCGCACGAGTGACTCACCACCCTCTCCGCTCCTAGGTTTGAGTTCCTGCAGCCCTGGCACCAGTATAACGCCTATTACGAGTTCAAGAAGCAGTTCTTCCTCCAGAAGGAAGGGGGCGACAGTGCACAGGTGTGTGTCTGCAGGGCAGGGAGGCTCCGGGTTCTGGACGCGGCAGGGATTTTGTGCCTACGGGCGGGATGCAGGAACGGGCTCGCTGAGCCCCTGGCGCGGACGGTTGTGCGCAGCACATGCCGTCTCTACCCTTCCCCGCCTCTCAGAGGTGAAACCGGTGTTTGGGGTCCGTAGTCATAGTTCACTGATGAGCCGCGTGGCGTGAACACAGCACCCGCGCTCTCCAAGCGTTTGATGTTCCGGTGGCTGTTATTTGTAACTGCTTTTGGTGGAGGCCACATACCATATTTGTACAACGTCTCCTTCTGTGCCTAAAACGTAGACGTGTGTGCACGGCTGACGTGGGAGCTGCGTGGTGCACTCCGGGCCGCAGACTTCATCCTTGGGCGGCCTGCCCCGGGCCGCGTCCCCACATGTGACCCTCAGGCCCACCGGACGCTGCTCCTCCTGCCCTTCGAGTGCTGTCCTGTTCCACCCCCCTCGTTACATGGCGCCCTCACGTTTTGTTCAGACCTGCTTTGGTAGATGGCGTAGGCCTTGCTCGCTGTCCGTGGGTTTCTTTGGACTTCGCACCTGTGATCGCTCAGACTGAAGCATATGGCTCACCTGCGGGCGGTGGGCACGGCCCCGAAAGTGTTCTCGGGCATCCGCATCCAGAGAAAAGGCCGTGAGCATCGGCGCCCGGGCGGTGTTAGAGCTCTAAGACGCGTTCTGTGCTTCCAGAGGGAAAGCCTCGTGTGTACTCCCCTTTCCGTTCTGCTGTATCAGACAATGGCAGGTCTGGGTTTCCAAGAGTGTGTTCCTTAGTGCTGCGTGAGCAGTAACATGTGGTTCAGCGGAGTCTGTCGGTCTGTCTGTGACCCGTCCTGGGCGGTTCCTTACCGAGCAGCTTATGGTCATGTTTATTTTCTAGGCTGTGTCAGCACCAGAAGAGGCCCCGGCAGAATCTGCCCCTGAAAAGCCAAGTGACGCTGGGGAGGACGGTGTGTGCGAAGACTCGGCCGACGCAGGAGGAAGAGGAGGCCCCGGGGGGAAGAAGGAGGCGTCGTCCAGTAAGACGGTCACAGACGGGAAGCTGGTGAAAGGTACGCTGCTGCCCGTCTTGGCCTTGCGGGGTTCCTTCAAGTTCAGAGAAAGGTGCCTCTGGCCGCAGGGCAGGGGAGTCACCGCTGTCAGGTGGTCGTAACAAAGCTTCCGTGCACCACGGTGCTCTCCTGATTCGGGCCCGTGTGGACCTGAGCTCACGTGAGGTGTCCCTGTTGTGGCAGTTCAGCGAGAACGTTTAGCGTGTTTCAAACGATGTTTCATATCTCCTTGGACTTCTGACAGCACACTCAGGTGCACGCTGTTGTACTAGTGAAATCAGTCGTCTTTATTTGTTCAGTGGCATGTCCCGAGGCCTCTACCGGGCAGGACTGCACTCGCTGCATTTGGTTGCCTTTTGTGTTCTTGGAGTTCTTCATCTAGCAGGACAGATGTGCATGGAAGGAAGCCAGTAGAATAAAAAGCGGGGAAACGCTGACACAGGCACGTTAGCAAAGAAGTAAGCGGTCAAGTGTGTGAAGATGCATTGAGTCCCGCCGTGTGGAGATGAGGAAGCCTGTGGGGAGGAGGGGTGCACGCCGGTGTTGATGGTGTAACGGTGGTCCCAAGACCAGGCTGCCGTCCCCGGTAGAGGCTGTGCAGGCGGGGCTTGGAGTGGCGGGTGGGTCCCGGGGAACAGCCTGGAAGGTGTCCGTGGCCAGCTCGTGGGCTCCCGGGGGCCAGATCAGAGGAGCAACTGCATCCAGTTGGGTAACTTTGTGATGACACTGGGCACAGGACCGCCTGGGGGTGTTGGTGGGACCGCTGGTCAGTCACAGAGCTGCAGGAAGGGGAGTGGGAGAGGGAGTGGGCTCGTGGGGCAGAGGCGGAGGCCAGGCAGGTGCAGGCTTGGGGAGGGCAGCAGGGCCCGGGGGAAGGCCTGTGCTTTGCATTGAGGGGCCTCGTGGCACAGGATGGTGATCCAGACTAACCAGACCGGCCCCGACGGGTGACAGCGGGGAAAGTCGCCAGACCGGACATGCACACAAGGGTCTTTGAGCCTCTCGTTCCAGGACTTACCTGAACACTCGTGTTCAGTCCCTCACCCTTCCTGGCCGCCTTCAGACGCTCGTTGAAGTAACAGAGGAACGTAATGAGTAGAGAATAAAATCTGTTGTTGCTACGGAAGTGGGGGAGGCTCTTACCGTCCACGTTGCGGGACAAGGCAGCCCGCCCAGAATTTCCCACCCAGGGAAGAGAGGGACGCTTCAGGACTCGGTGGCAGTGAGCCCCGGGGGAACGCACTGTCAGGCAGAGAGGGGACAACAGGCAGCCTGCCCTTGAGCCAGGGCCACCTCCACACCCCCACGGTCGTGTGGCACCTGGGGCGGCAATGTCCTGCTTCCCTCCCACCCGCTGCCCCAGGCCGTCGGCTCCAGACGGGCACCACGGCTTTGACGGCCTTGGCTTGAACCTCGGCGCGCGGTCGCCAGGAGCCAGAGTGACTGAGCACCAGGGCCCAGTGCAGCTGGCGGTGTGACCTCCGCGTAGCCCGCTGAGGACCAGCCTTCACGTGGTAAGACAGTGAAAGCCAGAAAGTCAGGCCCGATGAGAAGACAGGTTGAAAGTTGTTCTCCTGTCCCAGGCAAGAGGACGGAGGTGGCAGCAAAGCGTCCACAGAGAAGAACAGGCAGTTGTCCCCTGGGCAGAGAATAGGGCTGTTGGTGCATCAGACCCACGTCTGCACCGTAAAAGCCAGATGATTAAGGTGTGTCTGAAATTCTGAATGAGCAGTATTCTGGATGCTATTGGGCACAGACTTTTACAAAGTAATGAGAGAAAGTGAGGACAATGAGAATGTTTCTTCTTCTTGATTTTTTTTTTTTTTTTTTGAAGATTTTCTTGTTAAGTAATCTTTACACCCAGTGCAGGGCTCGAACTCCAACCCAAGATCAAGAGCCACACGCTCCACCGACTGAGCCAGCCGAGTGCCCCAGTGAGAATATTTCTTGTCAAAAAATCATCACACGCGGTGAAAACCTCAAATAAAAACCTATATAACCTGGTGTGCTTACGTTGAGAAACAGAAACCATAACAAGCCTTCAACTCGACAACCTAGAAAGAAACTGTAAAGTGCATCTAAGGAAAGCAGGAGAAGGGAATCCGTAACAATGAAAGTGGGAACCAGTGAGAAACTGGTAAAGACCAGTAAAACGCAACTGCAGGCTTCCTGCAGAGAAAAGCGGAGGAAACGCACAACACATAGTGCGTGAGAAAACAGTCACAGGCATTTGCAGTACGTGGATACTGCGTGTAACTGCATTTGAACAGATCTGGAAATAACTGAAAAAATTCTCTGAGAAAGTGTAAATTGCTAAAATTATCTCAAGAGGCGGCAGCATGACACATGTGTGGGTCTCAGAGAATTTAGGAAGCGTTCACCGTTCAGTGGGGACCACGTTGCAAACAGGCAGCTGACCGGACGGAGTCGAGGCCAAGCTTGTTTCCCACAAGAGGGCGTGAAACCTGCGGGACTAAAGCCACTGGCACGCGCAGGACAAACTAAGGGGTCCGAGCAGCTTGCTAGCGGCCTGTCGGCCCCTCCCCGAGCAACAGGGACACTAATGCCTCGCCACCCAGCCAACGCAGTCAGCCGTGCGAGCAGGCGAGAGCTGTCCTTTGTCTCCGTCCGTAGGTGCTGAAGAAGCATCCGAGTGTCCCCACGCGTGGCTGGGAGAGCTTCTTTACCGTAATAACTGACTCTGTCTTGGGGGGAAAAAATAGGATTCCAGATAAAGTATTAAAACGTAAAAGTAAGTTCAGTAATCTAAGCGTTGGAAAAGACTTTCTAAGAGTTGAAGCTGTAAATCATAAGGAAAGAATAGTAGGTCTGATGGGGGCAGGACCTGAATAAAGTTAAAGACAAATGTCAAAACGTCGATCGCTAACAGAAGATACAGGGTTCAAATCCGTACCGTAGAAAGCGCTCATCCGTTGACAAGAAGACACTCACTGCAGCGAGAAAACCAGAGACAGAAGATATGAAAAGATCGCTCACAAAAGAAGAAAGATAGATGGTCAGTAAATACATTTTTAAAGTGTATCTTCACTGGCAAATGCTGTTTTTTGCCTCTCGGGTTGGTGAAGTTGGAAAGTAATGCTCAGCGAGGGAGAGGCTGCAGGGTAACGGGGACCCGCGTCGGCTCAGTGCAGCATGGGGAAGAGGCCGCCCGGCGCAGGAGCCCCTCTCCGCGCGGATGCCCTCCCCCTCGGAGCCGTGGCTCCGCCGGGTATCCAGACCAGGAGTTCATCACGGGGCTCGCCAGCTTTCAGAAATAAAACCTTGGCAATGGTCGTGGGAGACCGTGTAATAAATTGGAACCTCCAGACCAAGAAATAATAGTCCTAATTTTAAAAACGATCTTTGTGGACGCAGAGATGTGGGAAGATGCTGCCTGGGGAGCAGAAGCAGGCTGGAACACGGTCCAGTGTGGCCCCGGTTTCGTGGGTGTGCCCGGGAACCGTGCGGGTGCCTTTCTCCCACACCTGTCCTTCCGTCCTGTCCACCTGTGGTTTCAAAGTTTTCCACAGAGAACGTAATGACTTGTGAAGGCTGACGCCAGCAGCAAAGCTTGTTCCCGTGCCCCCGGAAGTCTGGGGACGGGGGGCTCCTCCACGCGCGCTGGCTGAGGACTTGCTGCACCGGCCCGGCTCCCGGCCACTTCGGTGCCCACGACAGCCCCGCAGCCTGCAGCCCGGGTGAGCGGGCCGTGGCCACGACGCAGACGTGCAGAGGTGTGGAGGAGAGAGGCCCTGCAGGCTTCCACCAGCTGAGGCTGGAGGAGAAAGAACGAAGCAGGTGGAAGGAGGCAGAGGCGGGGGAGGGGAGGCTAGCAGTGGATGGGCCACGCAGATGGAACCCGGGGCCAGAGCCGGGAGGGCCAGGGGTTCGTCCCCACCGCAGGGAGCCATGGGCGGCCGCAGCAGAGTCATCAGATGCTCAAGTAACCCTTATGCTGAGCAACGGTTTCAGAGCCCTCGCTCTCTGGCTGAGCTAGCACGGGACACTCCTTGGCCTGTTTCGCCTCGGTTTCCTCATCTGTACGTAGGGAGCCCAGGGGCGTCTCTGCCGGGCTTGTGGGTGTGAGGTGAGGCCTGCAGGCTGCCCCACTACTCCGTTTGTCTTAAGTCGGTCGAGAGTCTGTGCCCTGTGACGGGGTCTGGCTGCTCTTTGGCCTTGCAGCTCTACATGCGTAAATACCAGACGTCCACAATAGGCGTCGTGTTAGCATAGAAAGTGTTCCGGAAGCTTTCATTGTAAAGTCTCGTATTTGTTGATTGCTGACCTTTCGAATTTGGGGTGACAGATGGTTTGAGAATGATCATTGTGAAGTTATTTTGAGGGGCGCCTGGTGGCTCAGTCGGTTTAGCGTCCCACTCTTGACTTCTGCCCAGGTCATGGCCTTGTGGTTCTTGAGGTCGGGGCGAGCCCTGAGTCGGACCGCGCGGATAGCGGATAGCATGGAGCCTGCTTGGCATTCCCTCTGCCCCTTCCCCGCGCACACACGCGCTCTTACTCTCTCTCTCTCTCAAAATAAATAAACCATAAAGCTGTTTTGAGATGTAGTACTGTAGTCTCAAGTTAACGAGCAATTTTGATTAACACTTAGGTGAATTTTTTTTGCTTTTCAAGTTTTGCCAACCCTGTTTGTTAAAGAGATCGTATTCCTGTAGGCAATAGTTAGCCCTGTCGCCCTTGTTTCCTCACGGAGAATTTCAGGGTGTATGAGAGCACCCCACCCGCTCCCGCCGCCCAGCCACAGACCAGGCTTGCCCCTGCCGTTCACTGCAGCCCACCCCAGAGCGTTTTCGGAGGGGGTCCCCGGCATCGTGGCCTTTCATCCGTAAATGATTTAACGTATCTCCCGAAGATGGGACTGTTTCCAGCAGTTTATGCTGCTGTTTAATACTGACTCCCCAGCAGACCGTGTTTGTGACCCCTGTGTGCTCTGTTCTCAGGGGTTGTCGTGCATCAAGGCGCAGTGTGCAGTCAGTCTGAAGCTGTTTTCCATCTGACTTACCAGCTGGGCCTTTGCAAGCGTTTAGGATCTGGGGGTGCTCTCTCTTGGGGTGCTTGTGGACGAAAGGGTTATTGGGGTAGTTACGTGGTTCTGGAGCCAGAAGTGCAGACGGCGGGAGCCTTGGGGGCCAGCTGGGCCACCCCTCCCCACCTGCGGTCACCACAGACGCATCCCTTCTAGAACGTGCCCTGTTCTCTTATGGAAACTCCCAAGCACGTGTACAAACAGCGTGGGTGATGGAGCACACCCACCCAGATCCTGCCCCCCCTCGGAGTTGGCTGTTTGCACTGCACTTTAGAATTTCCCTTCCTTGTCGTTTACTTGAAGGTCTTTCGTGAGTAATAATTCGTGGCTTTTGAGAGCGAAGACACAACGCAAGCGATTAGGCGTTAAGAACCAGAGTCGCTGTGTGTCTGGAGGAGGGGGCTCGGCGGGTCAGTGTTGAGTGGGTGGGGGGACGGAGAGGAAGGCTCCTTCCTCTTGGGCCTTTGTCTGTCTCTTACCGAAGTCCCCAAACATTCTAGGGGAGGACTTTGAACCACCTAAGCTTTCGTTACAGTGGGTTGAAAGTCTCGTCACAGCTGCCGAGTGGTCAGAGGTGACGCCCAGCACAGAGCAGGCGCCCGGTAAACCGAAGAAAGAAACGGATCCCGTCACTTGATTTGTGGGAAAAGGCTACCGTGTACGGCTGGCAGTTTTTAGAAATACCTTTTTATAGTGGAGCCGCATCATACGTCTGACTCGTACCAACTCAGCCACGTGCTGAGCCCAAAAAAGAAGGAAAACCCCAAGAGGAAGTGCCCCTTTACCAGTGCAGCGGCCCTGGATGCCGCTCTGGGCGTGTTCCTCGCGAGACGCTTGTGGCAGGCCAGCCTCCCCGTGCCCAGCGTGCACTTGAACGGCCCCCTTTGACAACGCAGGCGTTGCCGCCGCCCCCCGAGGCCCCTGGGCGTGAGACGCGGCTGCACCGGGGAGGCCGCCCCGCAGCTGGCGCTCGCGTGGACGGCGGGGCCGTGGGGGCTCTGCTCTGTGCCTCCAGGTACCTAAACGTGCGTCACCATGTTCACTTTTCCCAATAGCTTCATTTGCTCCAATAAGCTTTGCGATCAAGGCCAAAGAAAATGACCTCCTTCCCCTGGAAAAAAACCGTGTTAAGCTAGATGATGACAGTGATGATGATGAAGAAGGCAAAGAAGGCCAAGAAAGTTGTAGCGGCACCGCAAACACGACCCCGGCAGTCGCCCCGCCCTGTGCGGTTGTTGAGGAGAAGCGGCCCCAGCTAACCCAGGAGGAGCTAGAGGCGAAGCAAGGTTTGTCAGCACGTTTTACACCTTCTTGAAAGGCAGGCAGTAGCACAGGACTAGCCTCCTAAGCCCGCAGCGCTGGGACTGAGCCCCCAGCCGGGGCACGGCAGGACCTGGGGGCAGCTGGTGCTTGGTGCACGCGGAGAGTTCTCTGTTAGAGTGGTGGGCACTGCCCTTCCTAAGCTCCGGATGCAGTGCCCCCGGCGGCTCGTTCTAGAGAGCGCGTTACTGGGGGGTGGGGGCCTTGGCGCTCTGAGGGCCGCCTCGGGTCGGATGCTCAGCCCGTGATCCCGGCTCGGCTGATGGACCCAACTAGGAGATACCCTTTCGTGAGGCCTTCTGCCCACAGACAGACCCTTCGAGAGGACGTGGGCCGGAGCTGGTTTCCAGACTGGGGCTTGTCTTCACAGGTCACAGCCTGGCCACCGCCGGCCCCCGACCACCAGCAGTGTGTGGGAGGGCCTCTCACCGTCTCTTACCCCTAAATAGTTCTGTTTTGCGCTACAGCAGTTAGCAGTTCCTGTCTGTCCTAACTGGTTCCCGGACGTTGCTTTTCCTGCACGTGCACAGACAGGTGACACAACATTTCCAGGTGGCTCCTGAGCAGGCTCGGGCCAGTGCCCCGGGTCCCCTCGTGCACGTACCGCTGCGCACAGAACCGTGTGTCGGGACGTGCTCGAACGCAGCGCCCCTTGTCGGGCATGAGCATTAGGGACCCGTGTTCACGAGAGCCTAAGGCTTTCTGAGGGTTTCATGACTCCGACTCTCCCTGGTGTGGAATCCCATCCACCTTCCGACTTTGATTTTGAGGGTGAAATATTTAAAATCCTAATAGTAAGCCTTATGAACTAACTGCCTCACAATTCAGCCTGCCTGATTTGTTTACTTATCCTGAAATTTGTGTCCTGTTAATCTCTTAGAATAACCACGTTGTATCCCGTGACCCTTTCGCTGCTTGTGAAAACTAAGATAGCGAGGTGTTTTTAGAATAGCACTTGCTCTAAACATCACTTTTTTTGTCGTTCGTTTCTTAAGCAAAGCAAAAGCTGGAGGACCGACTGGCAGCCGCTGCCAGGGAGAAGCTGGCCCAGGCGTCCAAGGAATCGAAGGAGAAGCAGCTTCAAGCGGAACGTAAAAGGAAAGCAGCTTTGTTTTTACAAACCTTAAAAAATCCCCTGCCAGAAGCAGAAGTCGGAAAAGTTGAGGAAAATCCTTTCAACGTAGAGGTAAGTGAAAGTCCACGTCAGCATCGCGGGTGAGAGTGGGTGAGTGGGGCGTCCTCTGGCCACTCGGGTCCCCAGCCTGAGAGGGGGCTGTCAGCAGACCCCGCTCTTCTGCGGGGGCCGGCGTGCTTCCGCTGTGAGTTTGGGGAAGACCCCGTTAGGGTACTCTAGGCCCTGGCTTCCCTGGGGGGGGGGGGGGGACACATTCCCCTGGGGACAGACTCGTCCAGAGCAAGACCTGTGACGTCTCGGGTCCACATCAGCGTCAGTACTTGAATTAAAAAAGAAAACAAGCTGTGGTCGCTCCCGCCTTTTCTGGGGAGGGCCAGCACCTCTGCCAGCATCGCCCTCCGTTCCCGTGGGCTCGCACGTCCACACACCAGTGTCCCCAAAGTGTCTTTTGTAGTGGCCTTTCCCTGGAACGTAGAAGCAGTCCTGCACTCTTTCTCTTCGGTTCTGTTGACATTTCTGAGAGCCCGAGGCCGTTATTCAAAATAGATCTTGGCCGCACGCAGCCGCTTGGTTTATGTGTTTTGCGTGGAAAACAGCTCACGGAGTTCAGGTCCCCCTCCTCCTGTTGAAGGCCGAGCCCCTGCTGTCTCCCCTCAGGAATCGGTCCGGAGCCCTCAGGCCTGGCGGGCGGCCTCAGAGCCGGGGTCGGCGAGGAGGGCAGGAGGGGTGGGCTCCTGCGGGCTGTCCTCGGACCGGCCTCGAGTGTGCGGAGGCGTGGGGGTGCCCAGGGGGATGCCGGGACACGGCCACCTCCGCTCCTCTCCCTGCACCCCTGAGGCGGGCCACCGGGTGCCCCCAGTCCTGGGCTTCGGGGAGCCACGGCCCTGTGGTGACGGGCCCGGGGAGGCCCGGGACGTAACAGAAGTTGTGCGTGTGGCAGGGGAGCGGGCGCAGGGGGGCCCTGGGTGCACTGCCAGTTGCCTGCGTTGTCCGTTGTCCCGGTGTCGTTGGTGCGGCGAATAAGAGACTGAGGTAACGTCACCTGCATGCGTGGACTCAGCCGGTGCCGCTACACGCTCGCGTCTGTTTCCCAGCGACGCTGTGTTGGAATGCAGACTCCGTCCCGGCCAGAATTCCTCGTCGTCAACGCGGTTTTTCCCAGCCTGCCGTGTTGCCTGGTCACGGCCCCCAGACCTCTCTCCCTGTGAGCACGAGACAGGCTTCCGCTTAGGCTTTTCTCCTGTGTCTCTTTCTACGCGGCCTCGCCCACCTGCCGGGTTTCCAGCGTGTTTTACGTCTGCACGACGTAGAGATGGGTGTTTCTGCTTCCCGTTTGGTCACCAGGTGGATCTTCTTGCGCATCTAGTGGGACAGATTGTGGGTCCTCAATGATTTGAGCAGGAGTGCAGCGGTAGTAGCAGATGGTAATAAACGTCTAACTGCTTTGAAACAGAAATACTTTAGTCACCTTGGCAGTTGTCATAACCGGGATTCAACTGGACGGTAATCTCAGCTGAAAGCAGCTTCTGGGGACAGGTTACCCTGCCCGCATGTCTGTTCTGCGCGTACCCCAGGCTCAGAGGCGGCACGCCTGACCCCCGCTGAGCAGGAGTAGGATTGTCTCGTGCTGGGGACCTGAGCTCAGCGGGAGCAGGTGGCACCCCGGGTCTGTGTGAGCAGACGTGCGCGGGACAGCATGAAGACACCGCCCAGAAGGCCCCGGGCCGGAACCCAGCAGGATTTTGCTGTGGCTCATCTGCCCCAGGGTGTAGCAGGGTCTGCTTTCACTGTTACTAAAGCAGGGCACGCACGTGTCCAAAACGTTCAGGTGCGAGGGACAGGTACAAAATGGACAGGAAGTTTGGTTTCCTTCTCGTGTGCTGTTTCACGATTCCTATGGAAATTTCCATTTCTTACTTTTATTTTAGGTTTTTATTTTATAAGATAAATATACAGTTGATTATTATAGTTCCTCTTAAAAAAATTGTTTTAATGTTTATTTTTGAGAGAGAGAGAGTGCACAAGCAGGGGAGGGGCAGAGAGAGAGGGAGAAACAGAATCCAAAGCAGCTCCAGGCTCTGAGCTGTCAGCAGAGAGCCCGACACGGGGCTCGAACTCACGAACTGTGAGATCGTGACCTGAGCGGAAGCCAGCCGCTCAACTGACTCAGCCCCCCCCAGGCACCCCTCGTTTGAGCCCTTTTGAAGCCCCCTGTGCCGTGGCATGAAGCACACTCCTCTCGTGTGCAGCTGTCACTGCCCTCCGTCTCCAGGACTTTTTCATCTTCCCAAACGAAACTGTCCCGTCAACCACTGGCTCCCTGCCCCTGGCGCCCACATCTCTGCTGTCCGTGTCCATCAGCCTGGCTGGTCCTGGGGCCCTGTGAAAGTGGGAGTCCTACAGTGTCTGTTCCTCAGGGACTGGCTTCTTCACTTCACGGAACCTCCTTTTTCTAGGTGCATAATGCTGCATCATGGGTGTGCGTGCGCTCCATTCTTTGTGGGTTCTCACGGGAAAACGGATCTATTTCTGTGTGTAGATTGAAATGTCGCGGTAACAGGACCGGACCCTACACGTTATCCTGGTTTTTCCATCGTCAGAGAGCTGTTTCTGTCCACATCGGGGTCGTGCTCGTTGAGGATTTACTGGATGCATGACTGTCCCACGTTAGCCCTTAACCTGACCCGGTCAGTGGTGGGCGTGCACACTGTTCCCGGGGCCTCGCTGCCGTGACCGTGGCCACAGTGCTGCTCTGAGCCTGGGTCCTGTCTTGCGCGCTCACTTCGGTGTGCGTGTCCATGGGGCGGATGCCGGACTGTGGAAACGCTTTTAAATATCTGCTTTCGCGCCCCCGCCAACGCCGCTTATCACCAGCCTTTGATCCTCGTCCGTCTGACGGGCGGAAAGACGGCAACTGTGAGGGTTAGCTTGTGCGTGTTCACTGCGGGGGTGCTGAGTGACTTCACAGGCCCGGTGGCATCTTCGGCCCCCGTCCCCGAGAGCCGCCTTCAGAGCCTCCCCTCGTTGCCTCCTGGCTGTCTGCCTGTCTCTTCTCTGTCACCAGCGTCACAGACATTTCTCTTTGTCCACGGGAGTCTGCACCGCTTGGAACTACTCTGGTTTAAGGAGCACGTGGCTGGACCCGATGCATTCACCAAATCACTCACCCTGCCACTCATTGCACAGGCCGCCTTGGAGCCCAGCCCAGCTCACACTTGCACATACCGACCTGCCTGTCAGGAGAGGGCACGTTATGTATCTGGGGGTAACCTGAAATGACGTCCTAAGGTGTGTTTGTTGACGGGGACGGATACTAACAGAACGCTAAGTTTTATATAAGTTTTGTGAGACATAAAGATCCACGCGAGTGGTGCTTAGAAATCCCCGTGAACGTCTCACTTTTGGGGTGTGCGTGTGCTCTTAATTCAAAATGAAGGGAAACCGGGGTCTTCAGTTTGAACCCCCCTTGGCTTATGCAGTCATCTGCACAGTGACAGCACATTTCAGGACACCTTCTAGACACCAGCAGTTTGTTCAAGTTAATGATCCTGCTGGGTTTACAGGCTGAACAGGAGTCCGCGAGGAGGTGGGAACAGGAATCAACCGCGCGTGCTGAGCCTCTGTTGTTTCCAAGGCACCGAGGCCCTCCGGAAGGTGACTTAGAAGCCTGTGTCTCACCCAGATGCCCACACAACCCCGTTTGTCCCCCAGGACAGTCTAGCGGGGCACAGAGCAGCCAACACCAGATGAGCCGTGGGTGATGCCTGGGCCCCCGGGAGGCAGAAGGGCGCACGGCCTGCCGAGGGGAGGGGGGGGTCTGGGTGGGGCCTTGAGGAACTCTGGTAATGAGAGTTGACAGATTGGGGGGACCCTCCAGGGCCAGCGGCGCTCAAGTGGTGGCGGTGGGTGCAGCGCAGCGAGGCCCTGACCGGCACCGCGCGGCACGGGGCGGGGCGGTTGCAGGAGCCTCGTCCTGGGACCAGACTGGGATGCGGACGAGCAGGAGCGGCATTTCCGTGGGAAGCCCGCAGCGGCCACAGCGCAAGGGCAGGACACGATGGCAGTCCGGGCAGCAGTGCCTGAGGCGGGGACCGCACAGAGAGTCCTCCGGGAGGGAGCACCGCCGGTCGGATCAGGGCAGCTGGGTGGCTTCAGGAGAGAGGGCGCGCGCCGCGAGAATGACGCGCAGCCGAGGTTTCGACATGCAGTTTTAGAGGACGCGATTCCGAGCCTGACATCTCGAGGCGTGTGTGGAATTGTCCCGTTTTATGGTTACTGTAGTGTCGTTTCACACGTGAGGCTTTATCTGGAGATGCGAGTTTGTCTGCTTTCGAGCAGTTCGTTGTGCCGCGGCAGGACGGGACTGGCTCGCCATGAGCCGCTTAGCGGGCAGGTGCTTACTTCGCTGTGGTTCAGGGACTGAGCCGTGTCATTCCCGGGGTTACTGGAGGGGCGGGGCAGGGCAGGCAGTCTTGAAATTCTCTCTGTTTCTCACAGACACCACTCAGACCAGCCTGTGCACTGCCTCCCCCGTGGCGGCTTGCTCTCTGGTGCTTTCTGCTGGGGTGTTAACGTTCCACCCCCCCCCCCCCCACGAGACGGCTCCGCTGGCTTGGTGCTGCCCCGCGCGCACCCGCGGGCACCCCTCCTGCAGCCCCCCACGCACCCCTCCCGCAGCCCCGCGCGCAGCCCTCCCACAGCCCTGCACACACCCATGGGCACCCCCCCCCTGCAGCCTTGCGCGCACCCGTGGGCACCCCTCCCGCAGCCCCGCGTGCACCCCTCCTGCAGCCCTGCGTGCAGCCCTCCCACAGCCCTGCACACACCCATGGGCACCCCCCCCCGCAGCCTTGCGCGCACCCGTGGGCACCCCTCCCGCAGCCCCGCGTGCACCCCTCCTGCAGCCCTGCGTGCACCCTGGGCACCCCTCCCGCAGCCCCACGCACACCCCTCCCGCAGCCCTGCGCGCACCCCTCCCGCAGCCCTGCACACACCCATGGGCACCCCCCCCGCAGCCCTGCGCGCACCCGTGGGCACCCCCCCCCCCCCGCAGCCCTGAGCACGCAACCCTCCCGCAGCCCTGCGCACACCCGTGGGCACCACCCCCCCACATCCCCACGTGCACCCCTCCTGCAGCCCCGCGCGCACCCCTCCCGCAGCCCCACGCGCACCCCTCCCGCAACCCTGCGCGCACCCCTCCTGCAGCCCTGCGTGCACCCTGGGCACCCCTCCCGCAACCCCACGCACACCCCTCCCGCAGCCCTGCGCGCACCCCTCCCGCAGCCCTGCACACACCCATGGGCACCCCCCCCGCAGCCCTGCGCGCACCCGTGGGCACCCCCCCCGCAGCCCTGAGCATGCAACCCTCCCGCAGCTCTGCGCACACCCGTGGGCACCACCCCCCACAGCCCCACGTGCACCCCTCCTGCAGCCCCGCGCGCACCCCTCCCGCAGCCCCACGCGCACTCCTCCCGCAACCCTGTGCGCACCCGTGGGCACCCCCGCCCCCCAGCCCTGCGCGCACCTGTGGGCACCCCTCTGCTGCTCGTTGGCTCATTGATGGCAGTGCACAGGGCGGCCTGGCCGGGTGCCTTCTGCAAGCAGAGCAGGGAGGTCGGGCCGAGGGGGAGGTGTGGCATCAAGAGGTATGTGAGTCAGGCGTCGGAGACTCTGGTTACTTTCCAAGACACATGCTGTCCAGTACGGTGCACGGTGGCCACTCACCATCCGTGGTCATTTAAACGTAACCTAATAGGAATCAAATAAAATTCAAAATTCAGGTCCTTGACCTTGTTAGCCACATTTCAAGTGTTCAGTAGCCACACGTGGCTGACGGCTAACTGCAGGGGACAGTGCAGAGACGGCGTCCCTACCGCTGCAGCGGAGTGCGGACTAAACAGCTAGTTGTTTTATTGCGTGGCTGCTGTGGTTGCCCGTGTCAGAAACCTGCCCCGCTGCCCCCACGTGGCTTCAGCAGCAGCAGTAGGACGTAGTGGGGCTCACACTCTGAGTCGTGAGGGCAGCGATGCCCCGAGGATTCCTCTCCAGGCACAGCCCCCCGCCGACCGGCTGTGTCCTCCCGCCGCGCCACCCACGGTCCGGGACCCTGCTCCACACTCCACGCTCACGTGGACGTTCTGGACAGCTCGACCTGGGTCGTGTGCTTCTCCCTCAACCTGGCACGATGACCAAGGAGATGGAACGTTCTGGTCTGTCTCCTGCTCAAAGTGCGCCGCCTCCGGTATTCATGATGGAGGGGGGAGGAGGCACAGAGGGCCGGCGCCCCCACAGTGTCTGCACGGCTGCGAGAGCGGCTGCCAGGCTGCGGAGGGAGCCGGCGGCCACTGCTCACGTTCCCCTGAAGGGGGTGGCCGCTCGTCAGGGTCCCTGACACATGCCGA
The DNA here is from genome assembly GCF_018350155.1 of Leopardus geoffroyi. Taxonomy (NCBI): domain Eukaryota; kingdom Metazoa; phylum Chordata; class Mammalia; order Carnivora; family Felidae; genus Leopardus; species Leopardus geoffroyi. Next base: position 1,208,571 of record NC_059339.1, on the reverse strand, counting down.
CACAGAGCCTGCGCCCAGCACTTGCGCCCTGGGACCCGCTGCTGGGCTGCAGGGACTGTGCGGGTGGTGTTGGTTACCCTTTTCGTCCTTCGTTCTCCAGTCTGATTACTGGGTTTCTGAATATTCTCTTGTTGGTCCCTGTAAGCTGAGGTCATCACAGTGGATCCTCTCCATTCAGTTGGGCAGAGGCCCCCATACTAAGGGTGAAGGATAAGATCTCCTGACTTCGGCTCGGGTCGCGATCTCGGGGTCTGTGAGTTCAAGCCCCACGACGGTCTCTGTGCCGACAGCTCAGAGCCTGGAGCCTGTTTCGGATTCTGTGTCTCTCTCTCTCTCTCTCTCTGACCCTCCCCCCTTCATACTCTGTCTCTCTCTGTCTCAAAAAAATAAAAAAGGTTAAAAAAAAGTTAAAAAAAAAAAAAAGAATAAATAGATCTCCCGAGTCGATTACAAGGAATGTTGAAAATGTTGGCCTGATTACCTGTTGAATCAAAAGGAGCAGTAAACTTCAGGCACAGTGGGGTACCGCGATCACAGAGAAGCAGTAACGATGCTCAGAGGTAGGAGTTCTCGGGTCAGCAGTAGGAATAGAAACAGAAACGCAGCCCGTGAGCTGCCGGGCACCCTCCCTGTGTCTCTGGCGGCCTGGTGCCCGGTGACCGACAGGGCCACATGCTCCCACCCCTCCTTGGAGGGCAGCGCTGAGTGCCGCGGCTCTGTCCCCTGCGGAGGTCCCCCCAGAACAGGCTGCTGGCTCAGGCCGGAACGTCTGCCTCGGCTTCCCCGGGAGCCCCCTGCCCAGGCTCAGGAAGGACAGATTCTGGTTGTGGCCCCACGCCCACTCGCCTGTCACACGGGCCCTGCGTGCCGTCCCAGGGTGCCGGCTGCCGGCTGCATCCCTGGCTTCAGTCTTGCCTTTTGCACAACTTGTGTCCCTAATTTATCGGGAGTCTGAAAACACACCCCAAGCTGGTTTTCCCACTGCGCGGCGGCAGAGTTGGCCACCAGCCGGCACAGCCAGGCCCTGCCCGCAGCAGGACGCGGGGGCCGGGCGGAGCCCCCTCATCCGGCCTCTAGAGCTGCCTGGCGTCCTGCGCGGTTTCTTGCGTTCTCGGCTTGCAGTGCCGTTTATTCTGCCCAGCGCCAGAGCGGACGCGGGGGCTCTTAGACATGGAGGTGGTTTCCCGTCGGGTGTTGAGATGGGCTCCCTGAGCCAGCACAGGCCGAGCCTTACAGACATGTGGGCATCGCTGCAGCCTGGAAGGCGGGGAACGAGGACCAGAGCGGGCACAAAGCAAGGTCTGTGCCTTCCTCCCAGCGGCTCCCGGTTCCTGAGTTACTAGACGCGCAAGAACCCGCTTAGGCAGGGCGCTTTGGGAGCAGGGGGGGTCTCAAGCGTCTCGGGTTCTGCTCACCCAAGGCCAGGTGGGAGACAGAGCCGGGAATGGCCGAGGGGTGAGCGCGTCTCTTTGGATGAGTGCCTTGCATTTTCTCTTCAAGCCGAGGAAGCAGGATAGCTTTAGTATGAAGCGCTGTCCTGGTCAGCCTTGTCCCCGCAGAGCAGGGGGACGCAAGGAGAGGAAGGGAGTGGTCGCAGAGTTACAACGACCCTCCCCCCCGTTGGGCTGCAGCACCTGCCTGGCCTTGTTCCCAGAGTCTCCCACCCGAATCCGCAAGGCTCACGGTGACAAATCTCGGGGTGCGGGATTCTGTGCATGTCTTGAGGTGTAGCGTTTAATGACTGCAGGTAAAGGTCATTCAGAGTGAACTGGAGAGTGACCCTGCTCGGGGACTACGGGTGGGTGGCCCCCAAGCGCCAGGACAATGGGAAAGGAAGGTTTCAGGGGTTCCAGTTTTGATGGGTATTTTTTTTTTTTTTTATAAACTCATTTCTTCATTTTACAATTTGATGTGGACAAACTAATGTCAGTGGAAGTGGGATTGCCGTCTCGTGTTTAAAGGTTGAGCACGATTCCGCTGTCCAGATGCACCACATGGAACCGGGACCCGGACGCTCGTTGCAGAGTGCCGTGACATGGGGCCTCGGGCGTGCGTCTTGCACACTTGGGTGGATGCTCTTTAGAAGAAATTCCTAGAGACGGCGTTACCCTGGGTGAGGCTCACAGCTGACGGATCGCCCACCTCCCGGTCTGTGTGCGGGTGTTCTTTGCAGTGGGGATTCTCTCCGCATCGGTTCACTTGGATAAAGGCGTTTATGGTGAACAGGAGTCTGTCGAGCGTAGTCCTGTGCCAACTCAGCACGTGAGGAGCCTGGCTTGTGCCCAGGGGGTTGTCTGGTTAACGATTGCTGTGTGAACTGTGTTCTCCCCGGGGTCACCGAGCCGTGACAGGCGTGCAGCACCACACGTGTGCAAGGTCTCCCGCACGATGACTTCGCTTAGATGTGTTGCAGAATCGTGACCACAGTAGCTGTAGTTAATATCCATCAACTCACACAGATTCAGGGTGGAAAGAAGGCAGGGTTTTTTCTTTTGACAGAGTTCTTTGAATCAAAGGGATGTCTTTTCATTCAGATCTTCTTTAAAAATTATTTTCAGACTGGTGTAGAGATTCATAAAAGCCTAATCGTAACTGGAGGCTTAAGATCTCTCTGTTAATGCAAAGTCACAATTATTTATGAAGAAGCAAGTGTAGCTCTTTTCTCAAACAGCGTCCTTGGAGCCACGTTCCCGTCATCAGATCCATCACTGCCAGGTGGGGCTGGTGAACGACCATCTGGGGAGACCGTCGCTCATACGCTTGGTGTTTACAGAGCCCACCATTTCCCTGGAGACACTGGGGTGAAGTTTTAGAGCCATAAAAAGGGACGTGGTCTTCTCTAGGAGATGTTAGTACATTATTGGTGTGAATAACGTGTGTGAGTAATTTCAAGCCCAAGTTGAAGCTTTATAAATATGCCTTCACAAGTGTCTTGTTTTCCTTATTAACATCTGGAGATTTTCTTTTGTTCCCAGGAAACCAGTACTGGGCCCTGTCCTCTACTGACTGGAGGCAGACCTCTGCCAACTTCAGACATCAAACCCCCCGAAGGGCCCTCCAGCAAAAGTAAAGACCCCCCCAGAGAAGAAGAGAGAGAGAAGAAAAAGAAAAAACACAAAAAGCGGTCTCGGACAAGATCACGCTCCCCCAAGTACCACTCGTCATCCAAATCCAGGCCTCGGTCCCACTCGAAAGCCAAGCACTGTCTCCCCAGTGCCTACCGGACGGCGCGGCGCTCCAGGTGGGTGTGCGGGGTGCTCGTGGCACGGGTCTGCTGTGGGTGGTGGGTCCTCCGTCCCCAGAGTGGCAGGCCCGGCAGAGACGAGCGAGCGTGGACCTCGTGAGTGCTCACGTGTGGATCACCTTGCCAGCCCAAATGACATCTTTTCAAGATGTCTTTTGTTTAATTTCCAAAGCTCACCAACTACTGAGAGTTTTTTAAAAAATGGATTTATTTAAATGTTGACAGGTCTTAGAGGCGGGCCCAGCACATCGGTTCGTGTGTGAAAACTCACAGGGGTGGGGTCTTTTGTTTGAACGCGTGGACTTTCGTACGCTAACTCCTGTCGAGTGCATAAATGTAATGGAAGGGATCGGGACCGCTTGGGCTGGGCGCAGCCCCTGCACGTGCGTGCAAGGAGGGAGGCCCGGGCGTGCCCGTCCACGTCTCAGCTGATTTGTGTCCAGACCTCCCGTCAAGAGGCACTGTTCAGCCAGAAGCCACCTTCACAAGGTGTTTGAGAAAGCATAAGATTTCAAGCCACGATGTGAACGTGACCCCTAACGAGTCACGGTATTTACTGTTTAGTACAGCCGGGGTTTTTGGTCTTGTTTTCCGTTTTCCGTTTGTTTTTCAAGTGGTTTGCAGGAGGTTTGGAAAGCAAACCTCTGGTTTGAAAACCTGCGTCTCACATTGCGATCTGTTAGTAAGTGTTGACTGGACTTGGCTTGCTTTCTCTGGCCCGACGCTCAGGCTGGCGGGGTCTCGTTTGTCCGCTGTAACTGATGCTGGTTTTCCTTTCCAGGGAAACGATGGCTGCGCTGCTCTTTTGATGCTTAAAACGAAGTACGCTCGTGCACATTTGCCTCTGAGTATATCCTAAAAACAACATGCTTTCCCTATTTTTACTCACACCAGACCTCAGAGGCTTGACAAGTATTTACACTTACTTATCAACAGTGAAATTGCACTTGCCTCCACGATAAATAATTTTGATCCTTGGTGTCTGCGATTTTAATAGTGCTCTAGAAGTTCCGTCATCACACACACACCCCGGACACGCATATTCACATAGGCACACGCACCACACACGCCCATGCAGACACCCAGACACCCACACACCTTGCCATTTTTCCATAAAACGAACAACTTTGCTGACGTGGTTTCGGTGTGTAGACGCCCCCAGGAATTTGTATGTATACAAAAGACATTTTAAAGTTTCTTTTTCGAGAGAGTTCTTTCTGACGAGCCGCCCTCCAAGCAGGAACGGAACGCGCCCAGTAAACTCCTGGCCGGCTGTCCTTCGCTGCAGGGCTCTGACGGCGGAACGTAACTGCCTCCTCATCCCTGGTCTGGGGTCCTGTGTGTGCTCTCGGCGGCTGCGGGCCGTGCGCGGTCCAGGCTTTGCTGGCGCTGGCCTCCAGGGGCCCGAGCGCCCTTGGTGTTCTCGGCAGTGAATTGTTGACATGTGGAAAATAGTGAAGTTGTAACCGAATGTTGACGTTGCTAATGAGACGTCATGATTTTTTCTTTAACTGTCTGTCTTTTCAGGTAGGGTTACCCGTTACAGACATAACGTCTGCGTAGGACCCGCCAGGCTTGCTTCTTAAGGCTGGCACACACTTGAATGGCTGTCTCGTACAGACTCCTGCCAGCCCCAAGTGCTCCGTGTTCCCACTCGTGGGAGGCTGCTGCGGTTGAAACGTTTTCTTTTACGTGTCACGTGACTGAAGTTTTACGTAAGATGTAGACAGTCAAGGTTACAACGCCCTTTTCTAGCAGAAGTGATCTGTATGTTAACGCAGGGAACGTTTGCGTGGCTGGGTCCAGGAACACCTTCTGTCTGAGGTATAGGTGATTCTGGGTCCCCAGAGGTGACTCACTCATAGAAGAATCTTCAGTTTTGAAAACCAACACGTTGCTTCTCAGAAGGCACAGTCACTACGACAACATGGTGTTCAGTGTCTTTTAAATCAGCATTGATTAGAGGAACCTGGGTGGCTCAGTCAGTTAAGAGTCTGACTTCCGCGCGGGGCACAATCTCACAGTTTGCGAGTTCAAGCCCCGTGTCGGGCTCTGTGCTGACAGCTCAGAGCCTGGAGCCTGCTTCGGATTCTGGGTCTCCCTCTCTCTCTGCCCTTTCTCCGCTCGTGCTGTCTCTCAAAAATGAATTTAAAAAAAAATGTTAAATCATAACTTATTGAAGTCTAAGATTTTTTTCTGTTTTTTATTTTTATATCACATTAGGTTCTCTGCCTTAAGTGGAATGAAGAGGTACTCATGTGCTTTATTGCCTAAAAATAAGATTCGGCTTTAGTAGCTTAGGTATTTTTTTTTGTTGGTAATTTTTTTTATTTTTTTTGTTTTGTTTTTTTAATTAATTTTTTCTTTTTAATTTACATCCAGGGTATTTAGCATATAGTGCAACAATGATTTCGGGAGTAGATTCCTTAGGGCCCCTTACCCATTTAGCCCATCCCCCCCCCACAACCCTCCAGCAACCCTCTGTTTGTTCTCCATATTTAAGAGTCTCTTATGTTTTGTCACCTCCCTGTTTTTATTATTTTTGCTTCCCTTCCCTTATGTTCATCTGTTTTGTCTCTTAAATTCCTCGTGTGCGTGAAGTCATATGATATTTGTCTTTCTCTGACTAATTTCACTTAGCATAATACTCTTCATTTCCATCCACGTAGTTGCAAATGGCAAGATTTCATTCTTTTTGATTGCCGAATAATACTCCATTGTGTATATATATACCACATCTTCTTTATCCATTCATCCGTCGATGGACCTTTGGGCTCTTTCCATACTTTGGCGGTTGTCGATAGTGCTGCTATAAACGTGGGGAGGCATGTGTCCCTTCGAAACAGCACACCTGGATCCCGTGGATAAATGCCTAGTAGTGCAATTGCTGGGCTGTAGAGTAGTTCTATTTTTAGCTTTTTGAGGAACCTCCATACTGTTTTCCAGAGTGGCTGCACCAGCTGGCGTTCCCACCAGCAGTGCAAAAGAGATCCCTCTTTCGCCGCATCCTCGCCAGCATGTGTTTTCGCCTGAGTTGTTAATGTTAACCATTCTGGCAGGTGTGAGGTGGTACCTCATTGTGGTTTTGATTTGTATTTTCCCGGATGATGAGTGACGTTGAGCATTTTTTCATGTGTCGGTTGGCCATCTGGATGTCTTCTTTGGAGAAGTGTCTCTTCATGTCTTTTGCCTATTTCTTCACTGAATTATTTGGTTTTTGGGTGTTGTGTTTGATAAGTTCTTTGTAGATTTTGGATACTAACCCTTTATCTGATAATGTCGTTTGCAAATATCTTCTCCCATTCTGTCGGTTGCCTTTTAGTTTTGCTGATTGTTTCCTTCGCTGTGCAGAAGCTTTTTATTTTGATGAGGTCCCAGTAGTTCATTTTTGCTTTTGTTTCCCTTGCCTCCGGAGACGTGTTAAGTAAGAAGTTGCTGCAGCTGAGGTGAAAGAGGTTTTTGCCTGGTTTCTCCTCGAGGATTTTGATGGCTTCCTGTTTTACATTTGGGTCTTTCATCCATTCTGAGTTTATTTTTGTGTAGGTGTAAGAAAGTGGTCCAGGTTCATTCTTGTGCATGTCGCTGTCCCGTTTTCCCAGCACCACCTGCTGAAGAGACTGTCTTTATTCCATCGGACGTTCTTTCCTGCTTTGTCAAAGATTAGTTGGCCATACGTTTGTGGGTCCATTTCTGGGTCCTCTACTCTGTTCCATTGATCTGAGCGTCTCTTCTTGTGCCCGTACCATACTGTCTTGATGATGACAGCTTTGTAATACAGCTTGAAGTCTGGGATTGTGATGCCTCCTCCTTCGGTTTTCTTTTTCAAGATTGCTTTGGCTATTCGGGGTCTTTTCTGGTTCCGTACAAATTTTAGGTTGGTTCTAGCTGTGTGAGGAATGCTGGTGTTACTTTGGTAGGGATTGCAGGCATTTTTAAACCATAATCTTGTAAGACTGAAATTAAGGTCATCTTTAGAAGTTTTGATAAGATCGCCTCTGGTGTTTGTTTTTGGTAAGTCAGTCTGTATGTGGCTTCTGAATGGGGGCTCCAGGCAGAGGTCTGTGCCTCGCCATTTCGAGGTATCGGGTGCTGGGTCCACACAGCTGCTCGCAGCCTCAGGGCTCCTGCTTGGGGAGGAGCTGGGGATGAAAACGACATTTTCTAAGTCATATTTAACATTGAAAACCAACTCTAGCCCGCCAAATTGGGGCCAAATTTGTAATTCCTTACCGTGTTCCCCGTGGTAAAGCGCAAAGCAAACCAGCGATGGTAATGAGTTTCACGTCCCGCCCCCGCATAAGGTACCCGTGGCTGACGCTGCGCGAGCTGGTGCCAGCCAGCCATTGGCCGGCCGCTCTCCTTCCGAGGCGCAGACCCAGACCTAGGGGGCGCCCGCAGGCGGGGAGAAGCCCAGGGTGCTGCCCGGCCAGGACCTGCGCTGCTCGGGCCGGTCCGTGCGGGCCCTGGTAGCAAGGCGGGCTGCCGTGGGGAGGAAGCAAGGTTTCGGGAGCAGGGTTTGCTCTGCCTTCGTGTGTGAGGCCCTTGTGATTGCCCCGGACACGGTGCCCGAGCTGCCCACGCGGGGTCTGCTTCCTGCACGTGTTGTGGTCGCAACGTGGCCCGCCTGCTGGACAGAATAAAAGTGTCAGCGCTTCTTCAGTTAAAATAAAATCTAAGTGTTATCTGATGGACCGGACCGCCCCGGTGCCGGACGGGCCTCTTTCCCAGATAACTTCAGGGCTGCCGGTGACGGCCACCTGATCCCAGTGGTCTGCGGCGTGGCCCTGTGTCAGCGCTCCGGGCTTGCGGGCAGTGCGCGCTCCCTCGCTCTTCCTGATTTTCGGGTCTGTTGTGGAGCCTTCCCCGGGGCTCTGGTGCCGCCCTGCCCGGCACCCCTCGTTCTGAAGGAGAAGCGTGTGTCTCCGTGTCGGACGCGGTGCGCACGGAGCCCAGGCCCGGGACTCTCGAGGGAAAACCTGGTAAAATGTCAGGGTGTCTGACTGACCTCCCCATTGTAATTGTCACATACAGATCTTGGGACGGGTCTGCAAAAAAAACCAACACTGTTTCGTGAGCTGGAGGTGAGCCCGAGCCCGTGACCGCTCACCTGGAGCAGGCTCATTCCGTGGCGGGTATTTTTCACGAACGGCTCAGGGTTTTCTCTGTGATGCCGGAGGGTGGGATGTGACGATGAACTGATCTTTAGAACGACAGCGTGTGTTATTTGGGAGGTTTTAGTGCAATTAAATTGATTCTGTGTGGAATCCTTTATGGCAAAATCAAACCGCTCCTCATATTATTTTTGACTGGGTTGTCATAGAAACAGAACAAAAAGAAACGGGGTTTTTTGGTCCAGGTTTCTGCTCACCATACGTCTCCCTGAAACGGTAATTTCACTGAATGAACAAACACTAAAACAAGAGTCCAAAACCCATCATCACGGGACCCCCCTCGGGGGGCCTTGGCCCCCAGCGCGCGAGGGTCTCGTCGAGTGGCGAGCTGTCGCTGCCCGCGGGCCTGGCTGCCGTGTGCGGCCCACGTCGCTGCACGGACAGAGTGAGCGTCTCTCCAGGCACACAGAGAGGAAGAATAACATATTTTAACAGGTGGTTTTGCATCCGGAGAATCTCATAGACTTAGGTCGTCCACCCTAATCCCCACGAGAGGCGGCAGGTTCTGGATTGAGCAGCCACGGCCTGTCCTTGGTTCGTGCTGAGGGGCCGGACGGCCATTGTGGACGGGAGACGCTTCCAGGCTCTAGTTTCGTGGCGCTCTGGCTTCTTCCCATTGCCAGCACTCAGGACACACAGAAACAACTCGCTTGGATTTCACTGCTTTTCTTACATCCTTCTGATAGAGATGTCAGTGAGCTGAAAATTGCTGAGGGAGGGAGGATGCGCAAAGGCCAGAGGAAGGCCGAGAAGCCGCAGGCCTGAGTCAGCCATAAATCACCTGGTCCGATCTGGGGTCGGGGAGGATCGGGGCTGCTGACCGTGGGCACCCGCAGCACATACTCCGGCCGCAGGAGTGTTGCACGCTGGTTAAGTTCAGCATCGGTGGGACAGGTGTCCCGGACGGGGGAGCAGAGTCTGACTCCACCTCGGAGTCTGATCCAGTTCCACATCGGGAGAGTGGTAAGGCCGGGGGACGGGGGCCCAGAAGGACAGATGGGGTGCTGGCCAGACAGATAGCAGAGCAAAACGCCTTGTCTTCCTCTGCCCAGGTCCCGGTCCCGGTCCCCTCGGAGAAGAGCGCACTCTCCTGAGAGACGGAGGGAAGAGAGGAGCGTCCCCACCGCCTACCGGATGAGTAACAGTCCGGGCGTCAGCCGGAAGCGGACCCGGTCCAGGTGGGGGTCTGTGAGCTCGCAGAGTGTGTACAGGAAGTGTGCAGATGGGGCACACGCTCGGAGGCGGGGCTGGGGACACCCGGCAGCTGTCCCTCGGACACTGAGCCCTTCCGGTGTTCTCCTTACTCCAGGACTCCGAGCGCAGGCGGCTCCGTCGTGCCGGGGTCCGGTGGCTTCTGGCACGCCCTGCACCGGCCCCCACATGTAGCCGCTGCGGGCCCCACACGCACCCTGCTGACAGGGAAGGGAGTGTGGGGACATTGGACAAGGGAAGTGAAGGAATGCCTGCTGCCACCCAGGGAGCAGGTGGCCGTGGGCCGGTGTTCCTGAGCGTCGACCCCTCAGCCACCACTCCTGGCCCCCGGGGCCTCTGTCCCAACCAGCCGGCGTCCCCAGCTGCCCCTCCTGGGGAGGGACTCCAAGGCCCCACACGGAAAGCCCCTGGGTCCCTTGAAGGACACGTCCAGGCCATCTGTGCCTCCCTGGGGCACGCGGTGGACAGGCCAGAGCGTGTTGAGTCCTCCCGTCCAGCCGGGTGCTGCCCGCTGACCGCTTTGCATCACTCAGCCTCTTTGTTTCCGTCCTCCCTGGAAGGGAGTGGCCTCACTGGCGTGTCCCTGTGCGGGAGTCTGCAGCCCCGGCTCCGCCAGCTGGGCGGGGAGCAGCACGCCCGACACGGAGGGGCCCAGAGGGGGCGGGGCAGGTTCCCTAACTGCTGCCGCGGGTGTGTAAGTCCAGACACGCGGGGTCCCTGAACCTCCCCGACCGCAGAGCCGAGTGGCAGGTGTCGAGAGCCCGGCGGTCACCTGCTCCCGCCCTTCTTGACGGTACCTGCAGCGGCCGCGGGTCCGAAACGACGTTTCTACCGGAAACCTGTCCCTGCCATGTAGCGGGTTACGTGACCGCTCCGTTCCCTGGTGAGACGTGATCTCTTGTCCTTCAGACGGCAGTCAGCCGAGGAGCTGCAGGGCTCGCGGGGTTCGGCAGGCGGGCTCGGGCACGCCCGCTCCGTGCACTTGCGGCTGCCGCTTCGTCCCGCCGGGAGCACCGGGGCGGCGTGGCGACAGTGGGAGGGCATTTCCGCGGGTGCTCCCTGAACACGCGGAATCCATCGTCCCCCTTGGTGGACGTAAAGGGCAAATAGACGGTCTCAGGTTAATTCCTCGTAACAAAAGATCTCTCCTGGCAGGTGCTTTCTTGCTCAGCCCTCAAATTAACCTTCACGTTAAATGAGCGATCTCGGGAGAAGGCGCTGGTTTTATCCAGAATCCTGAGACCTCGTGTGCTCACTGCAGCTTTAACGAGTCGTACAGAACAAGTGAGGCTCCGCGCCCGGGCCTGACCCCAGGGGGTGGGAAGCCGTGCCTCGGGCCCCGCAGAGGGCCTGATGTGCCCCGTGCCCCGGGCGTGTCAGGGCGTGTCAGCGCCACAGCTGGACGGCGTCCCCTCCAGCCTGTGCGCAGAGCAGCTGCGGGGCCGCTGCCGTGCATGGTGGCAGGTGGCTGGTTCCCCACTGAGCGGGGCTGCCTTAATCCTGTCCGGTCAGCCAGGCCCAGGGGACGGTGCCGCCCCCACAGCTGAAGGATGGCGGCTAAAAGCTGATCACTGAGTGCCGCTTTCACTGACACCTGGCCTTAAAATTTTAATTAAATTTTCAATAGGCAGTCTTTTTTTTTTTTTTTTTAAGTTTATTTATTTTTGAGAGGGAGAGAGAGAATCCCAAGCAGGCTCCACACTGTCAGCGCAGAGCCTGATGTGGGGCTCAAACTCAAACTGTGAGATCATGACCTGAGTTGAAACCGAGAGTTGGACGCTTGACTGACTGAGCCACCTAGGCGTCCCGGTTTTTTAATAGATAGTCTTAAACTTCCTCCTTAAAAACCATACAGCGGGGGCGCCTGGGTGGCTCCATTGGCTGAGCATCTGACTCTTGATCTCCGCTCAGGTCATGATCTCCTGGTTCGTGAATTTGAGCCCCATGCACTGACAGGGAGGAGCCTGCTTGGGATTCTCTCTCTTTCCTCTCTCTGTTCCTCCGTCTCAAAACAAATTTTATTTAAAAAAAAAAAAACAAAAAAAAAACGTACAATGAATATCCATATGCATGTGATTGCCAGCTCGATTCAGCAGGGCCCACGTTTTTCTTTTTCTTTTTTTTTTTTTTTTACAGTTTTTATTTTTTTTATTTTTTATTTTATTTTTTTTTCAATATATGAAGTTTATTGTCAAATTGGTTTCCATACAGCACCCAGTGCTCATCCCAAAAGGTGCCCTCCTCAATACCCATCACCCGCCCTCCCCTCCCTCCCACCCCCCATCAACCCTCAGTTTGTTCTCAGTTTTTAAGAGTCTCTTATGCTTTGGCTCTCTTCCACTCTAACCTCTTTTTTTTTTTTCCTTCCCCTCCCCCATGGGTTTCTGTTAAGTTTCTCAGGATCCATATAAGAGTGAAACCATATGGTGTCTGTCTTTCTCTGTATGGCTTATTTCACTTAGCATCACACTCTCCAGTTCCATCCACGTTGCTACAAAGGGACATATTTCATTCTTTCTCATTGCCACGTAGTTCTCCATTGTGTATATAAACCACAATTTCTTTATCCATTCATCAGTTGATGGACATTTAGGCTCTTTCCATGATTTGGCTATTGTTGAGAGTGCTGCTATGAACATTGGGGTACAAGTGCCCCTATGCATCAGTACTCCTGTATCCCTTGGATAAATTCCCAGCAGTGCTATTGCTGGGTCATAGGGTAGGTCTATTTTTAATTTTCTGAGGAACCTCCACACTGTTTTCCAGAGTGGCTGTACCAATTTGCATTCCCACCAACAGTGCAAGAGGGTTCCCGTTTCTCCACATCCTCGCCAGCATCTATAGTCTCCTGATTTGTTCATTTTGGCCACTCTGACTGGCGTGAGGTGATATCTGAGTGGGGTTTTGATTTGTATTTCCCTGATGAGGAGCGACATTGAGCATCTTTTCATGTGCCTGTTGGCCATCCGGATGTCTTCTTTAGAGAAGTGTCTATTCATGTTTTCTGCCCATTTCTTCACTGGGTTATTTGTTTTTCGGGTGTGGAGTTTGGTGAGCTCTCTATAGATTTTGGATACTAGCCCTTTGTCCGATATGTCATTTGCAAATATCTTTTCCCATTCCGTTAGTTGCCTTTTAGTTTTATTGGTTGTTTCCTTTGCTGTGCAGAAGCTTTTTATAGGGCCCACGTTTTTCTGTGTGGCTGTCCCCCTCCCGCCTCCCCCCTCCTTTGCGTGTATTCTGTGACAACTCCAGGGCCAACCGTACTGTGGAGGGTTGGACTTGTCTTACTGTGTCCTTGTGGGGGGGTCCGTGGTGAACATTTTGGCAAGAGCGCTACACAGGCGGTGTGGGACTTCTGTGCGCATCACACCCCGCTGTCACATCCTCAGTGATGGCTGTCGGGTGGCTTGGTCGAGGCTGCGTGCCCCACGCAGGGGGTCGTGAGTGGGTAAGGTGGTGGGCCCCTGCAGGCGACCTGGCGGTGGGAGTGTGACAGCACAGACGTCCCACTGATAGCCACTCTCCTCTCACTGGCCTCGGCATCCCCGGTGCAGAGTTGGTTCTGACATCGGTAATGGCAAAACGCTGGCTTTCGGATTCTGCCTTTCCTTCTCTAAAGAAGGCACACACACCCTTAGTTTCGGTGCCACTGTGGTCTTTGGGGCTCGGGGTTTGCTTTTCCGTCTGTTGTGCCAGGACTAACGTGACCATGACACCATCTCACATTTGGCCCCGCGGTTCTCCAAGCGCTTTGTTGCTCTTTGGCACAAGGTACTCCGGGCTTAGCTGGTGCTTTCCCTGCCCCAGCACCGGGGTCGGCTGTTCGTCCGAGGAACCCCGGTTCCTGTTACTGAGTGTTTGGACGTTAGGATACGGTTGCGTTGAATTTTTTGAAGAGGACAGATCATGGGAATATTTGGCCACGTTGTATCACGGAGCTTCTCAGCAGGACGCCCAGTGTTTTGTTACAGCAGAGAGTCCGTGATTCGTCGATTTGTCAAGGGTTTTGCCGTTGAACTCCTCGTGCTCAGCACACCCGTGGGTGTTGAGTGGGGGGAGTGCCCCGCCGTTACAGGCTCCAGTGCACCAAGCGTCACCGGTCCACGGCAGACTCTGTCATCGAAGGGTGCGTGTCTTCATTCCCTGGAGCAGCCACCGGAAAGAAAAAGGAGATAAAACCCAACAGAGGACATAAAACAGAACCTTAAAAAATGACTTGACTGAAAAGAAAGCAGGAAGTGGGGGAGGGCAGGAAAACTGCACGTGGACGACGGAAACGGGAGGGTCACCGGGTCAGCGTCGCCCTCACGGATGCAGGGCGACTGGACACCAGTGACGAGGCAGAAGCCCTAGGCTCTGCTGGAGACAACGCCTCGTGCTAGGCCGCTTGCAGGGGCGCCTTCGGTGTGCACGTAGGTCGGGCGCTGAGAGACGGGGAGAGGCACCCGCCGGTCCGGCTGCTGGGGCACACGCCTCTTGATCTCGGGGTCGCGAGCCCCTCGTGGGGTGTAGAGATGTCTTGATGGGGACAGGTGCACGTGCGGCGCTGTGAGCAGAAAGGCCCCGCGGCCGCGCTGACAGCAGGTGCCGGAGGAGCGCCAGGCTCGTGAGGACGTGGCTTCCAACGTGGGCGCTGAGACCGAGCGGAAGCAGAAGCTGAGGCACCCGGGGGCCAAGTAGACAACAGCGTGGATCTAGAAACTGTAAACGGTCACCCGACTGGCTCGTGCAGTGTGCTGGTAGTCCTTGAAGACTCCGACGGCAGAGTGTGTCGTGTGTTTCCTCAGCACGTGGCAGCAAGTGTGGAACTCTTTACAAAGATACGTGGAGGGCGCCTGGGTGGCTCAGTCAGTTAAGCGTCTGACTCTGGATTTTGGCTCGGGTCATGAACTTGAGGTTCTTGGGATCAAGCCCCATGTTGGGCTCTGTGCTGATGGTGTGGAGCCTGCTAGGGATTCTCTCTCTCTCTCTCTCTCTCTCTCTCTCTCTCTGTCTCTGTCTGTCTCCCCACTCGCACACACATGCTCTCAAAATAAACTTAAAAATCTGGAAGATCCCCAAGTATTGGGAAGTTAACACCTTTCTAAATTACCCATAGGTCAAAGACAAAATCACAAGAGAAAGCAGGAAATGTTTTAAAAGGAAGGCAGCGAACATGTAGCCACATCTTTAACGTGCAGGTGTGTGTGGAAGGAAGTCAGTAGCGTTAAATGTTTGCGTCAGAAAAGAAGGAAGGTCTAAAAATAACGATCTAATGTTTTCTAGAAACTAGAGAGCACTAGTTTAGCTAGTGCTAAAAAAGAAAGCACTAGAAAAAGAACGAATTAAACCTAAAGGAGGTGGAAGCAAGGAAGTAATAAAGGTGAGATCAGAGATCAAGAAAATGAAAACCAATAATTTTCAAATTCGTGTGGAACTGTGAAGAGCCTGGATAGCCCAAGCAGGTCCTGAGAAGGAGAAGCAAAGCGGGAGGCCTCAGTCCCAGATGCCAAGTCCCATGAGAGCAGCAGTGATCCAAGCAGAACAGACCAGAAAACCCGGAAATGGACCCACAGTTACATGGTCAACTCACCTTCAACAAAGCAGGAGAGAGTATCCAGTGGGAAAAAGACGGTCTCTTCTGCAAGCGGGGCTGAAGAAACGGGACAGCAACGTGCACAATGAACCCGGACTGCGTTCTTACACTGTGCACGAAAATAAACTCAGAACGGATGGAAGGGGCGCCTGGGGGGCTCAGTCTGTTAAGCATCTGACTCTTGATTTCGGCTCAGGTCATGATCTCACAATCGAGCCCCACATCAGGCTCTGCACTGACAGCGTGGAGCCTGCTAGGGATTCTCTCTCTCCCTCCCTCCTTCCCTCTCTCTCCCCCTTCCTCCCTCCCTCCCTCCCTCTCTCTCCCTCTCTCTCTCTCTCTCCCCCCCCCCACTCTCTCTTTCTCTCACCCAAAATAAATTTTAAAAAATAGATGAAAGACCTAAATGTGAGACAGGAAGGTATAAAAATCCTAGAAGAGAGGGGCGCCTGGGTGGCTCAGTCAGTTGAGCGTCCAGCTTTGGCTCAGGTCATGATCTCATAGCTCATGAGTTCGAGCCCCGATTCGGGCTCTGTGCTGACAGCTCAGAGCCTGGAGCCTGCTTCTGCTTCTGTGTCTCCCTCTCTCTCTGCCCCTAACCCACTCGCATTCTATCTCTGTCTCTCTCAAAAATAAATATTAAAAAAATTTTTGTTTAAATCCTAGAGGAGAAAATAGATAGAAAACCTCATTGACATCAAGTACAGCCATTTCTTTCTAGACGCGTCTCAGGAGGCAAGGGAAACAAAAGCACAAATGAACTACTGGGACCTCATCGATATAAAAAGCTTCTGCACGGCGAAGGAAACAATCAGCAAAAGTAAAAGGCAGCCTATGGAATGGGGGAAGATACTTGCAAACGACATAGCGGATAAAGGGTTAGTATCCAAAATCTACAAAGAACTTATCAAACTCAGCTCCCCCAAAAACGAATAATCCAATTTAAAAATGGGCAGAAGACACGAACAGACGTTTCTCCAAAGAAGACATGTGGATGGCCATCAGACACAAGAAAAGATGTTGGGGCGCCTGGGGAGCTCAGTCAGAGTGTCCGACCCTGCTCGGGTCATGATCTCACGGTTTGTGAGACTGAGCCCTGTGTCGGACTCCTTGCTGGGTGTGGAGCCTGCTTGGGATTCTCTGTCTCTTTCTCTCTCAAAGGAGAAGAAAAAGAAAAACCCACTAATTCAGAGAGATACGTGCACCGTCTGCTCATAGCAGCAGCAGCAGCAGCCAGGCTGTGGCAGGAGCCCACGTGTCCATCCGTCGGTGAACGGGTAACGATGTGTGTGCACACGATGGGGTGTCACTCTTCTACGAGAGTAAAATCTTGCCGTTTGCTCGGATGTCCCTCGCGTGGGATGTACAAAACGAAGCAAGTGGGCAGACACACAGACCCTGAATACAGAGAACAGACCAGTGGTGGCCGGCTGAGCGGGAGGGGGACAGGCTTCAGGTCGTGGGAGGAGGCGTAGGGAGCACAGCCCGTGGCGGCTCTGTCGGTGACCGACAGCGGCTGCCGTCATGAGCACCGCATCACGCGGGTCCCGTCACCGCGGCCTGGAGCCGATGTAGCTGTGTCATCTGTACTTTGGTTTTGTTAAGGAAGAGGCGGGGGGAGAAAAGGGGAAACAGACCAGGGACAAAACTGAAAAGATGGTTCTTTGAAAATGATCAGGAAATTGGTAAATCTTTAGATTGATCAAGAGTGAAAACCTATGGACAATTAAAGAATAATAAGGAAATATATATTTTTCTAGTTAACTCGACAACGTAGATGAAATGGACAAATTTCTTGAAACATCCAAGCGGCCACCATGACAGCAAAAGAAATAGAAAATCTAAGTAATTCTGCCAAAGAATTTATTTGTAATTAAAACCACAGAACTCCAGGCCCAGACGGCTTTCATCATTAAATTCTAACAAATGTTCAGGGAAGAACAGATATGCCAGTTTAGAGACAGTCTTGGCAACACAGGGAACGTTTCGCTCACCTCGTGAGGCACCACGGCCGTGGCTCCTGAAGAGGCGTGTGTGTGGTGTGTGTGGGCAGGGTCGCATATGCGCAGGGCGAGGGAGGGTGAATGGGGACAGGGACATGTGTGGCAAGGGTGTGTGTGGACAGGGGCGCGGGTGGTAGGCGACATCATTCGCGTCTCTTCTCCCCGCTGATGGACCCAGTGCGCCCCGTCAGGACTCCACCATCTCGCAGGGGCTGGCGAGCGACCGGATGCCCGGTCCGTGCGGAAACGGGGGACCCGGAGTGGCCACCACGGTCTCTCAAAAGGACAGGGTTGGAGGGTGTCTGCTGCCCTTTCCAGACCCGCCAGGAGGCCTCCAAGGAAAACCGGGAGCCATAGCGTTACAACGACAGGGGCGCCACAGCAGCCCGTGAGGAGAGGAGAGGTGGCCTGTGCTGGCCCTGAGCGCGCAGAGGCCCCCGGAGGCAGGGAGCGGTGAACGTGACCTCGCTGGGGTTAAAAACCTCACTCTCAAGTAGGGGCTGAGAGCGCAAAGAGGCACTCGCACAGCGCCACCCCCGACGAAGGGGGCAGGTGACGTGAAGGACGTTTCATAAACGCAGGCTGAAGCCGCTGCCCCTGGCGTGGCCGCTGCGTGTGGCCCTCCGGGCACTCGCTCGCCATAGACACCTGCCCACGAGAGCACCTGCACTTGTGATCGCCCAGAGCGACAACGGCCCGGGTGAGCGTCCACGGGAGAGAGCGGCGGCGTGGCAGTGGACCCTGCATGGTGCTGCGGCAGCGGCCAGAACAACAGCCAGTCTGTGGGCGGCACGGATTGGGCAGGGGCCCCCGGACTCGGAAGAGCCACGCTGTGATTCCACTGGTGTGTGTTTTCATCAAGGGGACGTAGATCAGAGCAGGGGTCCCCTCTGTGGGTGGGAAAGGGGGTCCGGTGACTGGAGGCAGCAGGGAGGGAACTTTCTAGAACGGTGGCTCCTGATGCCGAGAGGAGTCCGTGCGTCATGACGCCCACACCTTGCGGAACGCCGCCGGCAGCGCTAAGACCGTCGTGTGTCTCTGGATGAAAAGCGCACCTCACGTTTTCTAAAAAGAAGGGATTCTGTCATTCCTCAAGCAGGTGTTCTG
Source organism: Leopardus geoffroyi (assembly GCF_018350155.1). NCBI lineage: Eukaryota > Metazoa > Chordata > Mammalia > Carnivora > Felidae > Leopardus > Leopardus geoffroyi. The sequence goes on along the minus strand of NC_059339.1, from coordinate 1,190,256 downwards.
GAAGTTTCGTCCGCGACATCAAGCTGTCGTCAGACTGAGCCTGACTCGCGGGCAGGGATCGCCAGCGTGCCTCTCGTCGGCCCCTGAGCGCGGCCACGGAAACCGATCCGACTGGGGGCTTAAACCATCGTGGGCGACTGCCACGTGCTGCCACATAGGTCATCATCTCTGCTGCTTCCTCTGAGGTCCTAGCGCACGTGTGCGGGCGTAAACACCGCACAGAACTTCTGCAAGTTCAGAAAATAGGCGTCCTGGGTGGCTTCCGTGTGTGCCTGTCCAGTTGTGGACACCCTCGTCCTTGCTGGCGCGTGAGGCCGCCTGCCCGAGGCCCTGACCCACCGGGGACCCCGCCTCCGCAGCCAAGCGTGAGTCACTGGACCTCTGGCTTTTTGCGACGACAGCACTGTGGGGGCCGGGCGGGTGGGCACGTGGACGGGCTGCGAGGCATCCCCAGGTGGGCGAGGGCCCACGAGCCGCTCTGTGCCCCAGAGCACAGACCGGGACACCTTACACAGTGAAGACAATGCAGGTTCCACGTTTCCTGAGATCCCTTCGTCCGTGAGGCCCAGACGGGCACATGTGACAGTGTCATGACCCCACTTGCCGTATATGGTTCTCAAGCACGTTCTCCACCACCCACCAGCCACCCGTCGCTCACGTGTGGCCGGGCAGAGTTTCCAAACAGCCAGCGACCCCCCCTTTCTGGAGGAACCAAAGGCAAGAGAGCAGGGACGCTCGGTGCCTGTCCGGACCGCAGGCTGCTCTGACCTCCCGCACGTGCTCTCTTCTTCAGTGTGTTTTGGGGAGTGGGCGGGAGGCCGGTGGGGGCTGGGAGGGCGGGTGGGGGACAGGACGGTTCGGAGGGGTGGTGGGGACAGGGATGGGCTCTGCCGTCACAGGAAGCTCAGGGCAGAGAGAAGGAGCGCTTTTGTGCGCGCGGTACCCGGCTTAGAGAATCCCCCGTTTCTTGCTAGAAGTTCTCCAGTCGGCGTGACTGGATAAGCAGCGTGAGTGGCACCGGGTCACTCTCCGTGGGTGTCCTACGTGCCGAGTGCTGGCCTCTGGACACGGGGTGGGGACAGACCGCCTCCGGACAGGGTGGTCTGCGTTCCCTCCTGGGTGGCCTTTGCTGCATCTGTCTGTCGGGAGTCAGACAGAATGCTCAGCGCTTCGAAAAGCAGTTTGCCCGTGTGGACGGGTCCCTTGGAAACCCCTCGAAACTCCCCCAGAGCCCCGGGTGTCTGTGTCTGAACCTGTTTTCCCTATAGGAGCCCCCACGAGAAGAAGAAGAAGAGGCACTCACGGTCACGGACCGAGTCCAAGGCCGGGTCCCAGTCGGCGTCCCCGAGCAAGCAGTCCGCACGCCGGCACACGGCCCACTCGGCCAGCATCTCTCCCGTGGAGAGTCGGGGCTCCAGCCTGGAGCGCTCCAGGTAACCCCACGGACCCCTGCCCGTCGCCCGGACGGCAAGCGGGAGGCGGGCGCGGGAAGCGGTCAGAGCTGGGGCCGGGCCTCGGGAGCACCCGTCCGGGAGTCCCTGAGCGGCCTGCTCCTCCGTGGCTCTCCCCGACGTCAGAGACGAGAGTGGGTGTGGGGCGGGCGGGCGGGCCACCTTCCTCCGATGTGGAGGACGTCCCACGGTCAGCTCCGCTGGGAAAGCCTGTCTTAGCGTGAGGGCAGCTGTTCTGAAGCCGCCCGACAACGGTGCCCTCATTCTCACCGGCACCCACTGGGGAGCCCAGCGTGATCGTGGGGCAGCTGGGCACGGGGGTCCGCGGTGTCCCGGCCCCAAAGGCCACCTGTCGCACCACTCGCTCCAAGCCCCAGAAGTCGGGGTGGGGGGGGAACCGTCACTCCTGACGGAACAGGCCAGGTGATCTCAGAGGTTGTGGCTGTCACGTGAGTGGCCCCGTCGGCAGCACGGGCGTGGGTGTCCCTGTGGCCATGGCCATCAGGAGGCGTTTGCTAGACCCACCAGCTGCCCGTGCACCCAGCGCCTGGGGAGGGTCAGGAGGGAGAGTCAGGAGGGGACCCTGGGGAGGGTCAGGAGGAGGGCCACGGGCCCACAGCCCCCAGGCGGTCACTCAGAACCAAGACGGGAGGGAGCGCTGGCCCGGCCGCCGCCGGCTGTGTGGGAGGTGGCGTCACGCCCCAGCGTCCCCAGCGTGGACCGGCTTTCCGGTGCTCCCGTCCGGCCCTGCCGTTCGCTGCGTGCGCCTCACGGAACGTGCGCGGAAAATGTTTCCTGAGTTGGCTTGCACTTCGTAAAATATTTCAAACGTCTGTAGCATGAGGCATAAAAGCAAAGTGTACATTTATGACGATGACTTGTCTTTTAAAGACACTAGTAGCGAATACGGTAAAATGCTTAATTTTGAAGCCTCTGACCTTTCTCTGTGTTCGCGTTAGGGGCGTTTCTCAGGAAAAAGACGGCCAGATCTCCTCAGCAATTGTTTCCTCCGTGCAGAGCAAAATAACTCAGGTAACGGCCTCCGGCCCCCTCCCTCCCTCCCTCCCTCCCCCGCCCCGTCCCGAGGGGCCCCTGACCCCGCGGCCCGCAGGGACCCCACTCAAGTCGGTCTCGCAGCCCCGCACGGCAAGCCATCCAGACCCCTGTGTGTCTCCCGTGCAGGACCTCATGGCCAAAGTGAGGGCGATGCTGGCGGCTTCGAAGAACATGCAGACCAGCGCCTCCTGAGGCCCGGGCTGCGGAGAGCCAGCGAGCGCACAGACCCGTCCGCACGCCGTCCGTGCTCCCCCGGGACGCCCCGGGCCGTCGGCGGTTTTTGTAAATTAATTTTTGATGACATTTTCAGTTTAAGATTTTTGACCAGCAGTCTCTTACCTGTATATTTGTAAATAATATCATGTTTCTGTGAAAATGTATTATCAAATAAAATGGGAGGAAAACACCTTTTCTAGCTAGCGACTGTGGGGCGGTTTCTTCCTCGTTTAGCCCGTGAGTTTGTTTTTACCCTTTGCCACCAGGCTCCCGGCGGGTGGTTCGCGTTGCGGCCCCTGCACGCCCGCCGCGGTCAGCGCTCAGGCGCCCCGTGCAGGCAGCGGGGCCGCGGTTCACCCTCGTCGGCGTCCCCGCCCGGGCCCCCCCCCCCCCCCCTTGGCCCGGCCCCTGGGGACCTCTCGACAGTCGACTGGCGCCCGCCTCGGGGATGAGACACGGACCTGCTGCCCTGCCCGGGGTCGCAGGCCAGGTCACACGAGACAGGCCGTTCCCGGGCCGGGCTTGGCTCGCAACACCGACAGGACTCGCCGCCCGGCCGACGTCCGAGGTTCAGAGCGGCGCTGCCGTCGCCCTGCGGGGGGGAATGTCCTGCTCTGCGCGCGCTCCGCCCGCCCTGCCCGCGGCCCGGGCCCAGCCAGACGGAGAAGTGGAACTGGTCGGTTTTCCTTCTTCCGAAGCGGGCTCCTTCCTGGCGGCTGCTGCGCCAGACGGTGCGGAAGACCTGGCGCTGGGGGGCTGTGTGCGGGCAGGCGCGGGGGAGGCGGGCGCCACTGCGTGTCCTTCCTGTGTGGCCAGCTTCACGCCGCACCCTGTCCTCTGTGTTCCGTGTCGGCCTTTGAGACGCCCCTGCAGCTCCAAGGACCTGCCCGGCCCTGCTGGCCTCCCCCCCCCCCCCCCACACACTGGGCCATGTGGGGACTCAGCCTGTGGCCCCCGATGGCGGGCGGGCAGCCGCGGGCGGCACCCTCACGCAGGCGTTACGTCCCTGGCCGTGGAAGGGCGGGTCACGGCTTCGATTTCGACGCGAGCGCCTGCCCGCCATCCAGAAAGCCTCCGCCAAATCATCGAGACCCTCCTGCGCCCTCCCCGGGCAGCGCGACCTCAGATGCCCGTCGCGGCTGCGTCGTTTCTGCGCTTCGGGTGACCTGGAGCGGCTGCTCCGACGTTGGCGCGTCCGTTCGGCCGGCCCCTTGGCCGGCTGTTCCCCCCGAGCGTCTTAGCTGTTCGCCGCGCTCCGCACAGCCCCCTCAGCCCTTTGGGCGTGATTCATCTTTAAGTAATTTTCTTCCAGTTCGTCCTTATCTTTGGTTATGGTTTTCACGTGCAAACACGGCTGTTACCTGTGGCCATTCGCTTCTTCCCGGGGCCTCCGGCAGGGCCCGTGCGAGGCGCCGGGAGGCCCGCCTTGTCGCTCCTCACTTGTTTGCGTCGTTGGTGTGCAGGGTGCCATTTCCACTCGCAGGAGTCAGAAACCAGAGTCCCAGCAGGGAGGTGACCCCCGGGGGTGGGGGTAGCCTCACGGCCAGGCGGGCACAGCTTTGCACACCGCGCCCCGGAGAGCCCACCCAGACGGCCACGTGGCGTGGGTTGTGTGCTTGGGGGACCGTCCCACACAGGGAAGTGGGAGGACCACGCAGCGTGGCTTCCCGTCCCGTGGGCTCCGCCTTGGTCCGGGGAGGCGCACGCTCAGGCTGCACGGACGGACAGGGACCCGTGCCGAGCTCGCCCACCGCGTGTCCTGCCACAGGTCCTGGGCGACGGGACAGGCTTCGGGGCGAACGCGCGACCCCTGCCGTCCTCAGGAGACACAGCCAGTGCGCCGGGCCCAGAGCTTTCCCCCTGCACAGATTCTCCCGCGGCTCCTGGGTGCGCCAGGAAGAATGTTCTCCGCGGCGACTTCCCACCTGCTCGCCCACTGGCTCCTGAGCCTCGTGGCGCTCGCTCGGCCGCGCTGGTTCCCCACGTGACCTGCACGCTTCCGGGGCCGACCCCCGGCTGCCCCGCCAGGTTCCCGGGTGAGGGCCCTTGGCCGAACCCGCGGCCCCAGCTGTCAGGTTGCACCTGCCATTTGGTCACGTGGTTACGTATGCTCTCGTGGGGGCGCCGGGGTGGCTCGGGTGGCTAAGCGTCCAAGTCCTCCACTCAGGTTGCGATTTCACGGGTCGTGATCTCACAGTCGTGGGATCGGGCCCCGTGTCAGCTTCTCCCAACTGTCAGGATTCGAGCTCCGGCCGCAGCTTTCAGCGGGCACGGCGCACGCAGTCTCCGGGCGGGCGCAGACGGAGCCAGCAGGACAGGCCAGTCCCACAGGACATCAGGTGCCACTGCCCAGAGAAGGTGCGTGGGAGGCCGCCTCCAAGAACAGTTGACCCGCCCCGAGACCACACACCCAGGGCGGGAGCCCTGCGTCCACCCAGCAGGCTGGGCGCCACCCCCGGACGGCCTTCCCGGGGTCCAGGAAACCGGAAGTTCTCCCGGCTTCTCTGCCTTCCCGGGGCTTGCCGGTCGGACAGCCTGCACTGTCTCTCTGTCATAAACACCGTCGGGGCCAGTGTGGGGCGTGCTTTGCAGAGAGGGGCCAGGGGGCATCTGTACGGAGATGACATGGGGACAGCGACCTGGAGGAATGAGGCAGGGGAGTGCTCACTGGGCCCTGGGCTGCCATGCAGAGGTCCTGCGGCAGGAGTGTGAGTGAGGGAAGGAGAAGGCGGAGGTGGGGGGGCTCATGTTAGAGGAAAGGGTGGGATTGGGGGGTCTGGGAAGGACCTGCAGACCCCGCGAGGAGCTGGAATTGTGTCCCCAGTGCAACAGGAGGCCCTGTCAGTATCCACGTGGGGAAGGTGGCCCGGCTGCAACCTAGGGAACAGCCTGTAGGAAGGCAGGGTGTGTGCAGAGGCAGGTGGCAGGCAGCTCGTCATGCTGGGCGGCCATCCCAAACCACAGGAGCCCATCCTCGTGCGCCGTGGCCTCGGGGCCGGGGTGGCGCTCTGAGGGAGACCCAGGCTGGTGGCTGCGTGCGGTCCACGCGGACCCGCCAGGACGGTCTCGTCTCAAGAGGACTTAGCTGCCCCACCTGCAGCAGCCCTCTCCCCAGATGAGCTGCCTCTCGGGTTTGGGTGGACGCGCATCTGGGGAACACCGTCGGCCACACCACAGGGCGCCGGCAGGAAACCCTGAGGCTCGGGTTCCCAGGAGCACTGGGCTGCCTCCCGGCCGGCCTGGCTCCTCCAGGAACTGGTTGGGGAAGAGCACGTCGCTTTCCCTGGCCCGCGTCGGGGCGCCTCCTGCCCTGCGGGGGAGCCGGGCCCGCACCCTGTGTGGTGTCAATATCCTCCTAGACTTGTGTGACCATCATCGCCACCCGATTCCAGAACATTCCACCCAGCCCCCAGATTAGCCGTCTGCGCCGCGTCTCCGGATGTGACTCTTGTGGACACTTCCCGCGTGGACTTGGGCACCGCCCGGCCCGTGGCTCATCAAAGCGTCACCTCCTGTGCGTCCGTCCGTGGCCTGTGGATGCTGAGTGTTCCCGCTTTGTGGCCCTTGTGGGTAGCGCTGTGGTGACGCTCACCGGCAGATGGAAGTTCTCCCCCTGGTTCTCAGTTGGGGGAAGCCGTCGCCCCCGTGCAGGGTGGACGCAAGGACCCTCCGAGGAGAGACTGGCGAGGGGCAGGGAGCGGCTGCGGAGCCCCTCGGGGACACAGGGCACGGGGACGTGGCCGGCGCGGGGTCCAGCTCGTACTGAGATGCAGCGTGGGCGTGAGGAGCTGGGACACGATGGGGTAAGGCCTGGGGACCCCAGCTCCCACGACCACGTCACCACGTGTCGGGACCCTGCCCCAGTGACCACTCACCTTCCGTCCAGGCTGAATTGTGTCCCCCAAACCCATCCGGGGGAGCCCTGACCCCCAGCACGGTGGAATGTAACCGCGTGTGGAGGCAGCGCCCCACAGAGGTGACAGGGTGAAGTGGGGTCCCTGGGGCAGACCTGCCCCGTACGTCTGAGTCCCCGCGGGGAGCACAGCAGGACGCAGACATGCACGGGCCTCGACCACTGAGGCCACGGCAAGGAGACAGCGTCTGCGGCCCTGGGCCCCTTGCTGGCCATCGAGGACAGTCCCGTCCCAAGATCTTCGACTCAAACACAGCGGCAAAGCCCCTATCGCCACATAAGGGAACACGCTCTTGGATCCCGGGGGTTAGGACTGGGTGTCTCGGGGCCACTGCCCCACACTTGGGATTCACGATTCATCCCCCGCCCTGGGCGCCAGCCCCGCAAGGGTGGGGATCGGGCATGCAGCCCGAGCCTTGCCACTCTGCGAGAGCGAAGGCAGGGGCCCCGGTCTAGGGCCACCACCGCCCTCCAGACCCCTGTCTCGGAGAGGGGACCTCATTTGAGTAAGCGACCTTTTGCATCCCGTACACATAGCACACTTCTCCTGTTCTCATTTTTATTGATTTTCAGTTACACAAGCAAACCAGAAACAGCCGCTCCTGGCGGGAATGGAGAACAGGCCGGGAAGCCGAAGGCCTTGGCCCGGGGGCCTCACCGGGTCCCCGTGACAGTGACTAATGAGGAAACCCACCCTGGAGAACCCGCCCTGGCAGTGGGGATGGGAAGGACAGGGGAAGCGAGAGCCGGCGGCCCGGACGGTGCGGGTCACGTGCACGGGCCCGGAGCATCTCCCTCGACTGGTCATGAGCTTGGGCTGCCCAGGCACGGACGTCCCGCAGCCCGAGGCCCCAGGACGAGGAGCCGCAGGTGCAGGTGGCGGGAGGGAGCGCCCGGGGAGCGTGGGCGGAGCTAAGGCAGCCGCCCCTTGCCCTGCTGCCCGAAGTCATCACCGTGCGCTTCGGTGGGTTCCCTCCAGAACTTTCCCTCTGCTTTCACACGAGCGCAGTGGGAGACGGCGACGAGTGAGTGGCCCAGGCGGCAGTGTCACAAACCCCTGGGCTGACGGGGACAACTGGGGATTTCCTAAAGGAAATTGGAGGTGCCGACGCCACAGAAAGGGAGATGGGTGGCAGGCAAGGCTGGATCAAGGGCTCAGAAAGATGATACAGACCTACGTGTTCGTGCGTGCACGTGTGGTCGATGTAAATACGTAGTTGTTTCATGGCTTTTTTCTAATTACTGTTCTCTTAAAAACAATTTGTTTTTTCACTCAACAGAACGTCTATGCACCTGGTCCTGTCTAACTCCCAGGCAGTGCAACATCTTCCGGGCGTGTCCCAGTGTGGCCAGCCCAGAGCACTGCCCGCTCCCACAGCACCTTGTGGGTCTTACAAGAGGTGCCTGTCTCTCCGGCGGGACACAACACCCCAGGCTGCAGGGACCACAGATGGGCAGGCAGTGCCCTCACCCGCATCGCGGGCCACAGTGGGCACGACTGACCAGGCCCGCGGCCCTGCTCTAGCCGGTCTGCCCCGCGTGGACGTCCGGGCAGCTTCTGACGTTAAACCAGTACATCCTGCATCCGTCTTCCCGTGCAAAGACGGGAGCGTTTTTCTAGGGCAGACACCAAGAATGCTAGCCATGGAAAACGTGCTTTTAAAATTTTAATATCTGCTCCCTGATGGCCTTCCAGTGAGGCTGTACCAGCAGGCCCCCCACCCCCACCCCAGTGGCACCAAAGTCCCCAGTTCCCACACCCTCGGCACATGATGACGTATCAGTTTTCCAACGTCGCCCATCTGATGGCGAAAGCGGCCCCTTCTCGGTGCCTGGACTCCGTCCACATTCGCACATCAGGATTCCGTGGCAGGCTCCAAGAGAAAGCAGCAGCTGTGGTGTGGTAGTCCCCCGGCATAAAGTGACCCACCCCCCCCACCCCCCCCGCAAGCATCCTTGGTGCTCGCTGAGGTCACCAGCCACCATCTGGACCTGTCCGAGGAGAACCACAGCCTGCCCACACTCACGTTTGTGCTCCCGAGGCCACCGTCACAGCCATGCCTCTTTGCCATCCTCTGGAATGCGTCCCCCCACAGCATCCTGCTCCAAAGCCTCAAATGCAGGAAGAACTCTTACACAGGGTCAATTGCTCTGGCAACCCTTCCAAGCCCCTTGATCCAGCCCTGCCTGCCATCCATCTCCCTTCCTCAGACTTCATCACCTCCCGTTTCCTTTGGAAAAACCCTTCCTTCCTCCAGTCTGTGCAGGCACATCAGCTCATTTCCATCCCCCGGACACATGTTTGGCTCAGGGACAGACACATAATCTGCATCATCCAATAAAAGATGGCCGTGGGCCTCTGGCTTCAGGAAGAGTCTGTCTGTGGCTGGGCTTGCTGAGCTGCAAGGACGTTGGCTGGAGCGGCCCTGCGCCATCTTTGCTGCCGTTTGGAGAAATCTTGCCTGAGACTGAAGACAACACAACAATGGAGGGAGAAACTGTGCAACTTGATCCAGCCCTGCCTGACATCAGCGTGCCCTGGGATGTCCCAATCTAACAAGCCTCTACATTTCCTTTCCTTGACTAGAAGCAGTTTGAGCTGGTTTCTGCCACTGACAACCAGCTTGTCCCCATGCACATGAGCAACATTTGGGGCTGTGCCTGTGAGAGGTCACTGTGTGCCAGGGTGCCTCGCCACATGGGATCTCAACTTGTCAATACAAAGGGCTCCTGAAGCGGGTGCAGAATCTCCTTGCTCCACAGGGGCCACAGCTTGGGGCAGGATGGTGAAGTGGAGGCTTGCCTGGAACCCAGCCCTCACCCCCCCCCCCCAACAGGGTGCCGTGGATCCAGCCGAAATGCCTGGGCCTTGGTTTCCCTTTCCGTAGAATGGGCCCTCAATTCCGACAGCACTAGCTGTGACTAACCAGATGGTTGGGCAGAGTTGTAGACCCAGCAGGATGAGAACTCTAACAAGGGGTGGGGGTGGGGGGTGCATCTGAGCCCCGCCCAAGCCCTCCCCACCGAAGATCCCACAGGGTACTTAATTTCTCTGGGCCTCAGTTTCCTCGTTCGAAAACTGGGAATAATAGTTTCCCTCTCGTAAAACGTTGTGAGAAGCCAATGAGATTATAAATGAGGCAGGCCCAGCCGGTGTCCAGCGCCCACGGGCCTCGGACAAACGTCAGCATCCGCCTCCCCAGCCCAGAGCCCACAGACTCCCAACCGCGCCCAGACCCCGGGAGACTCGCGCTCCGACGGCGCCCCCGCCCCTCCCTCGCTCTCAGCCCCCCACCCCGCCCCCACCCCTTCCTTTCGCGTCTCGAGGGCTCCACCAGGCGTCCGCCGGGCGCGCTGCGGAGGCCGCTTGGGGTGCCCAGCCGTGACCACGAATCTGGGCTCTGGCTCGCGGTCCGCGGGGCGCGCGGACAGGCGGGGAGCCGGGGCAGCCCCGGGGGGGGGGGAGGGGCGGCCCCGAACACCGGACTCGGCGCCCGCCCGCGCACCCCCGCCGCCCCGAGACCGTCGGGGGACGCTCGCAAATCTCCTTCCTTTCGGGCACCGCAGCCCCAGTGTCCGGCGCTCGCGCGAGGCGTGGGGTGCGACTGGGGTCCGAGTACCTGCGCAGGACGCGGGGCCTTTAAGGCGGTGGGCGGGGTGAGCGCGGCCGGAGTCCATTAGCATACATTAGCATGCCCCGCCCCGCCGCCGGGAGGCGGCGCGCGGGGCTCGGCCGGGCCGGGAGCGGCGCGCAGCAGAGCGGGGCGCTCGGGCGCAGGGGTGCAGGGACGCAGAGCGGCGGAGCGGGGCGCGGCGGCGCGGGGAGCCGGACGCAGGGGCGCGGGAGCGCGGGGACCCCCACAGCCGCGCCGACCGCCCCGCGAGCGGGATGGGGCGCCGCGCCGCCCCCGGGCCCGGCCCGCCGCCCCCCCGGCCCCGGCTCCCGCCGCTGCCGCTGCTGCTGCTCGCGCTGGCGGCCCGCGGGGGCTGTGGCGCGCCCGCGCCCCGCGCGGAGGACCTCAGCCTGGGAGTGGTGAGTGCGCGGCCGGCACGCGGGGTCCCGCGGGCCGGGAGGACCCCGACAGTGCCCCTCGGCGCCTGCGGGAGCGCGGGGAGCCCTGGACCCATTTCCTGGGCGGAAAGCTGAGGCTGAGGCGCAGGCTGAGCGGCGGACGCGCGCGCACCCGGGTCTGGGAAAGCGGCGCCGTGTACCTTCCCCGGCACCGCGGCGCTCGCTGCGCGCCGCAGCCGCGGGAGGCAGCGGAGGCTGGGGCTGCCCGGCCGAGCCCTTGCCCGCGGCTCGGAGCGGCCCCGAAGGGGGACCCCAGGCGAGTGGGACGGCCGTCGCAGCCGCCGGGAGCAGCGCGCCCAGTGTGCGTTCCCAGTGGGAGTGGCGGGGGGGGTGGGGAGGGGCGCGCACCCACCACCGAGGAAAGGTCGGGGCTGCGGAGTGGGGACGCCCCCGGAAAGCCGGCGGTTGTCGAGTTAGCTCCGTGTGGGGTGTCGGGGAGCGAGAGAACCGGCCCCCAGGCCCCATTGGACGTGGATCTTGGCCCTGTCCCCGGTCCCCTTCCGCCGCCAGCCTTGCTCTGCCTCCCCCTTGGCCCTGTCCGAGCTTGATGGGGTTCCCCCCCTCCCATTCCCAGGCTCGGATGCAGCCCCACCGCCGTCCCCAGCGCCCCCTTCCGGAACGCCAGCTGTCCCCCTGCCTTGGGAGCCGTCCTGGGGCCGGCGGCAGCGCCCTCCTCCCACAGCCCTCCCCCTATTCACACTCCTCTGGACCTGGAACCTGGAGATCAGACTTTCTGGGTCTCGCCGCCCCCAGGTTGGCGAGGCCAGGCGAAGGCGCGAGGGGCCGTCGGATTTTTATTTGGGGGCTTCCGCCCCTGCCGCGGCCCCTCACTCGGCGGAGAGACGCGGGGATCCGGGCCAGGGGCCGCGCCCTCCCCACCCCCGCACACGGCCCACATCCACCAGCGCATAAAGGGCTGTCCTAGAGGGGTGCTGGCCGAGCCCCTCTCCCAGCGCCGTAGACACTTGGAAGCTGCAGGTGGATTTCAGGCAGGCAGGCGGAGGCATTTGTTGGGGGTGTGGGGGGAGGCATCCGCAGCCCTGTACAGTTGGCAGGACTTGGCCACAGGTTCTGGCTCAGAAACAGGCTGGGGACCGCCCCCGCCCAGCTGCCCCAGCCCTCGCAGCCATCTGGGACAGCGCAGCCACCGGTCCCGGCTGCCGGCTTCCGGACGCCTGAGGGACCCCACAGTGGGCTTCCTCCCTGCCAAACTGCCTCTGAGATTGGGGTGCTCCTTTGTAGCTGGGGGTTTCCTGGATCCCCTCCCCCCTCGGGGCGCATGATCTGGGGGGCAGCCTGTTGCCAGGTCGAGGCAGAGTGAGGGTAGAACCCAGACTTCCAGTTCCTAGCTCAGAGAGACCCTGCTGGGAAGGCTGGGAGTCCTGGCCCGGCCAAGTTGGTTTGTCAGACCCGGGGCGGTTCTGAAGTTTTTCTCTGCCTGCCCAGGGACAGCTGGTTGTGCACACTCCTGGCCAGCTAGAGCCTGCGCACCCCCTCTTCTGGCTGCGGGGGTTCCCGAGACCGCCCCCCCTCCCCCACAGCGGGTGGGCAGTCACTGGGCCAAACTGTGGAATGCCGTTGTGGGGGCGTGGGGGGTGGGGAATGTGGCTCTTTAGCCTGGAACCCCAAAGACAGCAGGGCCCTGGCATCTGGCCCAGTGGGTAAACAGCCGAGGGTTCTGCGCCTGACACTTTTTTAAGGCTCCCACCCGGGGAAGGCCAGGACCCGCCCGCCTGGTGGAGCAGCCTTCCAGCTTTCTGCCCCGTTTGTGGGTGGAAGGCGGTCTCTGGTGGCCTTCTGGGGAATGACACCTCGGAGCCGCAGACCCAGAGGTGCGGGAAGTCTTAGAGACGGGCAGGATTTATGGGGAGGAGGGGGACTCCATCCTGCCCCCTCTGTAGACGCCCGGGTCCGCTGACTCTGGATATTCAGATCTGGGGCTGCCAGTGAGGAGAAGGGCCTCTTTGTAAGTGTGACCCAGCTTCTGCCAGACAGAGTCGAGCCCAGCGGGTCTGGAGCACTGGCTGGTCGCTGGGAGAGGCTGGCCCGGCCCACCCCCAGCTTCAGAGTGAGGACAAAGCCCTGCATTGAGTCCCCTGCGCCCCGCTAAGGGTGGGCTTTCAGGCCGTGCACAGTGGGACAAAAGAGTGTGCTGTGCTCTCCTGGGGTCCGCCGAGCTTTTCATTACTGTGTTTCCAAGTAGGTAACACCCGTAGCAAGACATTCAGGCCATACAGAGGGTCCGAGGGAGAAATTCCCTCTCCCCCGTCTTCCCCTCATCTCCTAAGGATCCTTCTGGAGGTCGTCTGGGCACTCGCAAGGACTTGGGGACCTGGGCCCCTTATTTGTATGGATGACAGCCTCCTGCCCACTGTTGCGTGCCCGGCTGCTTTCACTTGGAAGCCTGTCCTGGGGAACGTTCCGTATTGGCACGTCGGGATCTGCCCGGTCCTCTGTGCTCACCCCAGCTCGCTCCAGCGCGGACGTCACATCCTTCAGCCGGCCCTGGGCACAGACGTGCGGCTGTTGCCGACGTTCTTGCTAAGCCAGAGGCAGTGCCAGAACCTCCCGGTTACTGCAGCGTGACTGGGGGGGGGGACCCGGGCCCTGGAGCAGGGGGGCCAGTGACAGGCGTGAACATCACACATTGAGCGTCGGCAGATTTGCCCACCGGTCTTCTGAAGTTTGTGCCCAGGTGCTCGGGTTTCTACCTCCAGCAACAAAGTCCTCGTGGCCCCCAACCACACAGCATCTCGGGGGATCGCGTGATCTTTGACAGACGGGTGACTGGTTTGCGGCTGAGGTTGTATGTGAGGATGGCCGGGAGCAAGCAAGGCCCGTGGCCCGAGAGGCCCCAGAGGATGAAGGGACGGGCAGGACGTGGCCGGACGGTGGCAGTGGTGGATGTGAGCCGGGACCGCAGAGCGTGCTCAAGCCCCGTGTCCCCCTCCTGAGCCGGGGAAAGATTGTGGCAGGGGTGACAGTCACCCTTGGCCTCTGGGTCCCTGCTCCTCAGTGCCAGCACCCAAGGGAGCCCACGGGCCCTGCGTGCGCTCAGGACTGAGGTCACAGACATGGCACCCCGCAGCTGCAGCCTGGGACTGCCCGCCCTCCGCCAGGACAGACAGCAGGAAATGGTTAAGCCCTGCGTGATTTTGCACTGAGCCTCCCAGAGGGAAGACTCCAGGGGCCCCCTCCCAGCATACCTGTGGGGGGGTTAGATGTGAATGTGAAGGTCCTAAGGACCACCCGGCACCCCCCAGGCCCCCAGCCCTGAGGCGTGCTGTCCCCTGGGAGTTCTGGCCCTGGAGCACTCCTGGCCTCGGGTGGAGCACTCCTGGCCTCGGGGCTGACGGCCAATCTGAAAGAAGTCTTTGTGTGCTTCTGTGGCGGGAGCCTGGGCAGGGCTGTGCCGGACGCCTGTGGACTGAGCCCTGGGAGTGTGGAACCCGACCACACCGCCAGCATCTGGCCTGGGGGCTTAGGATGTGTGTCCCCCTCACGTAGGCCCTTGAGGCAGACCGGGGTCTGGATCCAGCCCGCGGGCCTCGGTCTCCAGTCTGTGAAACCGGGCCACTGGGACCTTCACTGGGTGAGGCCTCTGGATTGTTCCCAGCGGTGGGAAGTCAGCTGCCTTCCCGTCCTGAGGGGGAGGGAGCAGTGGGGAGGATGTGGGGCTTGGCAGGCGGCTGGTGCAGTGCCTTCCGAGGGTGCTTCGAGCATCTGTGGTTTTTGCCTATTGACGGTGATGAGTTTCCAGTGCGCAGGGTCTGTGCGTCGCTCATGGAGGGCGAGGGGTCTGTCCCTCATGAGCTGAGAGCCTGTGGGGTCTCCCGAGCACCGTCGGCTCTCCGCAGGGACGGGACAGAGTGACAGAGCGGTCTGGCAGGGTGCACAGCCTGGCTCTCCCCACCCCCTGCCCAGAATCAGCTTGCGGTGCTGTCCGCCTTTCTCTGTGCTTCTCTACGGAACTTCCCTCCCGGCTGCCTCCTGCCCCAGGGCCTTTGTGTATGCCACACCCACCTCTGTGAACTCTTCTAGGGCTCGTCCCCTGACCAGCTCCTCATTTCTCAGGTCTCAGCCTACTGTCACCCACCAGGGACATCTTCTCTGACAACCATTTGGTTGGCCCCTGTACCCTGTCACTCACGTCCCCTCATAGCAGAGAGGTTATGGGCATAGGCTCTGGGCTCCCGTCCCCGCCCTGCCCCATGCTGGCTGGCTGCGGGACTGTGGGTGCCTGTCCTAACCTCTCTCTGGCTCTGTGTCCCCGTCTGTGAAGTGGGGATGACGGTGCTCACCCGTAAGATTGATGCAGCAGGTACTTATTTCGTGGCTACTGTTGTGCCCAGCACGAACACCACAGACGATGCCCCCCACCCCCGTCCTCGGGCAGCGCTGCCCTGAGGGGCGTCGTACGCATGAAGCGGGTTAGTGACTGGAAAAGCACTCAGCAGTTGTCCGCTGTTAGGACCGCATCTGGTAACTGCTGTCATGCGTGAAGTCACTTGTTCCCACGTCCATGTGTGTATCGTTACTGTTCCCCAGAACCCCGTCCGCTTCTGGAGCCCCGTCTGCGGGGAGGGCTCTCCCGGGTCTCCCCTGTCCCCAGAGCGCCTGGCACAGTGAGTGCTCATTCTGGGTGTGTCAGGGGGATGGACAGGCTGTCCCGGGGTGGGGGGGGGGGGGCCCGGGAGTGTCCCCCTGGGGAAGACATAGGGGCGGGGGGGGGAATCTCCGCGGCCACCCACCGCCCCTCCCGGAGCAAGCCGGGCACCAGCTCATTTCCCTCCAAGGGGCAGAGTGAGGCAGGCGGAGACTGATGCCAGACCGCGGCTCTGCCACTGGCTTCACGTGCGACCGAGGGCCCAGTTTCCTCAGCTGTGAGGGGAGGTGGTGGCCGCACGCTGCCCCGACCCGGGTGCCGAGCGAAGGTACAGAGGGTGGGCAGGGAGCCAGCACCTCCCGGGCACAGCCGGGCTCTGCCGGACTTACCGTTGGTTATCTGGGTCCTGGGGGGACTCTAAAGCCACTGCCTGCCAGCCTCCACGTCCCCTGAGCCACGGCACCGTGGCCGAGGTCTCACTGGCTGTGCTCTGCCGCGGCCCCTCTGCAGCCTTTGAGCCTCGGTTTACTCATCTGTACAGAGGGGCTCATGCTCTCCGTGCCCCCCCCCCGACAAGGCTGGCGGGGGGGGCGGATCTAGTCACAGACGGACCGTGCAGGGGGAAGGGCCCACGGGTCGGCCACCCACCACCGTGGTCCCTGGCACATGGTGGCCCCGCCAGGCTCCAGGGGGTAGTGTGAGCCCTGGTCATCGCAGTCTTTAGGCCCCCACTTGCCCCCTATAAGTGAGGACAACAGCGGCCACGCCGTGGGACCGTGGAGAGGACTACCTGAGACCCTGCACACAGTGAGTGCTGCTTGTCTGCCAGCCTGGTGCAGCCCAGCACCGTCCCTCCGTCCGTCCCTCCGCCCGTCAGTCCCCCCGTGGGGCTGTGGCGGCAGGTGCCCACCTGCCCACCTGCCGGGGGCCTCACCTGCTGGGGCCACTCTGGGGCCAGGGCTGTGCCTCCCCGGGAATCCAAGAGTTGGGAGGGGAGTGGGACCTGTTATCCCAGTAAACGGAGGCACGTGGTATCGCCCGTGACAAGCGCACAGGGAAAGATAAAAAGCGGAGAGGCCTGGGGCCGCTCTAGAGCCCGGAAGCACCATGTCCCCCTAGTGCCTTGCACAGGGCACCGCGGCTCCGGCCTCAGTTTCCCCGCGGGCGTTAATGACCCAGTTCAGGGATCCCTGGGGGGAGGAAAGGCGCATCTCTTTGGCTGTTGGGGACTCTCCGCGGCGGCGGGACTGCGGCTGCGAGGTTGGGACGTCCCTGCTCTTCCCCTCTCCTCCCCTCCCCTCCCTTCCCCTCTCCTCCCCACGGCCTTCTGGAAGGTTCACCTCCGCTGCTGCAGCCTGGTTGCCCTGGAGACGCGGTCGCCGTGACGACGGCGCAGGATGGGCGCGCAGGGAGGGGCGGCCCCGCTCGCACCCCGGGCTCCGTAGTGATGGGGGGGGGGGTGCGGGGGCAGCGCGCGTCCCCTGCCAGGACCCCCCCCCCGCCCCCGCCCCCGCCCTCGGCCGGTTCTCAGCTCCCACTTCAGAAGGTAGTGCTGCCAGGGGCGGGGCTGGCCGTTTGGCTGTTTGGGACTTTGCCTGTTTTCCCGGAGGTGGAGATGAGCTGGCCGGTGGAGGGGGGGCGCTGTCGTCCTGGCGCCTCCCCAGGGGGATGGGGCCTTCCGGTTCCAGGCACTTCCACCCGCCGGCCCCCCTCGCTCCCCGTGGCCACCGAGAGCTCCCCGCTGCCCACATCCACCCCCCCCCCCCCAACGGATGGCAGGGGCCATGGGGAGGGGACAGCTGGGGCCTTGAGAGGGGGCTGCCTTGTGATGCGAAGGTCAGGGGGAGGGGTCCACACTGGGGGGGGTGGGAAGTCAGATTGAGGGTACAGACCCCCACCCCCAGCCCACACCTGCGAGGGAGGGGGCCTTGGCCCTGTTCCTCTGGTCTGGCAGCTGACCGGGTCTCGAGCTGCAGTGTTCCCAGGGCCCAGGCTGGTAGGGGCGGCCAGCGCCTGCACTCAGCTGCCCTCGTGGTTCTGCACAGGCGGCCCCTCAGACCTGAGGCTAAAAGCTGCTTTCCAGCGTTGGCAAACATTCCAAAACCACCTGAAGGGCTCTTGAGGCCTCGGAAGCCTGGAAACGCATGTGGTCTCCTGGCCAGGCTCCCTGGGGCAGGGCAGTGCCCCTCGGGGAAGCTCGGTGCCTGTGGGGGGTGGGGCACAGCTCAGTGCACACACCCAGCTGTTATCCCAGCCCCCTGGGCCAGACAGCTGGGGAAGGGGTTCTTCTCCCAGAGTGCCCCATCCCCCACTGCTTGGGTGGGCCCTTCCCTGGTGAGGAGGGGGGTTGCCGGCACCCTCATCTGGCATCCTGGACATCTGAGGAAACTCCAGAGGGCTTCCTAGAGGAGGCATCCTCGTGGTGCTGAGCAACGGGGCTGCTGCAGCCCTGAGGCCCTGGGGTTCCGTAGCTCAGGCCTAGAGTCTTAACAGAGGGCTCTGAAATGCGCGTGTGTGTTTTCGGACGTTCGGAAAGAGAACGGCAGCGTCAAAACTTTCAACAGTCTTTGAATCTTTTCCCGAAAACGTGTGTAGCCACGAATACAGGTGTTCAGTGCCTGAGGCTGTCTCGGGTCGCTCCAGTGCCGGGTCAGGGACCAGGCACGGGACATGCTCATCCCGCTGGTGGCCCAGCTGGATGAGCTTCAGTGTGTTTGCAGTGATGCGAAGGGGGGTCCTCCCAGAGGAAGGGGGTGCTCGGTGACGGCAAAGGTCTTAACCCTGAGGACGGCACAGCCCAGGATGGGGAGGCGGCCCTGTCCCAGCCAGTGCCACCTCCTTTGAGCACAGGGTGTCACTCCCAGGCCCCTGGGGAGAAGGGGCCGTCTAATGAGGCGCGTCCACTTGGGAAGGTGTCTTGATTGCTGTTCATCGAGGACCGAGTCGCTCCTGGTGCTACTCAGCCCTGTCCGACCACCTCAGAGGGGCCCCAGTTTTGCACACACTCTTGGGGGCCTCCAGTTAGGACCAGGGGGTCTGGGCCAATAAGGGTTTGGTGGGGGAGGGGGGGAGGAACAGAGGCAACCTTGGGAAAGACCCTGTGTTTCCTGGAAAGGGAGGAATCTAGCTGGTTCTCTGCAGGTGTATGCAAATTGTATGCAAATCATCAAGGTGGCAGCTTCTGGTCAATTGAAGCCCCTGGGAACTCCAGGAGGGTGGACCCCCTTCCACTGAGCTAGGCCCCCCCTCTGAGCAGGGAGCCTCCTGGCCAGGGCTACAAACTCAGACGCTTCTGAGGGGCCTGCAGTAGCATAAACGAATCGAGAGGGTTTTTTAAACATCTACCAAAACACAAACAAGCCCGTAAGCGGGTATCTTTCTTGGAGCCACAGGCCTGGGAAGGGCAGGGCTCAGGAATCCCGGACCTTGCCTTCCACCCGCCGCTGGGTTCCCCCGTCCCCCTGCCTGGTGAGTCCCCCCAGTGTCCACATGGCCCAGGCGCTATCGTGGGATTGTCACACAGCCTAGGAAGTGGGCATGAGCACCAGTTGGCCGTTCAAGACACTGAACCCCAAGGGGGGACTCCCCCCGAACAAGGGCAGCAGCGCCTCCCTCCCTGTCTCCTAGGGCCCCGCACGGATGGTAGAGGTGACTTGGGTACTTGTGTCCGTGCTGAAGGGTCGCCTTGCTTCCCGCCTCCTGCTTGGCTCAGGGAACCCCGACCAGGGCGCTTTCGGGCAGAGCCGTCCCCTGACGGTGCCACACGTGCTTCATCCAACACCTGTGTCAGGTGCTGACGGGGCATTTTCCACACTCTGACTCATTCTGTGCTCCCATTCCCAGGCGGGGAATCAGCCCAGAGGGCTTGAGTGCAAATGCACAGCAAGTGGCCTCAGAGTCTGGGCTCTTACATGCTGTGAATGTGCAGCTCGTGACCAGAGTCCTAACACCGGAGCCTGAGGCTATGCTCTTCTCAGTGTGGGTTTCAGACCTTAGGTCTTCGAC
The DNA here is from genome assembly GCF_018350155.1 of Leopardus geoffroyi. Lineage (NCBI taxonomy): Eukaryota > Metazoa > Chordata > Mammalia > Carnivora > Felidae > Leopardus > Leopardus geoffroyi. Next base: position 1,170,937 of record NC_059339.1, on the reverse strand, counting down.
TCTTGCCTCCCAAGGGCCTGAATTTGGCCCATGCCACATGTAATAACCTTTGTAGAATTTCACTTTCTTAAGTGTCCCCTGGGCATCTCCTGGCTCAAGAGAAGTGAGGTGGGGCAGGCTGCTGTGAGCCGTCGTACAGGTTGTGCACTGCTCAAGCTCACCCCTTCTGAGAGGCATCAGGTTTATTTAGGCGCTTCTCCAGCGTCGGCCAGTAAAGTAACTTAAAGAAGGAACACGAGGTGCCTTGTGGGCTAATGGGGGGCTGGGGCCAGGGTGGTGTTGATCAGGGCTGGGAGAGGCCTGCCCCTCACCTCAAGGGCCCATAGCTCTTCTTGTGGGGCTGAGCCCTCCCCCCCACCCACTCCGCCGCTCACCCTGCTCTCTCCTCTCAGGAGTGGCTGAGCAGATTTGGCTACCTGCCCCCAGCCGACCCCACAACAGGCCAGCTGCAGACACAGGAGGAGCTGTCCAAGGCCATCGCCGCCATGCAGCGGTTCGGGGGCCTGGAGACCACCGGCATCCTAGGTCAGTCCTCTAGGGGCGCGGGGGATGGGCGCTCCGGGAGCCTGGTTTCCCCTAACTCTCCCCCCCCCCCCCCCCCCGCTCCGGGCCCTCTGTGGGGGTGTGGTTAGGGACGGGTCCCCGCTGTCTCTGGGAGCAGGACCAAGGATTCTTGCCACGTGGGACCCTGTCAGCACGCCCCACCCCTGGATGTGGGCACAGTGATGGGCGCGTGTGTGTCCGTTGCACCCAGACCCGCCTCCCCCACTACGCGGTCTGCACTTATGCCCACCCTCGGTCCCCACTGAATCTTGTCCCCTGCGAGTGGCAGATCTGTGCTGCCGAAACTGCCAGCTTTCCACGGGAAACCAGAAACCTGGGGTGTTTATGTGAGCGCCCTGCTTTTCACGTGTTGGGGGCACATTCCGATTTGGGGAGGCCCTTCTGGGGGCCGACGGATCACAGCTGTCCCCGGGCCTCTGCAGAGGTGGACACGCCCGTGTCACCACAGAGCCGGTCAGGTGTGGGTCCCGCGATACCGGACGCAGATCGGGGCCGAGCCGTGCCCTCCTGGCCAGGGCCCCGCCAGTGGCCGACCTGACCGGCCCAGGCCCTGCCGTAGTTCACACGTGCTCCGAGCGACCCTGTCCTGGTCCTGCACACACGCCTGGCAGTGAGGCCCCGCCTCCACCCGACCCGGTCCCCGGGGAGCAGGGCATGGGGCCTGAGCCCGGTGCCACCTCTAGGGGACCTGACCCCACCCTCCCCCGCAGACGAGGCCACCCTGGCGCTGATGAAAACCCCTCGGTGTTCCCTCCCCGACCTCCCAGCTGCGGCCCCGGCCCGAAGGAGGCGCCAGGCTCCGGCTCCCGCCACGTGGAACAGGAGGAGCCTGTCGTGGAGGTGGGCGGGGGGCGGGGGGTGGGGAGGGGGGCGGCCCTGCCCGGACTGGACCGTCCTGGTCCCCTTTCCTGGGGGCCCGCCCAAACCAGCGCCCACGGCCGGGCCCAGCAAGACGGGGGGTCGGTCCTCAGCGCTGGAGGCCGGGAGTCGGAGGTCCGAGGGTCACGGGGCCGCCGCTTCTGAGGCTCGGCGGCAGGGAGGGGAGGGGAGAACCCGCCCCCAGCCTCTCGGCTCCAGGGCTGCTGCTGTGGTCCCAGCCTCCCCTCCCCCCACGCGGCCACCGTCCCGCCTGCCTGTGTGGCCTTGTCTCAACCTTTACCTTAACATCTTCTGCAAAACCCTGTTTCCAGATACCGTCCCGGGCGGGCGGGGTAACCCTGGGGAGGGGGCGCCGGGCCCGGCCAGACCCCAGGCTCTGACCCCGCCCGCCCTAGGGTCCGCACGTTCCCGCGGGACTCGCCCCTGGGCCGGGACACCGTGCGCGCGCTCATGCACTACGCCCTCAAAGTCTGGAGCGACATCACACCCCTCAACTTCCACGAGGTGGCGGGCAGTGCCGCGGACATCCAGATCGACTTCTCCAAGGCTGACCACAACGACGCCTACCCCTTCGACGGCCCGGGCGGCGCGGTGGCCCACGCCTTCCTCCCCGGCGACCAGCTCTCCGCGGGGGACACCCACTTCGATGACGATGAGTCCTGGGCCTTCCGCTCCCCAGGTGCGTGGGGCTGAGGCTAGGTCCCGGGGGCCCCCCTCCCACTCGGGCCTCAGGGACCAGCAGTGACCCCCCCCCCCCCCCGCCCCAGGGCCTCGGCAGTAACTGCACGGAACCGGCCCGTCGAGGACCCGGGCCTCCGGTGTGACGGGAACGCCCGTCACCTCACACCCCCTCCCCGCGGGTGCCCGGCCTGCGCACACGAGCCAGCCCCTTCCGGTCAGCCTGGCCGTCCCTCCCCTGACCCCCTGGCTCCCCGTGTTCCCAGACACCCACGATATGGACCTGTTCGCGGTGGCCGTCCACGAGTTTGGCCACGCCATTGGGCTGAGCCACGTGGCGGCCACGAGCTCCATCATGCAGCCGTACTACCAGGGCCCCGTGGGCGACCCTCTACACTACAGGCTCCCCTACGAGGACAGGGTGCGCATCTGGCAGCTGTACGGTGAGTCCGCCCCCCAGAGCCGGGCCCGGGTCGCCCCGGGGACGGAGCCAGAAGCGCGGGGGTCCCCGGCCCCAGGACCCCACGGGATGGCTCTTTCTGTCCCGCTCATCTCCCTGCGCTCAGCGTCCGGGCCTCGCGTGGCCTGAGCGGCTCCCTGACATGTGTGGGACGAACAAACGGGTGGTCTTTCGCGGGGGGCCCCGGGCCGCAGGCGCCCTGCAGGCCTTTGAACAGGGCCTCAGAACAGGGCAGGATCCCCGTCCGGCCCCCAGGTAGCTTCAGGTTGTGGCAGCTGGCACGGACTTGCCCCCGGCCTGTGCAAAGTACATGCGTGCGCTAAGGCGTCCGGTCTTTATGACCCGGGAGGTCGGACCTGCTGTCCCCACTTAGAGATGGGAAGGCTGAGGCCGGGGGGCACCCTGGCGGCCGACAGAGCCAGGACTGAACCCAGAGCTCAGGGACCTGCTGTGCTGGGGACGCATCAGGCACTTGCATAGAAGGAGGCCCCATCAGGGAGCAGGCGTGGGCCTGGGGTACAGGTAGTGGTGACATCCCCGTGGTTCCCATGTCCCTGCCCCGACCCCCGGGTGCCCCCCATGACCCCTGGGTGCCCCTCATGACCCCCAGGTGCCCCCTATACCCCAGTCTGCCCCTCATGACCCCAGTCTTCCCCCCCATAACCCCCAGATGCCCCCCATGACCCCCAGGTGCCCGCCACAACCCCAGGGTGCCCCCCCATGGTGCCAGCATACTTTCCACCTCTCCTAATCCCCCCTCCCTTGCTGTTGTGAGCGCCCGGCGTCCACCAGGCTCTGACGTGGGCACTTTCCTACCAGAGTAAAACCTACCATGTTAAGCCCTTTGACGAGTACAGGCCGGTGGCATTGGCCACGTTCGCGGGGTTGTGTATCTGCCCCTTCTGCATGGTTCCACAACACTTATCACCACCCCCCCACCAAAGGAGACCCCACGGCCATCAGCAGTCACCCCCCCACACTGCCTGGCAGCCACCGACCTCCCTTCTGTCCACGTCCACGACTGTGCCCTTTCTGGACGGTTCGTGCAACTGGGACCACACGCCGTGGGCCCTCTTGTGCCCAGCTGCTCTCGCCGAGCGCCCTGTCCATGCCCCAGGTCCACGCTTCCTTTCTCTTTATGGCTAAAGATTCTGTTTGTCCCCTCGTGGCTGGACATGTGCATTGTTTCCACCTCTGGCTACTGTGCACATTCAAACGAGTTTTGGTTTGCACGCCTGTCCTTGGTTCTCTGGGGTCTGCACCCGGGAGGAGGTCTGGGGTGGGGGGCAACACTCATTGAGCCCCTGGAGGTTAAGGAGGGGTCGCGGGGACCCCTGTGTCTCCCCCTCAGGCTGTGATGCTGTGGCTCTGGTGCACGTGCAGGGCCCACAGCTCCGCGTCGGGGGTCCCAGGAAGGGAGGGGGGCCCTGCCGGGTTCAGCGCAGCCTCCTGTCCCCACAGGCGTGCGGGAGTCCGTGTCCCCCACGGCACAGCCGGACACCCCAGAGCCCGAGGAGCCTCCCCTCCCGCCAGAGCCCCCCAACAACCGGTCCGGCACCCCGTAAGCCGTGGGCCCCTGCCCTGCACGCTGTGGCCAGCACCTCCCCCAGCCATGGCTCAGGGGCCTGGACTCCCGGCGCTCCCGGGGCTAAGCCCTGAGCCACCCTGCCTTCCTTACACTCCTCCGGACGGCGGAAGGACACCCGCCCGCCCTTTGTCCCCGACCTGCGCCCCGTGCGCAAGAACGTCTGTCTGTCCAGATGCTCCTGATGTCTGCTCGCTCCGTGCTCTGTGTCGGCCACTCTGGATGGCGCAAAGGGGACTCGGGCTTTGATTTGTATTACTTGGCGTATAGTTGACAAACCAGAATGCAACTGTCTCTGAGCCTGCAGCAAATGACGGGGGTGGGGCGGGGTCTCCTTAAGGGGGGTCCTTCTGGGGCTTGTGAAGCCCCGCTCCCCCAGAGTGGCTCAGGAACGGAGGCTCCCCCCAGCCCCCCCACCCCCCCCCCCGCTCTCTGCCCCAGCCCCCACCCTCCCCTCCCCTCCCCCTGTTCGCTGCCCCAGCCCCCTCCTCCAGCCCTCCCCCTGCTCTCTGCCCCCAGACCCAGGAAGGACGTGCCTCTCCGCTGCAGCACTGACTTTGACGCGGTGGCCCAGATCCGCGGCGAGGCCTTTTTCTTCAAAGGTAACCCCCGCCCGGTCCAGTGAGTGGCTACTGGCTGGAAGGGCAGCTCTGGGCCCCAGACCTGCCCCCTGCAGCCCCACCCCCTCTCCGTGCCCCCAGGCAGGTACTTCTGGCGGCTGACCCGGGACGGGCACCTGGTGTCGCTGCAGCCCGCACAGATGCACCGCTTCTGGCGGGGCCTCCCGCTGCACCTGGACGGCGTGGACGCCGTGTTCGAGCGCACCAGCGACCACAAGATCGTCTTCTTCAAAGGTGGGCGGGCCCCGCCCGGGTGCTCCGCCTGAGTCTCTGCTGGTGGGCGCCCCCCCCCCCCCCCCGCAGCCCGCCTCTGCCCCGGAGGCCCAGCCTGTGGTTTGCTCCAAGCACAGAGCAGGGGCCGGCCCACTCCTTCGTGCACGCCACCGATGCGCGCTTACTGAGCACCTACTGTGTCCTCCGCACCGCGGTAGGCACTGCAGGTACACGGCGGGCAAAACAGACAGAGGTCCCCGCCCTGTTCCCACAGGGGGCACACGACGGGCACCTGCGTGAATGAGGAAGTTAGTTTCAGTTAGGGCTGAGGGAACGTGCTCCAGCCAGAGGGAGCTCCCAGTGCAAAGGCCCCGGGGCATGAACAGAGCGGCCAAGGGGGCGGAGGGAGGGTGAGCGAGGACAGAAGGGCGGGTCAACACCTGAGGGAAGGAGCTGGACTTTTCCTCCATGCATGGAGCCACGCGCAGCTCCCTCGTGTCTGTCCGGGATGGCGGGTCTGTTGGGAGAGGGCGTCACTGCACCTTCCACACCCGCTCCCTGGGCTGGGGGTGGGGGGTGCGGTCTTGTGGGGGCGGGACGGGACGCGGGGACCTGGGCTGGCGGGTGTTGCTGTCTGTGTGGGGGCGGCGTGCCTGCACCTGTGGGTGCCTCGGGGGCTGTGAGCCTCCCCGGTCACGCCTGCTGCCCTGACCGGGCTTCCCAGTCCAGCCTGGTATGGGGTCCCGGGGCCCCCGCTGGCTCCAGGGCCGCTGCCCGAGGCCACAGTGCCAGGGCTGGGACCCGCTCGGTGTCATCTTCTGGGTTTGGGTTATTTTGCAACATCCGCCCACGGCTCCTGCATTGGAGTCTCGGCGTGCCGCCCCCGCCCCCCGCCCCGCCCCACCTGTGCTGGAACAGGTGCGGCCTGGCGCCCCTTCCGGGGAAGCCCTCACAGCCCGCCCCCTACGTGCATCCCGTGCCGAGGGCAGGGACGCTGAGGCACGAGCTGGCACTTGTGTTTTCGGGCATCGGTCGCAAAGTACAAATTGGGGGGTGTGAAGCAAGGGGTTCGTTCTCTCGCCCGGGGGCCAGACGCCCCAGATCAAGGTGCCGGGCCCCTCCCGCCCCTGCCTGTGTCTCATCGGGCTGCTCCCCTCCGTGGGCCTCGGGTCTGTGCGTCCTCTTCGTAGAAGGACACCAGTCAGCGGATGTGCCCTCCCCCGCCCCCCACTCCCACATGACTTCCTCTTAACTAATCTCGCGGCAAAGACCCTGTTTCTAAACAAGTCAGATTCTGAGGTTCAGGCGGATGTGAATTTGGGGAGCATTGCTCAACCTGCAGCAGCTCTTTGAACAAAATTGGGGCGACCGTACCTCTTTGAGGAGGCAAGAATGTTCCGCGTGTTTTTTGAGCTCGTTCGCATCACCTGCCAGCCCCCGGTCCAGGTGGGGCACCTGTCAGTCACCGCTGCCTCCGGTGGGTGTGGTCCCCCCAGAGTCCCCGTCCTCGGGCCAAGTGGCCATCGGCGGGAGCCTGGCACACGGGAGGGCTCCCTGGAGGCGGCAGCCGTGATTTCAACGTTCACCAAAAGGCAAAACAGGAAGAACGGCGCACGTCCTAGCCGATCTGTTACAAGCGGGAGCCACCCGCACCTGACTTAGCCCCGCGGGGCACCGCCTTTCAGAGGGACCGTCCGCCAAGTAGGCGGGGTGTGTGCGCGCCCTCCCTCCTCCCTCCTCCCTCCTCCCTCCTCCCAACTCCCTCCTCTCTCTCCGGCCTACTGTGCGCGCCGGCCTCCCCTCTTCTCGCGTGACAGATCTTGGAGATTCCTTCCTGTCTCTACACAGAGTCTCCTCGGTCCTCAAACCTGTGTTTTGAAAAATAACGTCCGGCTTTCAGGAAAGCTGCCAAAGCAGGACCTGAAGGCCGCGGGCTCGCCCCTTGTCAGCCTTCCGCTCTGCTCGCTTCCCGCGGACGGTTTATGCCCCTGCTGGTCAAAGAGGGGGTGGCACACGCCGGAGCCTTCCCGCCACGTCTGCCCCCCCCCCCCAACACACCCCGGGCAGGTCTGGAGCGTCCGGGCCGCCGGTGCCCCTCGGGCACGTCACCTGGCAGCTTCTCCCCAGCAGGTTCTGGTTTTGCACGTTCAGCAGGACCGTCCCAGAGGGACGCGCTCCGAGCTGCCCTGCCCGAGGCGTCATCTGTCTGGCGCTGTGCCCTGCCCCCCCCCCCCCCCGCGCCGCGCATCTGCGAGATTTTCTCCCCTCTAAGGTCACCGGCTCCTCGCGTCGCGGGGAGAGGTTGACCTCTCCTGCCCCTTGCTTTGTGGGCACGCCTGCGCCCTGTCTCGGCCGTCTGGGGCCCGTCGTGCGGGCTCACCTTTGCTTCACCCCGCCCCTTCTCGGGCACGTCTGCCGTTCCCTGTCTGTGGGAAAGGATTCTTAAAAAATTATGTTCACTTTTAATCATGGCAAAAACACAACATGAGAAGGTACCGTCCTGAGCACTTCTAAGCGCACAGTTCGGAGGCGTTAGGCACCTTCACGCCGCGCGGAGCCACCACCACCGTCCGCCGTCAGGACTTGTCCATCTGTCCGAACGGAAACTGCGCCCCCAGCCCCCCAGCCCCTGGCGCCCACCGTCTACTTTCTGTGGATCTGGCCGGTGCCTCAGACGCGTGCGGTCCTGCAGCGTTTGTCCTTTGGGACGGCTCGTTTCCCGTAGCGTCGTGTTCTCAAGGTCCACGTGTGTGCCGTGGCAGGTGGCCGCACGTCCTTCCTTTCCGAGGCTGAGTGCCATTCCGTCGTCTGGATGGACCACGTCTCGCTTAGCCATCGTCCACCGTGGTCACTTGGGTGGCTCCCACGTCTTGGCTGCCGTGAACGGCACTGCTGTGAACACGGGTGCGCGAGTACCTTTGAGACCCTGCCTTCGGCTCCGTGTACCGACCCAGAAGGGGGCGAGTGGGCCCTCTGTGTCCGACTCTGAGGACCCTCCACGCTGTCTCCCACCGGCTCGCGTTCCCGGCAGCGGCGGAAGAGGCCTCCCCTTCTCCACATCCTCGCCAGCACTGGGTGTTTTCGGGTCTTTTGACAGTGGCCATCCTGATGGGCGTCCGATGGTGTCTCATGGGGTTTGGATTCGTGTTTCCCTCATTAGCGAGGTTGAGCATCTGTTCATTTGTCTGTCGGCCGTTCGAATGTCTTCCTCCGAGAAATGTCTGTTCCAACTCTTTGTCTGGCAAAAGATGTTTTATAAAAAGTTTATTTAGAGAGAGAGCATGCAGGGGAGGGGCAGAGAGAGGGGCAGGGAGAATCCCCAGCAGGCTCCACGCTGTCGGCGCAGAGCCCGACATGGGGCTCGGACCTACAAACCTTGAGATCGCGACCTGAGCTGAAGATTTGGATGGTTAACTGACGGAGCCCCCCAGGCGCCCTTCTGGCAAAACAGTTCTAAACGTTCTCCTCCTCCCCCTCCTCTCCTCCTCCTTGTCCTCCCTCTTCCTCTTCCTCCCCCTCCTCCTCCCCCTCCTCCCTCTGTCTCCTCTTCCTCCCCCTCCTCTTCTCCCTCCTCCCCCTCCTCCTCCTCTTTCTCCTCCCTTCTCCGTCTCCTCCCTCCTCCTCCTCCCCTCCGCTTCCTCCCCCTCCTCCTCCTTCCCCTCCTCCCCCTCCTCCTCCCCCTCCTCTTCCTCCCCCCTCCTCTCCTCCTCCTCCTCTCCTCTTCCTTTTCCTCCCTCCTCCTCCTCCTCCTCCTCCCCCTCCTCTTCCTCCCCCTCCCCTCCCCCTTCTCCCTCCTCTTCCTCTTCCCCCTCCTCCTCTCTGTCCTCCTCCTCTTTCTCCTCTCTTCTCCTTGTCTCCTCCCTCCTCCTCCTCCTCCCCCTCCTCCTCTTCCTCCCCCTCCTCCTCCTCTTCCTCCCCCTCCTCCTCTTCCTCCCCCTCCTCCTCTTCCTCCCCCTCCTCTTCTCCCTCCTCCCCCTCCTCCTCCTCTTTCTCCTCCCTTCTCCGTCTCCTCCCTCCTCCTCCTCCCCTCCGCTTCCTCCCCCTCCTCCTCCTTCCCCTCCTCCCCCTCCTCCTCCCCCTCCTCTTCCTCCCCCTCCCCTCCCCCTTCTCCCTCCTCTTCCTCTTCCCCCCTCCTCCTCCTCTTCCTCCTCCTCCTCTTTCTCCTCCCTCGTCCCTGCTCATCCTCATCCTCCCCCTCCTCTTCCCCCTCCTCCTCTCTGTCCTCCTCCTCTTTCTCCTCTCTTCTCCTTGTCTCCTCCCTCCTCCTCCTCCTCCCCCTCCTCCTCTTCCTCCCGCTCCTCCTCTTCCTCCCCCTCCTCCTCTTCCTCCCCCTCCTCCTCTTCCTCCCCCTCCTCCTCTTCCTCCCGCTCCTCCTCCTCCTCCCCCTCCTCCTCTTCCTCCCCCTCCTCCTCCTCCTCCCCCTCCTCCTCCTCCTCCCGCTCCTCCTCCTCCTCCCCCCTCCTCCTCCTCCTCCCCCTCCTCCTCTTCCTCCCGCTCCTCCTCTTCCTCCCCCTCCTCCTCTTCCTCCCCCTCCTCCTCTTCCTCCCCCTCCTCCTCTTCCTCCCGCTCCTCCTCCTCCTCCCCCTCCTCCTCCTCCTCCCCCTCCTCCTCCTCCTCCCCCTCCTCCTCCTCCTCCCCCTCCTCCTCCTCCTCCCCCCTCCTCCTCCTCCTCCCCCTCCTCCTCCTCCTCCCCCTCCTCCTCCTCCTCCCGCTCCTCCTCCTCCTCCCCCCTCCTCCTCCTCCTCCCCCTCCTCCTCTTCCTCCCCCTCCTCCTCTTCCTCCCCCTCCTCCTCCTCCTCCCGCTCCTCCTCCTCCTCCCGCTCCTCCTCCTCCTCCCCCCTCCTCCTCCTCCCCCCTCCTCCTCTTCCTCCCCCTCCTCCTCTTCCTCCCCCTCCTCCTCTTCCTCCCCCTCCTCCTCTTCCTCCTCCTCCTCCTCCCCCTCCTCCTCCTTATATCTTAAACTTTTTTTTTTAATTTTTACATATGTATTTGAAGTTCTTGGTGATTTCTAAACATTTTGCTTCTGTGTAAAGTCTGACAAAGGTGCGCACGCATGTGTCCGCTTACGGCCCTGACGAGTGCCCTTCCTGCCCTGCCCGTGAGGACACCCCGGCCCGCCTGTCGCAGGAGTGGGTGAGGCGCGACTGAGCAGAGCGGCCTCCCGCGGGCTGGCTGGTGACCCCGTTCCCTGTCCTTATGGCGGGTGCCTTGTGAGAACCTGGCTTCTCAGGCTGCTGGCAGGTGGGCCGAGCCCGTGCCAGGCACACAATAGGTGCTCAGTAAATGCTCATGAGGACCCCGGGGTGGGGGGCGGTTGCACCGGGGTGGGGGGGGGGCCGGGCGGGGAGAGGAAGGGCTGGAGCGTCCGCCCCACGGGGCGGGCCGAGCTCTGGCCCACGGCCCTCTCTCTCACCCTCAGGAGACAGATACTGGGTATTTAAGGACAATAACGTAGAGGAAGGATACCCGCGGCCCGTCTCAGACTTCGGCCTCCCGCCGGGCGGCGTCGACGCTGCCTTCTCCTGGGCCCACAATGACAAGACTTATTTCTTTAAGGACCAGCTGTACTGGCGCTTCGATGAGCACACACGGCGCATGGACCCCGGCCACCCCGCCCGGAGCCCCCCGTGGAGGGGCATCCCCAGCACGCTCGACGACGCCATGCGCTGGTCCGACGGTGAGCCCCGCGCAGCCTCAGGCTCCCCACCTGGGGAACGGGGGTCACAGCGGGCTCACTGGGAGGATCCCCAGGGAGCCGCTGCGTGCACGTGGGCCCCCCACCGCCATAGGCCTCCTGCTGCGTCTCGTGCGCCCCTGGGCCTTTGCACCTGCCCTGCATCCTGCAGACACCGTCCAGACATCTGCACGCCCCCTCCCTCACGTGCTTCCAGCCCAAACAGCACGACCCTGCCCGGCAAAGGGTAGCATGCATCTCCCTCCTTACAGGGCCCGCTCTCGGAGGGCCAGATGCCCCCTGCTGTTCTGTTTCCAAAGCTACATCCCCAACACCTAGAACAGCCAGGCACATAGTAGGGCCTCACTTAACATCCCGTAGGGAGAGAAACCGAGAGGTCGTCTTGTCTATCTCCCTGCCTTTCTGCGGCTGCCCCGAGCTTTCCCAGGCGTGGGAGGCCCCAGGGGCCCGCAGACAGCCACTGGGGCCGAGACAGACCATCCGTGGCGTAAGCCGTTCTCCCGCTTCCCTGCGGCCTCGAGCGCCGCTCCCTTGTCCCGCTGTCTAGCCGGAGTCTGCCCCGTGGCCTGCCCGGAGCTCACGCCCCCTCCCCCCCCCCAGGTGCTGCCTACTTCTTCCGTGGCAAGGAGTACTGGAAGGTGCTGGAAGGCGAGCTGGAGGCGGCAGCCGGGTACCCGCGGTCCACAGCGCAGGACTGGCTGGTCTGCACAGACCCACAGGCAGACCCGGAGGGCGAGGACGGAGAGGCCGGGGCCCACGCCCGGCCAGGACAGCGCGGCCAGAGCCGCTCAGAGGACGGCTTCGAGGTCTGCTCCTGCACCTCCCCCGCCTCCCCTCCCCCGGGGGCTTCGGGCCCACTGCTGGCGGCCACGCTCCTGCTGCCCCTGATTGCTCTGTGGTCGACGGCCCCCGGCACTCTGACAGCCGCCGGCCTGTGGTGACAGGGCCGATGGGTCGCAGTGGGCCTCAGGGCAAGGACCAGCGCCCCCACCCCTGCAGTGCCCGGACCGAGAGTTCCTCAGTGGCCCCGGCCCTGCAGATCCGAACGCACTGCCGGCCCTGAGCAGCGGCCTGGCCGTGCCCCTGCGGACTGGCAGGAGGCCAGCAGAGGGCGCCACCCCCGGGCGGCTCAGCCGCAGAAGAGCAGAAAAGCAACCTACCACCTGTCCTTCCTTTTCTGCCACGAAGTGGCCTGACTGCCATCTGTGAGTTGGGGACACTCTGTCAAGGCCGGGCTGGGGACAGGAAGCGTCCCTGCGGCGAGCAGGCAGCTGGATCGCACAGAACTCAGCTGATGAGCCAGGGGACGCAGGGCTGGGGACGGGAGGGCATTCGGTGGCCACGCTGCCCCCAGCCCTACCGGCCAGCACCACCAGCCCCGTCTGTCGTCCATACTGCTGCCCCTGGTGCTCCCGCTCATGGGGGCTTTTGTCCCCAGTCCCTGCGGGCCTGCAGCTGCCTGCACAGGGAAGCAGAGGAGTCCCCCAAGCTGGGGTCTCTTGATGCATTTCAAACAAACACGACCTTTCCCTGCTCCGTAAGCTCAGCTTCAGCTCCCTGGTGCACTGCAGGCAAGAGCCGCGGGGTGGGGGTCCTCTGGGGCCTGGAGGGGCCGTGCGGCCCTGGCCCCAGGCGCAACCGCACTTGGGAGGGGCGGGGGCTTCCAGGAAGGCCCGTGTGGCGCTCGCTCCCTCCCCTGGAGATCCCCGACACCTTCCCGTCCAGCGCCCCCCGACCCTCCTGTCCCTCGGTCCTTATACCCATTTCACAGATGGGGGAGCTGAGGCCCAGCGGGGGAAATGAGCCTGCTGCCAGCAGGCAGGGCCGGGGCAGGTCTTAGGACCGAGGCTCTGGCACGTTTGCCTGGGGCTCACCGACTGGGGCTCACCGACGGAGCCCCTCCCTGCATGCACGCACTGCTCAGAGCGGACGTGCAGAACGCGCCAGCACCCATTCTCGGTGAGGCATCCGGGATGCCAGCTGCCAAAACCAGGGAGCCTCCCAACAGGAAGTGCAAGGAGGCGGTTGGGCGCCGGTCCAGGGACGGCCCTCCCGCCCAGAGAGCCAGCGACTGGGAGCTGTGCGGCCCAGCCAGGAGAGACCGCCTTTCCCACGGCCTAGCCTGCTCCCTACGCCTGTGGCCTAGCCCCCTCCCCCCGCGGCCTAGCCCCCACCCTGTGACCTAGCCTCCCCCCCCCCGCGGCCTAGCCACCCCTCCTTGTGGCCTACCCCCACCCCGCAACCTAGCCCCCCGCCACGGCCTAGCCACCCCTTCCCTGTGGCCTACACCCCCACCCCAGCGGCCTAGCCCCCCCTGCCCCGCAGCCTAGCTGCCCCTCCCCCGCCCCGCGGCCTAGCCCCCTGCGGCCCTTTCCTTCCTAATGGAAGCCACTGTCGCCCCAGGTGTTAGGCCCTGTGCAGGGAGCGGAGGTCCCTCTGGTCTCAGGGTTCTCACTGGCCCTGAAGCCGGTGCCCGGAGGGCCTACCGGGCCCTGGTTACAGCAAGTGCTTCCTACACAGCGTCACCTGGGCCTAGTGGAAATGCAGATTCCCGGCCCCACTCCTATGATCAGATCACTGTGGGGCGGGGGGGGGAGGGGGGGGAGGAGTATTAACCCCCCACCCCTGTAAGTGAGACATGGCTTTCCTGGGGGCCCAGAAAGGCTGCCCGGAGTAGGAGGGGCAGAAACAAGGGGGGAGCTGGTTGTACAGCCAGAGGGAAGAGGCAGGCCAGGGCGGGAGCAGCGGGTGTGAATGTCAGGTGGCGGGCGTGGGGGGAGCCCAGGAGGACAGGGCCGCCCACGGGGAATTCCCTCTGAGCAAAACCCCACACACTGGCTCTAGGGAGGGGCACAGATGTCTGCACGTCTCAGGAGAGCACAGGCTCCTCCGGCCCCGCACCTGCACCCCTGCCCAACACCCAGCAGAAGAGGCAGGTGGGGAGCCCGCCAGGACGCGGATGCGGGGATGCGCGGGTGCACTGCCCGCCCCCCCCACCGGGCCACATGGGGCTGCGTCCCCATCCATGTGTGTGCCAGCTGGTCCTCAGAGCTGGGAGGGGCTCTGCCGGTCCTTCCGGTGGGAACAAGCTGCCTCCTGCTCACCGAGGATGCCCCTCCAGGGGCCCCCCTTCGTGGGCCGGCAGCTCTGGGGGCACCTGCCCCAGGCCCCCCAGGTGCACGGCAGCCTGGACCAGGTCCACGAGGCTCTCAGTGCGGGCGGTGGTCTTACTGCTGTGTTGAAGCCAAACGCTCTTTCCAAAAACTTTCCCGCCGGTTCTGCGTCCCGCGAACGCAGCAGCAGCAGCAGGGGTCCCGGGAGATCCTGCCCGCACAGTCTCTGCGTCTTAGGGGAATCACCATTCAGACATCCGGAGGCTTGTGTTGAATTCTGGATTCTCAGCCAGTCTGTGTTTTTACCGCGGGCTGTGTCGGTCCTGCCTGGAGAACTGCCCCCCGCCCCAGGCGACCAGCAGCCGTGTGACAGACCCAGAGACCCCTCAGGAAAGGTCAGGGCACTGGCGGCCCAGGTGAGGACGGCCGCGCTCACGGCACATTCCAGGCCCAGGTGCCGGCTGGCGTCCGCGTGACGACCACGTGAGCATGGGCGACAAGTTTACAAAACACACCTACAGGGGTGACTTCAGGGGCCAGGACACAGCCGCTCCGGCTCCCACCTTGCGATGGGGGAAACTGAGGCACGGGCTTAGCTCGGGCTCTGTGGCCAGCACCGCAGACGGGCCCGACCGCGCTGCAAAGGCTGGAGGTCTGCGGCCAGGTGCCGGCGAGACGGCGGGTCCCTGCGGTGTGCCCATGCGGGAAAGAGCGAGTCCTGGTCCCACGGGGGCCCCACCTCTGTGACCTCGCGTCCACTCTAACCACCCAGATGCCATCCCGCTGGGGGCGGGGCTTCCCACGAGGACCCCGGCGTTCAGTGCAAACACACAGGAGCGTGGGCCACAGGCCAGACTCAGACCTCAGCTGCACCTTGCCCTCTCCGCCCACTTTCCTGGGAGCAGGTTGGGGGCTTAGGGAGCTCTGGGGGGCTCGTCACCCCAAGGAGTAATCACAATGTATCGTTCTGGCCCCGTTTCGCACTTTACAAATACAAACACAAACTCATTTGGATCCTCTAGATGTCGTGAAGGGAGGGATGTGGTCGCGCCTGCTTTCCGGAAGAGGAGGCCAAGGCTCAGGGCAGGGCGGTGAGTTCCGCGGGCGAGGGGCCTGGGAGCGAAACCCAGGCAGCCACGCTCTGAGAGTGAGCTCGACTCCTGTGCTCTCCTGTGTCCCAGTGGGTGTGGATGGGGGGGGGAGGGGGGACACCTGATGCTGGCCCCAAAGATGGTGAGCAGACGTTCCTCCACGGCTCTGGGGACTGAGCCAGCACCCGCATGAGTGACAGAGTCAGAACCAGGGCCGGCCGGCTCCTCCCAGCTCCCAGGGCGTCCGCAGGCCCCTGTGGGTCGCAGCCACTGGCCCCCGCCGGGAATCGGGCCCTTGCTGGCCCCGGTGGCCCTCCCTGAGCCTCCAAAGGGTGGCAGGACCCTGGTGCTTCCGGAGAAATGAGAGAAAAGCAAAGCAGACCGAACCTGGTGCCAGCTGCCCTCTCTCCGGGCAGGACACCGTGACGGGCCGCCCAAAGCTGGTGGCTTAGAGCAGCGATGCCAATCTACTTCTGTCCTGTGTCTGGTCACCGGGGTGCGGCTCTCCCCTGGCGGCTGTCGGGACTTGCGGCCAGGCGGCAGCTGGGGCTGAGGGCGAGACCTCGAGAGCCGGGGCACAATGCCCCAGTGATGAGACCTCGTCAGGGGGTCGGTGGGCTGGCTCCTGCCACGGTCTCGGGCCACTGAGCCAAGGGAGGGGACAGACCCACCTCTCCTGGGCAATCGAGTGCCGTCTGCATTCCGAGGAAACCACCGTGCCCACCTTGGAAGATCTGACCGGCCATTCAGCTCCAGCATCACGGGGGAAAAACCAGGGCCCCGAGCTTCCCCAAGGCTGTCCCTCCCGGCAGAGGACAGGCCACTTTCCACGTACTCAGGCGACGCCTCATCACCTTTTCTCACAAACCTCCCACCCAGTCCATGCGCGGTCCCGGCTCCGCCTTCCAGACACACCCGGATGTGCCCCTCCGCCCTGCCTGGAATGTTCCAGCAGCCCTGAGTGGTCCCCTGCACCGCACTGGCCCCAGCCTGTGTACCCCACGTGGCAGCCACGGGGGCCTGTGGAACGCCCACCAGACCAGGCCCCTGCCCTGACCCCCAAATCCTCACAGTGGCCCTGCCCTCACTGTCCCCTTCCCTCCCCGGGCCGCTCCGTCCAGCCTCACCCCAGACCACCAGGCCTGCTCCCGCCTCGCACCTCCTGCGTGCAAAACTCTGTGTCTGACGTCACCCGTGCGGCAACGCCACTCTGAGCGCCCCCCTCCCTGGTCCGTTTATATATTTGTAAATTCCCCCTGTGTCTGGCCGGCTGTCTTTCCTCCTACTAGACCACAACGATTCGGCCTGTCTCTCACGTGCTGTGGCCCCTCACCTACAACAGTACCTGGCTCACCCGATGTTTGTCGAGTGAACGTACAAGTGACAGATGCCGACTCAGCCGCACGCAGGGGTCCCTCCTCCCGCCCGGCCAGGCCATGGCTTCCATTTAATGAATTGATCGTTTGATCTGTCGTCCAGGGAGGGGAAGCAGGCGTCGGGGACGCTGGGGGGCCCTGGCGTCATGGTGGTAAGCCTCTGTGGGTGGATTGCGGCCGGGAGAGGCCAGCACCCTGTGGTCAGGGGGTGCAGCGGGAGGGGCCAGCCGACAAGGGGAGGGTAACACGGCGGCTTTTGGGAGCAGCACAAGGGGGAGTGGGGAGAGGGCAGAGCTCGAGGAGCGAACGGCCCCCCAGAAGGTGCCCTGCTGACAGGCTTTCCTTGGGGCGTCGATGCACTGAGACGTGAAGGGGTGATAAGGAGGCAATATGACTGCTCTCCCTGCCTCAGAGACCGAGCGGCCACAGAACAGGGCGGGGGGGTGGGGCACGGGCAAGGACACTGGCAGGTTCCTGCGACGGCCCACGCAGTGCACGGATTTATCGTGAGGCTTGCTTCTCGGGCACCAGCACCTCTGTGCACATCTGCACGTCCCGGGCTGGTGCGGCGTGGGGACGCTGGGTGCCCTGCAAAGGGGACAGGGTGCTGACCGGGTGCCAGAACCAGGCACCGGGCGCATCCCAGGAGGAGCAGAGCCCCCAGGGGTCTGCACGGGCAGCCAAGGCTGAGAGCTGACACACAGATGTCCATGTGTCCTGGGATCTGCCGCCCCTCATCGCTGCCCGGGAGGCGGCCGGGGTTCCGTCGCCCAGGACGGCCCGGGGAGCTCCAGGCCGCAGCAGCTTGGACCCTGATGCGATCCCAGCTGCCCGGCTCAGGCTGGACTCTGCCCTTCCCGCGGATCCGGCCCCAAAGGCCAGCCTCCAGCTGCCCCTCCCCCACCTGCCACTCGGCCTCTGGGCCTTCCCCTCCCACCTCTCAAACAGGGGCTGTGAGCCGGTGGCCTTTGCTTCTGCTCCAAGTCTTAGCCCTGGGCCGCTCACCTGACCCGGTCCTGGGCCACCCGTTCCCGTTCCCGCAGGTCCCCCGTGCTCACTCCAGGTGTCTGGCCTCAGAGGAGACGGCACGACAGCAGATGTTTCGTGTCTGCTGCTGCCACGTGATGTGTCTTTCCAGGTGCTGCAGAGAGAATCAGAGCTCCGTTCCTTGTTCCTCGTGGGGCTGTGCCACGTTTTGTGTCTCTGTTCATCCGTGGACGGACAGCGATGTTGGGGGGAGGGGGTCCCTCCTTTTGGCCACGGAGAGCGAGCGGCCGTGGACGTGAACATTCTGCACACATTCTCGCCGAGACCCCAGTTTCCCTCCCCTGGGGGTTCGTGCGCAGGGGGTGTTTCCTCACCCACTCCGTGAGCCCCCCTCCCCGTCCCCTCCCCACCTGCGGCCCCGGTGGCTGTGCCTGGGGTGGGGGGGGTGGGGTCCCCGGTGTGGCCTCCAGGCTGGAGCAGAGGAGTCGCACCCCCCACCCCCGTCCTGGACGCATCGGCACCAGTGGCTCAAAAGCGCAAATGCTGGGGCGCCTGGGTGGCGCAGTCGGTTAAGCGTCCCACTTCAGCCAGGTCACGATCTCGCGGTCCGTGAGTTCGAGCCCCGCATCAGGCTCTGGGCTGATGGCTCGGAGCCTGGAGCCTGTTTCCGATTCTGTGTCTCCCTCTCTCTCTGCCCCTCCCCCGTTCATGCTCTGTCTCTCTCTGTCCCAAAAATAAATAAACGTTGAAAAAAAAAAATTAAAAAAAAAAAGCGCAAATGCGCCTAGAGTGGCTTTTGCAGTCCCCGTGCTCCCCCTCGTCCTACACAGGCCCCTGCCGAGCTCCTGAGGCAGTGGGTCTGAGACCCCGGGCCTGCAGGCCTGCCTTGGTCCAGGGAGGAGCAGGGAGGAGGAGATGGGCCCCGTCCCGGGTCAGTCCAGGGCTGTCCGGGTGTGGACTCAGCAGCGAGGCTGGGCCGGGGCTGGACGGGGGCTCGGCCGCCACCCCCGTGAAAGCCACGTCTCCCGCAGGTTGATCTGGACCACGTGCCAAAGTGATCACTTGTCAGCGGGGGACCCAGAGAGGAGATGAAAAGGGGCTTTCGGCGGGGGGAGGTTGGAGAACGCGCTTAGGGGTGTGGCAAGCAGGGCATCCGCTAAGCAGTTCTCCGGCCCAGACGCCGGTGTTGTCTCGCGCAGCCCTACCTACACTCGGTCCGCAGGGTGAAACCGGGCGCAGGGGCGACCCAGGACCGTCCTCCCCAGGTGCCACGGTCAGAACAACCCGAGCACCCCCGAGCACACGGACCCACGGACACGGCGAGCAGCCCGGCAAGGAGGACCTCCAGCCCAGCACAGGGGCCGGTCACCTCCAACACACCCCAAACGGGAGCTGCCACACGCACATCAAGGGGCCATTGTGAGCGGCCTGTGGGCTTCCGCTCTGGGCAGGACAGAAGGACAAGGAGAGGGGAGGACAGACATGAGAGAAGGACAGGACTTCCATCCTTGCCCTCCCCTCCCCGAGTTGGAGACGTCTGGCAGCCCAGGGCCCCTTCAGCATTCTCCTCCTACCCGCCTGGTGCCGAGCAAAGGTCCCGAGGCCTCAAGAAGTGTTGGCCGCGTGCGTCCGGCAGACACACCTCCACGCGTCCATTCACCGCGCGGCTGTTTGCCTAGCACCCACTCCATTCCAGGCGTGTTCCAGGCCATCTCCTCCATCGTGGCCTGGCGGGCCGGGACACAGCCGACGCGTCACCGAAGAGGAGACGGGAGGTGCCCGGCTGACGAGCCGCCATGGGAGGCGGCAGACACGGGGCTCGTCCACACCACGTGCCATGAGGAGAGCGGGCGGAAGGCCACATGTGCTCTCGTTACAAGACGGTCAAAGCAGGGAAAACCATGACTCACAGAGCTATAAAAATGAAGAGGTGTTAAAGAGTTTGCTCAAGGAGGAAACCAGGCAGATGTTAGAAAGTTGAGAAGAAAATTAAAAGGCACTCTTGGGGGCGCCCGGGGGGCTCAGTCGTTTGAGCGTCTGACTCTGGATTTGGGCTGAGGTATCGATCCCAGGGTTGTGGGTTCGAGCCCCGAGTCGGGCTCTTTGCTGGGGTCGCGGAGGCTGCTTGGGATTCTCTCTCCCTCTCTCTCTGCCCCTCCCCTGCTGGCGTTCCCTTTCTCTCTCCCTCTCTCAAAATAAATAAACTTAGAAGAAACACTGAAATGGATAAGTACATGGAGGAAAATCTGGGTTTTTCCGTGGGGGTGGAGGGGGGAGATCAGCGGGACACGGTGGATAAGAAAGGATTTGCGTGACTGTCCATCACGTACAATTTACAGGCTTGTAGGTGGCGCGGGAGCCCCGCACGGAGCACTTCCGTCGGGGCCTCCGGCCGTGCGCCCTGAAGCTCGGATGCCGGTTTTACAAAGTTCAAAAACAAGCAATACAGCTACATACACACGCACGCGTAGACACATACATACAGGTGCACATTACACATACGCGAGCGTTGCTTTGCGGCAGCCAGCGAGTGACGCGACTTCGTGGGTGCATCGGACAGACGTGATGCTCTCTGGAAGGCGCCAGGCACAGTGGGCTCCGTACGACCCACTTTTCCAAAGCCCAAGACCAGGTAACCCTCACCTACAGAGAAAGAGGCCACGATAGTTCTCCGGCAGGGAGTGATGAGGGCACCCAAGAGCTTCTGGGGTCCGGGAAAACCCTGCGTCTTGCAGAGAGCACTGGTTACACTGAACACGTCTGTGAAATTATCCTTAGGATCAGTGCACTGGGGCGCCTAGGGGGCTCCGTTGGTTGAAGCATCCGACTTCAGCCCAGGTCGTAATCTCATGGTTTGTGAGTTCAAGCCCCGCGTCGGGCTCTGTGCTGACAGCTCGGAGCCTGGAGCCCGCTTCGGATTCTGTGTCTCCCCCTCTCTTTGCCCCTCCTGCACTCACACTGTGTGTGTGTCTCTCTCTCAAAAGTAAATAAACATTAAAAAAATAAAAAAGTAAAAAGATTAGCGCACTAACTGCGGATCAGTGACACCTGAATTAAGAGTTAAAGCAAAGGAACGATAAACACAAAATTGAGGCACTGACCACCTCCGAGGGGCTGAGAGAACTGGCGGGGTCAGCGGCGGCTTTGAGGTCGTCCATGATCTCACAATGCCTTTTCTATGTGCTACCGACATTATTTTATACGTATCGAATCCTAATGAGAAGGTGTTTAAAGCAAACATATAGGAATGCACAAGAAGTACTCTTTATTATTATTTTTTTTATAAGATTCTTTTTCTTTTTTTTCAACGTTTATTTATTTTTGGGACAGAGAGAGACAGAGCATGAACGGGGGAGGGGCAGAGAGAGAGGGAGACACAGCATCGGAAACAGGCTCCGGGCTCCGAGCTGTCAGCACAGAGCCCGACGCGGGGCTCGAACTCACAGACCATGAGATCATGACCTGAGCCGCCCAGGCGCCCTCCTCCAAACGTTTTACAACCAAAGACCTGGTCCAGGGCCACGTGTTTATGTGTGTAAATCTTTTTTTTTTTTAATTTTTAATTTACATCCGAGTTAGTTAACATACAGTGTAATAATGGTTTCAGGAATAGAATTTAGTGACTGATCACTTACAGAGAACACCCAGCGCTCATCCCAACAAGTGTCCTCCTTAGTGCCCCTCGCCCATTTGGTCCACCCCCCAACCCAATAAATCTTTTAATCTGCGACAGCCCCCTTTTTCCCACACCTTTAACTCGGTGACAGGCTGGGACCCACCACCCTGCGACAGGTCCTGCAGGTAAAGGAGGCCGGGGTCACACAGCGTAGACCGACCGGCTCTGGTGGGAGGAGGGACGTCTGGGCTGAGGCCCGAGAGGCGCCCAGGAGGCCCCTGGGGAGATGCCCGCTGGAGCGCCTGCGCTCGGGGGAGGAGCCGGCCCGAGTGGACGGGCCCGGGGGCGGGGCCAGTGCTTCGGGGGCGTGTCCAGCGGTGGGCGAGCCCGGCGTGGGCGGGGCCGGAGAGGGGACCTGCTGCCGGGGAGTCCCGAAGGGCCGCACGGGCCAGCTCACCACGGAGCAGAGTGGACACGTCAGGCACACACGTCGGGGCTGCACGGCCGCCTGACTCCCTGAATCACCTGCCGGGTATGCGCGTGTGCTGGGCGCTGATCTCAGCGTGTCGAACAGTCAGCTCCTTGATCCTCAGTCAGGACAGGCCAGGTCACACGTAGTAACAAACAACTCCCCGGAGCGCAGCGACTCAAAACCTTACGGCTTTATTGCTTGCTCCTGCTATGAGGTCGTTGCAGGGGTGGCGGGGGGCTCCCCGGGGCCGTCTCAGATGCCACGGGAAGCAGCTCGGGAGGAGCCGTCCAGAGCTCCAACACGGGGGCTAAAGCATTGCTTCTACTGACAGCTGGTCAGCCCGACCCGATTCGGGGCTCTGACCCCAAAAAGGCAGGAGGCGCGTGCCCACGGGGTGCCCGGCACCCAGGAAGCTGGAAGCATTCCAGTAGATTATGGCCCCATTTTACAGAGAAGAAACCAATGAAAAAGGATGAAAGTAAGTCGCCCAAGGCCCCACACCTGGTTACGGGAAGGGAGGGAGGGTTGGTGCCGGCCGAGGAGGAGGATGGGTGTGGTAGGCGTGTGGGTTCAGAGCTCAGCTCCCATCCTGGACACCCGCAGGAGAGCCTCTCCCCGCCCTGTCTGAAGGCTGGACTCCCGCCTCCGGACGCTTCTCCCAACCCTGGAGGCTCTGGCGATGCAGGGCTTGGACCAGGGCCCCGAGGCCTCTGCCTGAGCCCCGGCTCTGCCCAGAGCCCCCATTGCCTCCCCCGAGGCAGGTGTCCTGTGGCATCTCTGTCCACACCTGGGAATGGCGGATGGGTCTCCGGTTCCTGGAGCCGGGTCCCTCCTGGGTTTGGCCAAGCAGAGGCCTGGGCCACAGGGGCCCCTAGTCCCCACCTCCGCTGCCCTCCCAGCACTGAATTCTGCAAGCAGGCCTCCTGTCTGGGCCCCAGCCCCAGCCCTGCCTCGCAGGCCTTGCGAGGCCCCTAAGGTCCAGTGATGCCTCTGGAGTAGGGCTCTGTTCCCCACCGGGATGCTGACTGGTGTAGGGTGACGGTAATGCTTACTTTATCAGGTCTGGGACATCAGACAGGGACAGCGCACGTGACCATTCACACGACAAATATCCTCCAACGGCTTCCTGGGGGCCAGGTACCGATGTAGCTTCTGGAAAATCCTCATGTCTTGGAGGGCTCGTTCCAGTGAGGGAGACACACAATAAACACCATGATAAGTAAAGCAAAAGGTCTGTTAGATGGCGAAAGGGGCCCTGGGAGAAAGGGGGCCCCACAGTCCTAAGTGGGGAGACCAGGACCTAGGGGAGAGCTGGGGGAGGACAGGTCCCTCCTGGCAGAGTGAAAGTTAGTGCAAAGGCCCTGGGGCAGGAGAACGGGCAAGAGCGCCACGGCCAGAGGAGGGACGCACGCGGTGTCCAGTGCCAAAGAGCTGGGTCCTGCTCGGAGTGACGTGGGCTTGTTGGGGGTTTTAAAGAACCGTATGCCTGTCTCCCACCTGGGTGAGGTCTCATGCTGGGCTGAATAATGTCCTCCAAGATTCATGTCAACCTGCAAACTCAGAACGTGGCCTTATTTAGAAAGAAGGTTTTGCAGATGTGCTGGTTAAGATGAGGTCATGTTCAATTGAGATGTTTCTAAATCCAGTGATGGGTGTTCTTACGACAAGAGGAGAAACACAGACGCAGAGAAGCCACGTGGAGACAGAGGCAGCGATGGGAGGGATGCAGTCACAAGAAAGGGACACCCGTGGCCCCCAGAAGTTCAGGAGGGCGCACAGCCCTGCCACACCTCGGTTTAGGGACCTGGCCTCCCGAGCTGTGAGAGGAGTCATTGTACTTCAGCCTCCAGTTCGTGGTGACTTGTTAGGGACACTCATGCAGGGGGGGGGGAGAAATGGCCAGATCCTGGATCTGTTTTGAATCTAGAGCTGACGGGATTTCCAGATGTGCTCGAAAGGGCGGGTCAAGGACACCGGGACCGGCAGGGAGCAGCCGAGATGCCCCGGACAGAGGCTGCCCAAGCAGAGGCCCCTCAGTGGGCACCAATCACCATCCCTACCTAGGCTGAGTCCCCACCTAACGACAGGGGAGGTGGCGGGAAGTGCAGGGCGCGGGGGCCAGACGATGCCTCCCGGGCTTCTCTTCCACCCCAGACGCGGGCCCCCGGGCCTTGCCCGGGTGGGTCTCTCCCGTCCTCGCTTTGCGGCCATTCCCATAACGGCCAAGCGTAGAGAAAACAAATATCCGTCAACTGACGGTTAAAAACACAGGGTCTACCCACAAAGGGGAATATTATTCAGCAGGAAACAGGGATGAGGCCCGACCCAGCTCCGGTGCAGACAAAGCGCCACAGCTCACGCGGCACGAAAGACACCAGACGCAAAAGGCTGCGTAGCGTGTGATCCCTCCCACAGAGGCTCAGAGCAGGGCCACGGACACAGGGGGGGGGTTGGGGGTTGTCAGGTGCGCGGCTGTTCATGGGGATGGGGTTTCTTCTATTGGGGATGGAAATGTTCTGGAGTTCGTGGTGGTGGTGATCGCACAGCTCTGAACATACTAAACGCCGCAGAAATGTTCGCTTTAAGATTGTGAATTCTTGGGGCGCCTGGGTGGCGCAGTCGGTTAAGCGTCCGACTTCAGCCAGGTCACGATCTCGCGGTCCGTAAGTTCGAGCCCCGCGTCGGGCTCTGGGCTGATGGCTCAGAGCCTGGAGCCTGTTTCCGATTCTGTGTCTCCCTCTCTCTCTGCGCCTCCCCCGTTCATGCTCTGTCTCTCTCTGTCCCAAAAATGAATAAACGTTGAAAAGAAAAAGTTAAAAAAAAAAAAAAGATTGTGAATTCTATGGTATACGTATTATAATGTACATTTTTTCAGTTTACTTTTATTTATGTTGAGAGTGGGGGAGGGGCAGAGAGGGAGGGAGACAGGATCCCAAGTAGGCTCCTCGCTGACAGCAGAAAGCCTGATGCTAGACTCGAACTCTCCACCCGTGAGGCCACGACCTGAGCCGAAATCACGAGTCAGACGCTTAACCGACTGAGCCCCCCGGCTGCCCCTGTAGTTAAAAGAAAATGGATGGGGCACCTGGGGGGGCTCAGTCGGTTAAGCGTCTGACTCTTGATTTCGGCTCAGCTCATGATCTCACGGTCGTGACATTGAGACCTGCATCCGGTTCCTGGCTGACAGCTGCTTGGGATTCTGTCTCTCCTCTCTCTGCTCCTTCCCTGCTGTCTCTCTCTCTCCGCCCCCCTCCCTTCTCTCTCTCAATAAATAAATAAACCTTTAAAAAAGAGTCTGGCAGGGCGCCGGGGGGGCTCAGTCGGTTGAGCGTCCGACTTCGGCTCAGGTCATGATCTCGCGGTTCGTGGGTTCGAGCCCCGCATCGTCGGGCTCCGTGCTGACAGCTCGGAGCCTGGCGCCTGCTTCCGATTCTGTGTCTCCCTCTCTCTCTGACCTCCCGCACTAGCACTCTGTCCCTGTCTCTCTCTCAATAAATAAATAAGCTTTAAAAAAAGAATCTGGGGCCTCTGACATCAGTGCTGGGTCACACCAGCCCCGTGGCACACGGACGCCGGACTCACATCCAGGCTCACACGTGCTAGTGGGAGACCCTGGGCCAGTTGGACCTCGGCTTTCTCACCTGTGAAATGGGGAGGGTGGCAGGACCACCGCTCAGAGCGGAGCCTGCCCCTCAGAGCACCTCCCCCAGGCCAGACCCTCGCTCAGGACACGTCTGGGTTTTTTGGGGGTCACTGAACCCGGGAGCAGCTCGGTGGCATTTAGCACGTCCAGCGTTGTGCACCCGCCACGTCTATCTGGTTCCGGAACATTCTCCCCACCCCGAAATAAAGCCCTGGGCCCGTGAGCAGTCACTGGTCACTGGCCTCCTGCTCCGGGCCCCGGCAGCCACCAACCTGCCTGTCTCTGCCCTTACCCATCCCACACAGGCCACGGAATGGACTCTGCAGCATGTGACCTTTGACCTTCTGGCGTTTGAGCCTGCCAGCGTCCGACAAACAGACCCGTCTCCACACGGTTATGTAAGCTGTCCTTCTCAAAAAAGGCTAACCGGACCTCAGATGTACTGCCTGGAGGGAGCTTGGTTTGTGGTACTCCTCAGCCTGGAGTTACTCTGAGGCTAAACAACTCACAGGAGCCCCCACCTGCCTCGGTGCCCGCCAGCACAGAGCGGGGTGCGAAGGCAGCGAGGGTGTGGAGGGCCCTGGGGTGCTCCTGGAGTCTGGCGGGGCGGGGGGCAGGAAGCAGGTGGGGAGGGGAGGCGGGAGGGGGCATCAGCGTGGGCCCGGAGAAACACCTGGACGGCAGGTGAGGCAGCGAGGCCAGGTTGGGAGAATTCTGGGGCTGGGGCCCAGGGCTGGGTGGGGGGGACTCTGACGCAGCCCCAGCCCCTGGCCTGTCCCTGTCCAAGCCCTGTGGTGACTCAGGCCGGCCGGGTTTCTGCATACCTGTAAGATGTCCTGCCAGGCGCGTGACCGTCTGTCCTCCCTCAGCAGGGCGGCTCAAGTCCGAGTCAGGCTGAGTCACCCCTCCAGGCCCTCCGCTAAGGCCTTCCGCGGGACCAGTCCGGGCTTCATTGGGGAGCTGCTGAAGGGTAGGTACTGGAACCCTCCGAGTGGGAGGAGATGCCGGGGGAAGCGTGCGGTCCCCACGCCCGCCGGTGGCTCAGTCCTTTTCCCTCCAGGCCCCGGAGGACGCTGGCACCAGACCTGCCTGAGGGCCTCGCCCACCTGCCCCCAGCCCGGGAGACCCTCCCTGTCCCCCCCCAGCCCCTGCCAGCCACCAGCCTGCTTTCTGTCTCTGGACTTGCCCAGTCCCGACATTTCACGCAAAAGGAATCCTACAAGGCGCGGCCTTTGGGATCTGGCTTCTCACTTCCCAGGATGCTTTCCAGGTTCATCCACACGGCGTCACGTGTCAGTGCCTCCCTTTAAAATGAACTTCATACGGGGCGCCTGGGTGGCGCAGTCGGTTAAGCGTCCGACTTCAGCCAGGTCACGATCTCGCGTTCCGTGAGTTCGAGCCCCGCGTCGGGCTCTGGGCTGATGGCTCGGAGCCTGGAGCCTGTTTCCGATTCTGTGTCTCCCTCTCTCTCTGCCCCTCCCCCGTTCATGCTCTGTCTCTCTCTGTCCCAAAAATAAATAAAAAACGTTGAAAAAAAAAATTTAAAATGAACTTCATGGGGTGTCACTCATATCCATGATTTAAAAAAATTAATGTTTATTTTTGAGAGGAGAGAGAGTGAGCAGGGGAGGGGCCAAGAGAGAGGGAGAGAGAGAATCCTAACCAGGCTCCACACTGTCAGCCCAGAGCCCCACGTGGGCTCCCACCGGCTGTGAGATCATGACCTGAGCCACAGTGGGACGCTTAGCCGACTGAGTTACCCAGGGGCCCCTCCTTCACGGTGAAATGCTAACATCGCAGTGCGTTTTAAGCCATGTGTCCAGCACGACCTCAGTCACCACAGGACACGTCCGTCCCCCCGAGACCCAGGGATCCCTCTGCCCCAGAGCAGGGATCCGGTCTCGTGGTCGCGGTGACCGAGCCCCGCCAGTGGACGCTGACGTCTGTCGGGGTCTCTGTGTCCAGCTGCCTATACTGTGCATGGAGAGTTTTAAGGCTCGTCCACACGGGTGCTGGACTCGGTCTAGACCCTCGGGTTGTTGAGAATTTTCCCCCAATTTGTTTTTCCTTCTCTTGCTGATGGACGTTCGTTTCCAGCTCTGGGCTGTTAGCTGCAGTGAAACCTTTCCCATGCAGGACTTGGGGATAGGATTTCTGGGTTGTTGGGGAAGTTCATGTTTTGAGTTATAAAGCTGCCAGAATTCTCTGCCTGGAGGGACACAGGTGTAGCCCTTCCCTCTGGGCCCGGGGCTGGAGGGGGCTGGCTGGCCAGGCCAGGGCGGGAGAGCCGGGAGCCTCCTTGGAAACCCTCAGGCTGTCACCTTCCCACCTGTAGGGGTCCAAGAGGTGTAGTCCCTCCCCACCCCCTCCCAGCGTTTCAGAACCAACACCACCTCCAGAGCAAAGGCAGGGGTGGGGTTGGGGGACATCCTTCCTTTGCTTAAGCAAAGCCTGAAGGCCTGAGATCTAACCTGTGCCCTGAGAAGCTTTGCCTACGTTCCCCCGGAGGAAGTCAAAGCCCTTTCCAGAATGAGCTCTGACTTCAGGAGCGCTTCCCGAGGGCAGGAGTCGGCTTGGGACCCGGGGGCAGGGAGGTGCCCTGTCGTTCTGGAGGACTCTTCTAGAAGAAGCTGGCTCCTCTCCATTGCTCCACTTAATTCTCTTTGGGGCCTCTCCCACTTTCCAAGGAGGTAACTGAAACGCCCAGCGCCTGGAGGGGACCCACCTCATCCCTCTCTGCTACCCAGAGCCAGGTGGTGAGGGGGTGGTCAGGGTGGGGGAGGACGCTGCCCCCAGGCCCCCCTCCCGGCCGGCAAAGTGTCAGCCAGGTCTGAGGAGCAGGGAGCCTTGTGGGCAGGGCGGCAGGGACAGGAGTTGAGTGGAACTCCTGGTAAGGACAGTAGTGTGCCCTCTCACTGTCCTACCGCAGCGTCATTTACTAGGCCCCTCCGAGGACCGCTTAGCAATTCTAGGCGTGGGTCGGCACACAGCTTCCCCAGAGGGCCAGGTGGCAAATACGGCTTTGCCACTGCACAGACCATTGCAGTAGCCCTGCAGGTGCGGCCTGAAGCAGCCGCGCACAGTAAACAGGCTGGGCTGTGTCTCGATAAGGTGAGGACCTCAAACCACCCGAACGGGTCAGAGGACCTGGACAGACGTCTTTCCAGAGAAGACAAACGAACGCCCAGCGCTCGCACGAGAAGATGCTCATCTTTAGGGAAATGCAAATCAACACCGGGGCGAGAAACCACTTCACGCCCACTTGGGTGTCTATTTTTAAGAACTCAAAAAATAACAAGTATTGGTGAGGATGGGGGGCGAGGGGAGCCCCCGTGCACGCGCGGCGGGAGTGCAAACTGGGGCCACCGCTGTGGGAAACAGTATGGAGACTCCTCAAAGGAGTGAAAATAGAAGTACCCTGTGATCCAACCCTGCCGCTTGTGTGGACGTGCCCCACAGAGTCGAAAGCAGGATGTTGAGACATTTGTACATCCCTTGTTCATAGCAGCCTTATTCACAACAGCTAAAATGTGGAAGAAACCCCAGGGTCCATCGACGTATGAATGGACAACGGACAGTCAGAATGTGGTCTATCCCCATAACGCAATACTATTCAGCCTTGGGAAGAGAAAGAAATTCTGGGACACCTGGCTAGTTCAATCCCCACATGAGGCACAGAAATTATTTAAAAGAAAAAAAAAAAAAGGAGGGGCACCTGGGTGGCTCAGTCGCACTTGGGTGGCTCAGTGGGTTAAGCATCTGACATTGGCTCAGGTCATGATCTCACAGTTTGTGGGTTCCAGCCCCGTGTCGGGTCCTGTGCTGACAGCTCGGAGCCCGGAGCCTGATTCGGATTCTGCATCTCCCTCTCTCTCTGATCTTCCCCCGCTCGCACTCTGTCTCTCTCAAAAATACATAAAACCTTTAAAAAAAAAAACCTTTTTTTTTTTTTTTTTTAAATTTTTTTTTTTTTTCAACGTTTATTTATTTTTGGGACAGAGAGAGACAGAGCATGAACGGGGGAGGGGCAGAGAGAGAGGGAGACACAGAATCGGAAACAGGCTCCAGGCTCTGAGCCGTCAGCCCAGAGCCCGACGCGGGGCTCGAACTCACGGACCGCGAGATCGTGACCTGGCTGAAGTCGGACGCTTAACCGACTGCGCCACCCAGGCGCCCCAAGAGAGTTTTTAACTTTTTGAAAATTACATGCGACACCCTGGGAGTGACAGTGACACGAGAATGCGGACTTCCATGTGTTTTAGGGCACACGGACCACCCCACGCCCCAGCGTCCGCGACAGACATCACGGACTGATCGCAGACCCCTCCTCGCTCTCGCTCGCGCCGTAAGGCCCTGGGGACCCACCTCCAGGTCCTTTGAAATGACAGCCACTCGCCCTTCCTCTTGTGGGAGGTGACGGCGGCACTAGAGCCCTGTCTGGGTGGGTGTCATCTCCGCGGAAGGTGGAGTGTTTCTGTACGTTGAGCGAGGGGGTCTTTCTTGGGATCAGTCTTAAACTTCGTTCAACTTCCTTTTAAAGTTTCCTCACTGCTGGGGCTCCTGGTGGCTCGGTCCGTTAATTATGCAGCTCTTGATCTCAGCTCAGGTGCTGATCTCCCAGTTCATCAGTTCGATCCCCACGTCGGGCTCTGCACTGACAGCACGGAGCCTGCTTGGGATTCTCTCTCTCTCTCTCTCTCTCTCTCTCTCTCTCTGCCCCTCCCCCACTCGTGCTCTCTGTCTCACTCTCTCTCTCTCAAATGAAATAAATAAACATTTTTAAAAAATAAAATAAAATATTCACAGACCGGGGCACCTGGGTGGCTCGGTCTGCTAGGCTTCCGACTTCGGCTCAGGTCCTGATCTTATGGTTCACGAGTTCGAGCCCCACGTTGGGCTCTGTGCTGACAGTGCTGAGCCCGCTTGGGATTCTCTCTCTCCCCCTTTCTGCGTCTCCCTCTCTCCCTCTCTCAAAATAAATAAATCAACTGAAAAAAAGAAAATAAAGACATAAAGTTTCCTTACTGTTTGCTGGGTCTCAGGCAGAACACTGGAGGGCAGAGATGGACAGGACCGAGTCCTTGCTTTGGAGACGGATGCGGTGCAGAAGCCAGAGGGGGTGCGGGTTTAAATCCTCGAGCGGCCGCATAGCTGTGTGACATGGGGTGAGTCACTTCACTTCTCTGGCCCTCAGTTTCTCCTCCCTGAGGTGAGTGGGAATAGGGATCAAACCTACCCCCGAGGGTCACTGTGGCTGTGAGAGCCACTTCCCATAGTGTTGCCTACAGGCAGCCCACATAGTTCTCGTTCGGACCCTTTGGTAGGAGAGGGCCGCCCCGGACGGAGGGTCAGGGTGCCTGCTCACTCACCCTCAGCTGGGAAGGTACGCCCAGGAAACCTTGTGAGTTCTGATCTGGAGGTCACAGCAAAAGGTAGTGAGTGCACAGATTTGCAGATAAGGAATCTGAATAACGAGGGTATGAGCACCGACAGTGAGAGAAGGGAGGAACCAGGAGGCGACCAACAGGGCCCGAGGAGCTGGAATTGGGTGCCTTGGGGGGCCTCCCCTTGGGGGCTCAGTAACCTGTTCCAAATGCAAAGCCTCCCCCCACCCCAGCCCGCCCCTAACTTCTCTGTCCTTCCTGGAAAATCTCCTTCCCAGGGCGGGCTGGGCTCGTGCCCCGGGGACTAGCCCCCTCCGGCAACCCTGTGCCCCCACCCTCTGTCCTGCCTACTCTTCACACTCTCCTCTGATGCAATTTCATGACCTTTTGTGCAATTATCACCCCTCTTATCTCCCCATCTCCACCCACTCCTGAAGTCCTCTTACTCTGCTCCGGCAGCTCTGGGGGGCCTGGGCGAACGCAGTTGGTCCTGGACAACGGAGGGAATGGAAAGTGACCCCAGGGGTGCCGTGGCTGACCTCATACTGAAAAACAAGGGGCTTGGCCAGGAGACCCCTTGTCCCTCCCAGCTCTGGTGGCCTCTGGCCGCAGTCCAGTGTCAGGAACCTGTGTGTCCTGGGGCCTGGAGAAGGGCCTGGGTGCAGGCCCAGGGTTTCCAGGCGATGCTAAGTGGGATTCCTTCCAGGGAAGCAGGAAGAAGGCAGCGGGGGGGTGGGGGGCTGCCTGTTGGAAGCATCCACAGGCTGGTGCGACCACCCAGGGCCATCGCTGCAGGCTGAGGGCAGTGAGGGGGTTGTGGGTACCCTACGTTTACAAAAGCAGTAGCCGAGCATACGGATATTTCACCCTAGTGGCGCCTGGGTGGCCCAGTGGGTTGAGCGTCCGACTTCGGCTCAGGTCTTGATCTCAGGGTTCGCGAGTTCGAGTCCTGTATCAGGCTCTGTGCTGAAGACGTCTTTGGTGTAAAAAGGTGATTTTATTAAAGCTCGGGGACAGGACCCGTGGGCAGGAAGAGCTGCACTGGGGTTGTGAGGGGTGACTGGTTACATCCTATGAAGCTGAGGGAGGAAAAGTCAAGGGGAAGTTTCTTAAAGGGATTTCGTAGGCTGAAGGAGACCCACAGATCACTGGAGGCCTGGCTGTTGTCAAGCTAAGGCTGTTTTCCTTCTAGCAAAGCATTAGCATTAAGACAGTACTAAGTTCCTGGATGTTAGGCTATTGATAAGATGGCCCTTTTCTCCAGATACTACTAAGATGTTTGTAAACTGATGGAGAAGCTATCAGTTTAACCATTTGTTTTCTGTCCTTTCCTTTGTCCTTGGACAGCCTGGAGTGCCAGAGGATTGTCACACAGGTCCCACCTGAGGGGGGCGGGGCGGGTGTTGCTAGGTCCTGCTTGCTCTCGGCTTGCCTTATGCTCCCTCATCACTTTGACCCTTCCCGAAGCAGCCACTGTTAACAGTTTCCTGTGTGAGAATCTGGCTCTTTGCCCTGCTTGGGCACATCACCTAATTTCTCTGGGCCTCAATGTTCTCATCTGTAAAATGGTGCTATAATAGCAAGTACCTCATGGAATCGTTGTAAGGAATCCATGAACATGAATATATACGGAAAGACTGGCTCATGGTCAGCCAGGGCTTAGCCACTACGCTATGTATTACACATGCATATGTAACCTAGCACTATGTGGTACGTACAGGTACGTACGTATATGTGGTTGTCCACACGTGGAGGTCTGGTATATCCACCCCCTTCCAGCGATTTTCTAAAATGACAACTAATAGCCCAGTTCACTGTTTTGCATGTTAATTATAAACTTTGGAGCACTTTACACCTAAGTACACGTATATTTAGCGCTGTGTCTGAGAATCTGCTGTGTATTATCCCCATGAAATGATTTATCTAACCTTTCCCTCCGATTTCCTGTGTTTTGGTTCCATTTGGCAGACAATTTGTTATGAAACAATATGATTTAAAATGCATCACCTGTAGGGGCGCCTGGGTGGCGCCGTCGGTGAAGCGTCCGACTTCAGCCAGGTCACGATCTCGCGGTCCGTGAGTTCGAGCCCCGCGTCGGGCTCTGGGCTGATGGCTCAGAGCCTGGAGCCTGTTTCCGATTCTGTGTCTCCCTCTCTCTCTGCCCCTCCCCCGTTCATGCTCTGTCTCTCTCTGTCCCAAAAATAAATAAACGTTAAAAAAAAAAAATTAAAATGCATCACCTGTAAAGCAGCCCTTCTCTAAGAATTTGTCTTTTCTTTTTTTTTTTTTTTTACTAATTTTATTTCATTTTTATTATTTTTCAAGCTCTATGCCCAACATGGTGCTTGAACTCATGACCCTGAGAGCAAGAGTCACGTGCTCTACAGACTGAAACGGCCAGGTGACCCTCTAAGAATTTATCCAATGCAGCCCCTAGCCCTGGGGCTACACATGGCACGTCCAGCTATTAATGTGCCTGTGCAGACAGGAGGCAGCCGGCCAGGGACGTAGGGCACGGTCTCCCTTCCCCTTCCAAGTTCCCCCTGCAGCCCCCCAAGGGGCGAGTCCAGTGCTGGCTCCGCCCCGGGCCCGCTCAAGCCCCGCCCCCGCCAGGTCCCGCTCCGCCCCACCGTCCGCTGAGCGCGGCCTCCCCGCCAGGCCCCGCCCCCACCAGGCACCGCCCCGCCCCCAGTCCCGCAGCCCACTGAGCGCGGCCGCCCTGCCAGGCCCCGCCCCGTGTTCCGCCTCTCGGAGCGCACTGCGCCTGCGCCGGCGTCTCAGGCTCAGAGGCCCGGCGGCCGCGGCTCTTTTGTTTCCCCTCCGGAGTCCGAGCCGGACCCCGAATCCGAGCCCGAGTCGGAGCCGGGGAGGGATCCTCATCAGCGGCCCGGGCTGCGAGCGCCCCCCCGAGCGGCCTGCGGGGCTGGAGGCGGGCCCGGCCTGCCCGATGGGGCGCGCCCCCCGCCCGCCGCCCCCGGCCCGCGCCGCCGCCTGAGCCGCCCGCCCGCGCCATGGAGCCCGGCCGCGGCGGCCTGGAGGCCGTGGGCAAGTTCGAGTTCTCGCGCAAGGACCTGATAGGGCACGGCGCCTTCGCCGTGGTCTTCAAGGGGCGCCACCGGGAGGTGAGGGGCGCCGGCGGGCCCGGTCCGAGGCCCGGCGAGGGGGAGACCCCTCCTCCCCGCCGCACACCTGGGACCCCCGTCCCCGCCCCACACCCCGCGACGCTCTTGTCCCCGCCCCACGCCCCGGGCCCCCCGGGCCCCGCCCCAGACCCGCGGATTCTTCTGCCCACCCCACTCCACGGGCCCTTCATCCCCATCTCCACATCCGGGGCTCCCTCGCCCTTACGTCTCCCGGACACCTCATTCCGATCCCACACCAGGGGCCTCGCCAGCGGCACCGGAATCCCCCCAGGTGCTTACCTGGCCTGGGGGTGGCCTTCTATGGTTCTGGGATTCCTGGCCCCTGAGGAACCTTTACGCTTGGTTTTCAGAAGCACGACCTGGAGGTCGCAGTCAAGTGCATCAACAAGAAGAATCTGGCCAAGTCCCAGACACTGCTGGGGAAGGAAATCAAGATCCTCAAGGTGAGCGGGTGTTGGAAGTGATAGGGGAAGAGGGTGCTGGGTGAGCCTGCCTTGGTCATAAGAAACTTGGGTTTCTGTCCTAGGAATTGAAACATGAAAACATCGTGGCTTTGTATGACTTCCAGGTAAGGCTCCAGGCTGCATTCTCGGTGGGGAGGGGGTACGCTACCCTCCCAGGCTGGCCTGGGCACAGCCTGGTCCTAGACCAGCCAAGAGCTGGAGACCCTGGTCAGTGGTGGAAGGTTCTAGTCCGGTGTCTCATGTTGGGAGAAGGAGCTGAGCACCTGTGTGTATACATCTCTGTCTGGCCTGCCCAGGACTCTGGAGACTTGATTCTCCATTCTCGGCCCAGTTCTGGGCCCGGGCTTCTCAGGGCACGTTGGGAGGGCCCCACCGCCCCCCGGCTGCCTGACTACCACAGGCACCAGGGAGCACCCCCGTTGGAGTTACTCTGACTGTCCGAGGTCTGGCTAGCTACTGCACAGCCCTCAGGGGCTGTCTGGCCCTGTGGCCCTGACCATGGGTCCTGTCCTCGGCGTAGGCAGGCCCGGGGCAGGGCAGTCCTGCCGGCCTGGCCCACCTGTCTGGGCCGGCTGGTTGTTTGTTGACATTGCTCCAGCGGCAGGGCATTGGCCAGTCTCTTCCTGCGTCAGGCTGGGGGAGGGGAGGGGCCGAGGGAGATTCCTTCTTGCTGGCAGTTGGGGCCAGACAGCCCAGGCCCGAGCAGCAGCGGCTGGGAGGCGGTCAGGCCCAGCGGGCTCAGGAGGCCTCAGCCGGGTTTCCTCACCGCCCCCAGGTCCCCAGGGCCCGAGGTGGGGCCCCGCTTCGGCGAGCGTCCAGGACCCTGGACACCCAGTTTGGGGACGGGGAACCTGAGGCCGCAGATCTGCGGGCCAAAGTGCTGACTAATGATTTTGAAACCTGTTTACGGAGGCCACGGGACCAGCCCCTGGCTGAGGGGAAGTTCCCAGCCCGGCTGTCTGTGTTTTGGTGGCCTCCTCCCTCCTCCCCTGCTCTCCCCCTCCCCCTTCAGAGCTGGGCCGTGGCCTTGGGGGCTGTGGCGTGACGTGAGGTGACGGGCAGGGCACGGGTCCGGTGTGACAGCAAGTACCTGGAAGCCGGGCACTGGGCACAGAGACACTGTGTCCTGGGGCCAGGAGAGCGGCCCCCCTGCCTTCTCCGCCTCACACCTTTCCCTGTCCTCCCCCTCCTGGAGCCCCCGCCCTCCTTCCTTCCCCATCCCGGCCGCACCGCACACCTGCTTGTGGGCAACGCTCCTTCCTCTCTTGCTGGCAGTGAGTCAGCTCCCCTGCTTGGAGGAGGCGCTCGCCCGGAGGCCCGTGTGGCCCCCCCACCCCCCGGGGCCTGGCCTCTGCCCTCCCCCCCAGGGTGTGGGCTGGCCCTCTGAGTCCGTGGACTCCACTGAGACACATGGGACCCGAGAAAAAATGGGCTTTTAAAACTAGGTAATAGGTAACTTAGCTAAAAAAACGATTATAAAGCGGACTTGGAAAAAGGTAACTCCTTTCCCTGTTGACCCCCATCTTACCCCGGAGGCACCCCCTCCCCCATACTGGTTGTTTCTGGATCTCTCCAGGGACAGAAACACGTTCTTACAAGCCCCTGTGCCACCACGGCGTCCACGGTCTGTGGGTATCTCAGGGAAGGATCGTTGTCACTCCACAGTGTCCCAATGTGTGTGAGAATTACACCCTTCTCCCAAGAAAATTCCCCCTGAACTCCTGCGAGGTTACTGACCCTAAGCTCACACGCTGAAGCTGGATGACCTACTTCAGTCCTGGCTCTGCCCCTTAAACTAGCTGTGGGTCCTTGGGCAAGTATCTTCACCCCTCTGGGCATCCGTCTCTTGCTGTGTTAGAGACGATGGCGTTGTGCTCGCATCTGTGTGCACACTTGCCGTTCCAGTTGTGTCCGTGGGTGTTCCTTGCGGTCGCATTGGTACGATCGCCCCACATTGCAGGGCTGACTTTGCCCAACCCCAGCTGAGGGCACGGGTGTTTTTCCGGGATTCTGACATGTCAGCAGTGTGGGAGAGACTGGCCTTGCCCTCACTTCCGGCCACGTGTGTATCTGTAGCATGGGTTCCTGGACAGGAGTCCCTGGGTAAGGGGGGACACGTGCTTCTGGTTTGGGACAGTTGTCAGATTGCGGTCCCCAGAGGTGGGCCTGGACACGGTGCTGCATTCAGAAGGGCCGGTCTCCCCACATCCTTGCCAGGGGGCTGGTTATCAGACTTGCATCCTGGTGGAAAATGACATGTCCTTGTTTTTTCACTTGTCGTGAGTGAGGCTCAGCAGCCCGACGTGTGTATTAGGAAAACCACCTGTCCTACGCATGACCCCTGTTGGCCTTTAATCACTGAGGTTGGATGGCACTGTGCTTAACGACCGGCCGGCCCCCAGCCATATTGCCTTCCCTGAGCCCAGCTCCTCGATGTACTTCGTGTGACTTAGCTTGGGCAGGCTCGTCAGCCTCTTGGTGTCTCAGTGTTACCTGTAAAATGGGACATGACGGTACACCTGCGTCGTAGAGTGGTTGTGATGAGAACCTGGGTCAATTTACATCAGGTGCCTAGATCTGGGGCTGCTGGGTAACAGGTGCTGTATAAGCATTGATTTGTAGGAGCTCTTTATATATTAAGGAAAGCCCTTTTGTGATTGATTACATTCTCTCCGGTTGTAGTTTTGTTTGTGGTCCTTATGGAATAGGGACATTTGTCAGGCTGACGTGGGTGGGGTGGGGGGGCGGGAGCTTTGGACTGTAGTCTGTTCTGAGGCACCGCTGACCGTGCAGAGGCAGCTGCAGCCCGGCGCCTGGGGCCTTCCATTGAGGCCGCACCTGAGTGATCTATGGTATCTGGACGTGCTCTTGCCCGGGGAGGGTGGCCGTTGCAGGAGTCAGGATATAGGACTGTGCCACCCGCCGGGACCAGCCCTGCCCAGCATGCCCCAGGAGGAGGGCTGATGGCTACAGGCCTTGCCCTCCCAAGGCGGCTGGTTCCCACAGCTGGACGTGACTCATTCACCCAGGCCACCCAGCTGCGGACAGCCGTCCCACCTCCTGCTGACGTGTGGCCGGTAGGCACCTCTGTCCCGCTTTACTTTAGTGCCTTTCAGGACACTGCCAGTCCTCAGCCTTGCCGTCTGCTCTCTCAGAGGCGCCAGGGCCCCGGGGGCAGGGTGCGGGCCTTGTGGGTGCCCCTTGGCATCAGCCCCCGAGGTTAGGGCCTGTGAGTAGGCCTGAGGGTCTGGGCAGTTCTGGAAATGCTTGCAAACTTGTGTTATTGCTGTTTTACCGATTTTTTTTTTTTTTTTTAACTTAAAATTGTGAAGCATAATACATCCTGGGCAGTAGGAAACTCAGATTATTATGCTTTATGCAGCATTGGGCGGGACTCCTAGGTGAGGTAAGAGATAGAGTGTGCTGGCCCCAGGGACCCGGCCCCCGAGCTTCTCCCTGCTGTGGGCCCCGTGGCCCTGCCATTCGCAGGGACCCCTCTCTGCCTGTGTGCTCTCAGCGCCGCGCTGGCCCCTGGGGCCCTGGTGCCTTCGCTGGATCCCACGGCCAGCCGCCCGCTCGGTGCCCTGGAGCACAGCTGCTGCTGGCACACGCGTGGCGTGTCCGTGGGCTCACTGGGTGTGCCGCGGCCAGGGCTTGGTGGCCCCCAGCGGTGTGTGTTCACTCGGTGTTCTCCGGGGATCGGGCCGGCTCACGCCCCCCTGCCCTGAGTGTCCCCCGGCATTTCCGAGTGGGGGGCGGTCCCAGCGCCGGGAGGAAGGGAAGGGGGGGGGGCAGGTGCCTCCAGGGAGCTGCCTGCACACAATGGGCAGCCGGGGAGGCTCCCCGAGGAAGGAGGGGGGGCTGGGCATCCTTCCCTTCTGGTCGCTGTCTGGCAGAACCCCGGGGGCGGCTCTGTTCTGGCTCCCCCGGGCTTTGACCACCTTCCTGAGCGGGGACGGCTGGCCCCTGAGGAGGTAACTAGGTCAGTGCCGGCCCACCCACCCGGCCCAGCCCAGGCAGGGAGTTGGGATCCTATTAAGCAAAGCACCTTAGCGCCCCATGGCGGGGCGGCCTCCTACGTGCCTGGATGCCCGTGCCAGGCTGCTCAGGACGCCTGGCTTGGCTCCAGGGCCTGTGGGACCCTGGCAGGGGCGGGAGAGGGCTCTGTTTCGTCTCCCTTGCACCTCAGGCTGGGGACCCTCACCCCCTTTTTTGGGACTGCACAGGGAGGTAGTCAGGACTCAGTGTCCTGCTCAGCCCTGCCCACCCCAGCCACATGGGGCAGGGTTGCGGGACCCCTGTGTGTCCTGTTTCCTTCCCTCAGGTGGGCTGTGAGGTGGGTGGGACCTGCCTTGGCCTAGGGCGGCAGCTGGCCGCGGAGCAGTGAGGGCACCCGGTGTGGACATGGGGTCTGGCGGGCCCGTGCCTTGGCCACGTTTATGTTTCTTTCTTTTCTTTTTTTTCAAGTTTAGTTTTTTTGGGGGGGGGGCGGGGAGAGAGAGAGAGAGAATGAGCAGGGGAGGGGCAGTGAGAAAGGGGGAGAGAGGATCTAAAGTACGCTCCGTGCTGACAGAGAGCCTGGTGTGGGGCTTGAACTCACGAACCGGCTCAAGACCTGAGCTGAAGTTGGACCCTTAACCGATGGAGCTCTTCCCCCCTGCCCCGGGGCCCCACGTTTATATTTCTGTATCAACGGGATAACGGGTCTCCCAGAACCAACCGGAAGATGAGAACACGCCAGTAATTCGCACCTGCCTCCCCAGGAGGTGAGCTCTCTCTGGGATGCGGCAGTCATCTGGAGCCGCGGGCAGCGATCCCACTCTTTTCAAGTGTGGGGCCCGAGTCTAGACTGACCCCAAGGAGGTGGCTTGGTGCCTGGAGCCTAGGTGGTCTCTGTTCACCCCCAGGGAGCTGGGGAAAGCCAAACTTAGCCTGTGTGGAGGCCAGCAGCAGTGGGACTCCAGGCCCGTTTGGGTTGTGCTGGGTGGACCAGGGGCAGGCCGGCTGTGGCCACTGAGGCAGCGCTGACCCCTCCCGGCCCGCAGAAGGGCCCCACCCGGGGGCCGGGAAGCCTGCTGGCTGCACCATCTCCTGGTCCCTGTCAGGGCCAGCGGCCGTGCCGCCGGGCTCTCCTGGGACCTGGCTTGGTGTTGGCCCAGAGGCAGGCCGAGAACGAGCCTCCAGGCCTGGGCGTGCTTCCGGGCCTCGCTGGGGAAGTGGCCCGGCCTGCGCCAGCCCGTGCGGTTAGGGTGTCACAGGCCTCTGAGGGCCCACCTCCCAGGTGAAGGGACAGATTCCAGCAGGAAGGGGCTGGTCTGAAGCTGTCGTCTGTCCCAGGGTGGTGGGAGACTCCAGTGTGGCTCTCCTGGGTCACCCGAGCCTGAATGTCCCACGGTGAGGTTGGGTTGGTGCCCCACCCTGGGCCCCAGCCCTACTGTGCTCTCTCCCCGCCAGCCCTCTGTGCCCCCTGCCTGGGAGGGCCCGCTGGGGATGAGGCTGAATCCCGGCCAAGGGCAGAGGGACAAAGATCAGAGGGGGAGGAGGAACCTAGGCCTCACTCTGGCCTGCCGCTCCCTGACTGTTCCCTGAGGCTCTGTGAGCCCCAGGAAAGCTTCAGAGTGGTCTCGGGAAAAGAGGCCTCCGGGGAGGCGACAAGCTGTGACCCGTGGGGATGGGGCATGCCTGGGGTGGGCGGCGGCCAGGGGACCCAGGGCCCGGCGGGGGGGGGGGGGGGGGGGGGTAGGGTCTTTGGAGGGAGGGCCCCTGCCATCACAGTTGGACGCTTGCCCTGGCCGGGGTGTGGGGAAGGGTGGGAGTGGGGCCAAGGCCCTGTGCCGGTGTCCTAGGGTCTCAGGCACCGGGTGGACGCGTTGTGACTTCTGCTGAGGGGACCTTCTTTCCAGGGGAGGTAGTTGCGGGCTCTGGGGCACTCCCAGATTTGGAGAGGGGAGGTGGGCTGGCCAGGGGTCTGTACCTACTGCTTCCGCATAGCCCTGGCATTCCTGCCCGTCCTGGTGGGTCACTCCCTGGGGACACCTGGGGGGAACCGATGCTGTGTCTCTGTATTGCCCGTCACTTTGGCCCTGCCTGTCCTCGGTCAGTGGGTGAGTTTGGGGCTGTTCTGAGAGCTGAAGGGGCCTGGGCCTGAGTCTCAGCTCTACCGCTCTGCTGTGTGGCCCGGGGCAGGGCACTTGGCTTCTCTGGGCTACTCAAGACCAGAGTGTTCACGGTGTCCCCGGAGCTCACTGGTCAGTAGTAACGGGAGCACGCCCGGCAGGCAGCGGAGGTGGCCACGGTCAGGGTGATGGCAGGCAGGGAGCAGGTGGCCTGAGTGATGCCATCTAGCCCCTCCCTCTGCCCTCTGCAGGGTTCTGTGCCTGGAAACTTCCCACCCCTCCTGGCCGCCAGTCCCTGCCCACCTGGCTGCCTCCGTCCTGGTCTCCGTGTGTGTCCCGTCCCGCCCCGTGTGTGTCCCGTCCCGCCCCGTGTGTGTGCCTGAGACTCCCTGTAGTTGCCCGGGGTTATCTCTCCCCTGCAGCTGGCTTGGAAGGACCTGCCTGTGGGGAGAGCCCCGCCCTCCCAGTGACAGGCCTGGGAGCGAGGGGTGGGGTGTGCTTGGAACAGGTCCCGAGGGGCTTCAGTGTTGGTCTCACTCTGCGGGTACAGCCCTGCTACCTAGCCGTCCCCGCCCCGGGTTGTCCTTGCCCTGGACACACAGCCGTCCGTTGCAGCTCTGGGGGGGCTTCTCGTTTGGGGGGTACTGACCTCAACATGGGGTGTCACCCAGGACGGCAGCTTGTGTCTCTGCTCTGTGCCCACCTTTAGTCTGTGCTCAGGCCCCGACCCGGCCACAGGGGGGCCGAGCCAGGAGACCATTGTCCCACCAAGCGTGGGTGGGGGGCATCCCTGGGACCTGAGCAGGGGTGGGGGGGGGGTGGCCCACTGCTGGAGGTCAGGCCTCTGGATCGTTGTCAGGTGCCCCCCCCCCCGAGGCCACTAGAAATGTCCTTGGAGCCATTTCCCTGCCCCTTCCCCGGCACCCCTTCAGGCCTCTCCCCACAATGCTTGGAGGACTTCTGCCGGGTCACAGACTCGCCGCCCTGCACAGTGCGGGGGTGGGAAGTTGGGGTTGTGTGTGGAGCAGAGAAGGGGCTTATGCTGTGGCTCCCCAGGCCCAGTGGTGTGCCGGCACCGAGGTCTGGGGGCCTTGCTGCTGGCTGGCAGAGCCCTGGCCTGGGGGAGAGCTGGGGACGGCTGTCTGGGGACAGCAGAGAGGTTAAGAGCCTGCCTGCTTGGCTGACCTGGCTTCTGGGGCCTCGTTACTTGGCTGTGACTTGGGGATGTCAGTGGCTGCATCCCGGTGGAGGCGTCCTGCCTGGGGACGGAGCCTCTGCTGGTGGCACGGGGCCCCGTGGGTGCCGGCCTTTGGGGTCAGTGGGCTGGCGCCGACCTCGTGTGTTGGCGTCTCTGACGCTGGAATCAGGAGTGGCTTCTGAGGTTTGTGGGTCGAGGCCCTCACACCCTGGCTGTGTCCTTCCTGGGGACCTGGGTGCTTCACTGGCTGGGTAGGACGTCAAGCTGAGCCCTGTTGAAACCTCAGGGCTGGGCCTGAGCCTGATGTTGACAGTGACCTGGGCAGTTGAAGGTTGTCCCCCCGCCCGCCCCCCCACCCCCACCTCCACCTCTCCCTGGAACCCAGCCTCCTGCCCAGACTTGGCACATGGAGTGAGTGCTCTGATTGGCTGCCACTCCTGTCATTCAAGCCCACGTGCAATGACCTCAGGATCGAAACCCCGCAGCCCTGGGGCCCACCAGGCCAGCTGTGCCCGTGCTCGCTGGCCTCTCGCTTGTAGCCCAGCTGGTGTTGAGGGCCTGGGTGCCGGGCGTCTGGGGCTCACTGAGGCCGAGGCGAGCTTCCTGGAGGACTGGTGGGGGGGGGGGGGCGCCGGGTGGAGAGTGCTCCCCTCCACTTGTCATCGCCTCTTCTGTGTCCTGCAGGAAATGGCCAATTCCGTCTACCTGGTCATGGAGGTGAGTTCCTCCCGCAGGCCCGGCTGTGAGGACGGGGAGGCTGGACCCTGCTGGCTCCTGTACCTTGTCACCTGGGGGTTAGAAGCTGCTTGCACGTCTGTGGGCTTAGGCTTAGGGCCACTACGTCAGGAGCCCCGGTGGCCCTGGCAGGTGCCTGAGGGGCGGTAAAACGCCTCCACTGACCTCTTCAGTATGGATCGCGAGGGCCGCCTGGCCCAGGAAGGAGGCCGGCAGCACGGGAGCGGGTGTAGGGTGGTGGGGAGGACGGGCGGGGCCGGGGGAGGGTCCGGCTGGGCCGCTGACCGCTGACCGGGCTGTGCCACTGGTCTGTTGCAGTACTGTAACGGCGGGGACCTGGCAGACTATCTACACGGTGAGCGGACGCCCCGTGGCCGGGAGGGCCGCGTGCCCTGTCTCACCCCGGCCTCGCCTGCGAGGTGGCCTGATGTGAGCGAGGCCCCCGGGCTCGATGGAGGTGACGGGTCCCCTGCTCCCCGTGGCACTCGCCGGGGAAGACAGAAGGGGCGGTGAGCCCCCGCTGGGGGCACAGACGGGTTCGGAGCCGTCCGGAACAGCCTCGCGGGACAGATTCGGTCTGGAAGAGCCCCTCTTGAACGGGGCCCTAAGTGGTTTGTGGGGAGGCGTTGCCTTCCGACGACCCCCACCCCCGGCCCTACAGGGTCCCCGAAGCGCTCGGCCGGCTGGGCTGCAGGGCCCCCAGCAAGGCCTGGCTTCCCACGCAGGGCGGTAGGCCGTCACCCACGCCCTCACCCCGGAGGGCAGGCCCTGGGGCTCAAGTGGTAACTGAGAAAGGGCATTAGGACAGCAGCACCTGGCGGTGGGTGGGGCGGTGGCACCGAGACCCCGAGGGGCTGGGCGGCCAATGGGGAGAAGACGCCGGCCCCCTGGAGGCGGTGAGTCCGACCCACCCCGGGTGAGTCACGGGGGGGGGGGGGGCTGCAGGAGGCACTGCGGATGGCCCTGGAGGGCCCGGAGGGGCGTGTTGTGCTGGGGGGATGGGGGGGCAGCCCCTCCCCCTGGGCGCCTGGGTGAGCCGCGCCCCCTTCTCCCTGCAGCCATGCGGACGCTGAGCGAGGACACCATCAGGCTCTTCCTGCAGCAGATCGCGGGCGCCATGCGCCTGCTCCACAGCAAGGGCATCATCCACCGCGACCTGAAACCCCAGAACATCCTGCTGTCTAACCCCGGCGGGCGCCGCGCCAACCCCAACAACATCCGCGTCAAGATCGGTGAGGCCGGGGCTGGCGGGGGCCCGGGGCGCCGCGCGGGGAGCCCGAGAGCTTCGGCCGCCCTGCTCACGCGCCCCTCCTCCCCCGCAGCCGACTTCGGTTTCGCCCGGTACCTGCAGAGCAACATGATGGCGGCCACGCTCTGCGGCTCTCCCATGTACATGGTAGGTGGGCCGCCGCCAGCCCCTGCTGCCCCTGCTGCCCCTGCGGGGCCGGGCTCCCTCCCGTGGCCGTGGCCTCCCCTCGGGTGGCGGCCTGAGCGGCTGTGCCGCTGTTTCCCACCACCCCCGTGGCAGTCGGGGCACACGGTCCGGTCACCAGGCGCCACGTCTCTTCTTGCCCCCGGCGCCGACCTGGACCGTTGACCCCACAGGCCCCCGAAGTCATCATGTCGCAGCACTACGACGGGAAGGCCGACCTGTGGAGCATCGGCACCATCGTGTACCAGTGCCTGACGGGGAAGGCGCCCTTCCAGGTGAGCGAGCCTCAGGTCAGGCGGGGCCGGCTGCTGATTTGCACCCTGACGTTCCCCTCTGGGGCCCGGCTGGGCCGCCAAGGGCTACTGCCCTGCAGCCTTCCCCCACGAGAGTGCAGCGCAGCCACGGTCACGTCAGGGCCGCGGCTGGAGCGTGCGGGCTCCGGAGTGGTCCGTGTACCCGCGTGTGTGTCTGGGCCGAGTCTTGTGCCCTGCCCCCCTGCCCAGGCCAGTGCTGGCGTGACGCACTGCGTTGGCGTCAGGCCCCGGGGCGCTGGGCGCCGCATTTGGTAAGCGGCAGCCTGCTCGGCGGTGGGATTCCAGAGGGCGCGCTCAGCCCACCAGGCCGGGCTGCAGATCCCTCAGGGATTTCACGGCCTGACCAGGCAGCTCTCGCTGTTGCCAGCTTGCCCCTCAGCCTTCTTTGAGTGCCTGGTGACCCAGGCTGGCCCACTGGCTCCCCGCACCCCTCCCTGTCCCTCTCCATCAGCCCCGGGAAGGTGGGGTGCTCTCTTGCTCTCGGCTACACGCTCGTCCT
The DNA here is from genome assembly GCF_018350155.1 of Leopardus geoffroyi. NCBI lineage: Eukaryota > Metazoa > Chordata > Mammalia > Carnivora > Felidae > Leopardus > Leopardus geoffroyi. The sequence goes on along the minus strand of NC_059339.1, from coordinate 1,126,660 downwards.
GGGCTCAGTGCCTGGCACCACAGTGGTGTGCAGTGGGCAAACAGACGACCACATACGTGCCAGCCAGCCGCTCCCCATGGGACACAGTGCCCGTGGGGAGGGGAAGGCTTATTCTGGGGTCCTTTCCAGGGTGGGGCTCACGGAGTAGTTAATTTCAAGAAGCAAACCTCCAGTCATACCAGGGGCCTGGCCGCCTCGCTTCTGGCCCGCCTGACACTCCCCGTGCGGTCCCGGTGGTCCACAGCCTGGATGGGGGAGGAGGGGAGCCTGTCCCAGGAAGCCTGGAGGGCGTGTGGTGTTCGGACCAGGGCCCTGACTCTGGCCGGGGGACCTCCCAGGGGGCCTAGATGCTCATGCTGCCCTCCCCCCCAGGCCAGCAGCCCCCAGGACCTTCGCCTCTTCTACGAGAGGAGCAAGACCCTGGTGCCCACGTAAGTGCCCTCGCCTCCGCCCCCCTCCCCACACGCCCCAGGTGGGCAGCCGCATCATGCTGTCTCCCGGCCCCACCGCAGCATACCCCGGGAGACGTCCGCCCCGTTGAGGCAGCTACTGCTGGCCCTGCTGCAGCGCAATCATAAGGACCGCATGGACTTTGGTGAGCGAGGGCCCTCCTGGCCGCGTGCCCCCCACCCTGGGCTCCTGGATGCCCACGGTCCCTGCCCCGGCAGCACGGGGCCGTGAAAAGCGCGGTTTTGCTGCGGGAAAGCCCCGGGCGGGTGGGGGGCCGGCCGGGACCGGGACCGGGGTCCCAGAGGGAGTCTCGGGTGGCGCGGAGTTCCGTCTTTCCTCCGGGGACCCCTGGGGCCAGGGCTCTCAGACGCCTCGCCCACCCTCCTTCCCGCAGACGAGTTCTTCCATCATCCTTTCCTTGACGCCAGTGCCACTGTGAAGAAGTGTGAGTCCCCCGAGGGCCTGGGGGCCCCGAAGGCCGTGGGGGGGCTCGCGCACAGCTGACTCCGCGCGGCGGGTTTAGAGGGATAGGAGCTGGGGCTGCCCTTGCCGGTGCCCGGGTCCTCTGGGTGGGCGACGGCGGGTTCCGCTCAGTGCTCTGGTAGCTGTGCGCCTGCTGCCGCTGGGCGGGCCTTGGCGGGCTGGGGAGGGAGGGGTGGGGACGGTGCCCGCGCGCTGACCTGTGCCCTCGCCAGCCCCTCCCGTGCCCGTGCCCTCGTACCCGAGCTCCGGGTCCGGCAGCAGCTCCAGCAGCAGCTCCACCTCGCACCTGGCCTCCCCGCCGGTGAGTCAGCCGCGGGGGGCCCGACCCTGGGGTTTGGGGCGTGTGGCTGTCCCACCGGGGTCAGAACGGCACCGGGACGCTTGCCTCTATTTCTGTGGTTTTGTCTGATCCGCTCACACAAGATGCGCCAGACACGTTCTGATGATGAGACGTCGAAGCGTGAGAAGCTGGCAAAAACCCCTTTTAGCCGCTCCCCCCCCCCCCCCCCGCCCAGCCCTCGCGTCCCAGAGGCTGACCCGCTAGGTGTGGGTCCGTGTTCCTCAGGGCCTCCGTGAGCGCTGGTGTGCGCTCACGGGAATGGGGGCAGGGAGGCCTTGAGTCCTGGGGACTGCCGGGGAGTCCCCCGCGCCACGGCACGGGGGCGGGGCGAGGTCTGCGAGGGTGCGCACGGCTGGGGGGCCAGGGCCGTGCCGGAGGCAGACGTTCGACGCTTTATGATAGTGAGCGCACACGGCCTCCCTTTCAGGCCTTTGCGGGCCCGTGGAGGAGCGGGGGCAGGGCTGTGTGTCACTGAAACAGGGTCTCCCCAGGAGCTCCGTGCCAGCTGGGGGCACAGCGTTTCAGAAACCGATGGGAGAAGGGGTGCCCCCTGGGGAGGAGAGCGGATCGTCCCCTTCCCCGGCACCCAGCAGCCCCTTTTCCACCTGGGCCCTGGGGCCGGGTCTCAGTGGCCTCCCCTCTGACCCCCAGTCCCTCGGGGACATGCAGCAGCCGCTACAGAGGACACTGACGTCCCCGGCCGACGCTGCTGGCTTCCTGCACGGCTCCCGGGGCTCCGGCGGCAGCAGCAAGGACTCGTCCTGCGACACAGATGACTTTGTCATGGTCCCGGCCCAGTTTCCAGGTCGGGGGCCAGGGTTTGCTTCATTGTGAGCTTGCGTGCGTGTGCTCGTGACGCTTTCGCTGCCTGTGGGCCCTCAGGGTGGGTTCTGGGAGCGGTACTGCGTCAGCCAGGCGAGAGTCCAAGCCAAGTCCTGCCGGTCACCAGTGGGTGGTGCGGACCGAGTGCCTGTGCTCAGGCCCTGCCCTCCCCCCCACCCGCCATGCAGAGCACCTGCTCGCAAGAGGGAGCTGCCAGCGCAGTTCTGAGCACAGGCAGGGCTCAGGCCTCTGGGACAGGCCCGGCCCCTCCCTAAGCCCGCTCCGGGGGTCCCGGTGTCCTCTCGTGCCCCTGGACGTTGACACTTCCTTTTGCTGCCCTTGGCCATCTCATGACTTGGGTCAGTCAGACAACGGGCCCACGTTGGGCAAGGCGAGGAGGACCGTTGGAGAGGTTGATGGGGCAGATGCGGGACCCAGGGTGCCAGAGGAGGGCTTAGGCCCGGACTGGGAGCCAGGGGTGACCGGCCTGGGCTTGGCTGAAGGCTGGGGTATGCACAGAGCACCCAGGGTCTCCCTCGAGAGCCCCGAGGTGCAGTCAGGTAGAGGGAGTCCCCGATGCACATCACAGGGGGACCTGGGAGCACGGCTTCCCCCCCCCCCCCCCACTTTGTCTCACGAAGCCGCCCTTCCTGGAGCCTCCAGCCGCTCCCTGGAATTGAGTGTGGGGTCACCCGGGAGCCGGGGTGGGTGAGGTGGCCCAGGGGGGTGGAATGCACACTTGTCCTGATGCCCAGCCTGCCCCGTCTCCCACCCGCAGGTGACCTGGTGGCCGAGGTGGCTGGAGTCAAGCCCCCACCGGACAGCCTGATGTGTAGTGGGTAAGCCCCCTGCCCTGTGCTGCCCCCTAACCGTTTTGGGACACGGACGTGCTGGCTCCGGCCGGTTGTTCTTCTGCCCTGCCTGGGTCCAGTCGGCCTGAGGTGTGTCCCGCCTATGTGCTCTGTCCCCACCAGGAGCTCGCTGGTGGCCTCGGCTGGCCCGGAGAGCCGTGGCCGGACCCCTTCTCCTTCCCCACCCTGCAGCAGCTCTCCAAGCCCCTCCGGGTGAGCAGAGGCAGGGTTAGGGCCTCCAGCCCAGGTCTGGCTTTGTAGATAGCACTTGAGTCTGGAGGTCCTGTCTCCGTTCGGGCCTCGAGGACACTGGGCTTCTCTTGGGTGGTGGCCCACGGGACGGGGCTGTGGTTGGAGGGATGTAGACCTGGGAGCGGGGAGCTGTGGGGACTGCTAGGGACCAGTGTGGCCACCACCCCGTCCCCATCCTGCAGGGCTGGGTGGGCTCGGGTTCCTAGAGCCCAGGTCGGGAGCAGGCCCAGCCTCACTGTCCTTTGCCTGGCCTTTTTCCACATGTCCCAGTGGCCGGTCCCATCCAGAAGCCCCTTGGGCACAGTGTGCATGGGGTGAGGTGCGAACAGTTCCTGCTGCCCGAGTGGTGGCAGTGCTGGGCACATGCAGAGATGGGGAAGCAAGTGGCCCGGGTGGCCTCTGCCCCAGGATGTTTGAGCCTGGGGTGCAACCCGTGCACTGTCTCCCTCGACCGCCCCCCTGCTTCTCCCTACCACAGCCGGGCCGGCGCGTTCAGCAGCAGGTGCGGTGTGTCTGTCCCCATCCCAGTGCCCACGCAGGTGCATAATTACCAGCGCATTGAGCAGAATCTGCAGTCACCCACCCAGTACCAGACCGCACGGTGAGTCTAGTCACCCCTCACCACCCACCTCTGTGATTACAGGGGCTCCCCCTAGCGGCAAGGCATGCCCTACAGCGCTATAGTGAGGATCCCACTACAGGGTTGTCTCACATGCACAGGTGTGCAGGCTGTGCACTGTGTGACTCTCACCGTCACAATTTACATTGTGGACATGCAGAGATCCTACATTTATTGGGACAGCTTTCTGGCAGATACCGCTATCGTGTTTTGTCTTAGAAAGACCGAGATGGAGCGCGTAGGTGAGCAGGAGAGAGGACCAGAGGGAGAGAGAGTGAGAATCCCAGTATCTGCTCAGTGCAGAGCCCGACTTGGGGCTCGGTCTCACGGCCCTGGGATCATGGCCTGAGCCGAAATCGAGAGTTGGATGCTCGACCGGCTGAGCCACCCAGGTGCCCCTACGAGACCCGATATTGATTTCTCACTAACTCCAGTGAGCGCCACAGGAGAAGGCCTTTCTTTTGTAATTCCCGGAAGGCCCTGTGGGCCAGTGTCGTCCTGGCAGGGACTGTGACCTCAGGCGTGAGGATGCCCCCAGGAAACACGGGGTCTCTGCTCCCTACTTATCGCTGTAGGCAGGAGGGTGAGGGGTCCAGTCCTCCCGAAGGCTCCTGGTGAGTCCCGTTATCGGAGTGGAGGAGGACGAGCCATCTGGCCTGGCCGTGACCCTCGCTGCACGTGGCTGGGGGCCTCACCTCATGCCTGCTCGTGCCCCCAGGTCGTCTGCCATCCACAGGTCGGGCAGCACCAGCCCCCTGGGCTTTGCCCGGGCCAGTCCGTCGCCCCCGTCCCACGCCGAGCACGGAGCTGCCCTGGCCAGAAAGCTTTCCCTGGGCGGGGGCCGGCCCTACACACCGTCTCCACAAGGTGAACCTGGGCGCCCTGGCGGAGGATCCTGAAGCGGGCCTGGGCGTCTCCCTGGGCGGGGGGGGGAGACTGGCTGTCTGTCAGGGCGTGACCCTGGTGATCCCTCTCTCCTCAAGCTGGAATCATCCCCGAGCGGCCGGGCTGGAGCGGGGCGCCCTCCCCACAGGCACCCGAGATGCGGGGCGGGAGATCCCCTCGTCCAGGTAGGTGCGGCCCTGGCCCAGGGGCGGGAGGGCAGCGCCGGCGAGGGCTGCCTCCCTTCTTACAGTTAGGGGAAGGCGGGAGCCCCGCCAGACGGTTTTCACCATCTCAAGCTCAAGCCTGGAGACCGTACAGGCGCACTCGGGGACCACACGGCCTGCCTTGCGCACCGTCGGAGCGGTGAGGGTGGAGGGGATAGTTAGGGTTGAGGGCCTCACGTACACGCTTCTGCTTGGTGGTGGCGTGTGCCTGGCTGGGTGGCCCCCACGTGGCAGTGACCGGCTCTTGTCCTGTCCTGTCCCAGGCTCCTCTGTGCCCGAGCACTCTCCCCACGCTGCCGGGCTGGGCTGCCGCCTGCACAGCGCTCCCAACCTGTCTGACCTGCACGTCGTCCGCCCTAAGTTGCCCAAGCCCCCCACGGACCCGCTGGGGGCCGCGTTTGGCCACCCCCAGTCCAGCCCCCCGCAGCCGTCCCATGTGCTGCAGTCCTGCCGGCCCCTGCGAGGCTCGCCCAAGCTGCCTGACTTCCTGCAGCGGAACCCCTTGCCCCCCATCCTGGGCTCCCCCACCAAGGTAATGGGGCCCGGAGCTCGGTGGGGACAGGGAGGCGGGGAGGGGCCGATCCCGGGAAGACCCCAGAGGGTGGCTCTGTACTGAGGACCTCTCCCCGTGCACCTGCACAGGCCGTCAGCGCCCTGCCTGGCAGGGTTCCCAGGGGACGGGGCCTGGGAACGGGGAGCTTTGGGCCCAGAAATGTGAAAGGTGCCGCACGTGCTCCGGGACTGCTCTGGGCAAACTACTCGCCTCAGCCCTTGCCGTATTTCCCTCCTCTGTGAGGTGCGGCCAGGCCCTGTAGGCACGGCCGCGGCGGTCCTACCGGCGTGCGCGTGCGTGGAGGCGCGGCCACGGGAGGGGGTGGGGGTCCTAGGGACGTGCGCGTGCACGTGCGTAGAGGGTGTTGCGCTTCCTCCCGCACATGCCGGTCTTGTGTCGGCGGTGCAGACCTGGGGGTGCAGGCCGCGTGGGTTTGGGCCGCTGATGTCTTCACGGCGGCCCTTCTCTGCACCCTGTCTGTGCCTCCTAGGCTGTGCCTGCCTTCGACTTCCCCAAGACCCCCAGCTCCCAGAACCTGCTGACGCTCCTGGCCCGGCAGGGCGTAGTCATGACGCCGCCTCGGAACCGGACGCTGCCCGATCTGTCAGAGGCCGGACCGTTCCAGGGGCAGCAGCTGGGCCCTGGCTTGCGGCCCCCCGAGGACACCAAGAGCCCCTTTGGCAGGTGTGCGGGAGGGACTCCTGCCGTCGCGGTCTCTCTGGGGAGGGAGGAGAGGCCCGCCCGAGTAGGCCTGTGTGTGGGGAGCGGCCTGCTCTGCACCTCTTCCCCTGTGACCCTTTCTGAGTCTCACTCTGCGCGTCCGTCCGGTGGGGGACGCTGCCTGCTCCAGGGTGGGTGGAAGACCGCAGGGCCAGCATACGTGCAACCAGTGCTGCGTGAGGTCTGGATGCGGCAGGCTGCGCTCAGGCCCTGGCTGGGCAAGGACCCACAGGCCGGCTCATCCCCGCTGCTCACCCCGCAGGTCCCTCAGTACCGGGCGCCTCACCGATCTGCTCCTTAAGGCTGCGTTCGGGACCCAGGTCCCTGACTCCGGGAGCACGGACAGCTTGCAGGAGAAGCCTATGGAGATCGGTGGGTGGGCGGGGGCTGCCCCGCGGTGGGGGTGGAGGCAGGGCGCCGGCAGCAGGGCCCCCGAGCGCGTCTTCTCTCTTGCAGCGCCCTCTGCTGGCCTCGGAGGGACCCTGCACCCCGGAGCCCGTGCTGGGGGCGCCAGCAGCCCATCTCCCGTGGTGTTTACCGTGGGCTCGCCCCCCAGTGGGACCACGCCGCCCCAGGGCCCCCGTGCCAGGATGTTCTCAGGTGAGGACCGCGTGGTGAGCCTCCAGGCTGCAGGGGGAGAGTGGTCCACGCGGATGGGTCAGGATGGGTCGGGAAGCCTGAGGTGCTGACATCCTCACACGAGGGGCAGGGATAATGCCCACAGCACCCGCCTCTGCGGCGCTCTGGGCGCGCGAGCCCCGGGCCACGCAGACGCCCCCAGCTCTGGCTCCTGGACTGGGGGGGGGGGGGGGCCCGCCTGCAGCAGGGGCAGGAGCCAGGGTGGACGGAGTTCCCGAATGTGAACTGAGGCCAACAGCCGGAGGGATGGGCGCCCAGTCGGGGTTGGGGAGGGGTCTGGCGGGGAGTTGGGGGGAGCGCGTCCTGTATGTGCGGGTGTCACAGCTGGGGCCCTGTCCCCACAGTGGGCTCCTCCGGCTCCCTGGGTTCAGGCGGCTCCTCCTCTGCCCGTCACCTGGCTCCTGGAGCCTGCAGCGAGGTGGCCCCGGAGGTCCCGGCCCCCGGCCACTGCCGCAGCTTTGCCGATCCCGTCACCGCCAACCTGGAGGGGGCTGTGACCTTCGAGGCCCCCGACCTCCCCGAGGAGACGCTGATGGAGGTGAGCCCCGCGTGCAGCAGGCCCACGGAAGGCGGGGCCGGGGTGTGTCGCAGCCCCACTTAGCTGCCCGCTTCCCCCCAGCAAGAGCACACCGAGATCCTGCACGGCCTGCGTTTCACTCTCGTCTTCGTCCAGCACGTCCTGGAGATCGCGGCCCTGCGGGGCAGCGCCGGCGAGGCGGCCGGGGGCCCCGACTTCCAGCTGCAGGAGAGCGTGGTGGCCGACCAGATCAGCCTGCTGAGCCGGGAGTGGGGGTGGGTGTGCCTGGCGGGGCCTGGGGTTGGGGGAGTGGGGGAGGCGGCCTGGGGGCCGGGGTCCCCGAGCCCGAGCCGCCTGACGCGGGTGCCGCCCTCCAGCTTCGCGGAACAGCTGGTGCTCTACCTGAAGGTGGCCGAGCTGCTGTCCTCGGGCCTGCAGACCGCCATCGACCAGATCCGGGCCGGCAAGCTGTGCCTGTCGTCCACCGTGAAGCAGGGTGAGTGCTGGAGGCCAGAGACCGGGCATGTGAGGGTCCGGGAGGGCCGGGGAAGTCCCTGGACGGAGAGGCCAGGTGGAGATGGGTGGGAGGGGGTCACCTGGGAGCAGCGGGGGGTGGGGGGCTGGTCCCAGGGAAGGGCTGGGAGGTGGGTGGGAGGGGTCACCTGGGAGCAGCGGGGGCGGGGGGGGGGGGGGGGTGTGGTCCCAGGGAGGGGCGGGGAGGTGGGTGGGAGGGGTCACCTGGGAGCAGCGGGGGCGGGGGGGTGGGGGGGGGTGGTCCCAGGGAGGGGCCGGGAGGTGGGACGACGGCAGCCCCGGGGGTGGCCTGAGCTGACGGTGGCGGTGCCCGTTCCCCCGCCTGCCCACAGTGGTGCGGAAGCTCAATGAGCTGTACAAGGCCAGCGTGGTGTCCTGCCAAGGCCTGAGCCTGCGGCTGCAACGCTTCTTCCTGGACAAGCAGCGGCTCCTGGACCGCATCCAGAGCGTCACTGCCGAGAAGCTCATCTTCAGCCACGCGGTGCAGACGGTAGGGCGGGTCGGGCAGGCGACGGCAGCGTGGGGGCGGGGGTGGGGCATGAGTCGGTGCTGGGCTGGCGCCCTCCGGGTCCCGTCTGGCGCCGGGAGCCCGCCTGGCGTTTGGCCCCAGTGCCGGGGCTCCACAGCCCAGGGGACATCCCTGGCCACACCCCTCTGCGAGAGTGACTCCGTTTCCCCAACTGCGAAGCCAGAGGCCTGGTTCTCAAGCTTCTTGGTGGGTGAGTGTTCTCCGGGAGAAGCCGCTGCGGGCAGCCGCGGGAGCCTGGGCCTTCTCTGCTTCCGCGGCTTTGGGGTCTTTCTGCCTCCAAAGAATGGGCTCCGAGGAGGCGGCGGTTCCTGCGAGAACGCGTGTGTGTAGCATAAGTGTGCGGCCTGAACAAAGGTCTGGGGAAGTCGGCCTCCCCCTCCCTAGCGTTGACCGCTGGTGAGTTAGGCCATCGCAGGCAGTAGTGAGCACACCTGCCAAGGGGGCGCCCTGCCCGCCAGCGCCGGCCTACTTGGGGCAGTGTTGGCCGGCTGGTGGCGCAGGGCTACGCGGGCCCGTCTGGGCCCCCGAGTGGCACCAGCAGCTCTCACGGCATGCCCCCAGTGTGTGTGCCAGATGGTCCTGGGGACCGCCAGGCCCGGTGTAGGGCTGCCAGGGCAGCTGGGCTGAGCCCCCCGCTTCCCCGGAGCAGGTGCAGTCGGCCGCCCTGGACGAGATGTTCCACCGTCGGGAGGACTGCGTCCAGCGCTACCACAAGGCTCTGCTGCTCATGGAGGGGCTGCAGCACCTCCTCGCCGACCAGGCGGACGTGGAGAGCGTTGCCAAGTGTGAGTGCCGCAGGCCAGTCCCGGAGGGGCGGGGAGAGGTGGGCAGCTCGGGTCCCCTGACGGCGTCTCCTTCACCGCAGGCAAGCTGTGCATCGAGCGGAGGCTGTCCGCACTGCTGACCGGCATCTGTGCCTGACTGCGGGGTGCCCAAGGGGCCGGATCTCCTGCCGATCCCACAGGCTTGGGGGCGGCCAGCTGGCCGGGCTTGAAGGGACAAGCCTGCGGCCTCGGTGCTGCTCGCTGGCGTCGGGAGAAGGTCGGGGGCTCCCGCAGGGCCAGGCCTCGAGCTGCGCGTCCGCGTCCTGAGCTCTGCCGTGGTGGGCTTCGGTGTGCTGGGAAGGCCCCGGGCAACCCCGGTCCAGGCCGGGGCCCCCCCGCCTCGCAGGTTAGCAGAGCTCTCCCGGCCAGCAGTCACGACTTCCCTTGGCCGCCTCGCTGGCAGCGGGGGTGCGTGTGGCCGGACCGCTGGGCGGCCCCGATGCCCGCCGCCGCGCGGAGGACGAGCAGAGGCCCTGAGACCGCTCTACCCAGGAAAAGGTGCGGCCCCCTGTTCCCCCTCCTTCCCCAAGACCACCCACCCAGCTTTGTGAATCACGGAGCACTTTATGCAGGCGGCCCTGGAGCAGGACTGCCCGCCAAGTCCCGCGTGTTGCTGCGGGGCGTGTGTATATACCTATATACATATATACATATATACATAGTCGTGCGAGCGTGTGCGAGCGTGTGCGCTGTGCCTGCTGCCGGGACCCTCTCGGGGAGACACAGACCTCTTATTTAAATGTTCTTGTAGGGACAGACAGTACGAAGCACCGAGCTTTCTGAACCCAGGACAGACGTTGAAGTCTATTCCACTTTACTCCTGAAATGTGTCTTATTTTTCTGCAGCTCTTTTTTTTTTTTAACAGAAGAAGACAATTTGTAGTTTGTTTTGGAAGGGTGGGGCAGGACGGGCGGGTCCTGGTATTGCGCCCACACACGTGGGTGGAGGTAGGAGGTGTCTGTCAGGGTGGCCCCGCCCCTGCTGTCCCCGCCCCGCCTGACCAGGGGCTGTTTTGTGCAAAGTCTCCCATCCAGCTTTCACGGTGGGTTTTGATGCCAAAGTCGTGTGTGGAGCTCCCCCACCCCCACCCCAGGCTGGGTCCTGGCTGCCACTGGGGAGCCCGGGGGTCTTCCTGGCCTGCCCGGCCCTGCCTCGCCCCCCTCGTCTATATCCTGGAGAGGGCAGAGGAAGCCTGCCGGAGTCCAGGCACCCTGGGTGAGGGGTTTAATGTCTTACATCAAGACACAGACGTCTTTGTGTTTCTTTCTTTGCAATACTTGAAATATTGCCACTGTGCTTGGACTTAGAACCAGCCCCGCGACTTGTTCCTCGCTGCACGGAACGTGTTCGTATTTATTGCTTTATGGTCGGCTGAGACCCAGGCCACTGGGACGCTGGTGCCACGGGAGGGGACTCGTGGGTGCCCACGCGGGCTGCCAGCGGATCCTGTTCTTTAGGAGACAGCACCGGACTCTTGGTCTACTTTAAAAGGAGTTTTGTGTGACCTCCCCCCCCCCCCCCATTTGCATTAAATTGTGTAATACCGATTTAAGGAAATAAACCTTTGGAATTGAGTGGGTGTGGCTGACGGTTGATTTGTCACCATCTCTAGTGTTGTCACACACCGCGTTCCGGGTGGCCTTCAGTAGCACAGGAGTCTGGCCCTGCATGTGCTGGCTGCTGGGCTTAGCCTGGGGCACAGACCCCCAGGGCTCAGGGGTGCAGATGTGAATTTGAGGCTGTGTCCATCCCCTGGGGCACCAGGGCCGCCTGTCCTCGTCCCTGAGGGGGTCCGGGAGGGGGTGTGGGTTGTGAGGGGAACCAGCGCTGGACTGCTCCCTCTCCAGCGCTCTGATTCCGCCCTGATTCCGGCCGTGCTATGGTTGGTTGCTTTTCCTTTACGGCTGGTGACCTTTGGCATCATTTCATGTGCTTGATGGGCCGCTCTTAGGATTGCATTTTTAAAGCTACAGCTGTTCTTGTGACTTAAAAATACCTCATTACCGAAAAGGCTAACCACAATAAGACATGAAAACTTGTGGGGAGGTGGTGTCAGAGGCAGCAGAAGGTGGGGCCTGGAGGCCCGGGCCGGAGGCTCCCTGCAGACCCCTCGGTGCTGGTGGGGAAGGGGGCGGGCTGGCGGGAGCCATCCGCTCTGTGGGGCTCCTGGTATGTTAGTAACAGGAAGGAACACCCAGGGGATTAGGACAGTCAGGGCATTTTGTTGCTAAATTAGACTTCAGAGTGCCCACGCTCCCCACCAGCCCTCCCTCCGTTTCTCTGATTGTCCACACCTTGGGTGGGTGGGGGACATGTGGACCTACGAGGACACACGCCATCTCCCTGGGGCCATAGTACACGTTAGGGCCCACTTGCTGCCGTCCGTCTGTGGGTCGGACAGATGAACGAGGATGTGTATCTACCATCATGGCATCACACAGAGCAGCCTCACTGCCCCCTGACCCTCTGTTCTGCCCATTCCCTCCCCCCAGCCCCGGCAAACCGGGTCATTTCACTGCTGCCATAGCTTTGAGTTTTCTAGAATGTCCTAGAGTTGAAATCATATAGCCTGCAGCCTTTTCGGACTGGTTTCTTCCATTTAGTAATGCACATTTAAAGTTTCTTCACGTCTTCATGGCTCACTTCCTTCCAGCTCTGAATGTTACTCCGTTGTCTGGATGGATCACTTTATCCAGCTCCAAGTTTTAGCAGTTATAGCTAAAACTGCTATAAACATCCCCTGTGCAAGAACCTGGTGGTAAGGGGCGGGCCCAGGAGGGCTCGTCCTGGCATGCAGCAACTCTGCGGGAAGGACTGGCTCCTTTCTGTCCTAGGACCTCACGTGTCCCTGCACGTTCCGGGCACATGCACAGGGGCCCTTGGCCAGGAGGACCAGGCTCAGGCTAGCCACCGGAGCTGGTGGGGTCCGAGGAGGGAGCCGGTATGGTGGTCTGCTCCCCACACAGTGCATTGCAGGGAGCCTCTCACCTGACCTGTCACGGTGCGTACCTTCTGCCTGCTTCGCTCCTACCGGGACCCTTGGGCAGGCTCAAGGAAGGAACAGGTGCCTCCATCCTTCCCACCCGATGGCCTGGCTGGGGGCGGGCGGGGGCGGGGGGGCTCCTCAGGGGCTGCACGGGGCACAGCCTGGGGGCTTGGGCCTGCCCCTGAGACAGACCTCCACCTGGTCTGGGTCTCTGTTCCAGCACTGAGAGCCCTTGGCTCATGTGTGGCAGGGAGGCACAGCCTGCAGCCTCTGCATCCAGCCCTGCCAGGTCTGGGTTGGGTTAGTCCTGGACTCCTGTGGATGCCCTCCACCTGGGGCTGCACGGCCATCTCCTCGGTGGTGAGGGCCAGGGTGGGGCCTGTGCCCTCAGAGCTGCTAGAGCAGGGAGGGAGCATTCCCTGCAGAGGGCATCTGTGGGAGGAGGGTGGGGGTGCCCTCTGCAAAGACAGCGCAATGCTTCCTAAAGCTGCTGAGCCACTGAGTTCCCTACGTCACACATGACCGGGCCCTTCTGTCAGCCCTGGAACCTGGGGGCCCCTCTCTTCCCTCCTGCCGAGGGCGTGGGGGCTGTCCTGGGGGTTGTTCAGCACAGGTGAGCCATCCTCTGTCACCTGCATGAGCTCCTTCTCATCTTCACCTTGAAGCGTGGAGTGTGGTCCAGGAGAGACCCCTGTCAGCAACCACTAAGCCCCGCAAAACTACGAGGACCTGTGCATCCGGTTTCTTTCATTGCGGGCAGTGTTTTCAAGGTTCACTCACGTTGCGAGCGTGCGGCCGGTTCTTACGGTTCGCTTTGCACACGACACTTTTTACTTTGTGATGCCCTATTTATTTTGCCGATTGGTTGTTCCACTGTGCGTGCCCCCACTAGGACGGGAGCTTCATAGCTACTGAGCGCCTGGTCCTTCTCTTCGCTGACCCAGCGCAGGCGCTTCCTGCCGCCTCCCGAGCCCCCCGGACCGGAGATGAGGCACCTCCGCCACCGCCTCCAGCCCCCCCCCCCCCGTCCCCACAGGGCCCTACTCAAGGTTTCCCCGAGGACTGCGCTCCCTCCCCGCCCCCCCCCCCCCCCTCGTATGCCCCAAGTGCTCCCAACTGTGTCAGAACCAGCCCTGGCGCAGAGCAAACGCCTGCTACCACGGATCCGGGAGACTTGCAAAGTCTGAGGAGGCACTGGTCTGCGCACCAGGACTGCTATTGCGAGCTTCTAGGCCAGGGGCTCAGCGGGGGCCCTCTGGGGTCCCCTGGGGTCCCCCTCGGGAACGCAGGGCCCGCGGCGCTGGCTCCCTAGGGCAGGGGTGCAACCGGGATCCGAGCGTCCGCGCCCGCCCTTCTGAGCACCTGTCGGCACCTGCAGGCTCCGACGAGCCGCGCGCCGCGCTTCGCCCCGCCCTCGGGCCCTGCATCGCCCCGCCCCCGGGCCTAAGCTCCGCCCGGGGACTTTTGTCCGCGCCCGGTCGCCGTCCGCAGCGCGTTGCACTTCCGCCTTCGCCCACGTGGTCCGGCTCGGGCTCATTCCGCCGCGCCGTGAGTGGGGCCGAGCGGGTGCGCGTCCTTCTGGTTCCAGCGAGAGTGGCCGCGGCCTCCCGCACTCCGGAGGGAGAGCCGGCCGGGCGGGGCGGGAGGGTCGGGCGGGAAGGGCCGGGGAGGACCCGGGGGAGGGCCGGGGCCGGGCGCGCGCCCCCCGCCGCCCCCCGGTCGCGCATGGCGATCCGAGTCGTGCGGGCGGCGGCCGGGGCCGTGAGGAGAGCCTGCGGACCGTGCAGCCCGAGCCTGGGACCGCGTCTGCTCCGGTAATGACGGCGCGCTCGCCCGGGCCCGGTCTCCAGCCTGCGCTCCGCCGCGCGCGGCCGCGTCGCTCACGCCGTCCGTGTCTCTGCAGCTTGCCCCCCATGGCCGGGAACGTGGAGGCCCCCGCACCCGTGGGCGCCCGGCCGGAGCGCGACCCGAAGGCCCGGGGTGGCTGGCGGGGCGGGGCCAGGATCTGGGAGGAAACGGAGCAGCAGGCGAAGAAGCTCCGGAGCGCCTCGGACGCGGAGCAGCACAGGAAGCTGCCCAAGCGGAAGATCGTGCTGCTCATGGGCTATTCCGGGAAGGGCTACCACGGCATGCAGGTGTGCGGGGCCGCCGTGTGCCGGGGACAGGCAGGCAGGTCGGGTGAGTCCCCTTGGGCAGGATTTCGGTTGGAATCCAGGCGGCTCTGAGCCCTGCCCCGTCCCTGGGAGATGCCACGCTGGGGGGCTTTCACGGACCTCCCGGGCGTCCAAGGGGCCCCCTCTGCCGCTGACCATCGTGTGGCCACCGGCAAGCGATTGATTCAAACTCTTCGTGCCCTTTTCTCATCCATAGGCGGGGGGGGGGGGGGGGGGGGGGGGGGGGGGGGGGCGGCTGGAAGACTCAGTTGTCTTGTTTGTCAGATACATTGAGGGTCAGAGCCTGTGGGCAAGCAGAATTCTCTTTTCTGTGAGAATAGGAGGGCCACCTCCTTGACGTCACAGAGTCCTGCGGGCCCTGGAGTCTGGTTAGGGCAAGATCTGAGGGGCAGTATTACGGAGCTTCTCGAAGTCATGGGTGTCCTTTCTCAGCACGCATTAATACCAGGAGGTTGTTGTGCAGGCTGGTCGTGTGAACTGAAGGGTTGAGGAAAAGCTAAGGATTCCAAGTCCAGCCCTGGCTGGCAGTGTCCTGGGGTGCGCTTCTCCCTGTGTGTCCAGAGGCCTGCCTCCCTGTGGGGCTAAGACAGGGTGTCCCTCTGCACCCAGCCGCTGCAAACAGATGGGTCTCCAGCAGGAGAGGTGCTGGTTTCGGATCTGACCAGGTGGGAGGAAGCAGCGTCTCGGGTGATCCCTGCTGTTGGCTGTTTTCACCTGGCTGCCCGGGGTGGGGCGTTTCTAGAGACTGTGGGTACCCTCCGGTAACTGTCCTACCTGCCATGGGTGGGGAGTAACTGCGGTGTCCCTCCAGGGCCACAGGTGTGGACACAGCACACAGGCTCCCTGTGTGGAGCATCGCGGGCCCAGGGCTCCCACCTGTGGGCAGTGACTGAGTGAAAAAAACTGCTTTTCTATTCTTTTCTTCAGAGGAACGTTGGGTCCTCACAATTCAAGACCATCGAAGATGATTTGGTGTCTGCCCTGGTCCGGTCGGGCTGTATTCCTGAAAATCACGGTGAAGATATGAGGAAGATGTCCTTCCAGCGGTGTGCCCGCACCGACAAGGTAGGCACCGTCTCTGCGCCTCCCCCACAGGTTCGAGCAGCGCCTGAAGCTCCTGGACCGCGCTTGTCCTCGACTTCACAGCTTCGCGGCTCCCTTGTCAAGACTCACGGCTGTGAATGACCGGTGCACAAACCAGACGCGCCAAAATGGAAGGAACTGAGAAGTTCTGGAGTGTTTCCAGTCCAGGTGTGGCTGGACCTCAGTGCTCCCTGCTGCCCACACTTGGTTTGCGTCCTTTCTGTTTGTGAATCCTCCTCCCTTGTCCCTGCGGGTGGCATGGTGGCCACAACGCCTGCCTTAGATACAGGCGTCTCAGGCTTGCCAATACCTGTGGGATTGTAACATCAGATTTTCTGAAAGGGGAGAGGAAACAGGTGAAACTGGTTTTAATGGTCGGTTTTATTTGAGTCCGTATTTGCAAGATAGCCTTCTTTCAACACGTGGTCAACATAAGTACAGTTAACACAGTTCCCATTGCGTGTGTGCGTGTGTGCGCATGTGTGTGCGTTTTGGCAGTGTGCTGGGTGCTCCGTGCTCATGGCTCATCACCACCACCCTGGCCACATCTGGTGGACTGGGGAGCCTCGGTGGCCGTGGCCCGGTGCTGTCCACTCAGTCCTGAGATTGAGTCCCGCTCTGTTGTCTCATTGGCTCACGTGTCTGTCGTGGGCTCAGTCACGGCTGGCATGGCAGCTGTGCTGAGTGGTCTTGTCCTGTCGTGGGACTGGCCTGGGCAGGAGCTCCCTAAGGAGACTGGAGGGTTGCAGGGCGGGTGGGTAGGGCAGAGGGCACAGACCCCAAGCTCTTTGCTGGTAGACGTGAGACGCATAGTGTGCACCAAGCCTTTTGCCCCTGCTCCGAGACCCTGGCCCTGAGATGCCTCTGTGGCTGCCTGAGGTCACCGCGGGTCTGACACAGACACGGGTAGCTCGGGGTCCTGAGCTGCTGAATAACGCCCCCCAGGGTCCCGAGGGACCCAGATCCCCCCGGGCTTGTGCGTCAGGCCGGCGGGACCCTGGAACAGGTGCCGTTGTACAGACGGGAAAACGGAAATGGGGCCGCGGGTTCGTTTCTCGTAGGTGATGTGGAAACATTTCAGGGTCCTGGACTCCCTTATGGTTTTCCTCTTCTTTTCAACTTTTGCACTTAGGGTTCTCTGGTTGTTTTCAAGGCAGAAAACAGCAGATGTTTGCTTGAGCTGACGAAGAGCATCTCAGAGTGTGGTGCTCAATTTCCACTGTTGCTAGAGACTGCCTTGTCCGGGTGTGTTTCCTCTTACAATTTGGAGAGCCTGAAGAAACCAAACTTCTGATACTAACATCCCAACACTCGTGCCTCCAGCCCCTGGGATGAATAAATGACGACATTTTGTTGGTTTCTATTTCAGATTTTTATTTTTTTTATAGTTTTAAAAATACTTATTTGTCTTGAGAGCACGCAAGCAGAGGAGGGGCAGAGAGAGAGAGAATCCCAAGCAGGGTCCGCACTGTCAGCACAGAGCCCGATGCGGGGCTCCATCCCAGAAACCCTGAGATCCTGAACTGACCTGAAATCAAGAGTCGGACGTTTAACCAACCGAGCCATCCAGGCGCCCCTGATTTCAGATATTTAAATAAGTACCTTCGTTGAGACACAATTCACTGCTCACAGTTTGGCTACTCAAAGTGTGCGATTCAGTGGACTCGTGCGTTTGCAGAGTGGTACAGACACCCCTGCAGCTGCTGTCAGGATACTCATGTCCCTGGAAAGGAGCCCACACCCCTTGGCAGTCTCTCCTGCCCCAGCAGTGCGTCCAGAAGGTTCTCATGTCAGCATGTGACTGATACAGAAATGTAGCAGTGCGATCTGTTTTCATTCCCTTTTTTTTGTTTGTTTACTCTGGACTCCTGTCCACTTCCCTGTCCCTGCAAGAGAGCACATGGGGAGGGGCAGAAAGAGGAGACACAGGATCCCAAGCAGGCTCCCCGCTAATGGCGAGAGTCCAGTGTGGGGCCCGAACTCACAAACCGTGAGGTCGTGACCTGAGCCAAAGTCAGACGCTTAATCAACTGAGCCACACAGGCACCCCTCGTCCTTTTTTTTTTCCTGAAGACTTTATTTTATTGTAAGATTTTATTTTGAAGCAATCTCTACCTCTAATCTGGGGCTCGAACTCCCGAACCCAAGATCATGAGTCCCATGTGCTTCCAGCTGAGCCAACCGGGTGCCCCTCCTTCCCCCCCCCCCCCCCGTTTGCTTGCTTGATTTATTTAAATGTTTTTTAATGTTTTTTTTTTGGAGAGAGAAAGCGAGAGAGCGCATGAGCGGGGGAGGGGCAGTGAGAGAGAGGGAGACAGAATCAGAAGCAGGCTCCGGGTTCTGAGCCGTCAGCACAGAGCCCGACACGGGGCTCGAACTCCTGAACCTTGAGATCATGACCTGAGCTGAAGTCGGACGCTTAACCAACTGAGCCACCCAGGCGCCCCCAGCTTCCCGCTTTAAACAGAACCTTTGGAGAGTGAGTTGCAGACATTGTTCACCCTGAAATCCAGCGCCCCGGGCACCGCCTCAGTGTCCCTGTCGCTCCTGAGAACCCAACACTTACAGGATACCAATACCCGCCTGCATTGGTTTTGTTCTTGATCCAGCACCTAAACCCGGGTTCGTGCCCGGCCTGGCCTTTGAGCTCCCTTTCACCTAAAATGCCTCCTGCACCTTCCTGATGTGATGGCGTTTTGATGAATGTCCTCAATCCGGATTTGTCCGGTTGTTACGGTGGCTCAATTCGGATAAAGGTTCTGGACGGGAACGTTACACTTGCTAGAGCTGGTTTCTTCGCGTGTGTTAAGCCTTTTTGGAAAACGTGATGGGCCCACGGGTGCACGCAGCAGCGTGCGGCGAAGCGGGTGATGCTGGAGTGGACGCCCGGGTGTCTGCACTCGGGTGAGCACCCCAGAGCCCGCCCGCCCCCCAGGAGCACTCCTGTCCACTTCCCTGTCCCTGCAAGTTCTGCCGCGTTGACTCTCAGTACAGCTTTTCAGTGAAAGTGCAGAATCGGGGGGCGGGGGGGGTGCACATCTGGATCCAGTCATCTGTGCAGCTGGCACCCCTTCCCCGTCCAGTCGGTACCCCCTGCCCCGGTCCCCACAGGGTAACTGCCGTCGTGGCTTCGGTGGCGCAGTGGTCCCCCCTTGGTGGTGGAGGACACGCTCCAAGACCCTCGGGTGCCTGAACTGTGCACGGTGCGAGTCTAGCTCTGCCGGTTGCCGTGCGCGTACCCCTGCGATGGAGGGCGCGCCCCGATTCGGCCCAGCGAGGGAGGAGCAGCGGTGGCTCGGGCTCAACCAGAACCGTGCTGGCAGTGCGCCGTCCTGCGAGCCGCGTGAATGAACGGGGTCTCACGGCGCCCTGGTGTGCCACGCCACCCTCCCCGTGGGGAGGGGACGCGGGAAGTGCCCTGTGGTGAGGCGAGGGGGCGGATGGCGTGTGCGTGTGCCGGAGCGTGAGCCCCCCGCCCCCGCCACGTGCCCGAGCGAGGGTGCCCGCAGGTGCCTGGAGCAGGATGGCGGGTCTTCCTAGCTTTGCCTCGCGGTCTCCCGACTGAATCGTATCTTCTTCTTCCCCTAGTTTAGGGTCCCATCCGAGGGGGACTGTGTTTCCTACTTGCCTGCCGCGGTGCGGGTTTTGTGGGGATTGGAACTCGTTCGCACCGTTTGGGCAGCTGTGCTGCCTGCCCCTCGGTGGGTGCAGCGTCCTTTCCAAAACCGCAGCTCCCGGCCGGTGCCTGACCCCTCTGCTTCCTTTGCAGGGAGTGTCCGCGGCGGGCCAGGTCGTGTCCCTGAAGGTGTGGCTGATCGACGACATTTTAGAGAAGATCAACGGCCACCTTCCACCTCACATTCGGATACTGGGTAAGCGCTGCGCGTGCGGGGCCCTGACGTTTCACCAGGCTTCCCTGTCCTCCTGCAGGCCAGCTGCGCAGACAGACCTGGAACGACCCTTCACGTGCCGCTGCACGTGCCTCGCTTTAACCAAACGCTAGACGTGCAAGTCCCGGTTCGGGAAAGTTACAACGGGCGATCATTCCCTTTTATGACAAGCCCGGTGGGGATTTTTAGTCTGATTCTCTGCTCTTTGGTGGCCTGCACGCGCAGTTCCCGTTCGCCCTGGTGCTGGGATGGTTGGTGTAGAACTCGCCGTCTGTTTCTCTTTGTCCTGTCTGTTCTGGGTTCCCCTTTTTTTCTGTTTCTTCTTCTGGACTGACATTTTTCGTAATTCCATTTAATTAACGATCATCTCGGCTGCCCCGTTAGCTGTAACTTGCTGTGGTTCTTCAGTGGTTGCTTTGGGGCTGAGAGCGGCGGTTGTCAGACTCTGTGGAGGGCCGGGGCCGCGTGGCCCCGGGACCTCGGTCTCGGCCGCACGCGCTCCCTGACTGTACCCGCCCTACCTCCCCTGCCGGCGCCCAGGCCGAGCGGCCGTGGTGTCGTCTGTGTTCGAGCCTGCCTTGCCGCTTCCCCTCAGCCCACTTGTCGTGGGGCCCGAAAACCACAGCGGCGTGGCCCTGTCCCTTCCCTGGGCTTGGCGCCGATGGGCGTGTATGGCTCCGCCCGGACGTGCCGGCCGCCCTGCCCTGCGTGCAGCCGGCTAAATGACCGGCCGGTCGAGGTACAATCGCCAAAGGTTTAAGTATACAGGCAGGTTTAAGTATACAGTTGGGAGGTTTTGACGTACGTACCTCACGTCTGCGGAACCTTCTTGGGTGAGACCCGCCCCCCACTGCCGCTCTGCTTCCTGTCGCTGTGGGGTTCTGTCTGTGGAATCAGGCAGCACGCCTGGGGCGTGGGCGTGGGCGAGCGCGAGTCTCTTGGGCAAAGCCGCTGCGAGCTGTGGCACAAACCAGACTCTGGGCGTGAGGCGGCCAGCACCCGTCGATTGCCGAGCCCGCGTGTGCTAGCGAAGCGGGGCCCTTGTTTGTCATGGGGGGCGGGCGCTCCGCCCCCCAGGAGACGCTCCTGCGGGTGGCACCTCGTGGAGCCCATCCTCGCCAGGCCTCCCGAGGCCTCGAACAGCACGCTTCCGTGGGAGGCTCTGCGGCACCTTCCACAGACGGGCCCGTTTCGCTAAAACAAACACCGCGTCCCGTCCGGTCAGCTCAGTGGTCAGCGCTCCCTGCGTGGCATCACACACGGGGCGGCCCTGTGCACGGTGCAGCTTGGCGATGCTCGGTGTGGACGACCGTGAATTTGTAACTCAAATTCCCCCCGGAGCGGGGCACCTGGGTGGCTCGGTTGGTTGAGTGTCCGACTTCCACTCGGGTCATGATCTCACGGTTCATGGGTTCAAGCCCCAGAGCATCAGGCTCTGCGGGCAGCTCGGAGCCTGGAGCCTGCTTCGGATTCTGTGCCTCCCTCTCTCTCTGCCCCTCCCCCGCTCACGCTCTGTCTCTGTCTCTCAAAAATAATAAATAAACGTGAAAAGAAAACCTCCTCCCAGAGCAGATACAACAGCCACGCAGACGCGACCAAGAACGCGCTGGCTCCCCCACGGGACGGGTGTCTCCCACAGACCTGCTGCTTCATCCCACGATCGTTCCAGAGCATCCTGGATCTGTTTTTCTGTGGCTGGGCTTTCTAAGTTTTCTCTGTTTGTTTGTTGGTTTGTTTGTTTTTGCTGTTAAACATGCTGCTGCCTCGGTGTCTTCGCACAGAACCAACCGCTCGTAAGGGGTGGTTTCGGGTCGCGCCACGCTTCCCATCCGCAGTGTTGTGCGTCCTGTGGAGATGAGCTCCCTGCATCTTGAGGAGCCCTGGGTTTTAACACATGCCTGTGCTTTTGATGAGTGTGTGTGTGCGTGCGTGGCTGTGAGGTTGCACGCTGGGCGGGTGCAGGCTTGTGCGCGGAAGTCGGGCCGTGTGCGGTCCAGACGCTTGTCGGCGGGAAGTGTGGTCCTCATTTGCCCCTTCTCCCCTCAAGGACTGAAGAGGGTCACGGGCGGCTTCAACTCCAAGAACAAGTGTGACGCCAGGACCTACCTGTACATGCTGCCCACGTTCGCCTTCGCCCACAAGGACCACGACGTGCAGGACGAGAGCTACCGGCTGAGTGCGGACACGCTGCGGCGGGTGAACGCGCTCCTCGCCTGCTACAAGGGCACGCACAACTTCCACAACTTCACCTCGCAGAAGGGGCCCCGGGAGGCCAGCGCTCGGCGCTACATCCTGGACATGTTCTGCGAGGAGCCTTTCGTGCGGGAGGGCATGGAGTTCGCGGTGATCAAGGTGAAGGGCCAGAGCTTCATGACGCACCAGATCAGGAAGATGGTCGGCCTGGTGGTGGCCGTGATCAAGGGCTACGCCCCCGAGAGCCTGCTGGAACGCAGCTGGGGCGAGGCGAAGGTGGACGTGCCCAAGGCGCCGGGGCTCGGCCTGGTCCTGGAGCGCGTGCACTTCGACAAGTACAACCAGCGCTTTGGCAACGACGGGCTGCATGAGCCGCTGGACTGGACCCAGGAGGAGGCGGGGGTCGCGGCGTTCAAGGAGCAGCACATCTACCCCACCATCATCAGCACCGAGCGCCAGGAGCGGTCCATGGCCCGGTGGCTGGGCACCCTGCCTGTGCATGACTTCGACGCCACCGCCCACGCGGCAGCCGGCCTGGGCGCCAAGGTGGGGTGGGGACCAGGGGCTGGAGGCGGGGGCCCCGGGGCCGCCACAGGCCTTCCCTTTCGGGAGCTCGGCCGAGCTTCTAGCCTGCTCCGCACCGGTGTCCCTGTGTCCATCACGCGGACAAGCAAGCTGAGCCCCAGAGGGGGGGTCACGGGGTCACACCACTGCAGACCAGCAGAGCCGGGGCATTGGAATGGGTGGCTGGTGACCCCAAAATGTTGCTTGGTGTCCGCTCCCCGCTCTGTGCTTAGTGACCTTGGACGAAGCCTGTGCTTGGTGGCTGGCCTTCCCGTTGGTGAGAGGGAGGTGTCAGGGTGAGCCCTGCTGGGTCCTCAGCACGTGTCTGTTGTCACGCCCGCTCCCGAATGTCCCACCCGCAAGATCCTGCCGAATGTCCCACCTGCAAGATCCTGCCGGGGCCATGGCTCGGGGGGTGGCTCGTCCCTGCCAGCTGCATTTAGGAGGGGGCGTCTGTTCCAGGCCCTGGAGCTAGTGGGTCTGCGGCCGTAGGTCTCTCCCCTGCGGGGGGAGGGGTCCTGAGCCGGTGTTCTCCGGGCCGTCATCTAGGCGTCCACAGAAACACTGCTGCCTGCACGCCTGGGGTTGTAAACTGGTGCACGCAGGTGGCGTAGGCAAGGCGAGTGGGCCAGGTGTGGAAAAGCAGGTGTGCAGGTGGGGTCACAGGTGGCAGCGGTGTCTGCGTGGCGAGGGGGATGGGTGGACGCTGGCCGGCAGGAGCGCCCCTGTTCCGTCTCCCCGCCACCAGAGAGCGCCACTTCAGGTGGGGGGGGCGGTGGGCCATCTCCGGGAGAGGGCCACGTTGTGCGGGAGGGTCATGTGAGGAGGGGCGGGGAGGGCCACGTCGGGAGAGTCCCAAGTTTTTCCAAGAGAAAGTGGCATTCTGGAATTTTAAGTGAAAACTGCCACTCTAATTTGGCGGGGGGGGGTAGGAGGCGGCGCATGCGCAGATCTGATGGGGGGGTGCTGGGCCCGCCCTCTGCTCGCCATTGCTGGAACCACCTTTGGCTGCTGGCTGGCTGCACACCTTGAGAGAGACCTTCCACATCCCGTCCCTTGTTCCCCTGGGTCCCCCGCCCCCCAGGCAGGCAGGCGAGGACACGTTGGCGCTCCTCCCCGACAGGGCAGGCGGGGGGAGGGGCCCTGGTGTGGTGCGTCCCCGCGGACCGCCCCGCCCCACCCCCACTTTTGCTCTTGTTCCGCAGGCACCCAGCCCCCTGGGAGACAGCGACTGAGGCGGTGGCCGGCCCACGGGTGCAGGGCCATCTTCGCCGACCCAGGGAGCCGCGCCGCGGCCCCGCAGCCTCAGGGTCCCGAGACCTGCGTCAGGTTGGGTTCCGTCGCCGGCAGGACCTGTCGCGACTCTGTTTCCAGCTCGTGCAGTAACCGCTCACACCTCAGCACGGAAAGACACTATTTTTTTAAAAAAGCAGTTTTCTTATTAAATAAGTACAAACTTTGCCTAAGGCACCCCTTGTTTTACGTTTCTATGTGTTTTGCATCCGGAGAGGGAGGCAGTGCCGCGTGCTGTAAAGGGACAGAGTATGACGCTGGCAAGCGGAGCCCGGACCCGCGCCGAGCCCTTGGGACGGAGCTGGGCAGTGCGGCGGGGCCAGAGAAGCCGGGCAGGTGGCCCTGACCCCGGAGCTGCCCACCCGGCCTCTGCACACGGCCTTCACCCGGTCACGTCCACCCCAGTGCTGCCCACGCTCCTGCTGGGGGGACTGGGACAGAAGAGGGACAGGGCGGCCCCTCCAGGAGTGTTCCTGGCAAAAGGCCCACCAGTAGCCTTTTCTCTCGTTGGTCAAGAGCGCGTCATGCAGGCTGGTCTAACTGCAAGGGACACTGGGGGATGCATTTTACCCAGTGGTGTGCAACATGGCACGGAACACAAGTGACCTGTTAGCAAGAAGAGGGGGATCAGTTGACGGGTGGGCAGTTGGCAAGTCTGGAACAGTTCGCGTGGCGGAGGGGTGCGTTTTGTATGTGCATGCTTGTGTATGTGCGTGCATACGATGCGTGTGTACCCCTGTGTGTGTATGCACAAGTGATTGTGTGCGTGGTGCCTGTGTGTACATTCAATGTGTGCGTGTACATGATGCGTGTGCGCCCCTGTGCATGCACGTGTGATTGTGTGCTTGTGTGTGCGCGCGGTGCCCGTGTGCACGTGATGTGTGCCTGCATGTGATGCGTGTGCACTCCCGTGCGCGCACGCGTGATTGCGTGCTTGAGTGTGTGCGCGTGGCGCCCGTGTGCCCATGAGATGTGTGCATGCCTGTGATGTGTGGGGTGTGTGCATGGGCATACTTGTGCGCACAGGGGGGCTGGGCAGATATTCTTGAGGTCTTCTTGAGGGTTAATAGATGGGGTAGTTCGAGTAGGATCGGGAAGACCTTTGAGGATGCTGGTGGTGACGTGGGGAGGCCATGTGCAGAGGGTGAGTGAGGTGTGTGGGGGGCCAGGAAAGTGGTTGGGCCTCCTGCTGCCAGGTGGATGGAGGTGAGCACAGAAGGGAGGATTTGGGGCTGACTTGAGCTTAGTTTGAGCACTGATGAGCTGGGGCGATTGACAGATGGAGCCCCCGGGGAAGGTGGGTTTGGAGGACGTCTGGAGGTTGGTTTTAGGCACGTTAATGTCCCCTGTGATAGCCAGGGTTCTCTACTAAGTCATTTCTGGGGGCAGAAATTAGCCGAGTAGCTACTGGGACCTTGGGTTCTCCTGTGAAAGGACACGAGGTCTTGGTTGGAAGATCAAACCACTAGAGAAGATAACTCCCAGTTGTGACTGCAGGTAATTAGTGGGTGACCCATTTAAACCACCTTGGAGGACTCATGGGTACTGGTATTTTAAAGTAATCCATACACTTGGGGCAGCAGTGCAGAGGAGAGCGGCTGCCTTCGGTCCCTCGTTCCCAGGGCCTCTGCAGGGCCCCTGCTCCTAGTGGTTGCCGTGGCTCCTCCCAGAGAGCTCTGCATGTGTGAGCCCCTCTGACCCCTCTCTTCACACCGATGAAGGCTTACGAGGCACACTGAACTCTCACCTCGACATAGCGTGGTTTCAGAGACAGGAGCGTCTGCGTGGTCCTTGCTGGTGGCTCATCTTGTAGACGGCCCCGGGCTCCAGCCTGCTGCCGGGCGTTTGTCCGGGCATCCCTGTACCTCCTTGTCCACATGCGAGTATCCCCAGAGGCAGAATCAGCGGTCTGATGGGTCTCTGATGGCCACTTGGTTTTGATAGCTCTTGCCCTCCATGGAAGGTGTTTGACGTTGGATCCCTGCCAGTATCACATGACAGGAGCTGCCCTCTGCTCCTCCTCCAGAACCTCAGGGGAGCAAGCCTGACCTTGGGGCGAGCCTCTGACTGGGTTGCATGATCCCTGAGCGTGGGAGGCCCCAGGAAGCTAAGGTCAGAATCTGCATAGTCGGGGTATCAGATGCCAGCATTCAGATTCAAGCAGGAAAGCGGTGTTATCCCAAGGACGCAGGAAGGCAAGAACCCGCACCTCCTTTCCCTGGCCTGGCCCCTGGATGAGGCAGGCCCCAGCCGCCTGCTAGATCCCCCGTTGGCCAGCATGTGGGGTGTGCACACGAGTCAGCCACCTGGGACACGCTGGGAAGCCATTTCAGCTGTATCAAGACTGCACACGGGTTGCTGGAGGGGAGGGTGTTATGCTCTGGTTCTGTAGACTTTCTGTACAGGAAATTTGGAGCTTACAGACCGGGGGGTAAGGTGGGAGGCTCAAGGACCTGGATTTGTACTGGACCAGGTCTGGAACGGTTTCCAGAACAATACGGAACTGACCCACTGAGGCACCTTTTCCTCATGCTCCCTCTGGAGGTGGGGGGAAAGGAGTTCCCAGAGCTCCCGGCCCACGGCCACACACGTGGAGCTGCTGACAAGCTGCCCAGAGCTTTGGCCCAGGATGAGGGGTTCGTGTCAAGAAGTCACCACTGTCCACGGCTCCAAGTTGAAGGCAACCCACCACTGGGCCTCCCTTACAGGGGAGACCCAAGTTCTACAGCCCTGCTGGCAGGTAGCGAGTACAGCCAGGAGCAGTGGGAGGGACGTGGTCACCTCCCTTCTACCTCCAGTGTCACACAGATGCGGCAACAGAAGGGGGCTAACTCCGCCGGGACTCTGGCAGTGGGGGATTGTGGCAGGTACGTTGTAAGTTTCCAGCCTCACCAAGCAGGAGAGCCTCCTGAAGGTTAAAAGAGCCAGTCCCCGGGGCGCCTGGGTGGCTCAGTCAGTTAAACGTCGGACTTCGGCTCAGGTCATGATCTCACAGTTTGTGAGTTGGAGCCCCGCGTGGGGCTCTGTGCTGACAGCTCAAAGCCTGGAGCCCGCTTCGGATTCTGTGTCTCCCTCTCTCTATTCCTCCCTGACTATTGCTCTCTCTCTGTCAAAAATAAATAAATGTAAAAATAAATAAAAATTAAAAAAAAAAAAAAAAAAAAAGAGCCAGTCCCCACCCAGGCAATTCAATCTGAGGGAAGCTCTTCTTTTCCATGTGATTCTGGAACAACTGGTAAGTGCAGCTGCCCACTCTTGTCTCCTTTTTGTTATTTTTTAAATATTTATTTTGAGAGAGAGCAGGGGAGGGTCTGCGAGAGAGAAACAGAGAATCCCAAGCAGGCTCTGTACTGTCAGCACAGAGCCCGACACGGGGCTCAAACTCATGAACCATGAGATCATGACCCAAGCTGAAAAGTCGGACACTCAACCGACTGAGCCGCTCAGATGCCCCTCTTGTCTCCTTTTTATAGCCAGATTTTAGTTTTGTTTCTTCTAAGGATTTTTAGTTTAACACCAGAGGGCCTTTGCACCTGCACTTTGCCCAGGCACTTTACTGCTTTGGCCTTCATTTTTGTAAATGGGTTTTTTATTGAGATATAATTCACATACCATACACGCATCTTTTCAAAGTACACAGCTCAGTAGTTTTTAGTATATTCACAAAATTGTGCAACCATCGGCGCTACTTAATTTCACAACATTTTCATCACCCCCAAAAGGAAATCGCATGGCCGGTTGCAGTCACCCCCCACCGCCTCTCCTCAGCCTGCCGCCACCACTAACCTACTTTCCACCTCTGTGGATTTTCCCGTTCTGCACATGAAAAAAAATTTTTTTTTAATGTTTATTCTTGAGAGAGAAAGAGAGCACAAGCAGGGGTGGGACAGAGAGAGAGACACAGAATCTGATGCAGGCTCCAGGCTCCAGCCGACAGCACAGAGCCCAAGTTGGGGCTTGAACCCACAAACCGTGAGATCATGACCTGAGCCGAAGTCGGATGCTTAACTGACTGAGCCACCCAGGCGCCTCTGCACATTTTATATCAATGGAATTACACGATATGTGGCCTTCCACGTCTAGATTCTTTCGCTGGGTACTACTTTCAAGGCTCATCTATGTTGTAGCAGGTGTGCTAGACATCTGCTCCCTTTAATTGGCTGAGTAACAATCCATTGTATGGACACGGCCACATTTTATCCATTCATTTGGGTTGTTTCCATTTCTTGGCTGTAATGAGTAACACTAAGAGTATTTGTGTGCATGTTTTTGTGTGGACATGTGTTGTTAACTTTCTTGGCTATACACTAAGGGAGTGGAACCGCTGGGTCATATGTCAGCTCTGTCTTTAACTTGGAGGGGTGCCAAACTGTCTTCCGCAGAAGCCGTATCATTTGAGATCCCCGCCAGCAGCGTCCGAGGGTCCCAATTTCTGCGCATCCTCGCCAGCACTTACTTTTTCCAGGTCGTCTTAGCAAAAGAAGGGGTTTTGGTCTGGATGATGTTGAGCGAGGAGTCTGTTCTTCTGGGACATATCCACTCAAGTCTTTCTCCTGCTTAAAACTCCTTTGTCCCGGGATGCCTGGCTGGCTCCGGTCCTGGTCTCGGGGTTGTGGGTTGGAGCCCCTCACTGGGTGCAGAACTTAGTTAAAAATAAACTATGTTAGCTAACTTGACAATAAATTACGTTTAAAAAAATGGTATGAGACACAGATGTAGTCAATAAACTAATTAAAATGCAAAGAAAGAAGAAACTTTAAATTTTTTTTTTTAAGTTCAAGTTTTTGAGAGAGAGAGAGAGAGAGAGAGAGAGAGAGACAGACAGAGAGAGAGAATCCCAAGCAGCTGTCAGTGCGGAGCCAGACGGAGGGCTCAATCTCACGACCATGAGATCACAACCTGAACGGAAATCAAGAGTCGGGGTGTCAATCCACCGAGCCATCCAGGTGCCCCACAAACAAGCTCTTTAAAAATCGTTTGTTTGTTGATTGCTTGAGTTGTGAGCTCCCTGTCTGTTTTGGATCCAACTCGCTTATCAGGTGTATGCTTTGCAAATATTCTGACCCCTGCGATGCAGCGTCCCTTCTCAACAGTCTGTGGAAGCGCCAGCGTCTTGGTTCTCACGACGCGGGGTCTGGGGACGCCGCTGTAGCCCCGCCCACCCTCGGGGGCCCTCCGCCACGCCGGTCCGCCAACGGCCCGTCGGCCCGCCCCTCTCCCGACCGCTCTAGCCCTCTGGCCGTCTCGTCGCCTCCCTCCGTGCGACGTCACTTCCGGCTCGCCGTAGCGGGCGCGCCGCCGCTTCCTCCTCCCGCGGTCCCGGATGCGCCTAGCGGAGCGGCGCCGCCTCGACCGCCGCCCCCAGGCCTCAGCCGGACGCGGCCGGAGTGCGGTCCAGCCTCGGGTAGGTGAGGCCGCGGCGTGACCGGGGACGGTGGGGGTCGGGGTCGGGAGTCTTGCGGTTCGCGCCCGGCCTTCTTAGAGCCCTCCCCCGCCAGGGGCGTGTAGTCGGGGGCGCGCCGGGGTTGGGGGGAGCTGCCGGGAGTTGGGGGGCGCTGGCGCGGGGGCGCCGGGGGTGGAGGTGGCACTGGTTTGGCGCAGAGACGCGATACGCGGAGACGGGATCGCCGGGGGAGGGGCGCCGGGAGTCGGGCCTGGCGGGGGTGTGTGAGGGTCGCCGGGGCTGCGTGAGGGAGCGTTGGTGCGGCGCGGAGACGCGGCCCGCGGTGACGGGGCGCCGGGGTGGGTGGGGGGCGCTGGCGCGGCGCAGAGATGGGGCCCGCGGTGACGGGGCGCCGGGGAGGGCGTGGGGAGGGGGCGCAGAGGCGGGTGGCGGCGCTGGCGCAGGGAGGTGGCCCGCCGTGATGGGGCGCTGGTGCAAAGATGCGGCCTGAGGTGACTGGGCGCCCGGGCGCGTTGGGGGGCGCCGGCGCAGAGATGTGGCCCGCCGTGATGGGGAGACGGCGCCCGCACTGACGGGGCGCCCGGGTGGGTGGGGGACGCCGTGAGGGTGGAGGAGGCACTGGCGCGGCTCAGAGACCCCGGTGCCAGGCGGGGCGGCTCTCCAACCCTCACTGCAGGCAGGCCGCGGGGTCTCGCGTGGTCTCAGTTAGCTGTCGGCTTGGCTCGATTTTTGTTTGGTTCTGGAGTCTCCACGTCCGACATACTCAACAAGGATAGGCATTCCCCGGTGCACAGGTCCTCCTGCGCGAGGCGTCCCTCCTTCACGGATGTGGGAACAGGTGCAGAGGGAAAGTGACTTGTTCGAGTCCTTCTGTGGGGGACACCTGGGCCGATGCAAACCCAGCTCGTTTGGACGCGGCTGCGCGCTGCGCACTAGCGTAGTTGGAATGTTCGAGGCTCCACTGTGTAGCCAGCCCACTTGGGCTCCTCAGATGGCTCAGCCTTCTTACCGCCAGGCCTTTGCGCTGGTTGTCCCCTGTGCCTGAGCACTTTTCCACAGAGATCTGGAGCCCTCCGTCTCGACTCGGATGTCACCTGATCAGTAGAGAGGAAGGGTACAGCCGATGCTAGTGGGTGCCCATCCCTGCTGTTGTAGGTGTTTGAGTCTTTCTGTATTTTCTGATTGGTTTTTGAAGTGACACATGCAATAGAATGGTTTCGGTAACTTTTTTGAGTGGAGCCAATAAAACAGATATGCTCTCTGAACGGTTGCAGCAGATGGAAAAATATATTTTGAAACTGAATTATTCTGCCACCAAAAGATAAGCACAGTTGATGTTTTTTTAATGGCACTTTGTTCTGTCCGTGTGATTTTTTTTTTAGTAAGATCGTATAATGCAATTTTATGTGCTTTTATAAACACAGGGTGATGACACAGTGTTCCCTCCCGTGCTCGCTGCTGGTGGCGCTGTAGTGTTCACGGGCCGTTAGTTGCTCTCTCGTGTCGGATGCACCCTGGCTTGTGTGCTCTAGGCCACGGCTCTAATGTTGTCTTGTCTTGAGTTTATCTTCGCTCCGGCGTATTTTGTCACGACATACAAATCTTCCAGCCACCGTTTCTAGGTCTTAGTTTCCTCTTACGCCAGATTTAGAAAAAATCCTGTCCTTCCTGTCACCATTTTCTCTCCTCATTTGTCTCGAACCAAGTTCACTGAAGCTTTTGGTCCCACCTCGCCTCTGAAAGCGCTCCTGTTGGGGTCGCCCGAGCTGTTACGTTGCCAAGGCCCCTGTGGACAGCCTTTGACCCGGCTGCCCTTGGCTTCCTCCGAACTCTGTCTCCTGGTGGCGCTGAGACGCCACCCTGCTGGGTCTCCTACCTGGCGGGTCGCCGCCTCCAGTCGCTCTGCTGGCTCCTTCCCATCTGCCTCATTTTAAATGTTATAGCGCCTCAGGGCAGTCCCCAGGCCTCCTCGCTGGTCTGTACGGCCAGGCGATCCCTGTGTCACGGCCGTAGGTCCCACGCCAGCATCTCCTGAACGTGGAGGTCCTGCCTGGATGTTCCGGAGCCGAGTTCCACGCCACACTTGCGCTTGTGTGGAACCCGCCGCTGACACGCTGTGGCGTTTCATTTGGAGGCAGCTCCACATTTGTGGTTCCTCAGCTCAGGCCTCTGGCGTGCTTTGTTTTTCCTGCACATCCTACATGTGATCTGTCAGTACTTTCAAAGTAGAATTCAAACCCGGCTGCCCCTCACTGCCTTCTTGGCCACAGTCCCCCCTCTCTTACCTGGGTTATTCTCCTCCCTGCTTTACCCGCTCACCTGAGCTGTTCTGCAATTTCAGCAAAGCAGCCGGGTGACGTTTTTATTTTGTTTGTTTTTTTATGTTTATTTAACTTAATTTTAATTTTTTTTTTAAATTTTTTTTTTCAACATTTATTTATTTTTGGGACAGAGAGAGACAGAGCATGAACGGGGGAGGGGCAGAGAGAGAGGGAGACACAGAATCGGAAACAGGCTCCAGCCTCTGAGCCATCAGCCCAGAGCCCGACGCGGGGCTCGAACTCACGGACCGCGAGATCGTGACCTGGCTGAAGTCGGACGCTTAACCGACTGCGCCACCCAGGCGCCCCAATTTTAATTTTTTTTAATGTTTATTTTTGAGAAAGGGACAGACAGACAGAGGGGGAGGGGCAGTTAGACAGGGAGACACAGAATCCGAAACGGGCTCCAGGCTCCGAGCTGTCAGCACAGCGGAGAGCACGCGGGGCTCGAACTCGTGAACCACGAGATCGTGACCTGAGCC
Organism: Leopardus geoffroyi; assembly: GCF_018350155.1. Lineage (NCBI taxonomy): Eukaryota > Metazoa > Chordata > Mammalia > Carnivora > Felidae > Leopardus > Leopardus geoffroyi. The sequence goes on along the minus strand of NC_059339.1, from coordinate 1,095,027 downwards.
GAAGTCGGGCATTTAACCGACTAAGCCACCCAGGTGCCCCTGTTTGTTTATTTTAGAGAGAGAGAGAACGCGCACGTGCTGTGAGAGAGGGAGAGGGAGAATCCCAAGCAGGCTCCACGCTTTCAGTGAAGAGCCGGACACAGGGCTCAGACTCATGAACCGAGAGATCATGACCTGAGCCAGAGTCCGGCGCTTCACCGACCGGGCCACCCAGGCCCCCCCGAGTGACGTTTTAAAAACAAATCAGGGGCGTCTGGGTGGCCCGGTCGGTGAAGCGTCAGACTCCGGCTCGAGTCGTGATCTCTTGGTTGGTGAGTTCGAGCCCCGCCCCCATCGGGCTCTCTGTTGGCAGCGTGGAGCCTGCTTGGGATCCACCATCGTCCTCTCTCTGCCCCTCCCCTGCTCACGTGTGCCGTCTCTGTGTCTCTCTCTCTCTCAAAAATAAACATCAGGACAAGACCAAACAGGAGTGAGACTGTGCATCTCTTTTCTTGAAGCTCTCCGTGGTTTCCCGTCTCCCTCAGGAAAAAGAGCCAGAAGTTCTTCGGGCACTTTATGAAGTACCTGGTGACCAGGTCCTCACTGCTACTTCATGTCCCCCGCACCTTACTCCTTGTCCCCTGGCCCAGCCACACCTGGCTCCGGACCCGGGCATGCCCTGGCCCTGTGTGGAACGTCGCGCCCTTACGTGGTCTGACTCTTTCTTTTCAGAAGCCCCTCTTCAGACAGGCTTCTGTGGGACTCCGCACCTTGCCCACGTCACTCACTGTCCTTGTCCCTTACCTTGCCACAGCTTTGCTGTTGCGCTTGTCTGCCCGCTACAGCTTTGCGTGTCGCCTGTCCCCCTTCTGGGGGGGGACTCTTGTACCCCCAGTGATTCAAATAGTGTTTGGAGTAAGTGTGTAATAAATATTTATTGAGTAAACATATTAATGAACACATTTTTCTCTAAAGCAGGAGGATTTGGCAGGAACTAGGCATACGGGGGTAACGAAGGATTCCAGGGGGTGCCGAGGAATAGAATTCACACGCTTAGGAGAGGGAAACTGGCTCTTCCAAGAGGGACAGACACACGCAGGAGGTGACGCTTGATGCAGGGAGGGAGGAGGGGGAGAGAGTCAGGTGGGAGGTGGGGGGGCTTGGGGCGTTCAAGGAGAGAGTCTGTCACCTGACCCTGCATTCCACTGAGGTTGAATGTCCGGCCGCCCGTGGCATCGTCCGTAGCGCCTGTTCTGTGTGCGGGAAGTGAATTCTCTCCGTCCATCCCCCTGCCCCCATTTTTATGTCCCTGCTCTTGCACGGGAGGGAAGCTTTCCTTCTCTGTCAGGGGGTTTGTGGCTGCCCAGCGGGGCCTCTGGGGTCCGCCACTCGTCCGGCTCTTCCGGTGCCCGAGGCTCTGCAGTCCCAGAGACGGGGTCTCGCCTGGCCTGTTTCCTTCCTCAGGTTTTGGCTGCTGGTGGGAGAGCAGCACGTTCCTCAGGGAGCCTGGCTCTGCTCCTCAGCCTCCTGGAGAGGGACTGGGTGCCCGCTGCCTTCAGGGGCCGAGGTCTGGGCCTCAAGTGTTTTCTTCTGGGCCGAGTGTCCTTCCGGCCTGTATTCTCAGCCCCGCCCACTGTGATTGCTGCTTTATTTCTGGTCAGTGGAAACTTTTATCTTGTTTTGGTGCATTAGGGTAGAAATAAATTTTCTTTTCTTTTTTTTTTTTTTTTTCAACGTTTATTTATTTTTGGGACAGAGAGAGACAGAGCACGAACGGGGGAGGGGCAGAGAGAGAGAGGGAGACACAGAATCAGAAACAGGCTCCAGGCTCTGAGCCATCAGCCCAGAGCCTGACGCGGGGCTCGAACTCCCGGACCGCGAGATCGTGACCTGGCTGAAGTCGGACGCTTAACCGACTGCGCCACCCAGGCGCCCCGGGTAGAAATAAATTTTCAAAATCACTTCTGTACTGAGTGGGAGGGAAGGTCTTCGCATAACCTCACGGCCACTTCACTTGGCTTTCTGAGAATTTTGACAGATGTGGTGTCGTTTCCATAACAGTCAGGAGCCACAACAATGTCTTCACCCCAGACAGGTCCCCAGCGCTGCCAGCCTACCCAGCTCCTCCCGCCAGCCCTCGGCAGCCACTGATGTCTGTCCTTCCTGGGCTGGCAGTGTGGACGCTCTCGAGTCTGGCTTCTCTCTTGGCGCGTCGTGCGTCTGCGCCTGTCCCAGAGCTTCTTTCCTCCGTTGCCGAGCGGTGTGGCCGCACTTGAGCCACTCCCCTGCTGAAGGGTGTTTGGGTTGCGGCTAGTCCTCTAGCACGGGCAGTGCGTGAGTAATTCACGTTGTGTGACGTTCACGCGGCACGGAAGCTCTCACGGGTTGACAGAGTTCCCCTTCGCTCTTTCTCCCCGTTCTCGACGTCCTCCCCAGAACGGACCGATCGGGTGTCCGTTCCTCCGGGTTTCCTTCTGTGCATTAGAAGCGGGATCACGGCATACCCGAGGGCAGTGTTTCTCACAAGGGACTGAAAATGGGTGCTTGGGAGGAGGGTGAAAAAAATATTGGGACAGTGGTTCAGGCCTCACATAGGGTCAGGCGCTTCAGTGGATATGTGCTGTGGCTGCGGGATTAAAATTTCACAGGGGGTGTGGGGGGATTCGGAGAGAAATGTCTAAGCAGGGCCTTCAGGGGCTGCGGGTAAAAGATTGAGAAACGACGGCAGTACGGTGAGGCGGGGGCTCGCACCTTAGTGACTTGTGAGGGGAGGGACTTCTTCAGTTTGTCCGGACTTTTCCTCTCAAGCTGAGCTGGATCCTGTCTGCCTGGGGAGCACGGAGCTCTGTGCTCCGTCAGGTGAAGGACCTCCGCCACTGCCACGACTGCAGACCCTTGGCGTCCTGGCCTGTTAAGTTAGAAGGGACATGGAGGTCTCGGGCCCCGTTTCCGCGCTGTGGCACTGCGACACGACGCAGGGAATGCCACGTTGTTTTAAAACGCTGTTTAGCCTGCTTTATGACATTTGGAATTCACATACCTTAGGAATGAGTATGGAGCCTTCATCATCGGCTCTGATCAGGGCCAGAAAGAGTGAACGCTTTGTTAGTGTCTGGGACTCCGGTTACAGCCCTTGATTTTTTCCTGTAATATTTTACTGTGAAAATTTCAAAGAAACACGGAGGCCGAGAGGATTATACAGTCAACCACCAACATACCCATGACCTAGTTTCTGTTAACATTTTTCTGTGTGTGCTTTGTCACTCGTCCGTCCATCCATCTGCCTTTTAAAGTTTTGGGAAGCATTTCAAGGGAAATAAAATAAAAGCAGTGTCTACTATGTTTAAGCCTCACCCCCTCCTTTTTTTTTTTTTTTTTTTTTTAGCTTCCCCAGTGTTGCCTGTTATATCCTTTGTTTTTGTTTTTTTTTATATTTATTTTTAAGAGAGAGCGCAAGCAGGAGAGGGGCAGAGAGAGAGAGAGAGAGAGAGAGAGAGAATCTGAAGCAGGATCCAGGCTCTGAGCTGTTTGGCGCAGTCTGACATGGGGCTCGAACCCAGGAACCGTGAGATCATGACCTGAGCCGAAGTTGGATGCTGAACTGAGCCCCCCAGGTGCCCCCCCCTTGTTTTTGACGTTTACCAGGTTACTTAGGGGAGTACTAGCCGCCTGCTAGAAAGCACTTTTCCTGGGGGAGCAGAGAGCAGGGGACACTCTCTGCAGAAGGACGTTATGGAGCATGGCAGTGCTTTCTTGGGAGAAGAGGGAGGTTTCACGTGGCTGCAAATGGGTGTTTGTGGAAGGTCCTTGTGGCATAGCTGCTGCTACCGTGGGTTGGGGTTCCGTCTCCATCCTGGCCCTGGCTCTCCTTAAGCTGCTTCCTCACAGAACCGCAATGTGGTGGTGCTTGGATCTCCCAGGCCTCAGATCCGATCTGGCCCGCACCAAAGGAGTTCCTGTCCTGGCCTGTGGGGGCACAGCTCACCTGGAGCCCCAGCATCCTTCTTCACCCCGGTCTTTTTTTTTTCTCTTTAATTCTTTTTTTTTTTTTTTTTCCTCATATTTACTTGAGTGGGGGGGAGAGAGAGAGAGAGAGAAAGAGAGAGAATCTCAAGCAGGCTAGCATTGTCAGTGCAGAGCCTGACACAGGGCTTGAACTCACGAATGGTGAGATCATGACCTGAGCCAAGATCAAGAGTCAGACACTTAACCGACTGAGCCCCCCCAGGCACCCCCACCCCAGTCTTTCTTTTTTTTTTCCTTTTTTTTTTTTTTTTTTTTCCTTTTTTTTTTTTCAACATTTATTTATCTCCGGGACAGAGAGAGACAGAGCATGAACGGGGGAGGAGCAGAGAGAGAGGGAGACACAGAATCGGAAACAGGCTCCAGGCTCTGAGCCATCAGCCCAGAGCCCGACGCGGGGCTCGAACTCACAGACTGCGAGATCGTGACCTGGCTGAAGTCGGACGCCCAACCGACTGCGCCACCCAGGCGCCCCTTTTTTTCTTTTTTAAGTTTATGTATTTTGAGAGACAGAGCAGAAGAGGGGCAGGGAGACAGGGAGAGAGAGAGAATCCCAGGCAGGCTCTGTGCTGTCAGCACAGAGCCTGACGTGGGGCTTGAACTGACGAACCATGAGGTCATGAGCTGAGCCGAAACCAAGACTCGGACACTTGACTGACTGAGCCCCCCAGGCACCCCCACCCTGCTCTCTTTAAAAAAAAAAATTTTTTTTAATGTTTTTATTTTATTTTTAAGACAGAGAGAGACAGAGCATGAGTGGGGATGGAGCAGAGAGAGAGGGAGACACAGAATCCAAAGCAGGCTCCAGGCTCCGTGCTGTCAGCACAGAGCCCAACACGGGGCTCGGGCTCACAAACTATGAGATCACAGCCTGAAAGTCAGGCGCCCAATGCGACTGAGCCACCTAGGCGCCCCTCACCCTGCTTTTTTTTTTTTTTTTTAATGTTTATTTATTTTTGAGACAGAGACAGAGCATGAACAGGGGAGAGTCAGAGAGAGGGAGACACAGAATCCGAAACAGGCTCCAGGCTTCAAGCTGTCAGCACAGGGCCCGACGCGGGGCTCGAACTCACGGACTGCGAGATCATGACCTGAGCCGAAGTTGGACGCTTAACCGACTGAGCCACCCAGGCACCCCTCACCCTGCTCTTTCTTTTTTTTTTTTTTTTAAAATTTTTTTTTTTTCAACGTTTATTTATTTTTGGGACAGAGAGAGACAGAGTATGAACGGGGGAGGGGCAGAGAGAGAGGGAGACACAGAATTGGAAACAGGCTCCAGGCTCTGAGCCATCAGCCCAGAGCCCGACGCGGGGCTCGAACTCACAGACCGCGAGATCGTGACCTGGCTGAAGTCGGACGCTTAACCGACTGCGCCACCCAGGTGCCCCGAACCCTGCTCTTTCTTAACCCACTTGTGGCTGCCTGCTCGGCTCCCCGCCCCCCCCCCCCCCGCCCCCCGCTGGTTTTTAGGAGTGGGGGTTGGGTGCACATCAGCTTCTCTGTTTGTAGAGAGGCTGCGGTGAAAGGAGCAGCTTTTGCTAAACTTCATTGCCTCGATTTGTTTTTATTCTCAACGTTAACCTTAGTTTGAAATTCAAATAGCATTAAGTGAAGGTCTGACTACTCTTTCAAAGATGGATAAAGTTAAAACAGTCAGGAGCCCCTGTCCTAAAATCTCCTAGCCCTTTTACCCTTTGTCTTCTGTGGAGGCTGCTGCCTGCTTGCTGGTGTTGCGTGTCATCGTGTCCTGCCACCCTGCCCCTAGGGTCCTCCATTCTTTTTTTTTTTTTTCAACGTTTATTTATTTTTGGGACAGAGAGAGACAGAGCATGAACGGGGGAGGGGCAGAGAGAGAGGGAGACACAGAACCGGAAACAGGCTCCAGGCTCTGAGCCGTCAGCCCAGAGCCTGACGCGGGGCTCGAACTCGCGGACCGTGAGATCGTGACCTGGCTGAAGTCGGACGCTTAACCGACTGCGCCACCCAGGCGCCCCTAGGGTCCTCCATTCTTGAAGGGTGTCCTTGCTTGTGGGCCATTTCGGTAGCAGAACTAGATGTGTTTTAAGGGGAAAAGCCGTGTTTATACTGACTCCTGGTTCTCGTCCAGCAGCACGGAGTTGTTCCATCGTCCCCTGCCTTCCCTTTTCCATTGGTGACTGCGTTGTCCTTTCTAGAGTTCCATTGTTGTTTCTGTTTGTATGGCTTTTAGGGAGTTCTTCGTCTTTGTTGATTTAATTTTGCTTTTTGAAGATGTGACTCTTTCGCATGATTCTGAAGATCAAAGTGATACAAGATGGTGTGCGTAGGAGTGTCATTGTCTCTACTGCCTGTCACTCTGTCTACACCACCCTCGGCAGGTCATCAGCCTCCTTCATTTCTGGCTCATTCTTCACGAGTACCTGTTTTACATGAGCAGATGTTTATGGGACGTCAGTGCTTGTAGACTGTTGCAATGAACAGGACTAGGAAAGATGTCTTTCAAGAAAAAATTAGGTGTGTACAGATATGTGTGTATCTGGGGGCTTTTTTTGGTAGAAGACCGTGCAGGCAAGATGTATCTATGTGTCTCTGTCTTTTCCTCGTGGGCAAGGGTAGTGTTTCACACATGGTCTTTTGCACTTTGCTTATCTGACTCCGTGTTAGCCCTGCGTGAATGCACGAGAGCTTTCTCCTGCATTGGTGTGGCCGCGTGGTGCTGCGCTAAATGGAGGGACCGCATGGATTCAGCCCGTCTCTGAAACATGGATGGACGTGGAGCTTGGTCCTGATGTTTTGTGTTTACAAATAAAACTTTGTGCGGGCGTGTGGATGTGTTTTTGTACGGGAGGTGGATATTCAGGGCAAAGCGGAGTGCCGGCCTCAGTGCGTGCACGGGCACGTGCAGGTGTGCGCAGCGGCTCCAGGCCCGTTTGGGGGTCCCACAGCTCCCCGTGGCCTCCCCAGCAGGCTCGCCGCCTGGCTTCTGAACTGTTCGGTCTGGTAGATGAGAAGTGACGCTTCGCCTCAATTTTAATTGCCATTTTTTGACTAGGAGCGATGATATACAGGTGAAATGTGCTTGAAAAATGCAGCTCCGTATCCTGGAGTTGTACCTGGTTTTACTGGTTTTTTGTAATAGGAAATCTCGTCTCATAAGTAAGGGCTGGGAGCGAGTGGACGGAGTCACACCTGTAGTCCACTACTTGTGAGCAGCCTCGGAGAGGTACTCCGTGTTTTGATGGATCTCAAGGGCCAAGTCTAGGCTCGGTTTTTGCATTTGGAGTCTTGGACTGGCCCTTATTTTTAGCAGCTGGACTGTCTTCTGACACTCCGCGTCTGCCGCTCTGGGTCCTCACAGCCCATAGGGGGCGGTGAGCATGCTCTGTGCGCGGACACGGGTGGTGTTGCGGACGTTGAGAAACACTTCTCTGCAGGAACAGCAGTGCTCCCTGCGTGATGAATGGTGCCTGGCCCTGCTTTGGCCGGGGTGGGGCACCGTGACCATGGCAATAACACTGCAGAGCTACCCGAAGCGGGAGATGGCCCCGGCTGGATCTGGGGAAGTGTGGGGGCAGAGAGGGATGTGGGTTTGGGAAGGCAGCAAGGCTCATGGCTTGAGCTCCCGACCTGTTGAAGGGGAGGAAGAGGGGTTCTGATCCCTAGCCGCCTGGACTCTGGCTGATCCCGGATGGGAAGCTGGGAGTGGAGGGCGGGCAGCGGGAGCCATTCCAGGCCTAAGCAAGCGGGTTCGGAGCAGCTGCTGTAAGTGTCCGGTCTCCCGGGCCCTCCACCCACCCTCTGAAGGGATCTGGCCCGGGCACCCCTGCCCTCCACTGATAACTGGGCCCAGGCAGTATTCCTTAGAGTGGCATCTTCCTGGTGTCCAGATGTGCCCCTTTATGATGTCATTGCCGCCCTGACAGAGCAGCAGCAGGCACAGATGGGCCTGTGGCTGGCACCGTCCTGCCGGTGGCACCGGTGAGTGTTGCGTGCAGTGGTCTTGAGGGCTTGCACTCGTGGTCTAGCCTGGTGCCACTGACCTTGGCCTCCTCCTGAGCAGTGCCCACGTGGCCCATGCTTCAGGGTTGGCTCCAGCTCTTTTCTGATGGACCTTGAAAGTAGACACAGCCACCGTAAAAAAAAAAAAAAAAAAAATGTTGTTTTGCCATTGGTGGTAGCTTTGCTCTCCCTTGGGGTACCTATGGCACATTTTGGGGTAAAGCTGCTTTACGTAAGCAGTTTCTTTACATTGTAGTCGATTGGCTTTATTTCTGTATCTTGACCATAAGCTCACTGAAGTCAGGATTCACTTTTTCAAAAAGCTGAGGTGTAATTTACACGTAGCAAAGTTCACGCTTTAGCGTGTGGGCTCTGTGACTTGGGACAAACATGTTTGTGACCATCCTCACAAATCAAGTGGAGAAATGGATCCACACCCCCAAATTCCTTCCTCCTCCTCCTCTCAGGTCAGCTCCTGCCTCACCTGCAGCCCCCAGGGTCTGTCTAATCTCTGTCCCTTGGTTTTGCCCGTTCCAGGAAATCACGTCGTGTCAGTGACCTGCGGTACATGATCCTCGAGTCTGGCCGCTCCTTGGCGTCTCTCGACTGGTCCTGGTGTGGGCATGTCACTAGCTTGGTCCCTGCGTTGCTGAGGCTCCGCGTGTGGCTGCTCCAGTGCCGTGTGCCTTTGCCAGGTGAAGGTCAGTGTTTGTATTTGACATGTTTCACTGGATCACTGTGTAATTTATACTTTCAGCAGAGTGGTGGTTATATTACATATCGGTGTCTCACTGTTTTCACTTAACATGTTTGAACATTTTTCATTTTTATTACAGTCTCCATCTAGAACTTGGACACTGGATATTTCTGTTTTTTTTTTTTTTTTTTTTTTTTACTGAATTTTACTGCAACGAATATTTTCACGCACAATTTAAAAAAATAGGTCAGTTTTCTCAGGAGAGATTCCCAGAGATAGTATTACTGGGTCAAAGGTAATGGGGTCCGATGGGTTGCTTCTGCTTTCCCAGCACCATCGCCCACCCCGTTAGGCATGCTCTGGGCTCTGAGCCCTTTGAGATCTCCACTCCGTGTCCCCATCGGCCTCCCACACCCCCTAGCGGGTTGGCAGGGCGCCTGCTGTAGGACTTAACGTCTCGGCCAAGTGGGCCTGGGAGGTAGCGATTTCCATGCGTGTCGCATTCATGAGTAGTGAGGTTGGATGTTGTCCTTCCAGCTGCTTAAGCACATGTTTTTCTTTCGTGAACCTTTGTCCTTGGTTCATTTTTCTGTGGGGTTTGAGTGTTTTTCAGTTTGCAGGAGTGCTTTCTGTGATACTGGCCGTAGTCCTTTGTTGTAATTACCCCAAATAGTCATGATTGTGATGATTTACTTTTGCGTTTTAAACATCTTCAAATTGCGTGTTTTCAAATACATGTGTCTTTCCAGATACAGCTTCACCGCGTTAAGTTTAGGGACTTGAATTCTCTTCAGAGCTTTAGTAAGTATTCACTTTTGTGCTCTTTACTTATTTCCGTTTTGACTTTCCTACGTTTGGTAAAAAAACTTGGAACGTTAGCTTGTAAAGTGCTTCATTTATTTTGGCGAACGATTTGTGGTGACACTTTAAATGGGGTTTTCACCACGTGTCAGTGATCCGTTCCCCCTGACTCTTACCTTCCCCTGGTTTTGTGACTTGTGACACATGAGAGTCTGTTCCTGGCCTCTGTTTTCTTACTGCTCACTCTGGGGACGTATTGTAGGGAAGTAACCGCAACTGTGCTCCTGTGTGCGTGTTGACCCTGTAGTTCTGTCTTTGTGCCATTTCCGCACTGGTCTTTGGTGCGTGCTTACGAGGACCAGGCGCAGAAGCTCGTTCTGAGAGCAGCAGGCATGCCTGAGGCCCTTCTGCGGGGCGCCCGTCGGGGGGGGGGGCTGCTCGAAGCCTTCCTCCCTGTGACCCTGATTTCCCGTGTAGACGCGTGCTGCTGCTGGCCTGTGATCGTTGGGCTCTGTCTTCAGAGGTGCCCGCCGAGCACAGAGTGCCGTTTCTGCTGTTTCAATAGGCCCTGATTTTCAGCTTCCTCAGCCTTTCCTCGTGTAGCCGTACGTTCTGTGGCTTCTGATTGCATGTATCTGTCTACTCCAGCCGGGGCCTGGGGCTGTGGGGCACTCCACGCATATGTGTATCTTTGTCAGCTTGATAACTTCTGGTTTATGATGTTTGCATCCCTACTTTCTGTGAGATGAGCTATGAGGACGAGCGGGCCGGCCCTCTTGCTCGTTTTGGGGGGCAGGGATGGAAGGAACACCCAAGAAGCGGGGAGCCAGGTGGGAATTTCAAACCATGGAAGGATATTTCTGTGCCTGTGACCCTGGCACAGCAGGAAGCAGACAGCCGGTGGGGGGGGGAGGGGGGGGGAGCTGTGGGTGGCATCCTGTCCCTTGCAGACATAGACTCTCTAGCCGGGTCTGACTTGGGAGCACTTTGGGGTCCCACCTCACCACCTGCTCAGCCCTGTCCTGAGAGGTGACCCCCAGCGGGTGTCTTCCTCTCCCCCAGCACCTCCCTAGCTCTGTGCACGAAGCAGTTTTTGGGTGGGAGCCCTTTGAAGCCATCGTACCGGGCTCAGACAGTTTGCAAACCTCTGAGGGAGACTCTCCCCAAGCAAGGGCCCTAGTGCCCACCGTTCCCCTTCTCTCCCTGAGGTTTGAGGCATCTTCCTGTTTTGTCCTGGCTCCTGCAACAGGTCCGAGGCGAGGCTTTGGCCCCAGGCCTGGGCCCTCTCTTTCAGGAGCTTAGAAGAGAGTGTCTGTCTGATACGTAGTGGGTGCTTTGTGTGCTGGCAGTTGATGTAGCCCAGAAGTTGGTGGGGGCTGGTGGGGTGTTCTGTTCTGGTTATGGGGTGATGGCAGCATACAGCCCGCGCCTCTACTCGGCAGCGGTCATGCCTGCCGGTGAGCGGGGCGCCGTCCCTCCACCGTGTGTGGGAACAGAGAAGGGCCGCGAGGCCAGGGGAAGGCCTCTAGGGAGAAACGTACCCGTCACCAGTGCCAGTGCCGAGTTCAGATCCTGCTTGGCCTCGAGCTGGTGATGCCGGTTACCGTCCGTGGTAGCTGGTTGGGATCACCCACCTACAGCCAGGCTGTGCCCTGGCCCTGGGCACAACTGTGACCCCAAAGGACCTGCTCCTCGTCTGTGCTGAGGGACCTCAGCTCCAGTGCCGTCTCTTGCGTGGCTCGACAAGAATCTCAGACTCACTTGCGTCACGTGCCAGTGGGAGCATGCCTTCAGAATCTCTCTCTGGTGCTGCTTAACGGTGCTCGTAGTAAGTGCCGATCAGACGGTTACACTTGACTCAAGTAACTCGATTTTAACTTTGATTTTTTTCAGGAGAACCTTAAGTCGGATTAAAAAGGGGGGCGATAATGCACCATGGCAGCGGCCCTCCGAGCGTCCAGCACCAGCTGCAGAGGCCCCGGGCCTTCGCCAGCAGTGAAGAAGAGCAGCAGGCCCACCCAAATCCACCCCAGTCCCCGGCCACGCCCTTCGCGCCGTCGGCCAGCCCGTCCGCGCCTCAGTCGCCCGGCTACCAAGTGCAGCAGCTGATGAGTAGGAGTCCCGTGACCGGGCAGAACGTGAACCTCGCCCTTCAGAGCGTCGGACCAGTGGTGGGGGGAAACCCCCAGATCACGCTCGCCCCTCTGCCGCTCCCCAGCCCCACTTCTCCAGGTTTCCAGTTCAGTGCCCAGCAGAGGCGGTTTGAGCATGGCTCTCCGTCGTATATCCAGGTCACTTCGCCGCTGTCACAACAGGTGCAGACTCAGAGCCCCACCCAGCCCAGTCCCGGGCCGGGCCGGGCCTGCAGAGCGTGCGGGCAGGCACCCCCGGCCCCGGCCTGGGCCTCTGTAGCAGCAGTCCCACCGGGGGCTTCGTGGACGCCAGCGTGCTGGTGAGGCAGATGAGCTTGAGCCCGTCCGGGGGCGGGCACTTTGTGTTTCAGGAGAGCTCGGGCCTCGCCCAGATGGCTCCGGGCACCCAGGTGCAGCTGCAGCACGCGGGGGCTCCCATCGCGGTCCGAGAACGGAGACTGTCACAGCCCCACGCGCAGTCCGGGGGCACCGTCCACCACCTGGGACCTCAGAGCCCTGCGGCCGCGGGCGCGGCCAGCCTGCAGCCCCTGGCCAGCCCCGGCCACATCACCACCGCGAGCTTGCCCCCCCAGATCAGCAGTATCATCCAGGGGCAGCTGGTCCCGCAGCAGGTGCTGCAGGGGCCGCCACTGACCAGACCCCTGCTGCCCGGGGTCGGGGTCGGGGTCGGGGGGGCTTCGGCCTTTGGGATGACGTCCCCGCCGCCCCCCACGAGCCCTTCCAGGACCACGGTGGCCCCGGGCCTCTCCAGCCTTCCTCTCACGTCTGCGGGGAGCGCGGGGGTGAGGAAGGCTCCCAAGAAGTTGGAGGAGATTCCCCCGGCCTCTCAGGAGCTGGCCCAGATGCGGAAGCAGTGCCTGGACTATCACTACAGAGAGATGGAGGTGTTGAAGGAGGCCTTCAAGGAGTACCTGATTGAGTTGTTCTTCTTGCAACACCTCCAAGGGAACATGATGGACTTCTTGGCTTTTAAGAAGAAGCATTATGCTCCGTTGCAAGCTTATCTTAGGCAGAATGATTTGGACCTGGAGGAGGAGGAGGAGGAGGATGAGGAGGAGGAGGAGGAGGAGGAAGAGAAGTCTGAGGTTATCAACGACGAGGTGAGAAACGGCAGTGTAACAATTAGAGGACCATGCTACGCAGATTTGAGTCTAGGTGACTGTTGCTGACGCGTAACCTACGAGCCTGGGGTGTTTCTAGGATGTGGTCTCATCAGGATGTGATCCAGGAGTAGACCCGAAGACGTATTTTGTTGTTTCCTGAGGTGGGGGGGGGGGGTGGGGAGCAGTTCTGGATGCTGGCAGGAAGATGCAGGGTGGCCCCAGGAGCACTGCCGGTCCAGAACTGAGCACTTTCATCCAGAGAAAGGTGGTCCCGTTTCTCGAGGGCTACCGTGGCACGACCCAGCCTTCCCCTGTGCTCGGCTGGTGGCATGGGTCTTGGCCGGCACTGAAGCTAGAGGTGTGGAGACTTTCTGGCTGCTTGTCGGGGTTTCACATTTTACTCCTACTGGCCCACCTGTTAAAAACCCCACACGTGTGGTTTTTATATTTAAAAAAAAATTTTTTTTTTAACATTTATTTATCTTTGAGACAGAGAGAGACAGAGCATGAGCAGGGGAGGGTCAGAGAGAGAGGGAGACACAGAATCGGAAGCAGGCTCCAGGCTCTGAGCTGTCAGCCCAGAGCCCGATGCGGGGCTCGAACTCATGGACCGCGAGATCATGACCTGAGCCGAAGTCGGACGCCCAACCGACTGAGCCACCCAGGCGCCCCACATGTGGTTTTTAAAGAAGGGATTTGAATCACTAGGTTTTTATAGAATACCAGTCATGATTTTAAGTCACTAGGTATATTTGTGTGGTGCCTTCGTGATTAAAACATAGTTGTTACAGCAAAAAAAGTGAGAGTTTTTCAATTTTTAGATGTAGTCTTCATTTTGATAAATTAAACAGTTTTTTTTCAACGTTTATGTATTTTTGAGAGGAAGAGACAGAGTGTGAGTGGGAAAGGGGCAGAGAGAGAGAGGGAGGCACAGAATGTGAAGCAGGCTCCAGGCTCTGAGCTGTCAGCACAGAGCCTGACGCGGGGCTCGAACTCAAGAGCCGTGAGAGCACGACCCGAGCCAAAGTCGGACGCTGAGCCGACGGAGCCACCCAGGTGCCCCTTCAATTTGAGAAATTAAACTCCCATGTGTGTGCAAGTACCTATCGAGTAGGATCTCTTTCAGATAGGGAAGTTTTCGGGTGCCTGGAACGGTGCTTGGTGAATCCCCCAGTTGAGGTTTTTCATTTCCATAGTGATTGCTGAGACCCTTTTACTTGTACTTCCTGAAAAAGAAGCTGATGCAAACAGGGCAGTAGTGAGGGCTGCTGTAATGTGCTGTACTTTGTGCCTTTGTGTTGTGTAGTCTACAGTACGTTGGTGGGACTGACTTTGTTTTATGATACAGCTCAAGTAATCGAACTCATTGTCAGCTCTTCTCCTGCAAAGAAATCAGCCTTTGCTGACCAAAAGCTGGTCTCTTTGCTCTGCCGTCCTCGTTGAGATTTATGGACGTATCTGTGTGGCTTTGCCATTGTGTGTTTTCTTTTAACACCCTTTCCAGAAAGGACCATTTTTATGTTCCAAAAGTTTATATGATTGTTTTGAGGACGACACCTCTGTTGCCATGAAATAGTGAATTTCAGTTCTCTCTCTGGACTCCAGCATTGTCCGAAAGGATCAGCCCCCCCCCCCCCTTATCTATGCTAGCGAGGAAACAGTTCCCTTTTTGCACCTTCCTGCTGAGACAGACGCAGTAGGCCCCGGGGCGGCTGGCACGCAGCGCGGGTCGCCCGTTAGGGTCTCGGGGCTCTGGCGCCCGGACACCGCCTGCCGCTTCCCCGTTGACGGTTCGAAGCCGCAGAGGGTACGGGTGCCGCCCCGCGCTCAGACCGGAGACGCGCGGCCGAGTCAGGTTGTTATGTTGCGAGTCCACCGTGAGTCAGTTCGGTGTCCTTTTACGGGAGTTAATGCAAAAGCGTTCCGTTTTTAAACACCAGACGTCACCGAGCTTATCAGCGATAAAATTCTGACAAGATTTTGAGCAGTCTTAAAAATTATGTTGCCTTTTTTTCTCAAAATATCTCCTCTCAGGTAAAGGTTGTGACAGGAAAGGATGGGCAGACTGGTACTCCCGTTGCTATAGCAACCCAGCTTCCGCCAAATGTTTCTGCTGCTTTTTCATCCCAGCAGCAACCGTTTCAGGTACTTTTCGATGGTTCTCAAATGTAGCCTCATCCCAGACTTCCCTCCATCCAGATAATTTAACCTTCGATTTACTATTTGCTCTTCAGCATTTTTGTCCAGAGCCCATTCCTTATTTTTAAAAAGTTAAAAAGCCTTCCTGCATATAAGATGATAAAATTTGATAAAATTAAGTTGCATGAGTAAATGACAACACAGACCTTAACGCATCATCATTTTTTGTGTGTCGACTGTAACGCAGTGGTAGCGCCAGCATGCATGTCATTTAACACCGTCCCGTTGAATGTGTACTCAGGATTCCTTGTGCGCTGTGTTTTAAATGTTTGGTTCTTTCTTGTGTCTCCTATCTGTATTTTTAAGAACAGTGCAAAACAGAACAAGAGAAAAAAAGGTGTAAGCAGGTGGTAACTTGATGTTTTCTGCAGCCGGAAGAAACGCTGAAGGGAGACAGTCTGGAGTCATCAGGACCGTAGGCTCCGCACGGTGTCCACGGAGGGCGAACTGAGTAGCGTTAGTTGTCTGAGAACCAGATCTCTCAGTGTGCCATCGGCGATGCCAAGAACCCGAAAGCAGAGATCAGATTCTACTAGGACGGAGTGGGCGGTTCTTGGGTCTGAAAGTGCTTTCGTGTTTGTAGCGACACTGTTTTGTAAACAGTTTTTTTAGTTTTAATTTTGCTACAGTTTCAGACGTACGTGTGAGTTGCAGAAACAGTTTTTGAAAGAACTCCCTCTGTGTCCTTTACCTGGATTCCCCGGACGTGCACCTTTTGACCCTCTGTGGTGTCTTCGCTCTCTCCTCCGTGTGTCCGCACACGTTTCCCCCGGAAGTGGGTGACAGGCAGGTGCCCACGCCAGGTCATGCGCTTTTATCCCTAATACTCAGCATCTAGTAGGGACGTCGTTCCCTTGCTTAACACGGTACAGGTCGCATCAGTGCTACGACTAAGCCACAGCCCGCGTGCAGTTTTTGTCTCTTGCCTCGATGGTGTCCTTTATACAGCGGACTCTTAAACAGTGCAGGGGCACCGTCCCCCTCGCACAGTGGAAAATCCACATGCGGCTTTTGACTCCCCCAAAACTTAACTACCGAGAGCCTATTGTTGACCGGAAGCGTTACAGACGATATAAGTAGTCGACTAATATGTTCTGCGTGTTATGGGTTTTATATATCGTGTTCTTACAGTAAGCTGTAGAGGAGGAAACCCTAAGGAAGAAGAGAAAATAGTTGCAGCACTCTGCTGTCGTCAGCAATCTGCACAGACACGGGCCTGTGCAGTTCAAACCCGTGTTGTTCAAGGGTCAGCCGTAGTGGTTTTACCCTAGTCTTGGGTCATTGACAGGGCTTGGTTGTCATGTCTCCATTAATGTCGTGGCACGTCTTTAATCTGGGCTGACTCCTTGTCTTTTTCTTTCTTTTCTTTCTTTTTTTTTTTTTTTACTGTTTGTTTATTTTTAAAGCAGAGAGAGACAGAGTGCCAGCGGGGGAGGGGCAGAGAGAGAGGGAGACACAGAATCCCAAGCAGGCTCCAGGCTCTGAGCTGTCAGCACAGAGCCTGACGTGGGGCTCGAACTCACGAATCACAAGATCATGACCTGAGCTGAAGTCAGATGTTTAACCAACCGAGCCACCGAGGTGCCCTGCCGGCTCCTTGGTCTAACCCTAGGTCTTTCCTGACCTTCACCATTTTTAGTTGAGGCTGGCTGTTTTGTGGAATGTCCTTGGAGAGCAGGTTGTCTGACGTGGGCCGTGTAGTGTTGAGAGGAGTGCCGCAGAGGTGGCCCGTGCCTAGGTCACGGCTGTGTCGGGGCCGTGCGGTCCACGGTCCTGCAGCTGGTGATGCGCACTCTGACCGCTGGGGGAGGACGGCGTCCACCAGGCTTTTGCAGTGGAAGTTCTTCTCTTTCCTTTGGTAAATGGTGAGTAGTTTGGGGAAGATACTTTGAGACCGTGTAAATATCCTGTATCTCATTAAACTATCTTTCCAAAATCCGATTTCACCTTAAAGCTTGCAAAATGGATCGTCTAGCTCCGTTGTTCCTTCTGCACTTAGCAGTTGGCCATCTGCTGTTAACGGTGCGCTTTCTATATTTGTTATGTAGGTTTTTATTTTAATCAGTGGATTATGTCACTGATGGTATTTTTTTTTTAGCCTTATTTAATTCAGTGAAACTCGCTCTGTTTTGTCTCTAGTTCTGTTGAGTTTCTAGTTCTGTTCTGTTTTGTTTCTGGTTCTGTTGTGTGGCCACCATCGCGGTCCAGAAACCGCTCTGTCACCCTCTCTGAACCTTTGCTCTCTGCCTCTGTGGTTTTGCCGTTTCCAGAATGAAATCTAGAGGGAGCCCTACCGCATGTGGCTTCTGTCGCTGAGCGTCCACGCTATGCCATTTACCAGTAGTCTTTTCTCGGTTTGTTTATTCGTTCACCCTTTGAAGGACACTTGGCTTGTTTACTTAGCACAGCTGCTGTCACTGTTCGTATGCAGCCTTGTGTGTGTGTGAACCTAGGCCTTTGTGTCCTGTGGGTACGACGCAACCTCAGAGGAGGACTGCGGGGTGTTGCTGAGTGTGGGTTCGATCTCAGGAGAAGCTGCCAAAGTCACCCGGGGGGAGGGGGGCTGTTCCGTGCCGCGTTCCTGCCACCCCCCCGTGGCGGCTGGGCCCCGTATGTCCTCTCTGGTCGTGCTGACATGTGTGCAGTGGTTCCAGTTTGTGGGCTCAACTGGCCGCCTGGGTATCTTCTTTGGGAAAGTCTTGCGTTTCTTTGCCGAGTGTTGTAGTTGAATCGTGTGTGTCGCTGTCGCGTTTGAGAATTCTTTGTATCGTGAATGTGAGTTTCTTGTCAGGTACAAATTTGCACATGTTTTTCTCCTATTCTAAGGCTTATGCTTTTCTTCTTTTACACTATTTTTCACAGAGCAGAAGTTCTACATTTCGATGCACTGTTTTACCGTTTTTTTAATCTTATGGATTGTGCTTTTGGTGTCATATCTCAACTCCTGGTTCAGCCTGAGGTCACAGATATCGCCTGTGATTTCTCCTGGAAGTTGTATGGTCCACGGTCCCCTCTGAGTAAAGTTGTGGATGACGTGGCAGACGTACGCAGAGGTTCATTTCTCTGCGTGTTGATTTCCTGTTGTGCCCGGACCGTGTCGTGCACTCACTGTTCTGCTTCCCTTGCGCTGACTTTGCATCTTGGCTGAACACGAGCCGACTCTTGTCTGTGTGGGTCTCTTTCTAGACTCTTCGGTCTTCTCTTCGTGTGTGTGTTTTTCTGCCAGTGGCACGCGTTGTCGGCCACCGTAGCTTTGTAGGAAGGCTTGAAACCAGTGTGGGTTCAACTTGCATTTTTCAAAATTGGTCTGGTCATTCTCATAGAAATTTTAGAATCCGCTTTGTCGCTGTCTACGGAATTTAGATTGGGATTGTACTGAGTCTGTTGACCAGTTTGGGGAGGAGTAGTGTCTCGACCGTACTGAGCCTTCCAGTCTGGAATATGCTGTGTCTCTCTGTTTTGGTCATCTTTTGTTTTTGTCTGTGTTTTGTACTTTTCAGCATGCTGATTCCGTACCTATTTTGTTAGATTTGTAACCGAGTAGTCCAGTTTTTCTGCGGTACTGTAAATGGCAACCAAAAAAGAATTTGGGATGTTCCTTGCAAGTATATAAGAATACAGGTGATTTATTTGAACCTATGTTCCACAACCTTGCTGAACTCTTTTATTAGTTTTAGGAGCTTTTCTGTAGATTCCATGGGATTTTCTACATAGAGAATTGTGTCTGCAAAGGAGGCAAGATTTCTTTTTTCCCTGTCTATATGCCCTTTATTTATTTTTGTTTGTTTTGCCTTATTGCACCGGCAAGGGCTTCCAAATATGCTCTTAAATGGAGTAATAAGAGTAGACATTCTCACCTTCCTTCCGATCTTTGGGGGAAAGCATTTCGTTTCTCACTGGTGGGCCTGATATTTGCCTGCGGAGTTTATAGATGTCCTTCACCGGGTGGAGGGTTCTTTATGTCTAGTATTGATCACGAATGGCTGTTGAATTTTGTCAGATGCTCTTTGTGCATCTGTTCGTGTGATCATGTGATCTTTCTTCTTTGGCCCGCGAGGGTGGTGAGTTCCGTCACATCAAGGTGTAATCTGTTGGAAGGACGTGCGCAGATCCTGAGCGTTAGGGTTTGTGGGCTTTGTCAAGTGCCCGCGTTGCCCACCTCCGCTGGGCCTCCTTGTGCCTCCGCCATCGTCCGCTGCCCGTTCCCCTCCCCCTCTTCTATTACTGTGTGTTTTGATGGTCAAATGGCAGGTGATTTGGAGACCTTCAAGCTGGCCCTCGGGCGCCATTGATGTATTTGCGTCACTCTCTGAGCCCCTCCTTCCTTGCCAGCACAGAGCGTTTAAGGTTCATCCTGTGTATTCCTCGACCCAGCCCAGACTTCGTTTCTGCACGGTTCCGGTTCCTTCTGGTGGGGAATAGTAATTTGGCCCTCAGACGCGTAGGTGCTTCTTGTAACGAGTCTGACACGATCGAAGTTAAATTCTTTACGTTTGATACCGTGGGAACTTCTATCAGCAGTGTGTCTTTCCCGTTCATGCTTAGCAGAATGGAACGCATTATCGTGTTTATAGACGGGTTGATAAATGTTTGCCTGAGGATGGGGGGATGGGAAGGCAGGGAGTGCCCGTCAGCTTACGAGAAACCGGTGTGGTCTCCACAGTGACACAGATGATTAAACCACTCTCACCCACTACCACACTCACTAGGTTTCCAGAAGTGAAACTGGACAGAATCGGTTGACGTAGGTCAGTGGGATTCTCATCTACGTTTGGTGGGAATGTAGCATGGAGGTGCGTGGGAACATTTTGCGTGACCTGAAAAGGTGGACACGGGCAGACCCTTTGTCCCGTCAGCGTGCCGTGAGGAGTTCTCGAGTGTCTACACCAGAGACCAGCTACGGTAGTGTTCCCCGCAGCGCTGGTCCTAATCGCCCCCGCCTGGAAAGAACCGGATGTCCCCCGGCAGGAGCCCAGATCCGTGGATCGTTCACGTTCATACAGAGGAGTGCTGACGAGAGCCACCGGTGGGGAGGGGGGCGGCCGTGGTCCCGACGCCTGTGGGTGTGTGTGGGGCTCAGCTACACCTTATGGAGCGGAAGGGCTTACGGGAGGTTCTCTAGGAAGCAGAGCCCAAGGAGTACCTTGTGGGGAGGAGTCTGAGCTGACGGCGTCCCGGGAGGTGCACACTCGTGCACACTCGGCTCAGGTGGCGAGTCCCCAGGCGGGGCAGGGGGCAGGGGCGGCAGTCTGAGCCTCGTGAACAGCCCACGGGCGGTTGCTGTTACTACTCTTTTCAACTGCGTGTGTTCATTTTTCTCCTTTCCCTTCTCCATGTTTTATTATGAAGAACTTCAAACAGAAAAGTTGAACAGTGTTCAGTGAACAGCCATATCCCACTATTTAAATTCTCATCGATTTTACTATGCCTTTAAGGTCACATATGCATTTTGGGGTATTTTTTTGTGTGCGTGATATATCTTGTAATCAAATATTTAAGAGACTACGAGAGGAAGACCAGGGAGTCTCCAGTCTGAATTACAGGTCTTTGAGGCAAATATGACTGCGTGTCTCAGGAAACAGGAGAACGGAGTGTGTGGGAAAAGAGTTGAAATGAAAACACGTCCCTTGTTTTCTTTGGAAAAAACATCTCAGTTTGAGTTTTATTATTTACAGCCAGTGAGTTTTTATATTGTCTAATCTGTATCGACCAATGAAACGCTAGAAGTAAATTCAGAATTTTCTGTGTTGCATATGTATTAATTTGCTTCCAGAAAATGCCGAGGTAGCGCTATGGGTAAGAGGTGTCCGGTGCACAGTAATACGTACACGTGCGTGTATGTGCGCACACATGTTCACGAGAAGAACCCTTGTAAGTAGTAGCTCTCAGTGATTTTTCTGTTAGGAGGTGAATAATTGCCCATAATTCCGTCCTTCTGACACAAAGGTGTTGTATGATATACGTCAGTTGACGCGGTGTATTTACTCTCTTTCAACCAACTCTCCTCATGTTTTATTTATTTTCAGTTCTCATTTTGACAGCTCCAAACATGCCATCATTTGGAGGAACTGTAATTCACTAAACCGGTTTTCTAAGTGTAGGTTCTACCTTTGCCGTTTGGAAAAAACTCTCAGGCGCAGCATCAGTGAATCAGGAAAGTCTGTTTGTGCTGCTTGCCATGTGCCGTCACTTGGTTTTCCGCCGAGAGTGGACACGCAGCGGCTGGCGTTACTTGGCCGGGCCAGGACAGTTAAGCATTCTGAGAAGGGTTTAAGACGGAGTCTCAGGATGACTTTTCGTTATTTGCGCCCAGTTTGAGGATTTTTTTTTTTTTTCAACGTTTATTTATTTTTTTTTGGGACAGAGAGAGACAGAGCATGAACGGGGGAGGGGCAGAGAGAGAGGGAGACACAGAATCGGAAACAGGCTCCAGGCTCTGAGCCATCAGCCCAGAGCCTGACGTGGGGCTCGAACTCACGGACCGCGAGATCGTGACCTGGCTGAAGTCGGATGCTTAACTGACTGCGCCACCCAGGCGCCCCAGTTTGAGGATTTTTATAATAACCTGATCGGTTGCCAGTTAAACTCTCCAAACAAATACAGAGTTCTCAGTTTGTGTATTCATTCGCTTCTAGAAGAACTTGAGGCGTAATTCTATTAGAGCGCAGTTGTTTACAAGAGAATACGGTCTTATTATTTAGATTTTTTTAAAGCCTTCTAATTGGAGATTATTTTTCAGTGATGACGGTGTTAGAGAAAATGAATAATTACAGTCCCGTAACCTTACCCTACAGATGCTCTTGATTCTTCCGTGTGTGTCCATATCTTTATGTGTATCGTCACAAGCGTGTAGGTATAGACTGTGCAAAGGTTGGCAGCTTAGCGTGCTGCCACAGACATGCCGTTAGAAAGCACGAGTGCTTGTCCTGTCTGTGACGTCCTCGGTTTCCCTGGGCCACGGGTGAGCCCGGGGAGGCCGCCCGTGGAGCCTTGGGCTGAGAGAGCGGGAGCCGTCTCGTCCACGGCCCTCCTCGCTCCCAAGTCCTTACCCCATTCTGACTTAGTTTATGGTTGGTTGGTTGGTTGGTTGGTTGAAATTGCGTAGAAGTTTCCTCCCTGGGGACCGCCAGCTGCAATGACCTCTTCGTTTCTTCCTCAGAATAACTTGTGTGTTCCTTGCTCGGTGGCAGACCATCTTTTCCACAAGCTGCATTCCTGGTTCCCTCCATTGTTCTGTTTCTTGCCATAGCTTCTAGATTCCCTGCAAATTATGTTGTGTTCTATGGATACAGTCCGTTCTGATGTTTTCTCTTAAAATGGGGACTCATAATTCACTTCCATCAGAGACCGTCTCTTTTCTCTGTTTTCTGATTTTGTTTTCAAGAGTTCCAATAAGTGATTGCTAACTGAAATCAGGTTTGTATTTTAAACACCTCAGCTTCCTTCCCAGTAAAACGCCCACGAAGACAGCGTAAAAGGAAGCGAAGTCATTCCGAAAGCAAGAGTTGGTGGCAGTGAGGAAGCCGGGATGAGAGGGGCTGGCCCTTCCTGCCCGGGCCCATGAGGAGCACGGGTGGTTTTGTTTCATGACGTCCAGTTTTCCAGCTTCTTCGTGTAGACACGCAGCCTCCCGGCACCATTTTCCGGAGGACTTTCCATTCCCTCTGGGTGCTGTGTAGCCTTGAGGACGTGACCGGGTAGCATAAGTGCGCGTCTCCTGGGCTCTGTCCGGTTCTTGTTGTGCGCCACGCTGGTCCCCGGCCCTTTCCAGGGCCGCAGAGTCTGGTCCCCTCGTCTCCTCTCGGGACTGCTTTCAGTTCGCTGAACAGCCCACTCTGCTATCCAGTGAATTCTTACTCCAGATATTTTAGTTTTCAGTTCTGGAATCTCCATTTGGTTCTCTTAATAGTTTCTTTTTTTCTGGTCGAGATGTTTTCTTTCTGTCTCTGTGCATACTTGTTGAAGCCCTGTAGAATCCTTGCTGCTGATTCCGCTATTTGCGTTACGCGGGGTCTGTGTCCATGGACTGTATTCTGAGTGTGGCTCGTGTTTTCCTGTTACTTTGTGTTTTTGGGCGATTTTGAGTGTCATGAACGACAGGTTACAGACACTCGGGATGCTGTTAGGGTCTTCTGAGGAGCACTGACTGTTTTGCTTTCATAGTTACTGTGTTTGAATCTTAACCGTGAAAGCCTGTGTCCTGAGTGAGGGCCCCTGAAATCTCAGTGTGGTTTTGTCGGCCTGTGCTTGGCGTCTTTGTTTTGGCGTTGTCTTAGGAGAAAGCCAGAGATCAGCAAGAGAACTCGGGGCCTCCCTGTTTCCAGCCGTCTCCTGGGGTGATTCCCCCTTCCTTCCTTCTTCTGGGGCCTCCTGCTCTCTGTCCTGGTGGCCTTCAAGCCAGTGAGTCTCTGTGTGTCTGGTTCTGAGCTGCTCCGTACGGCACGCACTGGGGCCTGCCCTCCTGCCGCAGACCTCCTGGTTCCCTTCCCCTCTTGCAGGCGTCTGGTCCTATTCTCCAGGTTTATGTCTGTCGGGAGTACGTGTAGTCCAATAGGAAGCACTTGGCCGTTACTGGAGACACAATCCTCTATCGGTTTTTTTTATTTAACAACAACAACAATAGCATGTTTTTATTACAAAGGTAGTATATGTTCATTGTAGAACGTTTGGAACATTTAGAAAAGTACACACACATGCACACACACAAAGTACAAATTACCTGTAATCCTGTCCCCAGACGTAGCCACTGTTCACATATCGTGTGTTTTTCAAATCATTCTTTTCTTTCTTCTCCTTTCCTTCCTTCCTCCCCACATCTTCACTGAATGCAAATGGGGGTGCTACTGTCCCTTTGAGTCAGCCACTGCACCTTTCCCCACGGGAGGCCATGCCCTGCAGCGTGGCTGGTGCGGGCAGTGTGGGGCCCACCCTGGGACAGCAGGCCCCACAGCCCCCACAGGCCATCATGGGGCCCATGCCTTGTTCAGGGCATGTGTAACTTGGCCTTTAAAATGGTTGGCTAAGTAGAGTGGGCAGAGTTGAATTGTTAAAAAAAAAATTAGCAACTGGTGATTGGTGAACATTGTCCTTAGCATTTAGCGTCACTGCAAGGTTGGTGCAGAGATGTGAATGGCGTGGGCGCCCAGACTTGCCTGGTGCCTGTCTTGCTTGGCCAGTAGCTTTTCATTTGAACATCTTAAATCAGCCAGCCCTACGGTGTAGAACAGAGGAGTATCAAGCGGGGCGCTAACTTGCAAAAATGCCGTGTGAAGACCCAGGTTTATCAGATTGTTGTCTGTCGAGGAGGGTTTTAGGGTCATTTTCCAGGAGGAAGAAAATCGCAACCTTCCTTTTTGTTATTCAGCTTTTGTTTTTTGGGGGGGGGGTGTGAGTGATGGCAGGCAGTGTGATGGACAGGGAGGCCGAGCTGTCGGATTTAGGACTGGTGTTTCCCGACACTGGCCGGTCCTCTGCTGTCGCTGTTGGTGCAAAGCCCGCTCGTCTCTGGGGGAGTGTGGCCCTGCATTGATAGGAAACTCTGTTAAAACCAGAATAAGATCTGTCACAAGTCCTTTTTGTCCCTCCAGAGGTAAGTTAGAGCTTGAAGCTACTTGTTACATATAAATCTATGTCACACGCAGCGGGCAGATAATATGTTGGCAGAGACTAGTGAGGCCAGTGTGGAATAATCACGATAGTTCGGTTTATGCCCGTTCTCTGAGGCACCTACGTGATCAGAATCTCATGTTTTCATTTTCTTTTTCAGCAGCAAGCTCTCGCGGGGGCCCTTGTGGCAGGGGCCGGAAGTGTGGGCGAAGCGGACCCCTTTAAGAGGCAGCAGGCGGGGCCCCCAGCAGGTACGTCCCGGAGCCCGGGCCTGTGCGGCCTCAGGGACCCGTTAGCTTCCTGCTGTGGGAGGTGCAGCGTGACGGCCGCGTGAACGCCGACGCACGTGGCTTGGGTTCGTTTCTTTGTACTTTGAAGGTAATTTTGTTGTTTTGACGACGATCAGCTGAAGAGAACACTCACGTGGCTGTGTGTGTGTGCTGGGGGCGGAGGTGTGCCCGTTGGATTGGGCGTGTCTGTTTTGGTTCTCTGTGCCCTGGAAGGCTCTGAGTCCTTAAAAGGACTGCGGGTAAGGCCGTCTTATTTTTCGAGTCGTTACTCATTTTCTCATACGAAGTTTTGAGAGTTACAAAACTCCAGTTACAAAAGCCCACATTTTACGTGAAAAAGTTGGACAGTCGCGGAAGGCGTGACTCGAGTCTGCCTCTGCTGTGGCCACCTGCTGGCGGCGTCCCGCGTGCACGCACCTGAGGACGTGGAGGCGCGCGCTCTGTGACAGCTGACGACAGGGCCGTCGCTTCCTGGGCCGTCCTGTCCTGCCAGGGACCGCGCTCTCCCTGCCGGCTCTCGCCCTCGGGTGCACGGCAGGTCCTTTCCTCCTCAGACCTTTGCTGGCGCTCCCTTTCGTTACCACCTTTGTTCTTTTACGGTGAGCACAGTCGGACATCTAGTCCCAGATTGTTTTCGACGTGTCTGTCACTGTGTCTGAGGAGGAAACTCCCAGAAAGGGAATTGCTCCCTGAGAGTGTGTTGGGGGTACACACGGCCCCACGGCAGGCTCGGCCTTTTTCAGGTCCGTCTGCAGTTTCTGGCATGCTCACGTTTTGACCACTTAAAAAATTTTTTTAATGTTTATTTATTTTTGAGAGAGACAGAGCACGAGCAGGGGAGGGACAGAAAGAGGGAGACACAGAATCCGAAGCAGCTCCACACGCTGAGCTGTCAGCACAGAGCCGGATGCGGGGCTCGAATCCACGAACCGTGAGATCGTGCCCTGAGCCAAAGTCGGACACTCAACCGACTGATCCCCCCCAGGCGCCCCACATTTTGGCTTTTTTATGAAGTACGATTACTCCTTTGGTGTTTGTTAATCTGATGGGTGCAAACATCTTTTGTTTTTCTGTGGATCTCTTCAATGTAGCTTTTCATGTTTGTTAACCGTTCGTGAGTCCCCCTCTGCTCAGCTGTTCATGCTCTTTGCCGTTTTGTGTGTCCGGTGGCTGGCAGTTTTCCCACGAACTTGGAAGAGCTTTCCATGTGGCGGCCACATCAGCCTTTTGCCTGCACGTGTGCAGAACCCTCAGTCTCCAAGGATGTCACTCCCCCTTCGTTCACTCTTGTATGAGACTGCTTCTAATATTTGAAGAGTTTTAACGAAAAGAAATTCTATTTATCAACTGTACCTTTTCTGGCTTCTGGAGTTTGAGTCACATAGAGGAGGGCCTCCCTGTTCAAAGATTATAAAAACACTTACGTGTGGTTTTTCTACTACTTGCACGGTTTTATTTTTATATCAAATTGCACCTTTTCTGAAAATTATTCTAGAGCAGTCTAAGAGGCCTCGGCTTGAAGTGGGCCACCAGGGGGCAGTTTTCCAGCACCCGGGGGCGAATGCAGGCGTTCCTCTTCAGCAGCTAATGCCGACAGCTCAAGGTAAGGCCCGGCGCCAGATCTCCTGGCTCAGAAAAAGCGTGTGCAGAGGGGGGTCTTGTGGCCCAGCTTTGGGCCGGGATGCACACAGTCATGGCACACGGGGCAAGTGGTTCCTGGGGCCCGGCCACTGCTCTGAGCGCCGATCCCCGCAGGGAGAGGAGGCCCCACGGGCGTGCTCCCGGCCCTGGTGGAGCTGCCGTCTCCTCATCCTCGGGCCCCAGACACCTGCGCGCTCCTTGATCGCTGCTGCAGTAGGGACCCCGGTGACCGTTCTGTTCCGCCTGATGCTAGCTTGCGAAGGTCGAGCGCCCGTCTTTCCTCTCTCGCGGGCTCACTCCTGCCATTGGGTTTACGGGGCCAAGTTGCCGCCGGTCGGATCCCCCATCGGGAGTGTGTGATGGCCGAGGCGCGGGTCCGTGACGAGCAGCGGGTTGCTCGGGACTCCAAAGTCAGTGCTGCCGGGACTTCTCCTGTCTTGCAGGAGGGATGCCTCCTGCCCCTCAGGCCGCTCAGCTCGCCGGACAGAAGCAGAGCCAGCAGCAGTACGACCCAACCACAGGGCCTCCGGTGCAGAACGCCGCCAGCCTGCACACCCCGCCGCCGCAGCTCCCCGGCAGGCTGCCCCCGGCCGGCCTCCCCGCCGCGCCCCTCCCGCCGGCGCTGCAGTTTGCTCAACAGCCGCAGGCGGTGGAGCCCCACGCGCAGCTCCAAGTCCCGGCCAAGGCCCAGCCGCCCAGCGCCCCTGTGCCCGCGCCCCCACCCGGCCAGCTGCCTGCCCCGCCGCCGCAGCCCGTGCCGCAGGCCCCGCACACCCCGATGCCCGGGAAGGCTCAGATGCAGGTTGCCCCGCTCTCCCAGCCGCAGGTACTTGGTGGGCACCTGTCCTGTCGGTTAGAACAGGAGCAGAAGCTAAGCGTGCTCTGGGTGGGGCGTGCGCCACACCGCTGTCGCGGGGTCTGCCCGTGGCTCGCTGTCCCGCTCGGAGCCAGTCCCCCGCTCAGCGTCGTCTTACCCGGCTCTGGAACCACAGTCAGGTTGTTGAAACACCAGAGAACAGAACAGCTTTGGTTGCTGGTTGCGGTTTAGTGGGAGCTCAGAGGGCCGCGTGGCCGTTGTCCCGGCTGACGTGGCCAGTGGTGTGGGAAGGGTGCTGTGGTAGCGCCGGCCGGGCCTGCTGCTGGGCCCTCTGCGGTGCTCTGCGCTCCGTGAACCTGTGTTTGTGCTCCTCCTCCCCTGCGGGTTGCTGTTTCTGAAAAGCGTGTGGTGAACTGCTCACCGTGCCCGAGGGGCGGCAGGTCCCTGAAAGTGAGCGTGAACCACTGGGAGCACTGCGGGGAGCACTGCGGGGTGGCCGGTGGTGTTCTCAGGGAGCTGTCTTAGCGTGTATGATGGAGCCCCCTGGGAAGGCTTCCCCTCCCTCTCGCCATTTCCCTTACGAACAAGGGGGTTTCCTTGGTGGCTTTCGACTCAAATGCTTCGCGGCTGCTCGAGATTGATGGTGAGGTTTGACCTTGTGTGGAAATGGAGCGACAGCAGTCACGGCTGCTTTGTGCTCGCCGCGTGCCTGCCACTGTGTGCCTTGCGGAGCACTTCGTCAGCTCTACTTTCGTCTGCCGGGCAGCCCTTTGCCGTAGGATCTTTCTTGTCCCCGTTTTGCCATAAGAAGGCCCGAGGGGCCGCGTACCTGGGCGAGATCCCGCAGCCTGCGGCCGGAGGAGCTGCGGTCTGCACCCCGACTGCGTGCGGGGCCTCTCGTGTGGGCCCGTGTCACGGCTGCGCGCGCCTGGTGGAGGAGGGCGCTGCCTCCTGGGCAGCCGAGCCTCCCCGGGCCACCGCTTCCCTCGGAGCTTTGTGCAGGCCAGCCTCTGGGTTTGGAACACTTGGTCTCTCTGAGCCGCATGCTGAGGTTTCGCCTGGATTCCGCGACCCGCCCTTGTCGATGAAAGGATCAGCTCCTTACAGACCCCACGGAAACCTGTCCCTTGTGCCCTGGCTAGGGGCTGACGGACCTTCCCTGTGAGGGCCCCAAACGGCAGGGGGGAGAACACGTCAGGCCCGTGGGCTGCACGGTTTGTGCTGCAGCCTCTTTCCCCCGCCGTGGATGCTGAGTGGCCCCCGAGCACGCACGTGAGGGCCGTGGCCGGACCTCCAGCGCCTTCTCCCCACACGGTGCGGCCGGCGGCGGGAGGACGCTGGAGGCCCGCGCCTGCTTGGGTGCGGTGTTGCGGTCTGTGTCTTCCCGGGTTCCAGCGTGTAAATGTGGCGCATTGGCAGCCGTCGGCGCTCGGCCCTCTTAGGCTGTGCCGGCGCCTTGCCCACCCTGCTCCCGGCGCCCCCATGGAATTCCCGCATGAACTGGGCTTTGTCTTCGGTCCGGGAGGAGGGCCCTCTGGTTGCACACGCTTTGACGTACGGAGAGGGTGTCTCACCCGACAGCCTGCCTGCCATGACAGGGGCACAGGAGATTTGTATTTGCTTTCCAGAAAAAGGGTGCAAGGCGACCACTGGGTGGTTTTTAGTTTAGAAGAATCTTATACGATTAATCCTAAAAAAAACCCATAAAACGGGAGAAAGTGCTAGAAAAGGTAAAAACCAAAAGAAGCTCCCGTGGGATAGCCAGCGCGTGAAAGCCCACCTGTGACGTGCTGTGTGTGTTTGTGTGCATGTGTGTGTGTGCGCACACGTGTGGGGCTCGTTCGCACTCCCGCAGGAGGGGCTCCGGCACACTCGCCGATGTGGGCGCACGAGCAGGGCTCAAGTCTCCTCTTCACTCCCGGCCTGTTTTCTGCCCGCCAGGCGGTGGCGTCCACAAGACCACCCGTGGACCCCGCCCAGCCTTGTCAGCGGCCCCCACCAGCTGCCTCTTCTACCTCGTCCCTCGCTCCCGCCAGCAGCTCTGGCCCGTCGCCAGCACGGGCCTCCACAGGGAACAGACCCTCCTCGGCAGCCAGCAAGTCACTGTCTCCAGTCACCTCCCGGTCCCCAGGGGCAGCCGTGTCAGCACCCCCGAAACCGCAGAGCCCAGCTCAGAACGCCGCCCCGCCCCAGGACAGCTCTCAGGATAAGCTGGCAGAACAGATAGCACTGGTAAGTGCGCTTAAAACCATCTCAAGAAGATTGTGAAATGTGTTCCAATTTGTGAAGCGCATTTGATTTTAATTTCTAAGGATGCGGCAGTTTGAAACTGAGCGCTTGGCAGTGAGGACGGTCGAACATAGTTTGTGGTCGGTTAGAAACCAAGGTTACAAGCAGGTTGTCTTTTTTTGCGTGTTTAAAAAACTTTCTTTAATGTTTATTTCTGGGAGAGACAGAGTGTGAGCAAGGGGGTTGGGGGGTGGGGGGAGGGCAGAAAAAGAGGGAGACACAGAATCCGAAGCAGACTCCGGGCTCTGAGCCTGACGCGGGGCTTGAACCCACGAACCGTGAGATCGTGACCTGAGCCGAAGTCGGACGCCCAACCGACTGAGCCTCCCAGGCGCCCCTCGCGGAGGTCGGCTCGGGAGAGAAGGTCCATTCTGTGCCGACATCACAGCCTGTGCTCGCTGTGGGCTGCGGGTGAGGGTCAGGAGGGCTGCCCAGGACGGCGTGGCCGTGGCCCAGCGCCTAGTTAGCACTTGCCGTTTGTGGGGTGACTAAGCGGTGGTGTTGTTAGACTTTGTCAGGGGAATCTAACCCGTCAGAGTTGGCAGGATGCCGCCGCCCCGGTGCTGCCGGCTGTCCTCTGTCAACCCTGTGGCCCTGTGTGGCCAGTCTTAGGCGATCGGTTTCTCCCCTCCCCGGTGGTTTTGGAGCAAGGGCCAGACGTGTGTCGTGTCCCTTGTAAGCGCTCTGACGCGAGCGTTGGCCTGTGCCTTGTGTCCTTGATTCTGGGATGGGGCGGGAGCCTTCGACCCTCGTGTCCAGTCTTGTCTTTCTTGCTGAGGCTTCGTGGACGCGGGGTCAGAATTAGCGGAGTTCGCTTCTGATCATGTGCCGGACGCCCCCTCCCCTGCGCTCCCGGCAGGAGAACCAGATCCATCAGCGCATCGCAGATTTGAGGAAAGAAGGCCTGTGGTCCCTCCGGCGACTGCCCAAACTGCAGGAGGCCCCGCGCCCCAAGTCGCACTGGGACTACCTGCTGGAGGAGATGCAGTGGATGGCCACGGACTTCGCCCAGGAGCGGAGGTGGAAGATGGCCGCGGCCAGGAAGGTGGGCGAGGCCCGGCGGCCGCATGGCCCGGCTCGAGTATGCCGCCGTGCGTGGTGGCACCTGGACCGGGTCTCGGAGGGGGCCGGCTCCTTCGCGTGAGGAACGTTTTGCTGTTGTCTGGAAAGCGACTGCCCTGTGGCTTCTTCCCGAGGGGCCGTCTTGGGAGTCCCGGTTGGATGGCCAGGGGCCAACGCGGTCTCCCGTGGCTCTGGGATTCGCGGAACGGGATGTAGGTTCCCTTTGTGGCCGGTCTGTCCCGGCACTTGGAGCGAGGATGCCCGGGGTGAAGCGGGGTGGGCGCCAAGCAGGCTCAGGGTCGGGAGTGGGCAGAGGCTGGTGAGTTGGTGGGCAGCTTGGGTCCCGGCCCTGCCTGGTCTTGTGGTCTGGTGTCCCCCCCCGGTTCTGGCGGAGGGCGGGTCTCCTCCTCACCAGTTCCAGAGCAGGCACCCCGTCCTGGGGCGCCGCCAGTAGAAGGCATTGCCGGTACTGGGAGTGTGGACAGGGACCAGAAATGTTAGGTCTCTGCATACGAGGCAGCTGTGTCCTTGCTCACGCGTAAGTGGCACCGGGCCCTGCTCTCACGCTGCCGCATCACCGTCTGTCCCTCAGGGCCAAGCTGTTCCCTTCTTCCCGCGCCCTCAGGCCTGGGGGGTGGTCCTGTGTGCCCTGCTGTTCACCTCCGTCCCCTCTGCTGTCCCCACGTAGGTTTGGTAGAGAGAACCCGAGAGCTTTGGAAACAGTGGGATGTGAGCATAAAAGGTCTTGAGTCTCGTTAATGGAATTTCAGGGAAACCTGACTGCTCCTTGGGCACATCTCACAGAGGAGGGTGGGCCTGAGCGTGTGGGCACCAGGTGGATGGGGCAGGTGGCAAGCCACGGAGCCCTGCGCTGTGGCTACGTGCTGCCCCTCTCACACGGCCCCGTGCCGAGGGTGTGATCAGACCAGGATGTCGCCCCGAGGAGTCTGTGTGTGGGTGGCCATCTGCAGTGTCCAGCTGGCCCCCAGCTTGGGGTCCCACAGCCGGGCGTGCTGCGGCTCGTAGTGTGTCTGTTTCAGGTTCCTTATCGGCACCTTTACTTTTTTTTAACGTTTGTTCATTTTGAGAGAGAGAGAGAGGGTGCAGGCGAGAGTGCGCCCGCGTGTGAGTGAGCTCACATGGCAAGCAGGAGGGGGAGAGGGAGAATCCCAAGCAGGCTTCACGCTGTCAGCACAGAGCCTGACGTGGGGCTCGATCCCACAAAGTGTGAGATCATGACCTGGGCTGGAATCAAGAGTTGGGTGCCCAACCCACTGAGCCACCCAGGTGCCCCTCTCAGCACCTTTTTCGAGGACTGCTGGGATGATGTAAGAGCATTTGTTCTAGAAAGCAGTTTGGGATTTAAAGCAAAAGCCTCGAAAAATATGAATCACCTCCCCCCAGCATGTTTCGTGCCTTGCAATTAAATACATCTTGCTGGGGCGCCTGGGTGGCTCAGTCGGTTAGGCATCCAACTCTTAATTGGGGCTCAGGTCATGATCTCAAGGTTTGTGGGATCGAGCCCCACGTTGGACTCTGTGCTGACAACTTTCTCCCCTCTCTCAAATGACTAAACGTTTAAAATACATGAGTGTATGTTGCTGCACTCGTGCAGCGGAAGGGATGCTTTTGTTACAAACGTTACTCCACGTTTGGTGGGAAGGTGTGAATCGCATGTCAGATGACGAAAGAAGGCTGTAACACAATTTGGCGTTCTTTCTGGAGAAAAATAAGCGTGGTTAGCAAACGGCACTTTGTGGACAGTCAAGTGGGGTGTCAGCGGGGTTTTTGCTGGTGCCGTGTGTGCCCCGTGCTCTCAGATCAGACAGAATGTGTGAGCTCCCAGCTGAGAAGTTCCTGCGCTGTGCGGACGCGCCTCCTGGGGCGTGACTCCAGGCTCTTGACCTTTCGTTTGCTAGCTCGTCAGGACTGTGCTGCGCCATCATGAGGAGAAGCAGCTTCGTGAGGAAAGGGGAAGGAAGGAGGAGCAGAACCGATTGAGACGAATTGCTGCCTCGACTGCCAGGGAAATAGAGTGCTTTTGGTCAAATATTGAACAGGTGAATCCTGAAATTTAAACGAAGTTTAAGTTAAACCTGACAGCACCGACTGTGCCTTCCGAGCACGCCTGACCGAGTGGCCCAGAGACCCAGGCGGGGAGAGCCCGCGGCGTGGTTGGCCGTGAGCGTGAGCGCACGGGCCCTCGTCTGCCGCCGTGGGTGCCGTGTGCTTCGCGGGGCTCCGAGGGGCTCTGCGGCGCTGCCGGCGCGTCCATTAGCGTGGGCGCTGTCCCGGGAGACGGCTCCGCCTCGCTTCCCGTCGCGGGCAGCGGGGCTCTCGCCACCTGGTGGGACGCGGGCAGTGGGCGGCTGCAGAGCGCCCGCAGCGCTGCGCCGAGAGCTCGGTCGTCAAGTGCCTCGGGGGGAGGTTGGGACGGCTGTGCTGTCAGACGCTGTGGCAGGACCTCCAGAAGCCCCCTCAGTGCCGTCTGTGTCCCGCTCTTTGTGCCTAGGTCGTGGAGGTAAAACTGCGAGTGGAATTGGAGGAGAGAAGGAAGAAGGCCTTAAATTTGCAGAAGGTTCCCAGGAGAGGTAGGACTCTCTTTAAAAGTCTTCACCGTTCCCGGCGCCGCGCTGGGACCCCGCCGGCCCGCTGCTGGCCGACGTGGCGGCACCCAGGGCGCTTGCACATTGGTCTGAGCATCTGCTCAGCCCGACACTACACGTCTGCCTGCGTGGCCGCTCTGCAGCTTAGCTCAACGCTCTGAGGCACCCCCGGGCTGGTCCGCTTTTGGGGTGCTCTCGGGATTGAGGGTCTGAGCCAGTCACCTGGGGCTAGGCCCGGACACTGGGCTGAGTTCTCCAAGGCACTCGCCCCCGGTGGGGCCACGCTGTGGCTGCTGGGGGGTCTCCGCGGCGCTCAGAAGCGGCTGCCCTGTCATCGGGCACTGGCAGATGCGGCTGCCCTGGGGGGCAGGGTGGCACGGGTGGCGTGACGGCCCTCCTCCTGTTGATGAGGAAGTCGAGGCAGAGCGGTGGCCTCTGCTCAGTCCTACGGCCGTTAAGATTGTAGAAATCACAGAAGACAGGCTTTGCCACCTAGCCTCCCTGTCCCTCTCCAGATCAGAGACGTCCGGAGAGCGGCCAGCGCACTTTGTAGGTACAGGGGTGCGGGCTGGCTCCCAGAAGCAAGGAGCGGAACTCACTCCTGCTGTCTTCCTCCCGTGGGGAGGTGGCAACAGGGTGCAGCCTGCACAGGCAGTGTCAGTGAGAGCGACTCATGTTCCCTGTCTCTAGGAAAAGAGTCGAGACCTAAGGGGCTTGATGTTTTGCCAGAAGCTTTCCTGGTAAGTTGAGGAGGGCTGCTGTACGGGGTGAGAGTGTGGAAGCCGTGCGCGTGAGACGTGGTGCCTGGGGTTCCTCCTCTTGTCTGGAGAAACGTGGACGCCTGCGTAGCGTGCCCTTCTGTTCAGAGTCGGTTCACTTTGGGGAAGATAAATGGTTCTTCTCCTTGTTAGGCTCCCATGGGGTGTTGATCTGGGGACATGGGAAGACGCAGGTGGGACTGTGGGGTTAGTGTCACCTACCTGCTGCCCAGCGCCTTTCCTGTGCCCAGACTGCTTGTCCTGGGCTCACCAGGGCCTTCCCGGGAGCACGCGAAATGGACGTTTCTGCTTCGGTGTCCTATTCTTTGTGAATTTTATTCTGTGTTTCAGGAGTCAGCACTGTCTGGAAGGAAAAGAAAAGCTAGCACATCCCTGACCGATGACGAAGGTCTGTTCCCCGGTACTCTCTTCGCCGTCTGTGTGACGAGCCCTCAGACTGCAGGCCAGGGGCATCCTCAGTGTAGTCAGGGTGCCCGGTGGCCCAGTGACTTGTGTCACAGGACCAGGCGCCTTGGAGGGTGGGGGAGGGGACGGTGGAGGAGGCAGAGTGCAGGACCTTTTGTGGATAGTTCGTTTGCGCGGAGGAGCCAGCTGGGAAGGGCGGAAGCTGGTGGAGAGAAAGCGTCGGCCAGTGACAAGGCCCCAGGGGGGCTCGTGTGCGGGTGGCGGGTGGGCCCGCAGCCACCCAGAGCCTGCCTCTGTTGGGGGTGAGTTGCGGGGTTCACGGAACAGCAGGCTGGGCAGTGGCTGACTGTCGTCTGAAACGGGCGATGACAAACGCAGAGCGACCCCGAGCAGCAGGCTGGTGGGTTCTGCGGCGGGGTCAGCCGACAGACGAAAAGTGTGACGTCGCTCCGTGTGCCGCTGGGGAGGTCTGTCGTGTAATGAACCGGGCTGTGTTTCGCAGCCCGAGGAGGGAGGTGAAGTGCGGTCCCTGGGTTCCTGCTCACTGAGGAAGCCTGCGCTCGCTCGCCTACCTCGAGGGGTGGAAAGGCCCAGCTCTCTGCTGGCTGGGCGAGACGGTGGCGGAGCCTGGTAGCGTCTCGTGAGCAGGTGGGAAGACGCCAGGAGGTCTGTTTCCCTGACACCTGGTGGGGGCCGTTTCAGTGGAGGACGAGGAGGAGACCATAGAAGAGGAAGAAGCCAACGAGGGGGCCGTGGACCACCAGGCGGAGCTGTCCAATTTGGCCAAAGAAGGTAGGCCTTGAGCGTGGTGCTGGGGGCGCTCAGGGCGCCGGAAAATGCACGGAAGTGCGTGTAAAATCGTGTGAGACCAGCGACCCGCCGGGAAGCACGCTGTGTGCCGGCGTGGGGGTCCCGCCGGGCAGCCTCGGCCCCGCTCGCCCCTGCCGTCTGCACACGCCGCCCGGCTCGCTTGCGGGACCGTGCGTAAATGGCATCGCGCGCCGGGCCTGTCGCTTCTTCGCCCAGCTCCTCCGTTCCCGGGCCTGTCCGGTGCTCGTGTGCCGCTTACGCCTCACGGGCTCTCCCTGCCGAGCCACGGCCCCGGGCGCGAACATGTCACTGACTCCCTGCTGCGTGCTGCCGGGCGTTCCGCTTGTCCCCCGTTCTGCCTCCGCGCGCTGCGGGAGCGCCCCCGTGGCCCATGCCCACGCACGGGAGGCGGGTTGGCCGGTGCGCACCACGGTCCGCCGTGCAAGGCCGGCCGGGCTTGGGCTGCGGGTTCCTTCCAAGCCCCTCATGTCAGGGCGCCGGACGCTGTCCCGCCGGGGTGCTTCTGCCGAGCCGGTGGGCTCCTCTTTTCCGTTTTGGTTTTGGGCTTCCTTTCTCTGTCATCTTGTGGGTGGTGTTTGTTTATGGCACACGTGCGTCCTTCGTGGTTACTGTGCCGTGGGCACCTCCTGGCTCGTGTGTCTTCATTCTCCTCATGGGACCTTCTGAAGAACAGGCATTCTAAATCTTGGCGCACTTGAATTTATCTGCTTTCAAAAACCCTGTTTTAGCCTCAGGATCACGAGGACGTCTCCCTGTTTGTCTACAAGGTTCTGATTTTAGTTACGTGTTGATGTCTTTGAACCGTCAAGAATAGCATCTGTCTGTTGTGTGAAGACTGCGATTTTTTTTTTTTTTTTTTTTTTAAATCCCAAAACAGATCACAGCTGTCCTGGCGCCCTTTGCCAAGCGGGTCCTTGCTAGCCGGTTGTCCCAGTCTGCTCAGCCCACTCCCCTGCCCCGGCCCTGTGCTCCCTCTGAGAACCAGCTCCCCTGCCCCCCCCACCCCGTACCCCCCGTGAAAACTGGCCCCCGTCGCCCCCCGGCTCCGTGCCCACTCTGAGAGCCACCTGGCTCCCTCC
Source organism: Leopardus geoffroyi (assembly GCF_018350155.1). Lineage (NCBI taxonomy): Eukaryota > Metazoa > Chordata > Mammalia > Carnivora > Felidae > Leopardus > Leopardus geoffroyi. Next base: position 1,058,689 of record NC_059339.1, on the reverse strand, counting down.
CCGCATCCTTCTCAGGGCAGCCTCGGCTGTCTCCGGCTGATTTAGGGTACGCCTCTGATTGGCTCATCAGGCTTCAGAGGAAAATTGGTTGGGAATTTTGATACGAACGTAGTTGAGCCGGCGGGTGATGGCGGAGAACTGCATCCTTACCAAGTTGAGCGTTTCTAACCTCTGATTGTGGCGCGTCCCCGATCACACAGGTCTCGGTCAGGAGCTGCCGGGCACGTTTTACGATTGCGTGTTTTTTGTTAGATTTATTTCTAGGCGTCTTAACCTTTTTTGAAGTTGCAGCGAGGAATGCGTTTGTTGGCGTTGGGAGAGCCGCGGCCGCGTGACAGGATGTGACGTGCAGCGGCTCCGCCCGGCTCACGATCGCTCCATGGCGCGTTCCCTTCCCCGCCGCGGTGCGACCACTCTTCCTGGGGAGTCTCCGCCCCGTCTTTTCTCCTCCTGCAGTGGCACACAGAGTCGGGGGGGCTGGTGCCGGGCGCCCTGGCTCACTCGCGGTCCTAAGTGGCAGCGCCTCGCTCCACCGCGCAGTCAGGCGCTCTGGCTCTTCTCGCGTCTCCCCGGTTCCCTTCCCGCATCCTTGCTGCCGTGGCTTTCTGAGCTCGGTGTCACCTATAGCTCGGAGTCCGTGTTGGTGCCGCACCGTGGCGCCTCTGCCAGCGTGGGTGGGTCACGGGACCTGGCAGGGGTGGGGGGTGGGGTCCGTTAGGGTGAGCTCTTCCTGCAGAAGGTATCACCGCTGTTGTACCTGCTATTCAAAACGGTTTTTGCTCTATTTTTGTTTGACTTTTATTTGATGTTTCATATTTTTATGTATCGCCAGTTTTTTTCTATCAATTGTGTTTTTATAGTTACACTTACTAGTTTATAGGTTCTAGTATGTATTATTTTAGAAATTTAAAAATTTTTTTATGAATAAAAGTTGAGTTTCTTAGTCTCATTTCAAAGATTCTCATTTTTATAAAGAAAAGTGTCTTAGAGCTCGTGTCAGTAATGGGCAACAGTTACTCTTTGGAAAACATCAATGTGTCTTTAGAAAGTATGTATTTTTTTCCAAGGAGGTAAAGCCAAGAAGCGGAGAACCTGTGAAGAAGGCCCTTTCCCCTTTGCCGCGGCCCTCCCTCTGCATCTTCTTCCCAACTGCCTGTCACCCCTGATGTAAACTAACCCCTCTTCTCCCCGCAATCCTTTCCAGCCGAATTGCCCTTAATCGATTTGATGAAGTTGTACGAAGGAGCTTTCCTGCCCAGTTTCCAGTGGCCGCAGCCGAAGCCTGACAGTGAGGAGGCGAGTGAAGAAGAAGGTCTGTGTTCAACCTTTAAAAAACTGAAAAACTGAGCCTTAAAGCAAAAGCCAAAACACGTAGGGGTTTGAGTTGCCTTCGTTTTCTTTTACTCTGATGGAAGAAAAAGTTGCAAGTGTGTTTGACGTATAATTTTCTGTTGATGTGGTTTTGTTAAACTTTATGCTGTATTTAGCTTATTTATCTTGAGAGAGAGAGAGAGCGAGCGAGCGCGTGCAGGCTGGGGAGGAGCAGAGAGAGAGGGAGAGAGAATCCCTAGCAGGCTCTGCACTGTCAGCATAGAGCCCTACATGGGGCTCGATCCCACCACCTGTGAGATCGTGACCTATGCAGAAATCAAGAGTCAGCCGCTTAACTGACTGAGCCACCCAAGCCCCACTGTTTTTATTTATTAACTTGGTAAGATTTCAGAATACCCGATCGAGTTGTGAACAGCATAGAAATATTTTTCTCAGATTTGTAAAAGTCATTGTTTTATAGGCTTAGAATTCATCATATATATTCAGGCTACGCTAGTTTTGACTTTTTTTCAGTTTTATTAGACATTCCGAACAAACACACAGGCTGCACCAAAAAAAAGCCTACTTTGTCTTATTTTCATTCTACTTGCTCTGATCCACAGATACGGATTCCCGTGAGCAGAGAGGCTAGGGGTGGGCAGGACCAGAGGGAGGGCTGGTGGCCTCCTTGCTTGCTGAGTTTCCCTTTCTTGGTGGTGGGGGATGATCACTAAGCCCTTAGATACCTGTAAATCTGGTGACGCCACCTCCTAGTCGCTACAGAGACCTTCATTCTCCGTTTTCACGCAACAGCTTTCCAGAGTGGTTCTACAGCTGGTAGCGTCCTAGGAATTTCTACCCACGTATTTGGTCGGTGTTGTTAGGTAGTAGAACGGATCGAAGACAAAACATCTACTGCATTTGAAGTATTTGGATTCTGTCAGCTCGTTCCCTTTTTATTCTTTCCATCATAAAACTCTCGCAGCGGCTACAGACCCGTTTTTCTGTTCACAGATGTGGAAGACTGCCCGGCTGAGAGCCGGAAGGACGTGGTTCTCATCGACTCGCTGTTCATCATGGACCAGTTTAAGGCTGCGGAGAGAATGACTATCGGGAACCCTCACACAAAGGACATCGCGGAGGTGACCGCTGTGGCCGAAGCTGTCCTGCCCAAGGGCAGTGCCCGGGTCAGCCCCACGGTGAGGCACCGAGCTGCCCCCCGGGGGCGGTGTCTTGGTGAGGCCGAGAAAAGGCCGCGACTTCCCTGTAACTGTTCCAGATGCAGAGGTTGGCTGTCAGGCAGAGCGAACACTGCTCTTGCTTCCCTAGGTCTCCTCTGTGGTCCTCCTGTAGGCCCACCGAACGACTGATTTGACTTCACTGCGGAGAAAAGTGTCTAACGGGTAGTTTGAGGAGTATTTGGCCTGTGTGTTGCTGCAGGTGAAGTTGAACGCCCCATCTCTGTTGTATGGCGTGCTCAGAGATTACCAGAAGATCGGCCTGGACTGGCTGGCCAAGCTCTACCGGAAGAGCCTCAATGGTATATTGGCAGACGAAGCCGGGCTTGGTAAAACTGTGCAGATCATTGCTTTTTTTGCCCACCTGGCTTGCAACGAAGGTAAGATTTTGTTGTTTTGAGGACCGTGTATTCGCTAAGACCGACGGTGGGCAGTGCGTCGGGCTGGAGGGTGGGGAGTGTGGCCTGTCTTCCCCTGCTCCACTGCCTTGCGCTCCGGTCCAGGACCCAAGAGACCAGGGCTCAGAAATACGCGTCGTCTGAACAAGCAGAAAACTCGTTTGCGGTCCGCGCTAGATTGAGCAACTCACTGTACCTCAAAATCTGACACGGTGACGACCCACTGGACCGGGTGACCCCTGTGTCCCCCGCCAGTCGGGACCCGTGCCTTCCCTGGGCTGCGGTGCCTGCACCCCTGCCTCCCGACTGGGCCTGCTGCCTGGCAGTGCCTCTGCTCCCCTGCCTGAGTTCCTCAGGGAGCGGCTCACGGGCCTGGTGAGGGTTCGGGGGCCGGACCACGGCGGAGACCCCGGCCGCTTCCTCACGCCTGACTCTTTGGACTCAGACGTCACCAGTCAGGCCCCGCGGCCTCTGTAGCAGCACGTTCAGGGGCCGGCCCCCACTCACTACTCTCCACCTGGCCTGTGGGTCAGGAGCTTTCTTGTCCCCAGCTCTGTGCCTTTGAGGGGGCTGTAGAAGGGCACGTGCCTGGTGTCTTTAACATAGGACAGGGGCTTACATACAAGTGAGTCTGGGACAAACAGCGTGGTGGTCACGGGCACTAACCCCCCCCCATGCAGACAAAAACCCGTGTGTAACTTTGACTTCCCTAAAACTTCACTGAGGATATAGTTAACCGTTGATCGGGGGCTGAACCTACGAACAGACGACCAACGCTTATTTTGTGCATATGTTACGCAGCGTGTTATTAATGATAAAGTGAGCTAGAGGAAAGAAAACGTCAAGGACATCATCAGGAAGAGGAAACAAAGTATCATGTGTGTTGAGAAAGATCCGTGTGTGAGTATGTGAACCTGTGTGGTTCACGCTCAGTTCACACTCATGTTGTTCCCGGGTCGGCTGTAGTGTTTCTCTTGGAAAGGAAATGTTCTGATTCCAGACTAAACGGGGCTCCTGGATAGCGGAGCAGACATGTTCTCTTCCTCTTCACGGACCTTTGGAAGCCAGGAGGAGGCTCATTAAATTAGGGAGGTGGCGTCCTGCCGTGGGGCGCATGGAGACCTGGGGGGATGCGGGTGTGGACAGGGCTTGTTCCCTCCACTCGGGGTGGTCCCCCCGCCCCGTCTGCCTGCTTGTGGTGCACTCCCCTCACCACCACTAGTACACGCCTGTTCTTTGCCCTGTGTTTGGAAAGATTGATCCAGCTCAGTCAGGTTTTAAATACAAACGGATCGACGTCAGGGCTCCTTCCTTTCTCGCATTAATCGGTTCTGGATTTTGCCCCAGCTCCAGAGTCTCCAGCTCTCAGGTTCTGATAGCCCGCTTCCCCCTCAGCACGCCACCTGGCCTCGCTCTCTGGGCGTTGAGGTGAAAGGGGTGTTGGTTACCATGTTTGTAATAGTAAGAAATTGGAAGCAGACAGCGCTTCCAAAAACGGGCTTTTGTTCCATCGGCTGAACGAACGAACGGATCAGTCAGTCCTTTGCACGCTCGGCGTTCGCGTGGCGCCTGTGCTGCTGCGGGCGCTGGGCTGTGCGGGAAGGGCAGCAGTGAGCTGCAGTGAGCGCCCGCCCTGGGCGCCTGCAGAAAACCAGAAGTGCAACTGTATTCTGAATGCGGGTCTCTTAAAAGCTCTTGGTTCTCGCGGTGGGGAAGGGCACCCGGGGTTGACGTGCGTCTCTCCTCCTGGAGCGCGCCTGGCGCAGAGCTTTTATCCACTTCTGTGATTTCTTCGCGAAGCGGTCGTTTGCATTCTCATTCACCTTCCTCTTGGGCGGATCTTCTCGGAACCGGAGGGGACACTGTGCACGGGGCGAGCACCGGTTGCAGACATGCGCGCTGCATGCCGTTTTCTCGAGTCTTCTGTTTCCGCCTTCTGACCTGGTTTGTGTTTCGTTTGTAGCACGGAAGTTGGCGTTTGTCACGTACGTGTTATTCTAATACTTGAAAACGTTATTCGGAGGACCGAGCGGAAGCGGAGGGTTTGGGGCAGTCCAGTAGCCGGGCCGGGTCCGCACACGCCTCTCGTGTCCTGAGCAGGGTCCCCGTACAGGAGAGCTCTGCCCTGCGCCCGCAGTGCGCTCACTCTACCCGGTCCTCCTTCGGCAGCTCCCTGTCGAGTCTCCCCAGTCCAGGGGCACTGGCTGAGCGGGGGGGGGGGACGCCTGTGCGTCATGCCCGGGCACTTTGTGCGCGTGCCTGCCGTGCTTCCGTGCTCGGCACGGCGCCGGGTGCCTGCTTTCTGTTACAAAAAAAGGGTGAGGCTTTCTGTTACAGACGAAGGTTCTGTCTCTCCTCTCTCACATAGGCAATTGGGGCCCTCATCTCGTGGTCGTGAGGGGCTGTAGCATCCTCAAGTGGGAGCTCGAGCTGAAGCGCTGGTGTCCCGGGCTCAAAACCCTCTTGTACGTGGGCAGCCACCGAGAGCTGAGAGCAAAGAGACAGGTAGGTGGGTGGATGCGTGGAGTACGTCGCACAGGAGGGTCTCCGTCTGTGCGGAAGGCAGATTTTGGGGTGTCAGGCGAGCCTTCTGGCGATTCCTGATTTGGAGCCCCCTAAACGCACAGATGCCCCGTGAGGAAAGCCCCCGGGCGAACGGGCACCCTCGTGCCCGGAATCGGGGGCCGTCCCTTCCCTGCTGCCTGCACGCCCCTGAGCAGCGTAAGCCCAGCGAGAACTTGTGCCACGCACGCCCTGATGCGCGTGTGGTAAATGCTCACCGGGCTCTGCCGACAACGCGGGCCAGCTGCCGGGACACCTGCCCTGTGCCGTCTGGCACCGGATCCTGAGTGAAAGTGTACTAGACGGCACTCTCACTGAAGCTGACACGCTGCCTCGTTGTCAGACCATGACGTTGAGTAGTAGTTACTGGAAGAGTGAGTATTCTGGGATGTATTCACGTACCGTCGCTGGTCGTTAGCTCATTTTTGAAAAGCCTGTGACGCAGTCAGTTGCGGTGCGGACATGCGGACGGCCCGTGACATTTTCCGTGCGGTGTCCCCACGGATGATGGAACAGCTGGTTTCCCTCCATGGTTCTCCGTGGTGACCCGTCTTCCGGGACCGGTTGTTAACGCCTCAGAGCAGCTTCTCGGGTTGTGTCTGCAGTACGGTCGCTCCCAGAGGAAGAGCCCGGGAGGACCTGTGCCGTGTGCCGTGTGCCGTAGCGGCCGGCGGTCCGGAGGAGCGGGGTGGCGGGATGGGGCGGCGGCACGGGAGGCGCCGTGCGGGCCGTCTTCCCGCAGGGGAGGCGTGCTCGCGGCCGGGTTCTTGTGCCACAGGAGTGGACGGAGCCCAACAGCTTCAACGTGTGCGTCGCGCCCTACAAGCACTTCTTCAGGGGCTACGCGTCCTTCACGCGGGTGCGGTGGAGGTGCCTGGTCATCGACGAGATGCAGCGCGTCAAGGGCATGACTGAGAGGCACTGGGAGGCCGTGTTCACCCTGAAGAGGTGGGACCCGCCCCCGCTCCCGCCCCAGGGTTCTGGTCGCCGTGCCCGTGACGCGAAGCAGGCCGGCGGGTGCGGTCAGCTGCACGGGGGTTCCCTTCGCCCTGATGGGCGTGTGGGGCCGCGGGTCCCGAGGCGCTCGTGTCGTCCGGTCCGTCCCCGGGGCGCGCACTTACCCGGACTCCGTGACCCCGCCCTGCCTTTCCTCTCGCGTCCTCGGGGGCGGCGAGGGCTCAGCCGTGGCCTGTGCTCGCAGCCAGCAGCGCCTGCTCCTGATGGACGCGCCGCCGCACAACACCTTCCTGGAGCTGTGGACCATGGTGCACTTCCTCATCCCCGGCGTCTCCAGGCCCTACCTGCACCCGCCGCTCAAGGCCCCGAGCGAGGAGAACCAGGACTACTACCACAAAGTGGTCATCCGCCTGCACCGGGTGGGCGCCGTGGGCCGGGGGGGGGAGGGCGGCGAGGGAGACGACGGGAGGGAGACGACGCAGCGTGCTCTCGTGTCTCGTCCAGGTGACCCAGCCCTTCATCCTGAGGAGGACGAAGAGGGACGTGGAGAAGCAGCTGACGAGGAAGTACGAGCACGTGCTCAAGTGCCGGCTGTCGAGCCGGCAGAAGGCCCTGTACGAGGACGTGATCCTACAGCCCGGGTGAGCGGGCCCCCGGCCGAGAGGGCGCGCGGCCTGCACCCCGTGCCCTCCCTGCTCCCCGGGCTCACGGCAGAGGCCGGCGAGGCACGCGCGCTCCGACTGGGCGGCTCGGTCTGTGACGGCCCGAGGGGACAGGTGGTGACCGGGGTGCCGCCCTGAGGCTGCGCATGCGGGTCTCGGTGGGGCTCAGGGGGCCCAGCGGGGCACGGTGTCCCCGTGAGACCGTTGTGCGCGCCACGTCCTCGCCAGCAGAGTCTTCAGGATGGCGTCTGCGTGCAGCTTGTTCTCCCGGGCTGGTTCTGGAAAAACCCGAGGCCGGAACGTAAGCATGCGTTCTTGCGCCCCGGGACAAGGTCTTAGTCCCTGACGGGTGGCATCGGTGATGCTGCAGGGGAGAGGAGGAGCCGCAGAGTCCTCCTGCCCCGGCCGTGCCCCGGGGACCGGCCACCTTCTTTCGCGTCCGGCAGCTCCTCTCTCGGGTGTGACTTCGGGTTACGGAGAGCGGGGTCCATGGAGGGCGCTGTCACGCCCGCGGGGGGAGACCCGTCCTTCTCTGTGGGGCTCCCCTGGCATTCCTTCACCGGCAGCAGACGGTGCCCTCAGGACGTCTGGGCCGTGGGCGTGCTGGGCTCGCCTTGGCGGGGGTGGCGCCGGTCCTGCCTGCGGACGTGGGAGGATGGCGACTGCAGACCTGGGCTGTGGCGTGGCTCCTGCTCCTCGTAGAGCAGTGGGAAGTGACTCTTCCTCTTCGTGTCCGTGGACCTCTTCTTCCCTGAATCTGTCCAGTCACACGGGAGGCGTCGAGCACACCTGTGGCCAACCCCACTTTAGCTCCCGATGACGGACGTGCCTCGTTGCACGTTGACGCGACGGTCTGGGGTCCTCGAGCGGGCTCTGAGCTTTGCTCTGGTCACTCGGCGGCAGGCCGGGTCTCAGTTCTTGCCGTCTTCCGGTGCGCCCTCCCCTCGGCAGACCTCGTCTCCCCCTCTTTCCTGGGGGCCCTGCACACCTGCCCGTGTGAGCCTCTTCCGCTCCAGGGCTTTATTTCCGGGGTCCTGGGCCTCGCTTGTGCTTCGGCATTTTCTTCTGAGATACGTCCCTCGTACCGGCCCTCGTGTAGACAGGGGGCGCCTTACACGTTCTCCTCCCCCTCTCCAGACTCTGCTCTCCGGAGCCCGGCTTGCAGACCGTGTACCTGTCCCTGTCCCTGCCCGGCCGCTTTGCTGGGGCCCGTTTCTTTGTGGCCGAGAGCGGCTCGTGTGGGGTTCTGCTGACTTCCAGCACAGCCCGCCAGCTGGCCACGTTCTCCCGCGGCCGCTTCGGTTATCCCTTGAGGGATATATCCTTGAGCGCCCGGTCTCGTGAGGGCGTCCCCAGAGCACCTTTTGTCTAGACTTCCCTGTCCTCGGACGCAGTAGCCCATCACCCCGATGCCCATCTGGAAGTCTGGCATCCTCCCTGCCACTTCTTGTCCTCTGTCTTGTTGCCTCTGCTCCCGGGTCTCTGAGGACCAGCCTGCCCTCCATTCGGTCTCCACGGCTCCTTCCCACACCTCCTGGGGACACCGCGCCCTCTTCCTCACCCTGGGGGTCTCCAGCCACTGTGTTTCCCACATGGGCCTGGCCTGGCCTGCGGTTGGCCTGTGTGTCTGCCTTCATGGCTGCAGGGCCAGGGCTGCTGTCCCACCTGGGGGGCCCTTCCTCCCCCGGGTCGGGTGCTCTCGCCCTGGTGCCTGCCCTTGCTTTACGGCACTCGTGACTGTGGGGGCAGAAACACATCAACCGCTGCCCATTTAGAGTGTCATTCTCCCCTGGGAGGGGTGGCTGGGACAGCTGTGTGCCCATTCAACCCTCCCTCCTGGCGCTCTGCCTCCCGGCTGGTTTCAAGGGAACGGTGAGTGGCTCTGAGAGTCCTGACTGCCTGGAGGACAGTTGGGACGTGAGTGTTCCGGGGGGACTGCTCACCCAGACCTGGCGAGGACGTGCCGGCTGTGCTCCTGCGGTCAGCAGTGTCCATGGCGCCCACACTAATGCCCGTGCTGGTGTTTCTTCCCGAGAGCAGGACACAGGAGGCGCTGAAGAGCGGGCACTTCGTGGATGTGCTGAGCATCCTGCTGAGGCTGCAGCGTATCTGCAACCACCCGGGGCTGGTGGAGCCGCGGCTCCCGGAGTCGTCCTACACGGCGGGGCCCTTGCGGTACCGCTCCGCCTCCCTCGTTCTCCAGGCACTCGACGGAGACTCCCGGAAGGTCTGTGTCCGCTCGACACCCGCAGCAGGCGCCCTGTGCGCAGCACTGGGGCTGGGAGGTTGCTTTCGGCGTGCTCGGCCCGCGCTGGGGACTCGCCTTCCCCTGATGCACGGTCTGCGCCCTGGGTCGGCCCGGGAGGGACGAGCCCGTGGCTTGACGGCTGCAGAGGAGGGGCTCCTAGCGCCACGTGCGCTCTTGGGCCGTTTGCAGGGAACTCAGGGCACCACTACGGGTGCCCGTTGGGGATGCACGCTGGCGTCTCCTAGGCGAGCGCCTGTCACGCGCCGTCTCACGCCTCGGGTGGGTCCTGTGCCCGCGTGTGTGTGTTTGCGGGAACCTGGCGTTCTCCGCGTGCCCCCCACCCCACGCGCTGGCTGGGGGGCTTTGGGCTGAGTCTCCCTTGGTGGGGGGCGGGGAGGGGCGTGACCGTGCCCTTCCTGTGTGCGCTGTGTGTGTGGGATCCACGGGAAGAACCTGACGCTGTGCCTGGTGTCCCAAGAGCTTGGTGTAGGTCACATTTTACCATTTTCTCTCCCTTGTTCAGTGAGCACTGAGGCCTGCTAGGGGCCAAGCAGTTTTCTAATCACTGAACAGCAGCGAGCAAGACGCCAGCACCCGGTCTGCTTCCATCTTTTGTGTCTGGCTCGCTTCGCCGAGCGTACTGCTTTCAGAGTTCATCCGTCTTGTGGCGCACGTCAGAATTTCCTTCCTGCTCGAGGCTGAATCGTATTCCCTCTGCAGGTGGAGCGCGGGCTGCTCACCTGGTCGTCCGTTAAGGGACGCTTAGCTTACCTCCACGGTTTGCCCGCCGTGAGTCGTGTTACTGTGGATGCTCAAGGAGCAGCTTTGTGTGGACGCAGATTTTGTGTTTCTCGGGCACGCGTCTAGGTGTGCGGTTGTGGGGCCACGTGGCTCCTCCGCGTTAACCTTTTGAGGAGCGGCCAGGCTGTTGGCACATCCCCCTGTGTGTTTGAGGGTGCGGGGGGCTCTCCGGCACCTGCTGTCCATTCCCCTTGTCGACGTCGCGATGGGCACGAGGCCGTGTTTCCTCATTAGAGCACAGGTGAGGGGGTCTGCCCCCAGCTGGAGACTGAGGCCGTGCTCCCGCCTGTGCAATGCGTGTCTCCAGGGCTCCAGACCGAGCGGTGTGGCACGCACCCACCTCCGCTTCCCCGGTGCGCATGGTTCTCTGCCCGAAGGCTCCCCTTCTCGATGAGGGCTGGCACTCACGCTGTCTGGTCTCTCTCTCTCCTCTGCTGAGTCCGTTCTGTTCCTCAGCACTGTCTTCTCCATTCCCACTGGCACTTGAGATGGTCTTAACGGCGGGGAAACTGAGGCATGCTGGGGTCCGGTGGCCCACCTGAGCCTCGGAGTAGCTTCAGGGAGCCTCCCGGGGAGCGTGGCCACCTGGGCCTGGCAGTCCTGTTTGAGACGTGCCTGGGTTCCCATCTTTCTCCTGCCTCGTGGAGCAAAACTTTTTTTTTTCTAGGAAGCGGATCTCTCTGTATTTGATCTTATCGGTTTGGAGAATAAAATGACCCGCCACGAAGCGGAACTGCTGTGTAAGAAGAAGGTGACGCGGAAACTCATGGAGGAGCTGTTCGCCGCACCGCTCCCGTCGGGCAGGCCGGCGGCTCTCAGACTGAAGCCCAGCAGGTGTGTGGCGTGAAGCGCTGCCTCCTCACCAAAGCCCTTGCTTGGGTCCGGGCCGGCCCCCGATCAGCCATCGGGTCGGTGATGCGCCCCCCCCCCCCCCGCCGAAGGGCCCAGCCCCATCGCCCCTCAGGATGCCTGCTGTGGGTCCACACGAGGACCCGAAGGTGGCTGGGGATGAAACAGCCACGGGATGAGGATCCTCTCACTGGGTCGCCTGCTTCTGGAAGCTGGCCTGGCATCCTTAGTGTCTGTGGGGGCAGCTTGTGCACGTGGCATGCGTGGGCAGTCCGTACCCCCGGGCAGGGCAGGGCGGTGTGGCCCTTTGCTCTCCTAAGAACAACCTGGTGGCGGTTCAGCAGCATTGGGACGTGGGAGGGGACCGTGTGGAGAGGAGGTCGGGGCGGGAGGTCAGGCTGGATCTGCCCAGCGCGTACCGTGGTGGCCGCTGTTTGGGACAGAGGGTGCACCGTGGGCAGTGTGTGGTCGGGGGGGGACGTGGGGGTGGGCAGAGGGCTCCGCCCCTGGCCGCGGCACAAGGACCCCTGAAGAACATCTGAGTTGATTTTGCAGGTGCCGCGTGGCTGGGAGGGGCAGGACATGTTAGATGATGAAGTGGAAGCAAGTGGTTTAAGATGCGCTAAATCTAGCAAGTTGGAAATCCGCGAAATCTTCTACTCGGGCGGCAGATGAGAAAGAAGCGAGAAAACAGGGAGCTTAGCAAGAAAGGGACCAGTTCTGCAAAATGGCACCTGTTCTCGTTGCCTGTGGTGCACGTGCCTCCCTGGGCACCCGGAGCCCGCCCCCCTCCGCCCCCCCCCGCCCCCCTCCGCCCCCCCCCGCCCCCCTCCCTTAAATACACGACGGGCCAGCAGAGCTGCCGTCCTCGGGGGCCAGCCCGGCTTCGTTTCGTGGCTTTCTGTTGGCTGCCTCCAGCTCTTACGTTGCACAGGGGTGTAAGCGTCTAGGATTTGCGTGGTTACGGTCTTCCAGGCAAAAGGGACGTGAAGAACACATCGCGTGTGGTGGCTGTGGGAGAGGTCCCCTGTTGTGGTTTCATCCCCGTCGCCTCCAAGGCGCCCTGGCTGCTTCCACCGTGACCTGTGCTGCCTTGTCACTTGACTGTTGGAGGTGGCTCCCCCGAGCCCCTGCTCCGCTCACACTGCAAGCAGTAGCGTTGAGGCTTTTGAACGTTAGATGCACACGTTCACCGTGTCCCCCAGCCTCAGGGTAGACGGTGCCACTTTGTGTGCTGAGGGTGGTCGATGCCTCCCCGCCCCTGTGCTGAGCTGCTCGTTCCAGCCGCACCGGGAGTGGACCCTCGCCATCTCGGGGCAGGGCAGGGGGGTGGGGCGCGGGCCCTCCGTGTCTCAGCGGCACACACGCCTTCTCGCCAGGTTGTTTCAGCCAGTGCAGTACGGCCAGAAGCCCGAGGGTCGCACCGTGGCTTTCCCCAGCGTGCACCCGCCCAGGACGGCGGCTTCCGCCGCGGCCACCGCCGCTCCGCAGGGCCACGTGCGAGGACGGCCACCGATTGCTACGTTCTCTGCAAATCCGGATGCGAAAGGTAGGCCTCGTGTGCTGGCGCGCCCTCGGTGAGACCGCGGCTCTCTGTGGATGTGCTTCCTCGGCTTCCCCTGCCCCTCTGCATGGGCGGCCGTGGCTCTGGACGGGAACGGGCCGCCTGCTTCCGCTCTGCGGAGGACCTCGCGTAGCTCGCTCGTGACTTTCAGGCTTTTTGGTTTGTTGAAACTGGAGTTTCTCCCCCGCAACCCCCCCCCCCCCCCCCCGCCAACCCCGAACAAGACATCGCGGTGTCAGTCAAGTCACTGTGGGCGTGCTGACGCACATGTGCCCTGGAGAAGGCTCTCAGCCATGCGGGGAAGCGTGGGTCCAGGGTTGTGTGTGACACCTCAGGAAGGCCGCTCGTGCTCGGGGTCGCTTCCGTGGCCCGACTGTCGCCATAAAGAAGGGGCGGGTCAGCTGGCAGGAGGCGACTGTCGGTGTTGCAGCTGTAGTCACTGGGTCCTCAGCGTCTGGCCAGGGCTCACGGCTGCACTCGTGCTGGGGTGGGGGGGGGGGGTGGGCTCCTGTGGGACCAGCCGACCCCTGGCACCCCGTGTCCTGTGGCAGCAGACCTCGGCAACCAGCGCACAGCGGACACAAAGTTAGGGTTCTCTCACCCCGTAGGCCGCACCCCGCCCTCTCTGCAGGGAGGGTTTCTCCCTCCAGAGACGGTAGATGTTTGCTTTGCTCCTTCGAGACTCGGGTTTGAAAACACTGCGTTTCGTGAAGAACCTCTAACGGCTTTGCACAAACCAACCTTATCGATTGCAGTGGCGGCAGCCCCGTTTCAGACCTCCCAGGCCTCCGCCGGCGCGCCGAGACCGCCCGCCTCGACCTCCAGCGCAGCACCTAGCGCGGCCCATCCTGCGAAACCGCGGGCCCCGCCCCCGCCCCCGCCCCAGGCCCCCCCGCACCCGGCCGGGCAGAGCGCGCTGCCTCCGGGGCTGGTGCTCACCTCGCAGGCCCAGGCGCGCCTGCCCAGTAAGTGGCCTCGCCCCTCCCGTCCCGCCGCGTCCGGTCAGCGTGTGTCAGGAGCCTTGCCGTCCCCTCTGTCTCCCTGACCCCGTGCCCGGGTGCTGCCTTTCTCGCCACGCTGTCGTTTCTGGCCCTGAGTGTGCGGGGCCCGCGTCCAGGGCCCGGGCCTCCCCCTTCCTTTTGCCCGACCCCCCTGCCCCCCTTCCCCCCCGCCCCCCCCCCCAACCCCCCACCGGGTGTCGGCTCTGCTTCCGTCCTGCGCGTGCTCTGCTGCTGTGCCGGTGGCCCCGCTCCTGCTCCGCACCGGCCGGGGGCTCGCTCCCTCGGCCGCAGGGCTCAGCCCGTGAAGCGGGTGGCACCAGAGCGACAGCACGGAGGGCACTGGTGGCGGTTGCCGAAAACCAGCCTGGTTTTTACTCTCGCTTAGTGTCACCTTGAAGCCTGGCGTGAGTTACTGCTCAGCTGAGGCATCTTGTAATGATTTGGTGATGGAAATGTCACGATGTTACTTAATTTCCTTAGAACGGTTTATCGTGTTCGGTGTCGTTAACCCATTTCCAAATCTTGCACGCGTCCCTGCTCATCGTGCTGTGGGATGCGTCCTAACTGAGACAGTCGTAGGCATCATCGTTTCTCACACGCCCCGTGAGCACTTGGTGTGTGGGTGCAGCCAGTGTCGAGACCTCTCTGGGAAGCTGGGCGAGGGCACGTCGTGAGGAGGCCCCCAGTTCAGCTAGTCCCTCGTGACGAGGCCTCGTTCCGCTGCCAGCACATAGAGCGGCTGTCTTGGCGAGCCGCCTGAGGGAGGGACATTTCCGTTTGTCGGGGCCAGGCGTGCGGGGGGCCGTGCCACAGGAGCTGAGCTCGGGCAGAGTCCCCCGCCGCCCTCCTCTTTGCATGGAGCAGGGCCGGGCGTCCTGTCCACACACACTTCTCCGCGCCTCCTCCTGTCCCTCCTCTTCGCTGCTTTCCGGGGGCAGGACGTTCTCCTCCTCTTCCGCTAACTGTTCTCTGTACGGTGTCGCTAATCGTTCTGCCGTGGGCTTCCTTGGGGGCAGCGGTTAGTGTCCATCATCGACCACCGGGGGTCGGAGCCCCGTGCGCCCCGTGCCCGTTCACTGCCCGAGGGCAGCACCTCCCTGAGTTGGGTGCACAGGACTGTGTCCGAGTTACGTTTTCAGAGCCCGTGTTCTAAGCAGTGTCGAGTCTGGCATTTTTCAATCAACGTTCTGGATCGAATCCTACAGTCTAGTTCCAGTGAGCGTGAAGCTTTATACTTAACGCTACATTTGTGCGACGTATGTATGTCCTCACATGCATTCCCCAGTCGTGCAAACGTTGTGGGTGTCCTGGAAGCTAGTTACCAGCTCTCTTACGCTTGCAGGGGCGCAGTCGTGTGCCGCTGTGGACTGAATCGGACACATCCTTCTTCACGTTTTGAAAGTTCTCTGAAGAGGTTGATGTTAGAGTTTCACAGTGTATTACGAGTAGATTTCTGCCATATTTGACGTTTGCTACTCTTTGGTTGGTTACGGAGAAAAGTAAAACATTTCTCGGTAGTTTCGTTATTATATTAATATCTGATAATTTAAAATCTCTACCAGTTATAATTAAATAAGTTAACCATCGAGATCCAATGTTAGTTTTAACTTCTGTTTTCTATAAAAATATTTTCTGGAAGCGTTAGAAAGCAATACATAAGAGACATTTCTGTGACACTTCAGTGAACCACAGACGGTGGTTCTAGACCACAAGCGGTCGTCATTGGAAGAGTTGCAAGTTTCCCAGAGGCTTTAATCCCCTTTTCCTCTGCATTTCCGCAGGTGGGGAGGTGGTCAAAATAGCGCAGCTGGCGTCCCTGGCGGGACCGCAGAGCCGAGTTGCCCAGCCAGAGACCCCCGTGACGCTGCAGTTCCAAGGGAACAAGTTCACCTTGTCGCATAGCCAGCTGCGGCAGCTCACGGCCGGCCAGCCCCTGCAGCTGCAAGGTAAGGGCCTGCTGCCCGTGGTGACCGCAGACAGCTCTCCTGTCAGCCCGGGCCCCCCCTCCCGTCCCAGACTGCCGCTGGGACTCGGAGGAGCTCACGTCCGACACTAGGCGGCCTTCGTGAGTCCTTCGTTGTGGGGTGTTCAGGGCACTGGCCGGGTAACACCAAAGCACGTGCTTGCCTGGAGGTGAGGCACGCTCTGTCGCTGATCTGGGTTTTTTTGGAGGGGGGGTTTGTTTTTGTCATTGTTTTTTTGATAAAATACGCTCTTTGGAAACGTTCCCTTTTGTTTTTTGTTTTTTGTTTTTTGGTTTTTTTTTTACACTTATATTACCATTTTTTAAGTAAGTTCTACGCCCAACGTGGGCCTTGAACTCACGACCCTGAGATCAAGAGTCGCATGCGCTACTGACTGAGCCAGCCAGGTGCCCCAAATAGTCCCTATTTTAAAAATCAAAATGAAAATATCTGTTACTTTCTAATTTTGGCATGAAATAAATCGTCCTAATGCCACCAAAGAACTAGCAATTTACGTAGAAGTTACCTTCTTTCATATACAGGTTTTATGGCATTGACTCCCAGACCAAAGCCCCCCAGGCCCTTGTCTGAATGGACGTGTTCCTATGGTAACTTCTCCGTGCAGAGAACGAGGGGTGTAGTCTGAGGGGCACGCGAGGATTAGCCCGAAATGACCACGTGGCAGCAGCTCAGAGTCTGAGTCCCCCTTGCCCGTGGGTCCCGGCCACAGGTGGCGCCTGCAGCGGCCTCCTGGGACGAGGTGACCCTTGTCAGCCAGGGTTGGGGCGCTCCGTATGGGCGCTGGATGGTCAGGCGCGGGTTGGCAGAGCGGAGCCCCAGGAAGCCTGCAGAAAAGACGCCGCTTGATTGGGCTTCATTCGCTCTTCTTTTCGGTTTTCTGGCCAGAAGGGCAAGGCTGTCTGGCAGTGCCTCCAGCGTGTTGGAGCACAACGTGGGGCCGCTCCTCCAGAGTGAAAGACGTCAGAGAGTCACACAAAAGGCCGCGTGTGGCAAGCCCCTTAACCAGTGAGGAGAGCTGCGGCATTTGGGCCAGAAACCGTCTTTAGCGGTTTCTTCATCGCGCTTTCCGGACTGGCAAGCACCGGCGTGGGATCCGGGGGCTGGGGCTCGCCCCGTGAGTCGTGTGGGTCCTCAGGCTGGTGGGACACACCTTCGTGGACACCTGTTGCACCGCTGCGAGTCAGGAGCCGCATAGATGAGAGGAGTGTTTTCTTGACTTTGAGCAAAAGCGACTTTGCTCCTTCTGGTGTTCGTTCGTCGTAAATGAGATGTTCTCGTTGTTTCTCTAGTAACTAAACTCTGCGTTGCCTCATTGGGAGTAAATTTGATTTTGGATTCAGTGTTTTGCTTCATTTGTTCCCCCGTGTTTGGAAGTGAGCGTGGCCGGGAGGGAGAGGCGTGCACGGCCTGCGGCTGATGCCTCCCGCCGTCCGTGTGATTGATTGCAGGCAGCGTCCTCCAGATCGTATCCGCCCCCGGCCAGTCCTACCTGCGGCCTCCAGGCCCCGTGGTGATGCAGACCATGTCTCAGGCGGGCGCCCTCAACGCCCTGGGAAGCAAGCCCCCGGCGGGCGGCCCGGGCCCTGCACCCGTGACACCGCCAGGTAGGGTGCTCGGAGCGGGAAGACTTGGCTTCCGGAGCTTCTTTCTGTGCGACTATGCTTCCAAGTTAACCGGAAGGTGTCTGTGGTTTCCGCCTGTGGCGCCTCCGAGCCCGAGTCTGCTGGTGAGCGTCTCCGGTTTTCACAGACAGGCCGCCAGCAGCCTGGGTTGTTTTCGTGCTCTTTCCCCGCACAGCTGTCTGTGGAGTGTGACCAGTCTCCACTCAACCTCAGATTTTTTCTTTCTGTTCTAACGAGAGGCTTGAAATCATGAGAAATTTTGCCTGTCAACGTCACAAGTACGTTTAGTGAACATGCTTGAATTTCCCCTGGGACCGGTGATGGACCAGGATTCAGGCCCTTCTCTGCCTGGCCTGTCCTTGGCCTGCTTCCCCCCAGGGTCCTGCTGTCCTGGACATACTCATCTTCCTGTGGTCTGAGGCGGCCGAGCAGGCAGTCCGGCAGGGACCCCTCCCGGACCCACGGCCCTTGTCCCTGCTCAGCGCCGGTCTCTGTGTTGTCTGTGCCGAGACTGGGTGGGGTCTCTGTCCCCGCTCCCTGTCAGGCCCCGTAGTGGGGTCTGGAGGAGACCGCGGGGCTGGTGGCATTTGCGCATCCCCGCCGCGGCAGGTGTCCCCACCTGTGGCTGGTGCTGTTTCCCAGGCCTCCCTCGCCTTCCAGAACTCACTCCTGTCCCCTGTCCCCACAGGGCAGTCGCCCCCACCACACTCTTGTGCCCAGTGCCTGCCCCTGCCCCATCCCCTGAAGTGGCTTTTTTTTTTTTTTAGTTTTTTTTTTTTAAGGTTTTATTTGAGAGAGAGGGAAAGTAAGTAGAGGGGGAGGGGCAGAGAGAGAGGGAGGCACAGAATCCAAAGCAGGTTCCAGGCTCCGAGCTGTCAGCACAGAGCCCAATGTGGGGCTCGAACCCGAGAACCGTGAGGTCATGACCCGAGCCAAAGTCAGACGCTTAACCGACTGAGCCACCCAGGCGCCCCAAGGTGGCTGTCTTATCCCAGGTCGCTGTCAGTCTTCAGTGCCCCCCGTGCAAAGTCCCTGTCGGGATGTGCCGCGTGGCCTGGCTGACGGGGGCGGGCTGGTGGGGCGCAGATCCATCCAGCCTCAGTTTGGAGAGACAGGGTGGTGCTGGCTCCCTGCCTGGGGGCATGCAGGTGAACAGAGTCCCAGGGCATGCGTGCATCGTCACAGTGAGGATGACCACAGGTCTCCAGTGTGGGTGCCGCCTCTGGACACCCTGGGGGCTCTCCACACCATGCCGTTCAGCTCAGACGGGGGCCAGAGAGTGGGGGCTTTGCTGACGGCCCCAGAGGATGTGACACACTGCATAGAGCGAGCTGCTGGGGGAGGGGGTCCGCCGAGCCACCAGGAGCTCTGTTTTCCGACCCGTCCCTCTTGCTTTGCAGTTGGTGCGCCTGGGCGAGTGGCAGTCAACCCCCTGGCCACAGGAGAACCTGGCATGGCCTCAAAAGCGGCCTCCCCCGTCGGAGGGCCGGCCCAGGTATGGCGGGGCGGCTGGCGCCCGTGCTACGTGGCTGCCCGCGGGCCCCTCTTCACGCAGAAGTCGTTTCTCAGAAGCTACTTGGGGGGTGGTGGGGAGGCATGGTTTTTAACAGTGTCATCGGTATACATGCGTTCGAAAGCACATCGTCTCAATTTCAGAACTTGATTTTGTGAATACGTTTCGTAACAGATGAAACTGGGTCTTGTGATTCCAGAAATCACATTTCACGTTTTCCATGCTCCTCTGTCCGTCTTCTGGGCGTCAGAAATGCTCACCACGTTGGAGGAGAAGTGCACCCATCGGTTCTGCCTCCTTGCTGTTGCTTTTTGCCGCAGGATGGGCCGTGGGCGTCTCCGAGGACTGGCGTGTGGGAGGGACGCCGCAGGGCTTGGTGAGACCAGGCACCGGGCTTGCTGCTCTTCAGTGGCCGTTTTTGCCCTGTTTCCCATGAAGGAGGAGAAGACCAGACTTCTGAAGGAGCGACTGGACCAGATCTACTTGGTCAACGAGCGACGCTGCTCTCGAGTTCCCGTCTACGGCAGAGATCTGTTGCGGATTTGTTCTGTGGTCGGCGGAGAACAGGCACCTTGGCTCAGGGCTTCTGACAGCGGTCACCAGAAAGGGGCCGGGCCGGCCAGCGGTCACTCCTCACCCTCAAGCGGTCAGAGGGACCTGGTTTTGACACTGACCCAACGGCAAGCCTGCCTGCAGGACGTCATCGACAGGTGGGGCAACCTCTGTGTGTGCTTGCAGTCTGCTCCCCGAGACGGGCTTCCCAGGTGCCCCCAGCGGAGCGTGTCTGCCCCCCCGCCTCCCCGCTTCGTGGCTGTTGGTTTCTCCACGAACTGTCCCTCGGAAAGTCTGTTGAGAAATCATTTCCGGGGTCTCTGGCTCCGGCATCAGTCTGTCTCTTCACCTTCCGGGAAGGTGTGTGTCCTCGGGGTGCTCTCTTCTCCCTTAGGTTCCAGGCCTGTCCCCAGGGCAGCGTCCGGGTCGACGTGGGCTGGCCTGGGTGCAGAGCCACAGCACCGACCACAGCCTGGCTGTGGGGGGACTGTCCCCTGTGGCAGTGAGGAGGTTTCTCTGTTGTGCTCCCTTACGTAACATTTTACTCAAAAGCCACATGGAAAACGTAACGTTGCTTGACAGGAAGTGTGTGTTTGAGATCGAAACTCAGAAAAGAGCTATCGAAGAGAACACAATCACCCAGTTGCTGTGTGCACGGCCCCCTGGCCCCAGCCCGCAACTCTGCTTCCTCCGCCCCACCTCCGCTTCCTCCGCAGCCAGCAGGGGGGCTTGGCCCATTTGCGCTCCATCCCCTGCTTTGAGGGCTTGTCCGGTCCCACCCGGGCGCGAGTCTTCTCTCCCTCCCGCTCTGTCCGTGGGGCCGGGCGCAGGCCTCATGGTCACCGCGTGTTTCCAGCGGGGACGCGGTGACCTCCAGCAGCCTGGCTCGGGTCGGCTGTGCGGTCTCACCGCCCTGAAACCCCCTGCGCTCTGCCTGTCCGCCCCTCCCCTCAGAGCCCACCGGCCCCTTGGCTGCCCCGCCCTGCGTCCAGCAGTGGTGAGCGACCGCCCCGCTGCCCCCGTCCTCGTCACACTTCCGTGGCCGGCGTAGTGGGCTCGGGTCGCTCTGACGGGCGTGCGGTGGCGTCTCACGGGGGCCGTAATCTGCGCTTCCCTGAGGGTGTGCGACACGGAGCCTCTCTTCGTGGCTTTTTGCCGCGTTCTGCGGAGAGGTGTCCGTTGAGGTCTTTGGCCCGTCTGGTAAACGGGTTGCTCATCTTCTCGTTGTGTTTTAAGGGTTGTGTGTGTGTTAGGACCGCAGTCCTTCATCAGCCGTGTCTCTCACAGACATCTTGTCTATGGCTCGTCTCCTCGTGACGCTGGCTTTCGCAGGGCAGACTGGTTTTAGCGGAGCCCAGCTGTGTCTCCTCTCGTGGTCACGCCTTTGGGGTTGGACCTGCAAAGTCCTGGCCAGCCCCGGTCACCCGGGCTCCCCCTGCGTCATTCTGCAGGGGTGTCCCTGTCTGCGTCTCCTATTTACATCTACAGTCGGAGCTGAGCGAGTGCCAGTGAAGGGACTGGGTCTGTGTCTAGATTCAGTCTTCCCCAACCCACACACCTGCAGGGGAAGTGTTGTGGAAAGTCTTAAGATGCACACGAGCTAAAGAACGCAGCGAGTCCCATGCTCCCGGAGCCCGTCCTCGGCAGCTGTCAGCGTCTGCCCAGTCTCGAGTCACACGTCTGCTGCCCCGGAGCAAGGCCGTCCTGAGACAGGTTCCAGACAAACATGATTTTGTCGTGCTCTGAAAGCAACACGGTCGCCTGATCACAGCTAAAAAAGGAGCCGTTCCTGATGTTATTAAGTGCGTATTGAGCCTTCTCATTTTTGGTTGTCTCCTAAATCCTGTCTGTGTAGTTCAAGTCCGAATCTTGGCAGGGAGGTGCTCAGCGGTCGACAACTCTCTCTCTCGTGTGTCTTCCTTTTTTTTTTTTTTTTTTTTTTTTTAATTTTTTGTTTAACGTTTATTCATTTTTGAGAGACAGAGACAGAGCATGAGTCGGGGAGGGGCAGAGGGAGAGGGAGACACAGAATCCTAAGAAGGCTCCAGGCTCCGAGCTGTCAGCACAGAGCCCGACGCGGGCTCAAACTCACAAACTGCGAGATCGTGACCTGGGCCGAAGTCGGACGCTCAACCGCATGAGCCCCCCAGGTGCCCCTGTCTTGTGTCTTCTGATCGGGTTCTGTCGCTTCCTCTTCTTTTTCCCCCCGCTGTGGACTGTTGGTTGAGGAGACCTGGGGGTTTGCCCTGTAGGACTTCGCACAGTCTGTATTTGGCGATGGTTCCTCGAGGTGTAACTGGACGTGTTACTTTGTTCTCTGTCTCGTCTGTAAATTGCTCGATCCAGAGGCTTGATCAAGCGTACGTGGGTTGTTGCTTTGGGGTTTTTGTTTGTGAGAACGGGGGTGACCGTGAGTCCCGTTAGGAAACACGGGGTGTGCGATGCGTGTGTTTGCACACGGCTGTTGCTTGTTCCAGCAGCTTTGTCGCGAGAAGGTCTTTGCTCCATTGGGAGTGCTCAGGGGACTGTGCTGGCGTCTCTGGAGGTTCTGTCCTGTCCTCAGCACCATGGTGGCATCCTCTCCATCCCTGTGGCTTTGCAGTGAGACTTGGTGTTGGGAGGCGTCCCTCCTCCAGCTTTGTTCTTGTTTGGTGTCATGCGGGCTCTTCTGGTCGCTGCGTGCCCACGCTGACCTGGGGCCCAGGGTGCGGGCTGTCTGCAGACTGGCCGGCTGAGGTTTGCTTTGGGATCGTGCTGAGCCTTTAGGTCAGGAGCAGACGTGCTAGTCCTGTGGGCTCTTCCGACCGATGAACGTGGAATTGCTTTCCGTTGTTTTAGCTCTTTGATTTTGTCCATCAGGGTTTTGTTGATGGATGGCATTTTTGTTTACACACACTTGGTGGCAAGTCCGGGACATTCATCTGGAGCTGCCCTCCCGGCGCGGGTGGCCTCCGGAGCCCGGAGGGGTGGCACATGGCTGCTCTCTGCAGGGCCCTCTTCCTGCTGCGTCTGGCTTCCCTCCTGGTGGCACGGTGGCTCTACGGGCTCTGGGGGTCCCATCCCCTCCCCCAGCCATCCAGGAGACATGGCACCTGCATCCCCAGATGGACACGTGTACTTCATAGAGAATGGGCCGTCCCTGTTCCTGCTCCTGCGACCTCGGGGTGCCCTGCACTGCTTGTTTCCGTCCGGGGGGCCCTCATTGGCCGGCACTGGAGGGACCCACTCCCATGGTTGCTGTGACGGGTGGTGTGGGCCAGCAGCCATGTCACCCCCGTGGGGACTACAATTAGGCACTCTGGCTTCTCTGGCAACTCACTCTTAGAAGGTTCTGCCCACTTCCTTCTTGAGCCTTTGCTTCCTGGGACAGGTGCTGCCCGGTAGGGGCGCTGTGGGCACCACGTGTGATGCGTGTACTTTCTGCTTCTCAGGGTGGTGTGTGTGATCCCTCCGGTGGTGGCCGCGCCCCCCTCCTTGTGGGTGGCGAGGCCGCCGTCCCTCTACAGCCACAGGATGAGGGTCCTGAGGCACTGCCTGCGAGAGCACACGGCTCCCTACGCGCAGCAGCTGCAGCGCATGACGGCCCTGCGCTCCCTGCGGTTTCCCGAGCTGAGATTGGTGCAGTTTGACTCAGGTACGAGAAGGCTCCCTTTTGCTCTGCTCCTTGGTTTCGGTTTCGGTTGCGTTTATTTTAAGAGCGTGTGTGAGCGAGTGGGGGAGGGCGGTGAGGGTGGGTGGGGGGAGGAGACTCTCCAGCAGGCTCCACCGGCAGTGCAGAGCCCAGCGCGGGGCTCGATCTCACCAGCTTGAGATCGTAACCTGAGTGGAGATCGAGAGTCGGACGCTCCGCCGACCGAGCTGCCGAGGCGCCCCAGCTCTGTTCGTGAGGTGGGGTTCCCTTGCCCTGGGTCGTGAGAGACTCTTGATGGCGTCAATTTCATAGGCAAGCTGGAAGCTTTAGCCATCTTACTTCAGAAGTTGAAATCCGAAGGACGTCGAGTGCTGATCTTGTCGCAGATGGTTCTCATGTTGGACATTTTGGAAATGTTCTTGAACTTCCATTATCTCACCTATATCAGAATCGATGAAAACGCCAACAGTGAGCAGCGGCAGGTAAGGCAGAAAAGATCTTCTCTGTTACAGCTTATGCTTCAGCGTCGTTAACCGGTTTCGCCAGTCTCCGCCCTGGTTTCTCAGAGCCGTGGCGGCCCTTTAGTAGGTCTTTAGCACGTACACGCCGTTACTGGCTGTCTCAGCGTCAGGACAGGCGGCCTGCGGTCACGAAGAGCGGGTTGGTGGGCTCCAGGAAGCAGCGGGGCGTGGAGGTGCGGGCGCGGTCCCAACGCGGCGCACCCAGCGAGTGCCGTCTCGCGCGGCGTGCCCCTCCGTTACTCGCCAGGCCGGCTAAGCGTGTGTTGCTACAGCGGGCTCAGTGAGACAGACGTGCTCGCGTGCTCCCGGCGGGCGTGAGGCCGCGCGGCTCTGCAGGAGACGGGTCGACAGTGTGGGCGTGCGCCTGCCCGGGTAATTCCGGGTAGAGGGCTCAGCCCTTCAGCGCCTCACTCCCCTCCAGAGCGGCACGCGCGTCCAGCCGTGCGATGGGTCGGCAGATCGCGTGTGTACCGTGGTGCTTGGTGGTGTCGTGAGCACGCGCTGTCCCCCGTGGGCTGGACGACCAGGTCGTCATCAGAGCGTTCGGAACGGGAGTCGGGAGCACGGGAGAACGTTCCCGGGCGCTGGAAGGCCTGCCGCCGGATCGTGGAACGTGTCGGCCTCTTCGCGTGCTCCTGCACCCACGGGACTTTCTGCCTGTGCGCACGCTCGCTGAGGAGGGCCTAGGAGGAGACGTGGCGCGGTGTTAACCGGCAAGGTTTTCTGGCGGCGATGTCACAGGTCACACGTGGAATCTCTGGGAAGAAGAGGGGTCCCCGTGGTGGTCTCTCTGGGCCCGTCTCCCCGCTCCCTCAGCCTTACTCCGGAGCCTTTTGCCGTGAAGTGCTCCGGCATTGCCTGAGGGTACAGGACCGAGCACACGTCCCTCCCCAGGAAGACTCTGTGTTCTCGTGGGGCCCACGGGTTGAGCTGACAGTGCCCGTCAGGTGGAGTCAGACATCTTCCTCGTCGTAAAAAAGCGAGGCTCGGTGTCCCGTGAGGAGTGTGCGGAGAGGTTTGTGGTGAGCGGTGGCCGTGTGCACGTGGCAGGAGCCGGGACGACCGGGCGCTGGCTTCTAGCTGGCCGATGTCAGAGCGCGCCCACGGCATCCGGCGTTTGCCGGGGGGGGGGGGCTGACCCCAACATCTCACTTCATCTCAGGAACTGATGAGGAGTTTCAACAGAGACAGGCGGATTTTCTGTGCCATTCTGTCGACTCACAGCCGCGCCACGGGCGTGAGCCTGGTGGAGGCCGACGCGGTGGTGTTCTACGACAACGACCTGAACCCCGTGATGGACGCCAAGGCCCAGGAGTGGTGCGAGAGGATCGGGAGGCGCAAAGACGTCCACATCTACAGGTGAGGGCGGCGGTTGCCGTCAGCAAGCCGCCGAGCCCGGGGCGCGGGAGGTGCGGGGGCAGAAGCACCACATGGAGCTCGAGCGCCCGCTGCGGCTCGCACCCCGCGGTTCTGCTGTGGCCTTTGTTTTTTCTAGCGAGTTTATCTTGAGAGCAAGCGCGCGAGCACGCGCGAGAGGGGAAGGGGCAGAGAGAATCCTAAGCCGGCTCCACGCTCCGTGCAGAGCCCAACGCGGGGCTCCTTCCCAGTGACCCCCGGATCGTGACCTGAGCTGAAATCAGAGTCGGGTGCTCGGCTGGCCGAGCCACCGGGCGCTCCTTGTTTTCTCTAAGGCACTTTTCTGCTCGTGCTGCTGCGTTTTCTCTATGCCCGTTTGCTCAGTTTGTAATCTGCTTGCTCAAGATCATGACGGGGTTAGTTGCTTCGACGTAACGCGCTGTCCACGCCGTCCGTCCTAAGTAGACACGCCGCACCTCTTCTCGAGGGCCTGCGAGTTTCTCAGTTACCGTCAGGTGTGTCTGTCCTAGGACGGCTGCGGTATTCGTTACCCTCAAACGTGAGTTGTAACCGGCCAAAGCGGGAACGGAGGGAAGTGGAGAAGGTTCTACTCTGTATCCCTAAACTCCCGGCCGCATTTATCATACTTGCGTAGTGACAAGCGTCTGCGTCCCGTCGCGCGTCCTAGGCCGGGTGCGCCGGCACGCGACGGCCTTTCTCGGGTGCCCTGCCGCGTGTGTGCCGGCGTGCCTGCAGTGGCGGCCTGTGCACGGCGGTGGCGTGTGCGTGGCGCCGGTGTGCAGCCCCGTGGGGGCGGCCGGCCCGGGACTCGAGCCCGAGCCTGTGCCTGTAGCCTTGGCCGAAGCGGTCCTCCCGAGGCGGACGTTAAGGAGCCGTGTGATGCTTCTGAAAGTCCGTGAGCAGGTGCCGCTTTTACAGGTCTCGTCCCTGTAGGAGATAGAAGCGGACCACGTTTTGGCGGACGTCTCTCGACGTCTTTTTAACGTTTTCCGTGGCTCTTGCCAGCAGTCTCGTGTGTGAATCCCGTTTCTCTCATCGGCATCGGGAGCCTGTCTCCGTGCTGGTAAACGTCAGCTCGGTGCACCGTGTGCGTGTTGCGTGAGTGACGTTTTCCTGGGTGATCCTTTCCTTGTCATCGGCCCTGCGGCGGTCGTTAGCCAGAAACGGGAGAACCGTTTTACTCTCGGTAACCGTCATCCGTGAACAGTCTGGAGCAGTCTTGGCAGCAAAGGTGCAGAGTGTGTAAGGACTGAGAATAAAACCAAGACGCGGTAAGACACGAGTAGCAGGCTGTGCTGTGTCCTGGGACAGAAACACCTGGTGCATAAAAACGTGCTTTCCCCAGAGCAGTGTTGAAAAGTAACACAGTTTTAACCAAAGCCGTGGTCGTGTTTGCCTGTATTTGTTGCACGCATGTGCACACGCAGTTGGATGAGGTCAGTCGGTTTTAAAGTACATTTGGAGGGCGCCTGGGTGGCTCAGTCGGTTGAGTGTCCGGCTTCGGCTCGGGTCATGATCTCACGTTCCGTGGGATCGAGCCCCGTGTCGGGCTCTGTGCTGACAGCTCAGAGCCTGGAGCCTGCTTCAGATTCTGTGTCTCCCTCTCTCTGACCCTCCCTCGTTCATGCTCTTTCTGTCTCTCTCAAAAATAAATAAAAATGTCTAAAAAAATAAATAAAGTTCATTTGGAGGGAAAGCTGATAACAGCCAACAGATATGCTAACGAGGGTTGCAGCAGAGAGGTGCGGGAGGAGGGAAGCAGTGAACGGTGCAGGTGTGAGCCTGCGGTGGGGGGGGGGGGGGGGGGCGTCCAGCCTCATGGGAGCCTGTTCATTTAGTACATGCTGCTGACACTGTGCTGACCACGAGAAAGGTGCCTGCTTTATGGCCAGAACACCACCCCCAGGGCTAAGCACGGAGGCGTGGAAGTGAGATGGTGGTCGGGATAGTTGAAGGGACGGTATCTGTGGCTTGAAGGGATAATTTTCGCCGGACAGGGAGCTCAGAAGGAAGGAAAGATAGACATATTTGACTGCAGTCAAATGAAAACTTCAGTTTTGGGTTTGTCAAAAGATACCATAGCAAAGCTGATGCCCAGATAACAGACTGGGGGGATCGTTTGCAATCTCATAGCAGACAGCGGGTCGGATAGCTCTGACAAGGTGAGAAGTAAAGGAGCCTTTATTCAAGAAAGGCTGGGGGGTGGGGCGGGGACCTGAGAATCCAAACCAACCATTCCAGCTGCCCACACGTGTGGCGGGACGGGCTTGGCAGGCGGAGGTCCGGTGGCCGCCTGTGTGATGGCCGTCCTCACGCACCCAGATGGGAGGCAGCGGTGGGCGAAGCTGCTGGCGGTGCTGGTGAAGGCAGCTCCCACCCGGAGTGAGGAGTGGGGTCGTTGCTCTGTTTGGACAGCGATTTATCGAGGTCTGCTGAGCGGAAGGTTGTGCGTGCCCTCTGTTCCCAGCCTTACCCTCCAGGGGACCCCTGTGGTGCAGGCCGTTACTGTAGCTTGTTTACATAGCACCAAGCGGGAACCAGCATATGCCCGTGCCCAGAGTACAGCCGTACCCTGGCCGTCGAACAGCCACCGGAACCATTGCGGGGGGGGGGGGGGGTCGTCCCTGCAGCACGTCACTCAGGAAGGAAGCATAGTGTAGAGAAGTGTGCGGGGCAGCAGACACGGCCCGCCGTTGCGTGTGCACATGACCGTGTGAGCGTGCTCGCCAGGCTGTCGGCGCTGGGGGGTTGGGTGCTCCGTGTGAGGTCCCTCTGGGGGACCCAGGAGGACTTTTCTAGGTGGAGGCTGGAGGGGAAGAGGACAGAAGGGACCGCAGTCACGGAGGCGCGGGACCCTGTGCGGCAGGGGAGCAGACACGGGAGAGGTGGCCTTGGCCACCGTGTTCAGGCACGCCCCGAGCACGTGCACAGCCTTCCAGCCCCTGCCGAGCACCCGCACCCCAGCCGCTCGTGGTGTCGTGCTTCCCGGTGGCCCCGTGCTCATCGTAAGTGTGTGTCTGTCTCGTAGGCTTGTGAGCGGCAATTCCATCGAGGAGAAGCTGTTGAAAAATGGAACCAAAGACTTGATCCGAGAAGTAGCCGCTCAGGGCAACGATTATTCCATGGCGTTCCTGACGCAGGTACCCGTCACTGGTGTGTGGTCCTCGCGCCTGCCACCTGGTGACGGGGCACGTGGGTTCACCACGGACGGGTGAGGGGTCGCCGGGCGGTTTCCCTGGTGACGCGGTCTGGCGCTCCGGTCAGGCACCGATGCGGGTCCCGTGTTGGACGCTAACATGTGTCTCGTGCACAGCGTACCATCCAGGAGCTGTTTGAGGTGTGCTCTCCCACGGACGACGCTGGCTTCCCGGTGAAGGCAGAGGAGTTTGTCGTCCTTTCTCAGGAACCTTCTGCCACGGAAATCATCGCGCCCAAAATTGCAAGACCTTTCATTGAGGTGAGGACAGATCCTCCTGGAGGTGACCCGGGACGTGCCCTGCCCGCTCTGTGGGCCCCCTCGCTTGGCCCCGGCGCACCCCTCCTGCCTGCTTTCTTTCCCTTGCAGGCGCTTGGGCTGGAAAAGCAGCGAAAGGGAGCAGCGGAGAGGGTGGGGCCTCAGGCCCATGCTGCCCAGCTCAGCAGCCATCCCTGTGCCCCTCAGCTCCTCTGCTCTTCCCAAGCCACACTGCCTCCCCCAGGCCGCAGCCGGCCGTTCGGTCTGCCCGTCCCCACGGTCTGCAGTCCCAGCCCCTCTGACAGGTGCCCCGTGTGTGCGAGCATAAAACGCACACCTGATTCTGGGGACAGTGCAAAGGAGAGCATAAACGGTCTCGTTCATACCTTTTAATGTTGCTTACCGTTGAAATGGTAGTATCTGTGTATACTGGGCTGAATACGTTTTTAACTTAGCTGGAGGTTTCAGATGGCGCACGCGGCTCATGTGCTGCTGCTTTCAGGTGGTGCTGCTGTGTAGACCCCTTACAGACCTGGGGCCACGTCCCCGCCCCCCCCCCCCCCCCCCCCGCCCTGCCTCGCGCAGTGGTCTTGCTGCAGCACCCCTGGGCGCCCCCTCCCCTTGGCCCATCTTGGGAGGCCGTCCCCTGCTCCCCTCCTTCCTGGGTGTTGGTTTCCAGGCTCTCGACCTCGGAGGGACCCCCGTGTCCTGGGCCTCTTCCCGCCCTTGCCTGCGATGTAAAGTACACCGGTTCCCTTGTGGGGGCTCTCCGCCTGTGTTCCCATCCTTGTGCCCTTGGTGCCCTGAGAAATTTCCACTTGGTTATTGAGAAGTAATAAACGTGTGTGTTAAATCCTCAAGAGCTTGTAACGGAAGCAAGCGCCCCGCCCCGGGAACCCCCCCACCCCCCCGCCCCTGCTCAGAGACAAGCACTGTGTGCGGTTCCGGGAGTTTCCTACATATGATGTCCCCTGCGGGGACACCTTATAACTCTTCATCTGGGGGACAGATAGATTGACCCCATTCTCTCAAAGGTAGGGGTTATTTGCACAAGGTTAAAAAAGAAAAACAGCATGAAAGAAAATAGATCCTGTCCATGAGGTAACCGTCTCGGCATTAAAACTCTTGATTGTGTCCTGGGAGAAAAACGAGGCGGGAAAGCGTGTGTGCGAGAAACATGGTGTTTCGGGTGCCGTTGGCTTGGGGACATGTGCGTGCCGCTCCGTGCGGTGCACAGGCTGACGCACACTTGCTGTTGAAATGTCCTTGTTGGACGTCTTGCTGTGCGTTGGCTGTGTTCCAGGTGGCAGGGATCTAGTGTTGAGTAAAAGACCCGGTCTCCCCTCCCCACGGAGCTTGCATCCCGGGAGAGGAGAGACTGAAGCACGCAGGCTCTCCCTGCCGAGGCAGAGGGCCCTGTGCAGGGCGGCTGATGCCCGGTGAGGAGTGCCACGGGCAGAGGGGCGGCCGGGGGTCAGGAAGGGGGTGAGGGGTGAGGGCGGTGAGGCCTCCCGGCTCTGTGCTGAGTCTGGGTCGTGGGGGCCAGGGCGCAGGCTGATGGGAGCGGCATGGCCCCGTGAGAGCAAGAGGTGCCGGGGGGGCTTTTGAAGGTGAAATGAGCGTGGGGTCTGGGGGAGGCCCCTGCCGTCGGTGTGCTGGGGCGAGCAGCCGGCACCTTGGGCTTCCCGGCACCTCTCCAGTGGGCGTGGTGCTCTTCCGGGGACTGGTGCGGGAACATGGCTCTCCGTGGAAGTTGTGATAAAGTACGAGAATGTATGGCAGGTGTGCACGTCATAAAGAGCTTGAGAGGGTGCTACGGGGGAGGCACCCCGGGGACCGCCTGCCTCCTCACCACTCCTGTCCCTGAGGGCGGCTCGCCCTTCTGACCCTTGACCACCCTGGTGCCTGTGTGGGCCTGGCCTCTGGTTCTGGGTCACAGTGGTTCCCGTGTCTCCCAGTGATCGTGACTTCATCAGGTCCACTGTGGGACCGTGTGACTGTGTTTTGAGCCCCGCATCTGTATTTTTCTCCGTGTCTCTTGGCAGACACCCTAACTGCATCTTGGGGTGGGGCCCCTGGGTCATCAGTGAGCACGTGACTAGCAGGTGCCACTGGCGGTTTTCCAGACTGGCCGAGCCGACCTATGCTCTGTTGGCTGCATGGGACCTGAGGCGTGGGGGTGTTGTTCCGGCCACGTGCTGGCGGATGTGGGCCGTGTCTCTGGTGGTGTGTCGCTGCTGTCAGCCCATGAATTTGTGGACCTCCGTGTGCTCCCTGGCAGGGCAGGCACTTTTTTGTGAAGCGCCTGTTCGTGTCCTTCTCCCTTTTTTGTGTTAACTGGGTTATTTCTTTTTCTTAATGGTTTGTTGGCACTTTTTACGTGCTCTGGGTGAATCTGTAAAATACCTTTGTGCATTCTGTGGTTTGCTCGTCTTTCAATGAGCAGAAACCCTGGGTCCTGAAGCCAACCAGTAGCCCGTCTTTATCATGGTTGGGGCTTAAAAAACGTTCTCTTTACCCTGGGTCGTTTTACCCTGGGTCGTCTGGACGTCCTCTTTCGTTTTCCTGTAGATGCTTCAGTGGTCTTCATATTTAGATGTGCGGTCTGGAATGATTTCTGTATTGTGTGAGGTCAGATAACATTTTAAACTGCAGATTTTGCCAGATTGCCAAGAAAAGAGGTTATACAGTCGGTAATCGATACCCCGAAACCAGAGGCTGTGGGCTCATGTCCGATGCACCAGCATGCCCATCCACACCCACCCCTGTCAGGCGTGAGCTCCTGGGTGTGGGAAGGCACCTCCTTCCTCTTGCTTGGTTTCTTGATCTGTGGTGATGCTGACCGTCTCACACGCCTGTCGTCTGCGTTACCTTTTCCGTGGGCTTGGTTTTGGCAGCTGCGGCGTAGGGTTGTTTGTCCCCCGTTCGTGCTGTGGAAGGGTTGTCGTTCATCTGAGCTGTGGCCGTGCCGGGTGCCGGTTGTGAGGTTGAACGAGGTGCCCCGCGCTTCTGTGTTCTCAGGGCCGGGGAGCTTTGTGGCGCGGCAGCGCTCGGCCCTTCGCTGGGGCTTGCTGTCCGCCATGGCCGTGAGCCGCTCGTGTTCGTTGCCCTCCTCCGTCACGCTTAGTTTTCCGTCACCGCAGGGAGGCTCCGTGTGCGGCACAGGCGCGTCGGCATTTATGCGGGGCCGCTCTTTTTCAAAATGCTTTTATTTAAAAACACCTGAAAGTAATTTAAACGATAATTTGTTCAGGCCCTCAAGAGTATCGAGTACCTGGAGGACGATGCCCAGAAACCCGAGGAGGAAGCGGTGCCAGGGTCGCCCGACGGCGACGGCCCAGGGTGGAAGGAAGAGCCGTCGCAGCTGGAGGAGTTAGCAGACTTTATGGAACAGGTCTGGACGCTGTCTCCTCTGTGCTCCCCCTCACTTAGTTTCCGGACACCTAGACGTTTCAGTGCTTGACCCTTTCATGACGCTTTCCGCTGTCACTGTGACAAAGAACGATCCTTTTCTCGATCCAGGTGTTGGCGGGGGGTTATATAAGGACCTTCACCTTTTTGATTTGCTGTTAACTCCGTTCAAAACGTGATTTTTGAAACAGCTCACACCTATTGAAAAGTATGCCCTGAATTACCTGGAGTTATTCCACACGCCCGCTGGCCCGGAGAAGGAGGGCAACGGCGAGGTAAGGGCAGGTGGGCGGGCTTCTGGTCCCACCACCCACGAGGGCCTCGGCTTCAGAGGCAAATTCAGCCTGAAGTAAAGTGACTTGCCAGGAAGTCAGGGAATGAAAATCCAACCCACCGGTGTGGAAAGAGACAAAAAGGAAGTCTTGGGAAACCCCAGGGAACGCTTCTCATTCGACCGGAAGTCGCTTGATGCCGGCTGGGTCGGAGGGCTAGGTGTTGGGGGCGGGGAGGGGTCCAGAGAGCCCGCGGCCGGAGAGGGGCTCGGCCGGTGACGCGGCGAGCCGGGCCGCGGCATCGGGAGTCCCAGAGCCCCCGTGTGCGGTCTCCCCGCCAGGACGCCGTGCTGACCGCCGTGACGGAGTGGGAGGCGCGGAATGCCAGGGCCCAGCGGGAGAGGGAGGCGCGGGCGCTACAGGAGCAGGAGCACGAGGAGCTCCTCACCTACACGAGGGAGGACGCCTACAGTGCGGTACGCGGGGCGCGGGCTGCGGGGCGCTGCTGCCGGGCCGGGCCCTCCTCTGTTCCCGTGGCCGCTGCGGGAGGCCTGACCCACGGCTGCAGGTGTCCGCTTCCCGCGGGCTTCTCCCCGAGTGCGGTCAGGGCGACATCACGGGCGCAGGGTAGACGGTTGGTGGCCTGTGGCTGCGTCTCGGACCGGGTCGCCCTGAGCCTGCCCCTCACCCGCAGGAGTACGTCTGTGAAGGTGCCGACGGGCAGATGGAGGTCATGCCGGTGAGTGCCGGTGCCCCTGTGCGTCGGGGCGGCTGCCCTCCCGGAGCCGCACGGCTCAGGCTCTCCCTCCTGTGCGCAGCTCTGGACGCCGCCCACGCCCCCCCAGGACGACAACGACATCTACGTGGACCCGGTCCTGTGTCTCACGTACGAGAGCACGCCCATCCCGGAGTCCAAGCTGCCTCCCGTGTACGTGAGGAAGGAGCGCAGGCGCCACCGCACGGACCCGTCAGGTGCGCCCCGCGGCCGCGCTGGCGTGTCTTGGCTTGTGCTCACGGCTGGGGAGGAGCCCCCGTGGCCCCGCTTGGCGTGGAAGCGGGAGGGCGGGTCCGTCTCCGCCAGCGGCTCCGTGGTCACCGCCCCGCCCCGTTCCTGCCCCTCGCCCGCAGAGGCGCGGTCTCTCGTCGGCCGCCTGGCTGACGAAGGCCCTCCGTGCAGTCGCAGGCAGGAAGAAGAAGCAGCGCCACGGGGAGCCCGTCGTCCCTCCGCGCTCGCTGTTCGACCGCGCGACGCCCGGCATGTTGAAAATGCGGCGGGAAGGGAAGGAGCAGAAGAAGAACATTCTGTTGAAGCAGCAGACGCAGTTTGCCAAGCCTCTGCCAACGTTTGCCAAACCCACGGCCGAGTCGGGCCCGGACAACCCCGAGTGGCTCATCAGCGAGGACTGGGCGCTGCTGCAGGTGAGCGCGGGGCCCCTCTGGTCCACATCCCGTCGCCGTGCTCCCTCAGGAGGGCGCGCGAACCGGCCAGTGGGTCTCGCTGACCCGTGTCGCCTGGAACGTCCTCTAGGCCGTGAAGCAGCTCCTGGAGCTACCTCTGAACCTCGCCATCGTGTCCCCGGCCCACACGCCCAACTGGGACCTCGTCAGCGACGTGGTCAACTCCTGCAGCCGCATCTACCGCTCTTCCAAGCAGTGCCGGAGCCGCTACGAGAACGTACTCATTCCGAGGGAGGAGGGCAAGGTGAGCGCCCACCCCTGCTCCCCACCCCCCCTTGCACCCACGGGACTCCAGCGCCCGGCTCCACGGAGCCTGGCGAGGTGGGTCGCCTGCGCCGTCCCTGGCGCACACCCACGGCTCCGCCTTCACGGCCGCCGTCGGTGCGGGCCACGGTCCCACACCTGGAAAGTTCTGTGTGCCGTCCGCAAGCTTGGCCCACCTTCGTCTCTTTTCCTTTCCTTTCCTGAGAAGGTGTCGGGTGAACTCGAGAGCCTTTCTTTGGCTCCGTTGGCTCTACCTCAAGAGTCTGTCGGTGTCTTCCCCGCCGTGTCGTTGCCGTGCTCCCACCGGGCCTGTTGGCTGCCACGGTGGCAGGACCGGCTCTGGACCCCCGTCCCGCCGACCGTGCATGGCACGTGCCGAACGCACAGCAGCCAGGTGCTTGGCATCTTTCCTGAGAAGCCGGCCGTGGCGGCGGCCTGACCTCTCCCCACCCTACCCCCAAGAGCCGGCTGTGCGGACGAGCGTCCGCCTGCATGCTTTTTCTCGTTCCTTGAGCCGAGCGGGCTTCTTTCCGTCACCTGCTGTCTTCGCCACCTCCCGTCTTGCCGCTCGCCCGTCTGCCTCCCGTCTGCCTCCCTTCCGGAGAACGTCCCAAGGCCTGCGCCCACGCTGACCCCACAGGGCACGTGCGGCAGAGGCCCGCGCGGTCCTCGGATGAAGGGTGAAGATCACTCCATCGTCTCCGTGTTCGTTTTCCCAGAAACGTTCGTCTCAGGGCATTCGTTTGCTTTTTGTTTAAGAACAAAAAAAGCAAGTGTTTTTCACAGCACCTGTGGTGCCTTCACCGACGAGACCTCACACAATCTCGTGTTTGGTCTGATGTGTTGGAAGCGCTACAGCCGTAGCGTTAACGCGGGAAACACGATGCTGACGCTTTACTTTCCTCTGTCACACGTGAAGTTAACCCCTAGGAGAAGACAAAACACGTGTCGGGCACGAAGGTGACGTTCCAAACGAACCGTAGGCAGCGTGTGGAGGGCCACGTGTGGGGTGCAGACTCCGCCTGGAGGGTGGCGCTCACAGACGCGGGGCGGCGGCGGCGGCGTGTTGGGCGCAGCCGGGTGGGAGCGGAGCCCCTTCACCACCTGCCACGGCCGCTGGTGTTCTCGTGACGTACCTGGTCCCCAGCCTGCTCTGCCTTTCTTCCTTCCCTGTACGGTGACGTGGGAGATGAGGTCCCGCATTCGGGGCCTTCCCGCGCCCGTCTTGTCGTTCTGGCTTTCCTCTGATGCCGCCCTGCTCGATTTAATGGCGTCACTCAGACGACGCAGGGAGGTGCCCGTGCACCGCGTCTCCCAGCACGGCGCTTACTGTGTAGGGGTCTCAGTTCCCATCCCACACGCAGTGTCTGACTCCCGGTGGCAGGGCGGTCAGAGCCTGGAGCCGCAGAGGACGGTCCCAGAGAGCTCTGCTTGGTTTAACTGTAGGACACGTGAAGGGGAAGGTCGCCAGCCACACACAGTGCCGGAAGCCCCCGAGAACAGGCTCAGGCACCCGCACGCGCCTCTCCCCTCTGTGCGTGCGGGCGGAGGTCTGCCGTGGGGGCAGCCACACCGGCCCCGCCTCACGCGACGCATGCGACCGCGGGCGCCTTGCCCAGCGGCTGTCCCAGCGGAAGGGGAGTCCTCCCTCCGCGGGGCTCACACGAGCAGGCGCGTGGAGAGGCCTGGAGAGGCCTGAGGACCCGCAGCCGGCGGGTGGCAGTGCCGCCTCGGGAAGGAGGACCCGCGCGCGATCTGGGAGGCCTAGCGCCAGGCCTCCGAATCAGCCGCCGCCCGCCTGACGCGCTGCCCTCAATTTTGTCTCAGAGTAAGAACAACCGTCCCCTGCGCACGGGCCAGATGTACGCCCAGGACGAGAACGCCACGCACACCCAGCTGTACACGAGCCACTTCGACCTGATGAAGATGACGGCCGGGAAGAGGAGCCCCCCCATCAAGCCTCTGTATGCTCCCCGAGCTCCCCTTTCCGCCCGTGATGGAGCCAGCGTGCGCGGCCTGCCGCGAGCGTCCTCCCGCAGGCGGTCCTCGCTGGTAACCGTCGTCTCCTTTCTGTGCTGCAGGCTCGGCATGAATCCCTTTCAGAAAAACCCCAAGCACGCCTCCGTGTTGGCAGAAAGGTATTTTTGTATCTGTGACACGTTTTCGTCATGTGAAATGTCTTTGTTTTCACGTTCCCTTCGACTCAGCGCGGTCAGTGAATCGTGCAGACGACGCGTCCGGGCGGTGGCTGGTTATCTCCAGCGACTGCCCGCGTGGCGTTCTCGTGACAAGGGCCTGTCCCTGCCTGCAGCCTGCGGGGTACGCTGGCGGACGGGCAGGGCAGCGAGAGAGGCTTTGTCCTCTCTCAGCCATACCCGCCTCTATCCTGGCACACGTCGTGTTCTGCCTGGAAAGTACCCCGGGCGTCGGGGTGAGTGTACCTGCTCTGTGAGTGAGCAAAAGAGAACAAAGGACGGACCGAAGGGTGGGCAGGGAGACGCGCGGTTACGAGTAAGCAGGGGCGGTGAGGCCACGTCGGGGTCTGAGTGCCGGCCGGCCGGGTGTTCGGCGTAGGCTCCCCTTGCTTTCCGAGCGTTGGACGGTTTACGACGAGGGAGCACGTGTCTAGATGAAGCCTGGGTGCCCACCTGGGCCCAGCCTTCCTGGTTGTCCAGGCGACGGTCTGCAGCATACCACGGGCCCTGCTTCCTCCTTACCCGCTGTCAGCGTGGTCCCGAGCTGGCCCGTCTCCCCTGAGACCCCGGCGGCCCGTCCTGGCCGCTCTGTGGGCCTGGCCTCCGCAGGATGCTCCCCGCCTCCTGGTCCCGGGACGGTTTCCCAGAATGTCCACGTGGCTGGTGCCTGGGCCCCCCCTCGCACACCACCTTTCCCCCTTTGCCGACAGACCGTGGTCCTTTGTGTTTCTTCACGGTGCAGACCGCCTCTGCCTTCTGTACTCGAGTTATGTAGCAC
This sequence comes from Leopardus geoffroyi, assembly GCF_018350155.1. Lineage (NCBI taxonomy): Eukaryota > Metazoa > Chordata > Mammalia > Carnivora > Felidae > Leopardus > Leopardus geoffroyi. The sequence goes on along the minus strand of NC_059339.1, from coordinate 1,022,065 downwards.
CCGTGTGTCTGTGGACGTAGGGGTTCTGGGGTCTGGGTTACAGAGCTGGCACACGGTATGTGTTTGTAGATTAAATTAGCAGATTAATCCCCGCGATGGACCATTTACTGACACGCTGTGTGCCTGGCACTGTGCTGGGCCCAGCGGTTCGTCAGCGAGCAGAAGGGCACGTTCTTAACTTGTTTGTTGTGCCTGCAAGACACAAACTCAGACCGATCTTTTTTTTTTTTTTTTTTTTTTTAATTTTTTTTTTTTTCAACGTTTATTTATTTTTGGGACAGAGAGAGACAGAGCATGAACGGGGGAGGGGCAGAGAGAGAGGGAGACACAGAATCCGAAACAGGCTCCAGGCTCTGAGCTATCAGCACAGAGCCCGACGCGGGGCTCGAACTCACGGACCGCGAGATCGTGACCTGGCTGAAGTCGGACGCTTAACCGACTGCGCCACCCAGGCGCCCCCAAACTCAGACCGATCTTATGGAGGTGGAAGGTCTGTCCCACAGACAGACGGCACGAAACAGCCCGGCAGAGGGGACCGGGGGTGTTCCTGCTGGATGTTGCTCCGATGCGAGGGCGTGTCAGGTCACCCATCGTGGGGCTGAGGGAGACGGGTTACGAGGCAGGTCTGCAGGACGAGCACAAGGGGGCCCGGGTGGCTCCGAGATAGGGGAGCGGGGCAAGCGGGGAGGTGGGCATTTTGGGGGCGCCCGGGCGGACGAGATTGTTCAGTGTGAAAGCCTGGCTGGGGTGAGGCAAGCACTGGCCTGGGTGTCTTGGGGGCTCAAGTTAGTTTCTGTGTCTGGCTCAGGTCAGAGGAACGGGCCCCATGTAGACAGGGCTAGAAGGTGGGGGTGAGGGGAGAGGAGAGGCCGGCATGTGGGCCCGCAGCTGGCTGTCCTCTCGGAGTCTTGTGGCAGCCGAGGGTGAGGGTCCGCAAGGAGCGCGGGCCGGGCCAGCGGCCCAGGGGGAGGACGAGCTGTGGGGGCCCTGCCTGGAGCCGGCTGGTCCAGGGAGCCCTGTGTGCAGGAGGGACCACCGCCAGAGGAAGGCCCAGGTGATCACGTGAGAGCAGGGGCAGGGCGGTGGGATCTGGTGAGACGTCCCGAGCGGGCTGGCACGAGCATGGGGGCGGTGAGGGGCTGACGTGCAGGGGACCCGATAGGTGCGGCACGGCCCGGGCCCTGCTAGGGAAGGCCCAGAAACGGGGACGGCGTCCGTGAGGCTTGAAACAAAGCTGGACTCTCTGTGACAGGCGTCGAGGAGATGGGGAGGGAATAGGAACTGGGGGGCGCCCCCCCAGGAGCAAGGCTCAGGATGGGGAGGGCTCTGAGGGGGCCCACCCTCCCCCTGGGCTCCCCTTGGGCTCCCCCTGGGCTCCCCCTGGGCTTTGCCGGTCAGCCTGGAGCCGTTGGGAGGCCAGCCGGGGGTGTTGGCGGCGCTAGGCCCTGATGTTAGTTGTCGTGGACACAGGGGCATCTGGAGGGCCAGAGTGGGGCCTGAGGACACAGGGCTACTGATGGCTCTGCTGGTTGGGGGAGGGGAGGCCCAGCCTGGAGCAGGTGGTTAGCCCTGGGGCGCACGCACACGTTTCAGTCCCCCGACGTACCGGGCGCTGTACCGGCTGCCGCTGTGGTAGACCGGACCTGCCTCCTGGAAGGTTCTCTGTGGAATGGGAACGGGAGACGTGGTCTCGGACGATTCCTGCAGCTTTTTTTCTTGCGAGGGGGCTTGACCACAGCGGCCTCCTGGCACCTGGCTGCTCGGGTGGTGAGAGCCCCCTGCCTTTCTGGAGTACTCCGCTCCCCCCGAGCGTGTCTGTTTATCTTCCTCATCTGCTCTTGTGTTTCAGCGGCATCAACTATGACAAACCGCTGCCTCCCATTCAGGTTGCATCTCTTCGAGCAGAGCGTATCGCCAAAGAGAAGAAGGTGTGGATGCCGGGGCCCCCGGGTGGGGCCAGGGTGGGGGGCGTGGGGGGCGGGCTCCTCCCCACGGCGCCTCTCCTCTCCTCTCCTCTCCTCTCTCCTCCCCTCTCCTCTCCTCTCTCCTCCCCTCTTCTCTCCTCTCCTCTCCTCTCTCCTCTCTCCTCTCCTCTCCGCCTCTGCAGGCGTTGGCCGATCAGCAGAAGGCGCAGCAGCCGCCTGTGGCGCAGCCCCCGCCGCCCCCACCGCAGCCGCAGCCCCCGCCGCCCCAGCAGCCGCCCCCGCCTCTGCCCCAGCCCCAGGCAGCGGGTGGCCAGCAGCCCCCGGGGCCACCGGCCGTCCAGCCGCAGGCCCAGGCGCAGCCCCAGGCACAGCCCGCGCAGCCCCCGCCGAAGGTGCCCCCGGCCATCACGACAGTGGGCAGCGCCGCCGTGCTGGTGAGGGGACACCTCTCCCTGGAGACGGGGTCAGTGCGGAGGGTCTGTTTAGACACAAGCACGGCTCACTCAGGAGGCGGAAGGCCCAGCTTTGCCCCGGCAGGAGCGTGCGGCCACAGGGGGCGCCCTCAGCCGCGCTCCGCCCGCGCTGGGCTCCGCGGCTGGGCTGTTGGGCAGGGTAGGAGGTGGAGGCAGCCGGGAAGTTTGGGGCTGGGCCGAGTGAGGTGTCGCTGTGAGGTCGGGCCACGGAGGCACGGGGACCATTGGTGTCACCGTGCAGACTCCCTTGTCCCGACCCTCGCGCCTCGCCTCGGTGCCCGTGTGGGCGTGTTCCCTCACACACGTGCACATGGGTCTTGGTGCCCGTCAGGGAGAGGGGTACAGTGACGCACGGAACAGGGAAAGAAAGGCTGACTCGTGATCCCACACGTCCTGTGCTGCTGTCATTGTGCCCCGGTGTGCTCCTCACCGTGTGCGCCCGCACGGCCTGTCCCCATGCGGTGTGGACGCTGGAGTCACACATGGGGAGAATGCCTGGACCTTTCTGGGAAGCGCCACTGCCGGGCGTGGGGGTCGTGGGTCCTCGTCTGTAGCTGCGTCCGCTGCAGTGGGCTTGTTGCGTGACCTGGACGGTTCCTCCGTCAGAAAGCTCACTCGCTCATGGAGCCCCTGCTCCCGTGGCCCCAAGGGCGCAGTGGTGGGTGGTTGGGGAGGGACTCTGTGTGCGGCCCTTGTGATGGCAGTCTGTGGGGAGAGAGTGGGCAGCAGCTAGCACGGAGCCTCGGGCTTGGCGATTGTGGGGGTCGGGACGGCTGGTGTGGCCGGGGCCCCGGAGGAAGGGGGCAGGAGTCGGCCGTGGGGCTGTGGAACCAGGCATGCGTTTGGATGATTCCGATGAAGTGGAAACACTCGGAGGTTTTACGCAGGGAAGAACTTGTCCTGAAATCCAGATGCTTTTCTGTTTTCAGCAGGCGGGAGCCATTAAAACGTCCGTCACGGGGACAAGCATGCCCACAGGTAAGGGGTCCGAGACGCCCCCATGAGAATTCCCTGCATCCCCGTGCTTCTGCCTCACAGGTCTCTCCCCCCAGGCACAGTGAGTGGAAACGTCATCGTGAACACCATCGCGGGTGTCCCTGCCGCCACCTTCCAGTCAATTAATAAGCGTCTTGCTTCACCCGTGGCACCGGGAGCCCTGACCGTGAGTTGTCCCTGCGCACGGGTACCTTCGGTGGCACGTGAGACTTAGGACCCCGTGGAATTTGTTTGTATTTATTTATCGTTTTAAAGTAACCTCTACACTGAATGTGGGGATCAAACTCACAGTCCCAAGATCAGGAGCTGTACTGACTAAGCCAGGGGTTGCCCCAAAAGTTGTTTGCTTTTTAAAGAAATATCCCAGTGGGGCAGAAAGTACCGACCCAGCTTGAATTTCCTAAGATGATGGGAGTGTTCAGGGAACGGCGTCCGCGGTGTGCTTGCTGAGGGCGTGTGTTGAAGTCCCTGTAGCGGTTGTGGGAGGAGAAAGGCGGGTCGTGAGGCTGGGTCGCAGACTCCACTGACGGGGGCGCCTCATGTACCATGACAGGTTTGCTTGGGGGGACGTGGGGCCGCAGAGAGGGCCACTCTTGGGGGAACCGTACGGGGGGGCACGCGAGGGCCAGGTGGGGTGCGAAGCGCAGGAGGCGTGGTCCGCTCGTGGGGCGGCCAGACCTGTGCATGGGAAGCGGGCAGAGGGAAAGCCGTGGGGCCGTGAGACCCTCTGAGCGCAGAACCGGGAGACCTTGCACTCACCAAGACACACGCCGTGTCTGGCCACCTCCTTGCCCCTGGTGCTTCACTGTAAATGACAAAAATAAACGAGACTGAGGAGGCTCAACTTACATCTCCGTTTCCAGTTTAGTCCCGTATCCAAGGACAGCACGTGCCCTGCGCGAGCAGTGCTCTGACAAGTAGAGTATCATCCCTCTTGGTTTTGAAAGTGTCTCCTATGACAGGTGCTGCTGTAGCGATCGAGACGAGGTGGCGGTGGCAGGGCAGGTACAGCTCCGCAGAATGGGGTACCGAGTCTAGAAAGAGACCCCCGTACGCTTGGGCGTTGGTTTCCATGGAGAGCGCCAGAGGATCACAAGGGGAGAGCCTGGTCTTCTCAACGAGTGGCGCTGGGAGGCCTGCGAGACCACGAGCCGGGCCCCCGCCGGGTACGAGGAGTCACCCGAGGTGATCGTACACCCAAACGTAAAACCCAAAACAGAAGGACCCGTACACGGAAACCCTGGGAGAACAGCTTTGCTCCCTTGCTTTGGACGGAGACCGAAAGTTAGCCTTTGTGAAAGTCAACATCTGGTGCCTGAAATATATTAAGAAAATGGAAAGCTTGGAAAGTGCTTGTTGGCCACGTGTGATAAAGGACCGGTTTGTAGATTGAATGAGGAGTCTGCAGTAAGAAAACAATTTCAGACAGCAGACCACAGATCTGAGCAGTCACCTCCCCGAAGAAGCAGGGACAACAGGCGTGGACAGGGGTTGGACGTTGTTAGTCCTCAGGGAAAAGCAGGCGAAGGGCCCAGTGAGGTGTGCCGGCGCGTGTCTCTGAGCGCGGCTTTAGAAACCAGACCTGGCCGCCCGCCTGGAGCTCACGCTGCTGATGGCGGAGTCTTAGCTTCGTGTGGGAAATGCGGAAGGCGGCCTGCCGCACAGCCTCGCACCTCCACGCCTAGGATTTCCCCCAGGGAAGCGAAAGCACGCTTCTGCACGGAAAGCCTGAGTGTGTGTGCAGGGGGCTTCGTTCATAGTCACTCGGAGAGGAAGCGACCCCAGGACTTTCAGCCGTGAATGGATGGGAGGGCCCGCTGGCACGTCCGCTCCCTCTAGGAACACCCCGCCGTGCACAGTGGGCTGCTGGCCCGCGTGACAAGGTTTGCCAGTGAGCAGCATTTCAGAAGGCCTCACGTTTAAATAACGTGGGAAAGGCAAAACGGTAGAGACAGGAGACAGTACGATCTGTATCTAGATTGCGGTGGCTGCTTGGCCACATGCACCTGTGAACACTCATAGGTCCGTGTACCGGAAACGGGAGAGTTGTACTGTCTGTACTACGGCATAAATGAGAAGTTTTTCTAACGTATCGTTTAGGATTATTTTACTTATTTTTCTTTATGCTTTGCAATAAAGCACTTTTGATTTAGTGTCTTAATAAATAACAGTGGCCAGTGGCTGGGCGTGTGGCATTACGAATGTCCTGCGTGGCCAGTAGCACTCCTGGTGTGAGGGTGGACACCCAAGTCGTTGCACTCGTTCTGTTTTGAAAAAGACCCGTTTCTACATTTGACGTTTATAGGAGGTAAAGTAGTCCATCCGTGACGTGTTTTTTGAGTAGCTCTCAGAGACGAGGTACTTTTTGTGGCGACGTGGGAGTAGAAATTGGAGTCCCACACGGCGTACTTCCCAGGGCTCTGAGAGTCCTGCGGCGGGACCGCCCAAGAGGGATAGGTACCAGGGAGGCCTCTCTGAGCTTCCAGAGGACGGGACGACATCGTCCATGCATGCGACTCTTCAGCACTGGGAAGGCATGTACGGGGCCCGGCGGGTGGTTCTGTTCAGGGGGCACAAACAGACGTCTGAACAGAGGCAGGAATCCCCCTCCCAGAGGGGCCCTGCGCGCTCGCACCGTGGGACGTTGAGCTCACTGGTCTTAGGGTTTGTGTGTCCGGCTGAAGGATATGGGTTTGTTCACCGGCAGCTGGGAGCCCTGGGAAGTGCCTGAGCAGAGGTGTGCTCTAGGACAGTTCCCGTGACGCTGCATGTGTCGCAGAATGGGACCCGAGAAGAAAAGGGCAGAGGGAGGACCGTCTCGAAGTCCAGGAACGGGCTTCTCTTTCTGGTAATGAGGTCAGGCCTGTTACTTACACTGCTCTCTAATGAAATGCATCAGAACCATTGGATACAGAAGACTCATCATCTCTTTAAAAGTTTTAAGGAGCTGACGAAAAATGTATTCGGGCAAAGTCTAAGGAGGAAGAAATGCAGAGAAACTGCACCGACGTGGTGTCTGCCTTGCGGTGCCTCTTACCCGTGTCGCCAGACAGGGGACCCCATGTGAGCCTGAGGCTCGCTCACCCCTGGGGTGTCTGGACAGAGGTGCTGACCCCGTGAGCCGGGAGCCCGGCGGCTCTTCCCGGGACGCGCGGCCGAGCCAGAAGTGAACCCCAGCTTCCCTCCACCCTCGTGCTGCCTGCAGGGGCGGCGCAGGGTGGGGCCTCTCTCCCTCCAGAGTTGGAGCCACAAGTCTGTTCTCTGTCAGCCGGAGGACAGTAGTCAAGTTTTAGGGCAAAGTTGTGGATTTCCAACTGTGCAGGGGCTTTGGCGCCTGTGGCCCCCACACCCGTCCGAGGTTCACCATAGAGAACGTCTGGGAATGAGAAATATGGTTACCAGGATTGAAAAAAAGAAAAACTCTGGTAACGGGCTACAGTGTGTTTACACACAGTTGGGAGAATTAGCTGGAAGAGGAGTCCCGCCCAGTGCCGTGTGGGCGACAGCAGGGAGTGCGTGGAAGAGAGCGCGTGAGGCTGCAGACCGGGAGCCTGTGGTGCATCAGAATCCAGACAGGGAGGAGGGCGGGCAAAGGCAGCATTTGAGGATGCGAGTTTTCCAGAACTGAGCGACGGCACTGATCCGTACTTACAGAAATCCCGACCGGTCCCCATGCAGCCCGATGTGGGACCACGGGACGGAGCCCGCGCCCGCACGGGGCCGGCCGCAGAGGGACGTGAAAGTAGCCCGAGCCCGGCACGCCGCCTCCGGGGGTGGTTTCCTTCTCGCCGGCCGTGAGGCCGGGAGCTGCTGGGACGACACGATGAGCTAGTGACGGTGACCACCACCTCTGGTATTCCATCTCCTCCGGAAATACCTTGAAGAACGAGGGTAACGTAGCATTCCCAGAAGACAGGTCCCAGCCGGTGGGCCCTTGCCGAATGAAACACGCTTGAGGCAGAAGGCGGCTGTTGACAGACGGAAGGTGTGAGGAACGAGGCAGACGCCGACCCGACAGCGACTCCGCGCGGGGCCAACAGCAGGGACCACGCGCGGGGCCGGCGGCGTGTGAGTCAGCGGGGGACCGAGGTGCTGGAAACGCTCTGCGGTCTCTCAGGAGGAGCACGGTGTGACGCCTTTGAGGAAACTCTAGCAAGTGTTCACGGGGTAATTTTAGCGGAGCCACCAGAGGAATACGAGCGTGACTCCCGTGCTCGGGAGGGGAGAGCAGGAGAGAGACGTGCTGTGAGGGAAGGCGGGAGAGCAGGGTCGAGGCGCGTGGAGCCGGACGGCTGCCCGGGAAGCACAGAGCGTGGTGCCGGGTCCGCGCGCGGGGATGGGGACGGGGCGGCCGTCCGCACCGAGGGGCCGGCAGGGACCAGGGGAGTCAGTGGGGCATGCCCACTGCTCGTGGCGGGACGCGGGCGGCCGTGGCTCGGAGGGTCCATGTGTGGGGCGCAGGGAGCGGCAGCGCCTGTGCGGGGGCGGGAGAAGCTCGGTGTGTCTGGGGAGTGAGCGCCGTCGTCTGGAGGATGGCCCAAACCTCACAGTGTCCCGGGGACAAGAGTCTTTGAGGACAGCGGGGACGGGAGCACCGGCGTCTCAGACTGGTTTTCTGTGGTTAACCGACCCGCTTTAGTGGAACTCGCTCCGTCGGCACGTTCAGCCTGTCAAGCCGCTGAGATCCGGAAAGCGCTCCATTTTCTTGGGTTCAGAGATTGGGGTCCTCTGCCTCCCACGACCGAGAAAAGAGAAAAGCGCCGAGTGACCTGACGGCCTCCCCCGTCGCCTCTTGCAGACCTCCGGAGGCCCTGCTCCCGCCCAGGTGGTCCACACCCAGCCGCGAGCGGTCGGCTCCCCGGCCACGGCCTCGTCCGACCTGGTGTCCCTGGCACCCACCCAGAGCGTTCGCGCGGTTACCTCTGTGACAGCCTCGGCCGTGGTCACTACCAGCCTGACCCCGGTGCAGACCCCGACCCGGTCTTTGGTGACTCAGGTGTCCCAAGGTAAAGGCGGGTTCGGTTTCCCGTGTGACCCTTCTCACCGTTAAACCGAGCCGGGACCTCGAGCGGTCGTTTGTCACGGGAGGAGGGGAGGGCCGTGTGCGTGCGAGGTCTGACGGAGCCCCTCTCCAGCCGCAGGGGTGCAGCTGCCCGGGAAGGCCATCACGCCCGCACACTTCCAGCTGCTCAGGCAGCAGCAGCAGCAGCAGCAGCAGCAGCAGCCGCAGCCACCGCCACCGCCGCCGCCCTCCCAGGTGCAGGTTCCGCAGATCCAGGGCCAGGCCCAGTCGCCGGCGCAGATCAAAGCTGTCGGCAAGCTGACCCCGGTGAGTATCTGGCAGGAAACCGCACGCACGCCATCTGATGCCTCGCGTTGTCATTTAATTCCAAGTGTGTTTTGCACGGATCCGCTGTGGTCTTTGGGGGAAGTGTGCTTGTCTCGTCTTTAACAACCACTCTCCGTACGGTGCCCCCCCACGGTCGTGTGAGCGGCCTGGTCACAGCGCTCTGGAGACGTGTCTTCCCGCTCGCTTTCTGGCGCTGTGTGCCGCAGTTCAGGCTCCGAAGTAGAGGTTCCGTCCCCAGCCAGAGAAAATGGTGACGCGTAGCACATGTGCGGTGTTGTTCCTCAAAGTGATTTGAGTCCTGACGTTCCTGATTTTTGCCGCTCTGCACCACCTGTGCAATCGTGTACAAAAATACGTTCACTTTGAAGGGAGATACTGTATCTGCCACATTGGAAAAGCGCCATTGCTTGGCACGGGTAGTGAGTAGAGAGACAGAACTGCTAGAAACAAGACAGTGTTTTAGAGTTCCAGCTAGTTCCCAGGCCTGCCACAGTAAGTACCTGACCTTGGGCCTGCCCTTTTCGCTTGCCGAGGGACAAGAGGGCATGCCGGGGCGGGGGGCGGTGTGCAAGCCCTCAGCTGAGGCTCCACTAGTGAGGCCCCAGGCGCACCAGAGAAAGGACGAGCCACCTGATAACAGCATTCACACTCGATCATAGCCAGAAGGCCCAGAAGTGATCCCAGAGAAAGCACTCAGTTCCTGTCGCGCCAGCCACGTGTCAGGGGCTCTGTGACTACCAAATGGGACAGCCCGGGTCTAGAACATGGCCGTTACTGCAGAAGTCTGGGGGACGGCCCTTAAATTAGAAAGTTAGTGGGCCCAGCTCCCTCTCCCCACCCCACCGCACTGCCTTCCCTCCTCCCCATGTCCTGCTTCTCCCCAGGACACGAGGGCCTGCCCACTGCTGCCAGGGCCTCCCGATCACTCACTTGTTTGCCTGTGCCTGGGCACAGCCTGCCCTCTCTGAGGTCGATTTCAGAGTTGTCGTCATTGTCCCCATGTAGACACAAATCTGATAGGAATTACACAGCATAAGTTCTCTAAAAAGAAAATTGACTCCTTAAAATAGTTTTTGGGCTGTTTTGGCATCTTAATGTTTTAACTTAAAGGCATGAGACTTCTTTATCGATTGTATTCATTTGGAGACACTTAGAACAAAAAGTTGAGAGCTGATGCACGTCTCCTAATAAACTTTAGAAGTTCAAAAAGGATTACGATTTATAGACTTTAAAAATTTTATAGGCTACGGATTTAAGGTCGCTTGTTTGCGAGTGAGAGAAACCAAGAAATTTTGCTGTGAATTCACTCATCTGTCAGAATTACTGTTTCTAGTTTGCGTCAATAATGCTAGTTTTTAATAAAAGAACATTTTTAAAAAATGTCAGAAAGCCCCTAGATTATGGTTTGCATATTGCGTATTAGCAACTGTCTACCTCGGTGTTTAATGGATAGTTCAACGGTAACTTGAAACCAAGATTTATGGATTTGGAATGCGGCTAATATTGATGAAAAGCTACTTTATCTGGGTTTTAGGAACATCTGATCAAAATGCAGAAGCAGAAACTGCAGCTGCCCCAGCAGGCCCCCCCACCGCAGGCCCCGCCAGGGCCCCCACAGCCCGCCACACAAGTGCAAGTGCAGGCCCCGCCACCCACGCCGCAGCAGAGCCCCCAGCTGGCCACGGTCACGGCCCCGCGGCCCGGAGCCCTGCTCACGGGCACCACCGTGGCCAACCTCCAGGTGGCCCGGCTCGTAAGTTCCAGTTGATGCATTTGTTTTTCCGAGGCAATGTCTTTGAACGTTTACGTGGACTGTTACTGCTTGCTCAGGCCGACGCTAGGCGTTCTGGCGGGCCTCCTAGGAAAGCGATAGGTGCGCTTCCCTCCCCACGCCGCCCAGAGCTTTGGCGGGCGGGGCAGCTGGAGGAGGCGGGGAGTGAGCCAGACGATGCAGGGAGGGCCAGGCTCTGTTGGGGACGAGGCCCATGTCGGGAGGTGGGCGAGGCCTGAAAACCAGGCTCTGGTGTCCCTGTGCTTTGTCGGCCCAGAGACTCTGGAGGTTTCTGAAGGGGAGCAGAAAGTCGCAGTGAAATCAGCGTCTGGGAAGAGGAGTGAGATTCGGCAAGAGCGGGTCTCATGTGCTGTGGGCCAGACACTGTCCCATCAGGCGAGCCTGTGTCCTGCTTGGGGAGCCCCCCGTTCTGGCCCTAGTGACCGCTAACGGCAGGGACCCTGCTCCGGGCCAGGCGCCGCCCTAGGCCCTGGACCTCTCACGTGATCAGTGCTCACAGGCTGCTGCTGAGGCAGGAGTAGGGGGGTTTGAGTGTGCACTCAACTGTGCAGGTGGGCAGACTGAGGCCCACAGCTCAGGTAACTTGCCCAAATCGTACTGCTAGTCGCCTGCCACTGGGCGGCTCGGGCTGGGTGCTCAGGCTCTGCTGTGTGTGTGCCTCACGCCTGCTCTAAGGCCGCAAGACGGGTGGGAGTGGACAGGAACCGGGAAGGCAAGTGTGGTTCTGCCTGTATTCACAAGAAACGTTAAGTTCAAACAAGAGTGGGGATCACGTGTGGTGGCCAGGGTGTAGGGAAGGCGGCACGTGCCCCCTGCAGGGTCGCCGGAGGGAGATCGGCTCCGACTCTGGGGGGAGTTCCAGTGATTCGGCCAAAAGCTGCTCACCAGTTTACCTCGGGGACCTGTGTCTGTTCCCTCTAAAGAACTAGTAGGAGGAGTACCACGTGCCGGGCGCACAATCCTGTCGTTTCGGGCGTGTTAGAGGAGGGACGTAGGTCCCCCTTAACTGGGGACTTTACCAAATAGCGCAGTGGCGTCCCACTCGTTGGGACAGCACGCAGCTTTGGACGATGATGTGGCAAAAGGCAGAGAAACCGACCACAAGCTACGTGCAAGTCGTCCCGCTTGCACACTTTCACAGCAAGTCACGAAGGTGAGAACGTCTCACGGGCTCAACGCTGGTTTTCACACCCACGTGTGTGTAGGTTTAGGGTTAGCCGAGTGCTTGCACGGGTGAAGTGGATCTGTTTTCCTTTCCGAAGATGCAACATAATCGACGAGCACTCGGTAGCAGCGTGATGACTGAGTAGCAACAGGTGGGATCCGTGGGAGAGCTTTCTGGAAGAGTGTGGCAGGGGCCACAGGAGGGGGCGGCAGGCCGGCCTTCAGTCGTAGCGGAAGGAGCGGGAGACGGCTTGTGTAGCAGACGCTGCAGGCCGGGGCTCCTCCGGGGATCGGGGGCGGAGAGGCACAGGTGCGAGCTGCGTGGCAGGGTCTGATCGCGAGCGTGGGTGTGCAGCACGTGGGGCTCATGGAGCCCCCGTCCCCGCGCTCGCCGGTGGCAGGTCAAGCGTAGATGAGCCCACGCCCCCGTACGTGCCTTCAGCCGACAACCACTTTTCACTTTGTGAATCGTTTCCCACCGCTTGGCCTCTTGTGGGGAAATGTTTGCACAGACGCGTGCCGTCCCGAACATCTCTGGACTCTCCCATTATTTTCATTGTTTAGACCCGGGTTCCCCCTTCGCAGCTGCAGGCGCAAGGGCAGATGCAGGCTCAGGCGCCCCAGCCGGCCCAGGTGGCGCTGGCGAAGCCTCCGGTGGTGTCCGTGCCTGCGGCCGTGGTCTCCTCGCCGGGTGTGACGACCCTGCCCATGAACGTTGCCGGGATCAGTGTGGCCATCGGGCAGCCGCAGAAAGCCGCAGGTGCCTGTCTTGTGTGGCCCCTCGCCCTCCCCCCCGCCCCCCCCCCCCCCCCGTTGCGCTTAGAGCCTCGAGCGGGGCCAGCGCGTCCTCTGGCACGATGGCCACCCGCCCTGGCGGCTTCCGTGCTGGACGCCCACGTCGAGCATGTCAGGGCAATGCACCTTCAGCCGGAGTGCCCCTCGGCTTCCCAAGTACAAGGTTTGGCCTTTCATTTAACCATTAACGTTCTGAGCTCCCCATATCTTTACGTGAACGTCCTCATGAGCCCAGAAACCACGTAAGCGTACCCGTGGGGTGGCCGCGTTTGTCCCGCACAGATCCCGCGTGAGGTTTTCTACAGGGACGGCGTCAGTCTGAACCACCCAGCGGCTCGGGGAGATGCAGGGAGCTTCAGGGAAGCCCCGAGACCCGCATCCCTCCTGAGCTCTGTGACTGAGGACTTGGTCGTGTTCACAGGACAGACGGTCGTGGCCCAGCCCGTGCACGTCCAGCAGCTGCTGAAGCTGAAGCAGCAAGCCGTGCAGCAGCAGAAAGCCATCCAGCCACAGGCTGCCCCGGGCCCAGCGGCTGTCCAGCAGAAGGTACTGGCTTCCTGCGGGGATTCTCCCGCCACCCTGTCTCCGCGCCGAGCCGGGCCCTGCCGCCGGGCACGGTGTGCGCGTGGGACGGGAGGGTCCTGTGAGCCTCGCCTCGCCTCGCCGCCTGACGACCCCGTGCCCATGCACTCAGGCTGCACGGGGGTCTCGGGGTAGGAGCTGCTGTGAGGCCTCCCGGGGAGAATGTGGTTACGGGACGGGGAGCCCCGGGTGCCAGGAGCCTGCGGGGAGCTGGGAAGCGGGCTGTGGAATTGCACGGCTGGGAAAGGGCCGGAAGGATTCAGGGGTGGAGGTGTAGCTCTCCGTGTGTGAGTGCCTGGCCCCCCAGTGTACGGGGCAGACCTTATGCTCAGATGAGCCAGGCAGGGGCCGTGTCCTCGTGTGTTTGTACACGCGTGCGTGCGTGCCGTGAGGGGAGTGACGAGCTGAGGGGAGAGGGGCCTGCCGGAAGGAGCGCTGTCCGCGTCTCGCCGACTCACAAGTGTGCGAGCACGTAGCTCTGAGCTGATTCGGGTCCCCAGGCTGTGCGCTCTGCAGGCGCCCCACTGACAGGAAGCGAGAGTGAGGTGCTGGGCTGCTCTGCGTACTCACTGGTAGCTCGCAGCCCGACGTGTAGGCGATGACGCTGGTTCTCCGAGTGCGTGTCAGACCCGCTGTTTTCCTGCACGGGAGCGGCTGTCGCTCCGGTGTCGGATTTCAGGGCAGGGCTGCGCTTGTCACCCGGAGGAAACTGAGGCTCAGAGAAAGGACATGACTTGCTCAGAGTCGCAGAGCTGACCGTCGGACCGCAGGGTCCCGCGTGCGGCACACGCGTCAGATGGACGGCTCTTCCCGGAGTGTCGCCGTCCCGCTTGCGGGGGCCTGCTGGGGGTGGAGATCCCGCCTGCCCCTGACCCCGTAGTGTCTGTGGGGACGGCAGAGGGAAGGGGCCGCGCCGGCCAGGGGCGTGGTTAGGGCGTGCCAGGGCAGACACGTTCGGGAGGGTGGAGGGGGCGTGGGTGGGGGGGTGGGGGTGATGGCTCAGGCAAGAGCCATCCTGGCAGCAGCCACTCCACGTGCCAGATGTGTGCCCTCGGGACCTCTTGCCCCTTCCTCCCGGGTGGGTGGAGCCGTTGGCCTTTGAGAAAGGTATGTCTCGTTGATTGCAGAGCCACACCCACCGCCGGGGCAGTGTCTCCCCTGTGGCAGACACTTTGAGGAGGAGACACTCCGAGTCCCCTCCCTGGTCCTTTCGGGCCATCCTGGGACTCGGCTCCATAGGCATGCAGGGCGGGGCCGCTCGCAGAGCCGGCCACGCTGGGAGGCACTGGTGCCAGGATGCCGAGGACACCGTGGTCGGGCCTGTGTCATTGTAGGGTTGGCGTACCTTGGGGCGGGGAAGAGGGGCGGGGGGCCTTAGCTGTAGCGTCGGTCTGATGTTCGTGTGGCTCGAAAGACTAAAGAATACCGTGGGTGGCCACGGCCTCCTAAACCAACCGTGTAGACTGTGTGCACGGCCTGGGGAACAGTCCTAGCTCTTCTGGCAGAGAAAACTAGAAATGAGATTAAACCTGCAAAGGTCATGCGTGTAGGTGTCTCGCCCTTTATGCCAAGTGGTTTTGGGTACGTGCCCAAATCGTAAAATTAGATTCAGGAAATTGTAGGCGGGTGTTTTTTGTATCGTGGTCAAGTTCACTCACTGACGTGAGGACGGACACGACGCCGGGCGTACAGATGGTGTAAAGGTGAGCCCCAGCCTGGTCTCCCAGGGGACTTGGGCACGGCCGGTGACACACAGGCGGGGCCGTGCCGGGAGCATGGGCTGGGGGTGCCGGGGGCCCTCCCCGCTGGCCCCGAGGAGGCAACGCCCGGCCTCGCCTGGCTCTGACCTAGGGCCGTCTCTCTCCAGATCGCCGCACAGCAGATCGCTGCTCAGGGCCAGCCACAGAAGGTCACCTATGCCACCCAGCCAGCCCTCAAGACCCAGTTTCTTACCACACCCATGTCCCAGGCCCAGAAGCTGGCCGGGGCTCAGCAGGTGCAGACCCAGATCCAGGTGAGCGGCAGCGCGTATGCGGAGACTGCGCAACACCACCGGGCGCGCACGGGCTGGTCGGATGCGTGGGGTGCGGAGTGACCGCCGGCGGATATCCCGAAGGCCGCACGATGGGCCTCTGCTCCTCGGAGGTGGCCGTGCCCTGACGTGCCTCGCTGGCTTTGCCGCCTGTGGGGTCGCAGCAGTGTGGCTTGGGGGCCGTGCTGAGGTCACGTTCCGGGGACATCCTTCATGCCTGTGAGGCTCCTCCGGGAGTTAGCGGTCAGCTTCCTGCTTCACGCATCCACACGCGCCATCACTCAGCTGCCGTCGGCCGTGTGGGCTGCTCCTGGCTTCGCCGCCGGCCCATGGCTGCTTTACAGAAGGTGGCAGGAGCCGCAGAGACGCGTGCCGGGCCTCAGCAGGGGGGCTGCTTCGCACATGTGAGCCGCGCACGTGGCCACCCGGGGTGGGGGAGCAGTGCTGTGGGGGGTGCGCGTCCATCGGGCTTCTGCAGCGGTCCCAGCCCCCCGGGCCTCCTCCTGGCCTCGGCTTGCCGGCGTGCCGCCGTGTCCCTCTGGCGGCTGCCGCGGCTCCGCCTGTCAGGACCCCGTGGACCGGCGGCTCTCGTCTTCTGTGAGCCACTGCCCGTTCCCGTGCTCTCCCAGCGCTGCTCCCACCCTGGCTGTTAGCCCTCGGGGCTCTGTACTGTTGCTGTCGGCGCCCAATCTTTGCACTCACGGTGTGGTGTCTCCGGATGAGCGAAAGTTCTTAACTTTAACGTGTCGGGACTCGTCGGTCTTCCTGTTTGTGAATCGCGCTTTCTGTGTCTTGCTTAAGAAACCCTTCCCAGACGTCCCGACGTTCCTTTCCCGTATCTTCTACAAACCTCGTAGTTTTTCATTCACACTTAGGTTTTTAACCTTGTTGGAGTTGTTTTCTCCGGGTGATAGACAAACAGGGATTCATTTTCATTTTCCCGTTAGAACACCCCGTTGCTTTCGGCACTACTTTCCCCCGACCCGTCGCGTGGTACCGGCATAAGCGGTGCCTTCTCCGGCACCGCGCTCTGTGTCCGTCCCTCGGGCTGCGGAGAGAGGCTCGGCATCCGGGAGGCAGAGCCCCCACCTCGTCCCGCTGGGAACATCCTGCTGCTCTTGGCTCTCTGTGCTTCCCAGTTCGAGTCAGCTGGTGCAGTTGACACGCCACAGCCACAGCTGTTGGAATTCTCGCTGGAACCGCTCGCTTTGGCACACGCGCTAGAATTAGCGGGGTGCGGCATTCCTGGACTCTGCGGATGAATCTGGGGGGAGCTGACGTCTCTGCAGCTCGACTGGAGATTCACCAGCGTCACGTGTCTTTTGTCGTTTAACTTCTTTAATGCCCTTTAACTAGGCTTTCTGGCTTTTTTCAGGAAGGCCGTATCTCTCGTATCGGATTTGTTCCTACTTAATGAACATTTCTGATGCTTTTGTAGTCATGTGTTTCTGAGTCTCTGTTTTCTGTCTGTGCCTTGCACAATCTCTGTACCTTGACCTTTGAATCCGGATGCCTCCATCAAGCCCTGTTCCTTCGACAGTCCATCCGTGGTCTCCTGCGCTTCCTTTGTCCCCCGGCACATGGCCCGCACAGAGTGGTGGCTGGAGCCTTGCTCTTCCCCTGCCCTTTTCTTCCTGCTTTGTTGTGCCCGTGAGGCCGCAGAGGCCCCGACAGAGTGGACGGGAGGCTCAGCCGTATCTGTTCACGTGATCATCTTTGCAAGGTCTGATTTGTTAAATCATCCTTCATTAGAGCAAGACAATTTTCTTCTTCACCTAGTTTGCTAGAAATTTTGTTCCCTTTTTTTTGTGGCGTTTTAAAAGTGTTTTTAGAGGCTCTTCTTCCCTTGGTGATCCCTCCCAGTCTCGACGCCCCAGTCCTGTCTCTGTGCCCATGACTCCAGATTCACACCTGCAGCCGATTGCTACTCCTGTTCCAGACTCTGGTCCTAACTGCCTTTGGACAGGTCCCCGAAGACGTGTGGCCTCTGCGGGGCCTTGGCCTCACCTGACCTTCGGCCTCGCCTGGGCCAAACCCACAGCAGCTGTCCTTTCTTGATCGCACACTCCAGACCCAGTCCGCCAGTGATTCTGGCTCTCTGGCAGTGTCGGGCACGGTTGTCAGGCCATCCTGTCACTGGGTCAAGTTTACTACTTCTGCGTCCTTACCGATGCCCGTCCTGTCAGTTACTGCACAGATGTGTTAAAAGTCTCTCACTCTGGTTGTGCACTTCTCCTTATGTTTTTTTCCATTTTTGCTTTTTTTCTTTTTTAATGTTTATTTTTGAGGGAGACAGAGCGTGAGTGGGGGAGGGACAGAGGGAGAGAGGGAGACACAGAATCTGAAGCAGGCTCCGGGCTCTGAGCTGTCAGCCTGGAGCCCGACACAGGGCTTGAACCCACAGACCGTGAGGTCATGACCTGAGCTGAAGTTGCACACTTAAACCGACTGAGCCACTCAGGTGCCCCTCCGTTTTTGCTCTTTATATTAGATCCCTTATTAGCTACGTTTAAATTAAGGATTTTAATTTTATGTCTCTGCTGCTATTGTTTCGGTGACTGTGTTCATAGTAGTTACCTTCTTGTGAGCCAGCTCCTTGAAGCCCGTCTTTGGGATTGCTTTGAGCTCTGGGTTGCAGGCCGATTCCTGCTCCTGCTGGGCTCCCGGGGGCTCCGCCAGGGCCAGATCCGCTGTGGCTTGAGGGTCGGTGTCCCTCGGGTAATGTCAGTTGGGTTCTGCGCCTGGGTCCCCTCCCCCGCCAGCACCAGGGCCTCAGGCGGTGCACTTCCTCGCAGATCCCCTCCCGGTGACGGAACCACAGTGGGGCCTCACTGACCATGGATCTGAACTCGGCCCTTTGTCTGCCGCGCCCCTGGCGACCGTGAGAATCCCCCGCGGGGCCTCCTCACGGAGCACGTGCTCTCAGGGTGTGAGCGCCTCCGCCCATCACTCTGGGTGCCACCGTGGCCGCGGTTTGGGACCGGGACTTCCTCGCCTCTTGCGAGTTCATGGACGCATTTAAGATGTGTCCGTGTCACCCACAGGGTCTCCGTGTTTCGTGGTGTGCCCACAGAGTCCCGGCCCGCTGTGTGCAAGTGGGGCCCTCATCCAACTGCCCGAGTCTTTGTTTCTGGTCAGCGCTGCGGAGGACTTGGGCGCGTTCGTTGTCCCAGCAAATCCTGTGACGATTTTTAATACAGTGAACTAGTGTGTGCTCTCCGCGTAATTTCACGTTTTATAATGAGAACCAGCGTTTACTTGGAGCTCTGTCATTTACAAGTGTGTCACGAAATTTCACATTTGCTCCAGAATTGTCTCAGAAAAGACTTAATTTCATCCCTGTTCTATGAGTTAGAACAGGCAGCAGTGTCCCGGCCCGGCCCCCAGCAGCTGCCCACTCAGGAGCCTGATCTGCCTCTGAACCGACAGCCCCGGGTAGACCCAAGTGGTCAGAATCCTCTTTCTGCCTCGGGACAGCCACGTACGCACGTGGCGGAACATTTGCGAAAGGCAGTGGCGGGGTGGGAAGCGGCACTTTGTCGGGAAGGGAGATCTCAGTCGTGATTGAGAAGAATATGGCAGCGTGATGAAATGTCGGTGCATCGTGGGAACAGGCTGAGCCTTAGCTGCAGTGGGGGTGCCCTCCCGGGACATTGCCCAGGCTCGAAGAAGGGACTCTTCCGAGAACTCTGGAGACGCTAAACTATTTCCTTCTGTCCTCGATTTACTTCTCTTACATAAACTCTCCCATACAAACAGTTCTTAGTAAAAGAAAAAACGTGGCTGAGACCCGAGACCAGGAGAAGCTGCTAGTTAGACCCGCTTGCAGCTTGCGGAGGCGGGCACGGTCCCCCTGCAGCGTGGTAAGCGGGGTCTCTCAGGCTCCAGGTGAGCAATCTGAGAGGGGCTCTTCTGGGTCACTTGGATGCTGTTCTGCTTTTGCTTTTTTTTGTTGTTGACATTTACTTACTTTTGAGAGAGAGAGAGAGGGAGCGCGCGTATGAGCACGAGAGAGGGACGGGCAGAGAGAGGAAGACAGGATGTGAAGCCGGCTCTGCAGTGACACCCCGACGTGGGGCTCAAACCCATGAACTGTGAGGTCAGGACCTGAGCCGAAGTCGGACGCTTAACCGACTCAGCCTGCCCAGGGCGCCCCTGTTTTTGCTTTTATTAAGAGCTGAAGGAAAGAAAGGGGGAGCAAACTCTCTTTCTGTGCATATGTTCTTTTGAATTCTGCATTTGGCTTTTCTTTGTTTTGTCGAAGGTTGCCAAACTCCCTCAAGTCGTCCAGCAGCAGACGCCCGTGGCCAGCATCCAGCAGGTCGCCTCTGCTTCCCAGCAGGTAGGACCCACAGACGCACAGCCCTCTGGGGGGTCTCACGCCAACTTCTCAGTAAACTTCATGTTTCCGTTTAGGGAGGTTCTTGGTTTTCGTTGTGAGAAAGTAGAATGTTAACAGAATCGCTTTCGATTTTCATAATTCAGAAAAAATTCACTTCGGGGAGGATTCTTGAAACCCTTAGGCCAGCAGGACAAAGCTGAACGTACGTGTTCGGTTCAGAAATCAGGGGCTTATTCTAGGGTCACTGCTTCACTGGTGACTTCAGATACACCTACAGGCCGAAGCCCCCATACCTTAGTTTTAGGGAAACACTGAAAGAAAACTGTTTGCTCGCAGTGACTTTGGGTCCTAGAAGGGTAAGGACTGCTGGGGACAGTGGTGACCCTTGTCACCTAACCATCAGGCTCCTGCCTTTGTATCTGTTGCTACCAAATGCGGCCGTACAAAGCAGTGCTTTAGCGAAGTGTCATTCGAAGTCACGCGGGCGTGTGGATTTCAAGGAACCAGCTAGTCTGAAGAGCTGATCCCGCCACCAGCGCCCCGTCGTCAGCCTTCGCCTGAGAGCAGCAGTGGTTTCATTCGGTGGCTTTTTTCCCTGCTTTTGTGCAGTCGGAAACCAGAGTGCATCCTTGGATCCGTCACGTGGTTTCACGTTTCACAAAAGCACTGGTGCTAATTAGGCCTCGCACCCCCTCCCCACCCCCAAGGACCTTTTGTCGGTCACGTCAGTAGACCTGTGTTTTCTAGGCCGCGCGTGTTTTCTAACTGTTCTGGCTCAGGCTTCCCCGCAGACCGTGACCCTCACCCAGGCGCCCGCGGCCGGGCAGCAGGTGCAGATGATCCCCACGGTGACGGCGACGGCGCAGGTGGTGCAGCAGAAGCTCATGCAGCAGCAAGTTGTGACGACCGCGGCGGCCCAGCTGCAGAGCCCCGGCGTCCCCAACCCGGCCCAGGTGCCAGCCAGCTCCGACAGCCCAAGCCAGCAGCCCAAGCTACAGATGAGGGTCCCCGCCGTGAGGCTAAAGACGCCCACCAAGCCTCCATGCCCCTAGTCCCGAGAGCGGGGCGGCCTCAGGGCGGGTCGCCGTGCCCCGCGCCCCCAGCCAGAGGCGGGTAGACTGTCTGTCGTTGAACCTGGGGACGATGTCATTTGAGATGTGCCGCACCTGCGGAGTTCTCCTTGAAGCGGAGCAGCGTGATCATTTCCTCCTGCTGCGCCGCCCCCGCCCCTGTAGTATGTCGCCGGTCAAAAAAGTGACAGTGGCGATTCTACCTTCCAGTTTCTCCTCGAGAGCAGTAGCACTGGGTCTTGAGGCCATTTAGAACCTCCGTTAGCGCGCCGTGTCTCACGCATCACGGTAGCCGCGTGGAGTGCGCGGTGGGTCGTAAAACACTTCTGAAGCTGAACCGTGGTCTCTGACCGCGTCTGCCTCCACGCGGGGCTGCACACCTAACTGAGGACCCGCTCCGGTCCTTGGAGAGGAGACAGACCGCCTGACGCAGCGCAGCTCAGACCCGAGAGGCCCAGGGTGCTCTCTTCTCTCCCTCCTGAGAGGGGGCCTGTTCGGACGTTTTCGGGACGTTTTCACCACTGACCCCCATCGAGCACATTCGTGAAGTGTTCCCACGGTGTCGGCCGGATACCGTCTGCGGTGGAACTTCCATTCCAAAGAGCGGCCCGTGTGGCCTCCCACAGGCCCTGCCCACAGCGTGACCGGTGTCCGTCCCGGCACTTCCAGGACACTTCCCGCTCGTGGAGGAAGCCCGTGCTTGGACTCCACGCGCTGCGGCGGCTCCGGCAGGCTTTGTGAGGCTCCGGTCTCGAACTGGTTTGGGGCCCGGAGCGCTCAGTGCGGGCGGGGGCCCGGTGAGAGCAGGGGTGCCTGGCATCGCCCCCCTCGCTTTCCTGCCCGTCCCGGGTGTGGTCTGCCGCCGCGGGAGACCTCCTCGAGCACGGTGACTTCTTCGCGAGCCTGTAGGCGTTGCCTGCCGAAGCGGCCACGGTCCACTCTTCACCCTGGGCTCGCGGCAGGTTCCATTGCCCGCCGTGCCGGGGTCTCGTCCGTGAGCGCCTGCGCTCCTCGCGGTTCTGTGGAAAGCAGAGAACCTTCTGTGCGGTATTTGGGGGCGAGGGGGTGGTACAGCTGAGGGGCAAAGGGGAGGCCCCGTGTGTGCCTCTGTTTCATTTTTGTACTACAGTGAGAAAGCAGGAATTTTTGCAGTGGGCTCGGTCGGCTGATGACCTGTGCTCACCTGGCCGTTTTCACCCCAGCAGAAGCACCCGCTCGGGGACCGCCTCTCTGCTCTGTCTCCGTGCCTCTTTTATGTCACTCGGTCCAGGAAATCCGGTTGTCTTAGGTCTGTGTGGGCATCCTGAGGGCTTTGACCTGCTAATTTCGCGTGTTCTCCCCTCGTTGTACCACTTGAAGTGACACAAAGGAAAGCGGCCCGTATGTTTTTGTTGCCATTCAGTGTACGTGGACGGTAATACGGGGGCATTTACCGAAGCAAGGAGGCAGCTCGTTGTTGAGCTCTGGGTGGGAATTTGGAAAGGGACTTAGCGTTTCGGTTAACTCGAATGTATCCAAAGAGCCCTCTACTCTTGTTTTCTTACAACCACGCTTGTTGGTTCAGGTGTGGCAGGCGCCGTCAGGAGGGACCACAGGGTGCTGGGGGCGCTCTGTGCATGCTCCTTCTGTGCGTGCGGAGGGGATTCCTGCCCCTCTTCGTCCCCAGCCGTGCCCCAGAGCCCCCTTGTCTTGTCGCAGCTCCTCCTCCGCACGCCCGGTCCGTGTTCCCCTCGCCCTTCGTGGTGCTGGCAGTCTGCATCTGGAGCAGGTGGTGGCTGCACCTGTTGGGGCGTCCCCGAGGCGGGGCTGCCCGGATGGCGGTCCTCTGTTAGTCTGGACACCAGGACAGGATTCGGAGCGTCGCTCAGGACTGACCTGGGGTTCAGAGCGTTCGTGGCGTGGAGCCCCCGCCCTTTTCTCAGTGCGTGACAGGAGTCTCTCGTCTCTGAGGGGGTCTCCTTCGCGGGTCCCCT
The DNA here is from genome assembly GCF_018350155.1 of Leopardus geoffroyi. Lineage (NCBI taxonomy): Eukaryota > Metazoa > Chordata > Mammalia > Carnivora > Felidae > Leopardus > Leopardus geoffroyi. The sequence goes on along the minus strand of NC_059339.1, from coordinate 999,571 downwards.
CACGCAGAATACAGAGCAGGAGACGTGTTACTTCTCTTTTCCTTAGACGTCACCAGCAGCCCCGCAGCCCCCAGTGGTCATTCCAGTAAACCTCCTCCTCCCGGTGTGTAGTTTCTCGGTCTTCTGTCGTGAAGGTTCACTGTCCGTGTTTCAGAACTGAGTACCGGTGGGGGGGGGGGGGGTTGCGCAGACCTCAGGTGGTTCTGTGAGCGGAATCCCGCACTGCCCGGGAGCCGGGTTCTTGCCTGGCCCGTAGTGACCGAGAACGACGGCAGCCAGAGCGCTGTCACGCTCCACCCGGCCGCCACGGGGCGCAGTTCCCCATATCCTTTACGAAGAGACGTTCACTCCAGTTAAGGGCGGGAGGCTGTGTCTAAGACCCCGTGGGGAGCGGGAAGCCGGACCCCACGCTTGGCCGGATTCGATGCCTGTTGAGGCAGGGCTTTCCCATTTGAGGTCTCCACCATCTTCCGTTTCCTGTGTGACCAGACAGCTGTCGTGTTGTAAAATATAAAGCGGGAAGACTGAGATTGTAAGTATTTTGTAAACATGACCATTTGTACTTGAATAGTAGGATTTTAAAAAGGGCACCGTATCCCGCCAAACAAAAGGTGTAATAAAATGACCTTTTTATACGTTTGCTCGTTTTCTCTTTCATAGAAAACTAGTATTCTCGTTAAAATAAGACGCTAGCCGTGTCTGTTACGTCTGTGTGAAGAAGAAACAAAGGGAAACGCGGGGTCGGAGGCAGAGGCCTGCCCGCGCCGCCGAAGGAGCCGAGCTCCCTCGGCGGTTCTCAGCGAAGGTCACGCTCTCTCTGCGGAGGCCGACCGCGCCCACCGGCCCTGTGTGCAGACGGCCCGCACGCGTTACTTTTCTTTATCATCTCTTTTGCTTTTAGATTACCTTGTTTTGTCGTAGTTAAAAAAAAAGTTGATTACAAAAAATAATAATCTACTTTTTTATAAAAAAAACGCATAACTTCATACAAAGCTCAGATGGTTATTTTTGGTATCTTTTCTTCCACTGCAGAAGCGAGGGCAGGCTCCTGCGGTGTCACCTGCATCCACAGACCTGGCTGGGGGAGGTCACGAGGACCTACGACCCTTTGCCAAGTGCCTGCAGGTGGAGGGGGGGTGGCGGTGCTTGGGACCTCTGTGCTCCGTGGCTGTGATGGTCTGCGCTCGGGCACCTGCCTAGCCATGTGATGGGGCCAGTGACTTCGCTCCTCAGGGTCTCGGTTTCCTCCTGTGTCCCCCTCTCCCGAAGCGGTTGTGACATCTGGAAAGCACTTAGCCTCCGGCACCCACACCCAGTAGATGATTTCATTGTGATTACTCTCGGTGGAGAGGACCGTGTGTTTTCCGAACCGTTCCTCACCATGGCCCTGTGATCACGTGTCTGCCAACGGTACAAAAGCCTGCAGGTCTCAGGCCACAGCTGGCTCCAGGCCGTATTCCCGTGTGCATTCGAGGTGGGGCTGGGGCCACCAAATACAAGGATTCTGCTGTCTGGCCGCAGCAGGGAGCACCTCCCACGGGTCTATTTGCCACCACCTCCAGTGCGCAGGGCGTCCAGATTGAGTTTAGCGTGAAACACGCCCCGTAGGCTTGCCCGCGGGCCACCTGACTCCGACCAACTTTAGAAGGCTCACTCGGGTCTCTCTCTCTTAACTAACCTTAACCTCCTGTCTGCCGTTCAGATCCGATGTCAACCCCTGGCAGCGTGCTTCCCACGCTCCACGTTAGGGGGCTGTGCTCAGGGGCCCGTGGGAGACAGGAGACCTTCTGTCATAGGTTCTGGGCAGGAGTTCTCTCCTCCTCTGTCCTGGGCCTGCAACATTCACACCCTGAAGTAAACTAATCTTGCAAAGGTCCCGTCTCACTGGGTGAATTATGGTACGTGCATTCTGCGAAATGGAGTGCAGCCACTAGGAGCGAGGTAGGGCTGTATAATCTGGAAAGGAGAGGTCCCTCCACGGGTCAGCCAGTGAGAAGGTGCAGAACCGTCTGTCAGAACGGAGCTGCTTGTACGCCTGGATGTGCCCAGGATACCCTGAGCTGGCGTTAGCCGCCTCGGGAGGGAGGGGGGTGAGGTCGCTCAGGGATAAAGGGGTGTCTGCCATTTGGCATAGCCATTAAGGTGGTTCAAGCAGTTTGCCAAGTACACGAGTTAGTCATTTTTAAATAAGGCTCTAGAAATCGCGTGTTCCCCACGTGCCCCCGCTGTTCAGGAGCCTTCACGGGGCGGGTCCCAGCGTCCTTGCCCGCCCTGTGAAGCCCCCCGTGCTGGTACACAGCACACGTACCCTTCTGCTCAGGGGACAGCCTTCATTCCCCCGAAGTTCACCTTATCGTTCGGTCCTCTGTTGTCAAGTGTTTCGTCTTCGAGGACCAGTCCACACAGAGCACGCACGCCTTCGCTCCTCCCCGGAATGTTCTCCAGCCACACCTTGTACTGGATACTAGTATTTGTGGTTTCCCCAGCGGCACTGCTGTTGTGTTCTACCTCTGCTCAGAGCGTTTGCTGAAACTTCGTCACTAGTGGTGAGTAGAGGCCCGTCCCTAAGGAATGTAGTGAGAAAAGACCTCAAGATAAGGGAAGGCAACCAGGCTATGTGACATCCCTCACGACCCTATAACATGAGACCACCCACTCAGACTGTATGTCTATATGTCACCCATAGATGGGAGACAAATCGAAAGTGCATAAAAGACCACATGTGGCGTTCAGGGCTCAGTTCTTCGGGTATGAACCCAGCTGGGGTGCCGACACCAATAAAGTTGCTTCCTGGAAAGAAAAGCCTCAGAGTCACGACTCTCTGTGCGAGAATCCTGGTACAATGGTGCAAGTTTTGTTTTGTTTTTTTAATCAACAACTTGGCTCATTCCTTCAAGAAAATCAAAATCGATGAGTGGGATGGGTGAATTACCGGTTTAATCAGATGATGTTTATTGAGTGCATACTACACGCAGTTTCTTGTCTCTGCCCAGAGCTATAGCCGTGCGCAAAACAGAAAAGGAGGTGGCCTTCTAGCAGGCCAGACGCGACCATGCCGAACGGCAGACCTCTGGATTTGCAATGCTGGAGCTCACCCAGTCTGCAGCGGAGACGTCGGTAAAGGCTTCAGAAGCGAAGCCGGGACACGCCAGACGTTGCCCTAGCGCAAAAGCTGTGCTCGCGGACCTCCGGACCCCAGGCTGAGGTGCCTCGCCCCAGTCGAGAAAGTAGGCACTGGAGCGCCCCTCCTCTCCTCCGCTGCCCGGCCTCCTCTTCTAACCGGGCTCCGGCCACTGCTGTATGACCGCCCCCGCCCACGTCCCCTAGGGCAGGGACGACACGTGCGTGGTCTGTGGCAGACAGTGACCTGAGGATGGGCTGGCTGGATGGCCGGGAGCACGTGACGAGGGCTGCAAGCTCCGGCTCGCGAACTGACCAGCACGGGCACGGGGACCGAGGGAGACCGGAGGAAGAGGAGTGCGCAGGAGCCGGATGTGAGCCGCGCAGGCCCCGCCCCTTCCCGGGGGGGGGGCGTCCTCCCTTTCGCCCCGCCCACTCCGATTGGCCCGTGCTGCGCCTGCGCACTGGGCCGGCCGGCACGTTGGGTTTCGTACCCTGGTCGGGGCCGCTGCCGCTGTCTCCGCTCTCGTCCCCCGCCGGTAGTCCGCGCCGCGGTGACGCCTCCTACCCGTGGTGTTGACCCCGCCCCGGTGGCGCCCCCTCCGTTGGTGGCGACTCCGTCCTGGTGACGCCCCCTCCCGTGGCGGTGACCCCCGCCCCGGTGACGATCCCCTCCCCGTGACTGCGCCCCTCCCTCCCGGGGCCACCGGCTGTCTTGGGGCCTGTCCTGCCCACTGGGCCCACCCGGGGGATGCCGTGGTCACGAAGGCGGTTTTCCGCGGCGAGCCTTGTCCACTGCGGTTTTCCCGAAGGTGGGAAACTCGACCGCATAATCTGCGGTCGTGGGGACCGGTTCGCGCCCTCCCTGAAGAAGGAAAAACGCTTTGGTCCAAGGTCCGCGTGAACCGTCCTTCCTCAGAGAGCGGGCGCGGCGGGAGGCTCGCGTGCCCCTCTCGATGCTCCAGGCGCCGGGTGTCCGGTGCGCAAGGGGGCGCACTGCGGGGGCTCCAGACCACGCTCCCACGCTCCCGCGGGTCAGAGCGCTCCCCGGGGGTCACCCTCCCGCCGGGCAGGACCCTAGGGCCTTACACCTGACCTGCTTTCCCGGGGGCCCTGGGGTCCCAGCACTGCTTGCGCGCTGTCGCACACGCCTTTCTGTGCCCCGAGAGGCTGAGAGCCGTGCGCTTTGTTCCTTTATATTATGAGTCTCCATCCAGCGTTCACATCACAGACACAGACCGAATAGAATTTTCCCCGTAAAGATACGTAACAGGGGCGCCTGGGTGGCTCGGTTAAGCAACCGGACTCTTGATCTCAGCTCAGGTCCCGGTCTCAGGGTCACGAGTTCAAGCACCTCGTTGGGCTCCTCGCGTAGGTATGAGGCCTACATAACAAACAAACAAACAAATACAGGAAAGATAATGGGATGCTGGGTACTTCTGGGCAGACTGTCCGCACACCTGGGCCTGTGGATACAAACCGAAGTGACCCAATCTTAATACCAAAACTGAAATAGAAATGGCCATTGTAACAGTTTGATCGTGATTTTCAGGAACGACCCCGTAAGCACTGTGAGGTACCCCACATTCAACCAGGAGAACAAAGTGCTTTAAGGTGGTTGTTGGTCCCCAAAGGCTGTGGCGCCTCCCACTGTGGGCGGCGAGTGCGGAAGGCCTGTGCTCAGCTTCCTTGCAGGAGAAGAGCAGCCCGGCTGTGTTACCCCACGTGTCTCACTGCAGCTGCCCCAGAAGTGATACATTCATTTCTGGATTCTTTTTTAACTACTTTTAATCTCAACTTTGATTTGCCAAAGTCATTTTGTGTGTGTGTCTTCGAATGAAGCATATTTTATTTTATGTATTTATTCTTAGAGAGAGCAAGCATGAGCAGGGGAGGCGCCGAGCGAGAGAGGGAGGCACAGAATCCAAAGCAGGGTCCAGGCTCCGAGCTGTCAGCCCAGAGCCCAACGCGGGGCTCGAACCCACAAGCCGTGAGATCATGACCTGAGCCGAAGTCAGACGTTTAGCCGACTGAGCCACCCGGGCACCCCTGATGGAGCATATTTTTAAGTGAGATTTTAAATGTTGTGAAACATGTCCTCATAACAAGATTCCAAGCAACACGGAAAAATCAGGGTTCCTCCCTGTGCTCTCTGTCCTGCCCCATCCTCCCACCTCCTCCCCTGCTTTTTCTTCTTACTTAGCAGTACGTGTGTAACGTCTGTCCAAGTCAGGACATGGATAAACAGCAGTCCACGGCAAGGGGGCACCGTCCTTCTCACTCAGTCCCCGCTGGCAGGGTTTCATCTGGGGCCTGGCCGGCGCCACGCCAGTCTCTCGTGGACAGGATCCCGTCAGCGGCAGCTGCGCTGGTACGTTAGCTGGTATTGACACAGTATCTCCCGGACAGCGGTTGACATTCCCGTGCGCGGTGCGGGAGGGGACCCTTTACCTCCTATCTGCTGCGCTCTTTGCCATCCAGAGGGTGAAGGGCATCCCGCTGCTGCCGTTCCTGCTTTTCCCTGGTCACTGGTTAACGTCCCAGTATTCTCCCCTGCCTGCTGGTGAGGTTTTGTTTCTTTACTAATTTGTAGGAGCTCCTTGTGTATTAGAAATATTGCCCTTTGCAGCCATTAATAAAATGATGCATGTATTTTCCCCCTAATTTTTTTTTTTTTTTTTGCCTTGTTACTTTGTTTAGAGCACCTTTATGTAATTTTTTCCTTTATGGCATCGGAGTCTCCCAAGAAACCCATGTTTACTAAGAAAGTTTTCACCATCTCAGGATTATGGAAATAGTTTCCTAAATGTTAATAAAGGTTCTCCCTCGTCTCTTCCTCCCCCCTCCCTTCCCTTCTCCCTCTCCACCCCTCCCTCCCTCCCTCCCTTCCTCCTTCCTTTCCTTCCTCCCTCCCTTCCTCCCTCACTTCCTCCTTCTTCCTTCCTTCCTCCCTCCTCCTTCCTTCCTTCCTCCCTCCTCCTTCCTTCCTTCCTTTCTTCCCTTCCCTTCCTTTTCTTTTTTCTTTTCCTTTCCTTTTCCTTTTCTTTCCTTCCCTTTCCATTTTCTTTCCTTTCCTTTCCTTTCCTTTCCTTTCCTTTTCAGGATGTTTTATCAGTTCCCTTTCTATGGTCTGTTGCTGACATAGAAAAAAAGCTATTGATGTTTCTGTGTTTCTCTTGATCCCAAGCACTTTACCAAATTCTGTTATTTTTATTTATTTGTTTATTTTGAGATAGAGAACAAGGGAGGGACAGAGGGAGAGAGAGAGAGAGGGAGAGAGAAAGAGAGAGAGAATCCCAAGCAGGCTCCGCACTCAGTGCAGAGCCCAACCCCATGAATCTGGGATCATGACCTGAGCCAAAATGAAGCATCAGACCTTCAACCAACTGAGCCACTTAGGCGTTCCTCCTCCTTTTTTTAATGTTTATTTATTTTTGAGAGAAAGAGAGAGAGAGACAGAGAGAGGGAGACACAGAATCTGAAGGAGGCTCCAGGCTCTGAGCTGTCAGCACAGAGCCTGACGCGGGGCTCGAACCCACAAACCGCGAGATCATGACCTGAGCCGAAGTTGGAAGCTTCACCGACTGAGCCACCCAGGCGCCCTGGTTTTTTTAAGTTTATTTATTTAAGTAATCTTTACGCCAACTGTGGGGCCCGAACGCACGACCCCAAGATCAGGAGCTACACGCTCCTCCCGCGGAGCCAGCCAGGCGCCTCCAAATTCTGTTATTTTTAGAATTTTTGATCTCTTAGGTCTTGTAACCATACAATCATAGCACGTGCAAATAATGATAGTTTCAGTCCCCCGCTGTTTAGTTTTTTCCTTTTTCTCACTGCGGAAGCCTCTGCCGAGTGTTGGATGAGAGGGTGGGACCCGCACGGTCGCTGCGCGCCCAGTTTAGCGGAACTAGAGCCTGTGTGTCAAGAGTAACGTTCTCGCTGTTGAGCTTGGGCAGCTGGCTTAAACAGTGTTTCGTTGGCATACGTGTTATTGTGAATTTTTAGTAGGACTGGCTGCTGATTTTATAAACTATCATTTTGTCATCTAGTGGTTTTTAGCTTTAAAATGGGCGATAAAGTTAGTGAGTTTCCTGACATGCCAGTCTCTTAAATTTGGGGCCTCCCTCCCCTCTGAGGACAGCATACTGTTCTATTCGTGTCTGCTGGGCTTCATTTACTCATCTCTTAAAACAGTTTTTCTAGCCGTACAGATGCACGTTTTGTGGGTTTCTCGCCATGAGACTCTTTCTACGCCACCTGCTGTCTTCCAGGCGAGCCCCCGGGAGGGGGGCAAGTTGGGTCCTGTGGTCGGTGTGGGTTTGTGTTTAACTTGGAAACAAAGTGCCGGACCGTTTCCCAGCGTGGGCGTCCCTGTCGCACATTCTGAGCAGCGGCGTCCGAGGGCCCGGCTCCCCGGCGTCCCTGCCCACACTCAGTCCCGCTGCCCTGCTGCGCTGTGAGGTCGGTTCGGGCACGTCCTCGGGACCCGCCGGGTCAGTGTCTCCTCGCCTTCCCAGGTCCCACCCACACATCTCTCTCTGGCGAAGTGTCCGTTCCAGATTTGGGGCGACGAGTTGTGCGGACCCATCCCGGTGCTCAGCTCACGGCAGCAGCACACGGCCCCCTGGCGTGGGCAGGTGCCCTCAAGGCCTCCGTCCCCGCTGCGTGCGCTCGGCCTCAAGGCCCGCTGCTCGGTCGGTCGCTGGGGCAGGGGTGACAGCCTTCAGCGCCGTGCCAGGGTGCTGATAAATACCACGGCCCAGGGCTTTTTTTATTTAGGATGATGTTCGCTTGTTGGTAATTCTTCGCCTTCCAGGCGTCCTCAGCCGCACGAACCGGTTTCTGTTCTTGTATTTCCCCGAGGGAAGTGCTGTTGGACTCGGGGCCAATTTGCTTTCCAGGGTGCGTTCCGTGCGAAGACCCCGGACAAGAAGCGGTTAACTGCTCTGGAAAGACTCTTCCGTTTGCCTGACTCTGAGAAGTACGCCGTGTCAGACGCGCAGGTTCGCTCAGGTCACGATGTGTTTCCGAGGCGTGGACACTCGCAGTGTGTGTGCACGTGTGGTCCTCCCCCCCCCCCCCGCCCTGCTGCCCCGTGGGTGCACTCGGGTGATTGCGGTGAGGGTGCCTGCGGGTGAGCCCACCTGGCTCCCAGCAGGGCCGCAGCACAGCACCAGGGCGGGCTTCCCGTCTCTGCAGCCCCCTGTTGTTCCAGAACAGCGTGTCGCCCGAAACCACCAGGTGGCAACTCACTTCTGTCTCTTCGGTGAGGTCCCGCCGTCTGGGTGTGAAATGCAGGTTTTGCTCAACTTTGAGAAACTCTCTTTTCCCCTTTTCCCCCTCCCTTCCCTTCCCACATCCCCCCCCCCCCCCCCCCGTACTCCCGTTGCTATAGCAACCCAGCTTCTGCCAAGTCTTTCTGCTGCTTTTCATCCCAGCAGCAACAGGTGCTTCTCGGTGCCCCCCTCCCCCTCCCCCCAGCCTGCCCCCGCTCAGATTGGGGATCCGCTGAAGCCCGGTGCTTTCCAGGAGTCCGTGCTCTGAGGTGAAACGGGGCGTCTGGAGGGCACTCCGTGGGGTGAGTCAGGTTCTCTTTTCCTGCTGCAGTGGGGCGGGGGGGGGGGGGTGTCTCCCATGTGTCAGCCCCCGTCTGTCGACCTTGCAGCCTGAATGGTTTTCATCCTTATTTGCTCATCTGATGCTTTTGCTTTGTTATGCTTTTTCTGTGACCGTTTCCTCTTTGTGATAGATTTTCCTTCTCTCTCTTCCTGCTTTGTCTGCTTTTTAAAAAAGAAGTAAATTTTGGGGGTGCCTGGTTGGCACAGTCGGTTGAGCACCTGACTCTTGATTTCGGCTCAGGTTACGATCCCAGGGTCATGGGATCGAGCCCCGTGTCAGGGTTCATTCTCTCTCTCCGCCCCCGCCCTTAGATACAAGTAATCCATCTGTCCATCACCTATCAGGCATCCACATCCTGCCTGTCGACCCGCCTCTCCTTGTATCTCTCTGTCTCACCTCTTTCCAGAGTCCTGCACAGAGGCTCAGTCCTGAGCACCATACGTACGGCTCCCAACAGGGTGTTTTCCTTGCACAACAACAGGGCTCTCAGCGCCTGGCAGCTTTGTGCAGCTTCCCCGCTGTAGGGAGACCCTCCGCAGCGGGTTTGTGTTCAACCCAGGACTCGGCCGGGGGCCTCAGGGGCCACGGGTGGGGGGGTTATAAAACCCAGATCCCTCACTTTCTGTGGACTTTTCTTCTGCTATTCACGAATCGCCAAGTTGTCTGTGCGCAAGAAAGGGCTCGTCTCTGCCGTCAGACCCTCCGCCCTGTCTTTTCAGATCTTGGATGACCATGTGCGAAAACCTGGAGGTTTATTTGCTTCCAAAACGTTTGTGATGCTCTCGTGTTTTACTCTGATGGCTTTTCTAAGCACCAGACTCGGTGTTGACATCAGGTTTTGTGTTTTGTTTGCAATGTAATGTTTGTTTATTTTTGAGAGACAGCGCGAGCATGAGCGGGGGAGGGGCAGAGAGAGAGGGAGACAGAGAGTCCGAAGCAGGTTTCAGGCTCCGAGCCGTCAGCACGGAGCCCGACGTGGGGCTCGAACTCGTGAACTACAAGATCACGACCTGAGCCGAAGTCAGCGCTCAACTGACCGAAGCCCCAGGCGCCCCAACATCAGTGTTTTTGACGTTTTACCCTCACACTTGTTGGCGGATAGCGACGGTTCTTGCGCAGACGCTGCTTCTAAAGCCTCGCCCGGTGCATCCGTCTTCAGCAAACGATCGACCGTCACAAAACCAACGGTAAGAGTTTTTTGTCCTTTTTGGCAAGTTCAGAAGCTAATGTGGAATTTTTCTGGAATTCGTACTCCATCGGCTGGTAGATCCAAGCTGTGAAGTCTTGTTCTTTGTTATAGACGTGGACGTGGCCCTAGGCAGAGGTCCCTGGGAGTCCGTATGAAATGTGTCAGCACGCGTTCCCCTTGAACGGTCTGTCTTGTAGCCGCACACCCAGGGGCCCCAGGACCTGGGCGTGCGACTCCCCCCCGGTGCTAATAGGGGTGCCCCGGCTCACCCGCAGGAAGCAGACCGGCCTTTTGTCCTCTTCAGTTCATCAGGTGTGGACAGGTGACTTCTGCGGGCTGGGGCCAGGGCGCCCTGTTTCAGTGATAATCAGAACCTGTTCGTTCTTACTGAGAGGGCACCGGTTTAACACCATCCTGATCACTTCGGCCCGTGGGTTCGCTGCAGCGACAGACGCGATGAACACGTTGTCTGTAAGGCTGCATGAGCACACAGAGTGGCACTACCTGGGCCGGCCGGGGGCGGGGGGGGGGGGTGCCCAGGCACTGGCGCCCAGCTCTGCATCGGTCAGTGCACCCACCGAGCAAACCCGCGGCCGACTACCGCTCCCCTGTCATACCCGCGGGCTGGGGAGTTGGACCCTTCCGCGACAGGCACCCAGGCCATGGCAGCTCTGCTCTAACGGAGGCTCCTCCCAGGGACTGTCGTCTAGACGGGCATGGGCTCCCCGCCCGGCCACCGCTCTGTCATCACAGCAGCCCGCGCTTCTGATGACAGCGTGAGCATCGAAGCCGGAGCCTGGCCGGCCGTCTTGTGCTGTGATTGGCACGGGTGACACAGAGCCTCCTGAGACCACGGCAGGCGGCCAGCCACCTGGGGACGAGCCTCCAGCGCTGGGGGACTTCCGGAGCTGCTCCCCGAGGCTGGTGCCGACGGCCCCCGGCAGGCGGTGGGACTGGGGCTGCTCCAGACTCTGCCAGACGTGAACCGGGTTTTGGCAGTGGTGACTTTGTGCCTCGTTTGTTTCCTGGGCCACGTGTGCCGGCTCGTGATGCTCGTGCTTAGAGTGTATCCTGCAGTCGGTTAAAAGCCAGACTGACGAGAACCCTCATGTACTTTCCTACCTCTCTCCACGTGGAAGCGTTCTTATTTTCTCTAGAACGATGTTTCTAATGCTGTTTCCGCAGTTCACGTGGTGTCAGGATGCTGTGAGGTAGGGGTGCGGCTCCAGAACCCTCCGCTCTGGCTGTGGGCACACCGCTTCCGGAGTTTGCTTTGCGGGTTGGGTGCCGTGAGGCCGGTCGGGCGCTCAGCTCAGCCCTGGCGTTGACCAGCAAGCCGCTGGCCGGTGTGTGAGCCAGGTCCCCCGGGAGGCTGGGGGCGCCTTCCTGGATCAGCGCCCGTCCACAGAGGCGCAGCGGGGAAGACACACGGGAGCTGTGGATGGTTTGGCCGCCTGGACGGGAGGGGAGGGCCGCGTGGTGGCAGAGAACAGAGATGCGTGGGGGGGGGGTCACTGAGCGCGAGGACGCTGCCCTGGGGACGGTGACACACTGATGTGGGAGGCAGGGAGCGGGCTGGGGGGACGGCAGAGCTGTGGGGCAGACCCCACGGTCGGCCACGGGCAGAGGTTACGCACCCCCGCTTCTAGAAATTACCTGTTGTTGTTGTAAAGGTAAAATAAAATCTTTTAAATTGGCTACTTTGAGAGCTTTTGGAATTGGAACAAGCACTGCAGAAATGACTTTTTTAAACATTTGTGATCGTGTCAGAAGAATTCAGATTTTTTTCTTTACCGGTTTCAAGTGCACAGCTCAGGGGCAGGAAGCACACCCACACTGTTGTGCAGCCGTCCCCGCCACCCGTCTCCGGAACGTTCCGTCTCCCACCCTGGAGCCCTGTCCCCACTGAGCACCCCCGCCCCCTCCAGTCCCTGGCGCCCACGTTCCCACTTCCTGTCTCTGTGAAGCGGGTGACCCCGGACACCTCGTAAAGGTGGGGTCACACGGCGTGTTTCCTGTGATGGCTCATGTCACCCGGTGCTCACGGCCCGGCCCTGTGGCTGCAGCTCCAGGACGGATGCGCCGGACAGGACAGCCAGCAGCAGCACGACCCGTCCACGGGGCCTCTGGTGCAGAACGCCGCTGTGGCCCCGACGTGGAGGACAGACCTGGCCCCGGGCCCCAGTGGCGCATACAGAGCCGGTCGTCACCGCCCCGCCCCCGCCATCGGGCCACACTGCCCCCTGCTTGTGCTGAAGATCTGTGTGCCTTCCAGGGTAGATCTCATTGGTGAAAGTTTTTCGTTATCAAGCACTCAAATGTTTAGGGCCACGGGGCAGCCTTTGGTGGAAGCTTCTAGCAGAACAGGAAGCACAGCGAGCTGTCCGAGCAGCAGAGTTGGCTGATGTCGTGAGCAAACCGGCTACTTCCTGGACGCGGCCCCCGCCGGCCACTTTGTCTCGTCCACGCTCAGCTCCCCGTGCGGACGGGCGGCCTCGTTGCCCAGAGCTCAGGACGCCACTGCGGTGGCCCGGCCCCCAGACGCTCCCAGGACAAAACTACAGAGCAGATAAAGCTGTAGGAGAAGGCTCGCAGCGGGCCGGGCAGTTTGATGAAGCTGTTTGGAGAGGTCTGGAAATGTTTGCGTTTCTTCACTCTGTCCGACTGGGGCAGAAGACATCTTCTGAAAAGTCGACCTGTGCACCTAGCTGGTGGTCACCAGCCAGCTCAGGTCCAAAGGCAAGGAGGTGACTCTAGACGCCCCTCTCTCCTGTCTCTCCAGCCCCTCTGGGCTTGGCTCCCCGGCCCCTGTTCCCTTCTCCCTGCTGCCTCCCCTCTGCTCCGTATTTCTGCTCGGTCCTCTGCCCTATGGCACTTGTGGTCGCATTTAAGCCTGGGAGCAGGGGTGAGGTAGGGAGGGGCGCAGCGGCTTCAGGGGCTCGTGATGATTCTTTGCTACTTGGACAGAAAAGATGTGCTTAGCTTTACCTTCCAGGAGTTAGTTCCTTAATTTGCCCCATGTTCAAAATAAGTCCCAATTGCAGAGGTGAGTCTGGTGAGGACAGTCGCTCGGGCCGGAGCACTTGGTGTGGGGCAGGCGGGGGCGCGCCCGCTGGCCAGGGAGCCAGCACAAATACACACATCACATCCCGTACGAGGAGCGCGGGGCGCCTGTCCCGGGGACACAGAGAGAGCCCGGCCGCAGCTGTGCAAGTCCAGACAGGGGATCACCAAGTGCACTCACTTAGGGTAATCTGACCCAGTGCATCTCAGGGTATATAACGACCTTTTTTCTTTTTTTAATATAAACTTTAAAAAATTTTTATTTTTTTAACTTTATTTATTTTGAGACAGAGAACACTAGTAGGGGGAGGGGCAGATAGAGAATCCCAAGCAGGCTCTGCACAGGTCGGCCCAGAGCCCAAGGCGGGGCTCGAACTCACGAACCATGAGACCATGACCTGAGCAGAAGTCGGACGCCCAACCGCGACCTTATTTGCTGTTGGGGGCGAGGGAGCTCTGTGAGTGTGTGCTTGCGGGACTCTACACTGAACACTGCGCGCTCTGCGTGCATTTATGTGCCCTCTCGTACACTGACACTGTTTTAAGTATCTGCACACTACGTTTGTAACATTGTAAACAAAGCTAGAAGAAAAGATGTTACGCTGGAGGGATGCTGTCACGCTGGCGTTACATAGGTGTGATACAACTGTTTTTATCAGCTTTGGGATACTGCTGAGTAGATCTCTTTTGCTAAGGTTTCACTATGAGAACACGTGCCTTGAGTAGAGTAATCTGGGATTTTACCTTCTGAGAAGATTTGTTTGTTTCTCGACGGTGCTGAAGTACGACCTTGCCCCTACATCTATGGTGATATTGTAGATACAATCTCTTTGTGTAGAGACACGTATTTCCAATACGTTAATTTTTGTCAAAGGTTTTCTGTGCCTTAAAGAGTTTAATATTTACTTTCAAATATTCAAATACTAAAACCTACACACGATCAAAACATACTTCGTGTGATTTCAATTTTTAAAGTTTCTTTGACGGCTGGGACTGTAGTCTGCCTCAGCGAGGGCTCCACGTGCGCTGTGGCTGGGTGTGGCGCTCCTGGCTGGTGGTGTCACGGGGTCCCGAGTGTTCTTGCTGACCGACGGTCCCTCTCCCTCCTCTGCCCGCGGGGACAGCGGTGTGGCACCCCTTCAGCAAGCGCGAGGGAAGTGGCTGGCATGCGGGGCGGGGACCCACAACAGCACAGGCCGGCCCTGGGAGGCACCCCTCGCCCCCAAGGTCCACGGCACACGGTGGGGGGCGGGCTCCCCGATCGTGAGGCTCGCCCGTGTTTGCTTCAGCGACAGCAAGCACAGAGCGTAGGAAGGTTAGGGCTGACGGTCATCATGACGTGCAGGTGACGCCACACGGGGTGTGAAGTCTGCGGTCTGGGAGCGTCCTGCTTTTCGTTGGGGTTTTGGGGTTTCTCGGGAGCCTCTTACAGCAACCAGTTATCCAGAAATTGGCTTACATCTGTCCTGAGAATTTGTAATCTTAAGCAGAAACTGAAAACGCACTAGAAGACTATTCCCGTGCAAACAAATCCCCTTTGTCAAAGTCGGGCGTGTAGTTTGTATTCAATTCTTAGCGAATCCTTCGGGGGTGCCACGAGCACTTGGCCTCCTCCATTCTGCAGCATCACAGCTGCCGCTGCTCAGAGCAGGTCCCTGGGACAGTCGCACGGGGCTGGAACACGGCTCCCGTGTCAGTGTGCACGCAGAGAGTACAAACCTCTCAGAGGCACGCCGCCCGGGCCTCACCACCTGCAGAGAGGAGAGCGCTCCGGGGCCGGGATGTGACGCGGGGCCGCGTGTACTTCCTGCTGCATCAGGAGTGCCGAGTCGTGACCGAGGACGTTCCCGAAAATCACGTGTGTCTTGTGCGTTGGCTCGTGCGAGGCTGCAGGCTTCAGAGGTGCCGGAAGGTAGGGAGGTCTCTCCTCTTCGGTGTCAAGTGTCTCCCGTAGGTTATTTGCTCCCGAAGCAGACGTGCAGGGCGTGCTCGGGGCAGAGGCTGAGCCCGGGCTCCGGAGCCTGACGTCCGCCCGCGGTCAAGGCGGAGCTTCTCTGGGCGCCCGGTCCCCAGCGTGCAGCGTCCGGGGGCCTTCACCCTGGCGTCCAGACCCATCGGAGCCCCAGAGACACCCGGGGCTGGTGGACGGAGCTGGTCTCCCAGGCGCTGGGCCCCTGGCATCACCAGCAGCCCCCGAAGCCGCAAACCCGGTGCAGATCCTTAGCCTTTCACAACAGCAAGGCCCCCGGGACAGAGAAGCGTGGGCCCTCGGGGACGTCCCGTGGGAGGGGGAGGCCTGAGCAAGGCGCCTCATGTCCTGCCCAGCCAGCAGTGTCTGCCGGACCCAGGCACCTGCCGACACGCTCCCGGACCGCGGACCACGGCGCACTGGCTTACGCTGGGGCCTCCGGGCCCTTCAGGCTTCCTGGTGGAGGCAGCCCACGGGGAGAACTTGCCACAAACTCATCACTACTCAGCTGCAGGTCTTGAGGAGACTTCAGGCCACCTATGGTCACCAGGTTGCTCACGCTGGGCTGGTATCTATCTGCCTTGTCCCTGTCCCTAAATACCTCGCTGTAGCTGAAACAGCGGAGGATGCGTCTTTCTCCCTTTGCACCTCGCCCACTGGCTGTGTGGCCCGCCCAGTCAGGGTGTGGTCACCTGACACCCGCACGCGGCACCTACACGCACCCGACTGCGGCTGTCACAGGTGCACGTACAGCGTTTCCCGGGGAAGTCTGATGGCCAGATATGTGGCCTTCTAAAGGCCCGGGGACGTCCCGTGCAGACACGGGTGGAGCTTTCTGGCCTGGGACAGGGACGCGGGTCTGTCTGTGTCAGGGGCCGCGGACGTAGAGAGAAGCGGCGGTTACATGGGGCACCGTGTGCAAGTCCACGGGGAAGCGACAGCTGAGAGCCACATCCACACTTCCTGCCGGTCACTCGGTGTCCGTGGCCCCTTGTGTGCCGTGACCGACGGAAGCATACCTCTTCTTAGAGCACGCGTGGCCAAAGACAGAGAAATGCACAAATCTTCGTCCTGTTGCCGGGAAAGTAACAGGTCCCAGGTTAATCGCAGTGAAACTCATGGCGTCTTGAGATCACACAACGACTTATTTCACAGAGATCCAAACACAGTGTCGAAAAGCTGCTGACCCAGAAACGTGGCCGTGGGTCAGAACGGCATCTCCCCCCGCCCCCATCAGAGGCCTTGGGCGAGGACGCCACACTGAGGACCCAGTGAGGCTCGAAAACACCCACTGGACCAGCGCGACATGGCCCCTTCCGTCCTCCGTTTGCAGAGTGGGACTGTATCCGCTCACACTCCTTACCCTTAAATACTACACGTTAGGCTTGCACTCGAGGATGAAGTGATTTTATCTTTCAGTCAGTGGGTCATTTAAGACAGCGAAACAGGTGCCTGGAGGGCTCAGTCGGTTAAGCGTCTGACTCTTGGTTTAGGCTTACGGCACGATCTCGTGGTTCGTGGGTTGGGGCCCCATGTTGGGCTCTGTGCTGACAGCGTGGAGCCTGCCTGGGATTCTCTCTTTTCCCCCCTCCCTCTCTGCCCCTCCCCCACTCGTGCCGTCTCCAAAATCAACGACGCAACCGCACGAAATGGTTGAGGATCTGCTGACAGCCTCCTTCCCGAGTTCTGATGGGAGGTGGCGGTTCGTGCGGAGCCCCGTCTGTGCCCAAGCGTCATCTGTTGGCCACGTCCACGTCTCCTGAGCCAAGAGCGTGACTTACGTCCCTTCCCTAGTGCCCGGTCCACCGTTACGTACAGACGAACGTGAAATTGGGCAGCGGGCGCGAGCCTCACTGCGTGAAGGAAGAGACACCCTGCGGGTGGGAGACGAGCCCCCGGGGAGAGGTCTCCTGAGCCAGCCTGGCCTCGTTTCCCTGGAGTCAGGGGTCTGTCCACGAGGAGGCCCAGGAAGAAGCCCCCATCGGCGAGGCTGGTTCTGGCCCACGGGCGGCTCGCCCGTCCGTCCTCGGGGAAGCGAGAGCCGTCAGGTGATTCGGACCATTGGTCTCGCTGCCACGCAGGCGGTTCCGGTGCCCGTGGTGGCGGTGCCCCAGGGTGGACGTCGAGCGCCATCCGGCTCCGGCCGTGGGCGAGGCCTCAGCCGGCTCAGCGGGTCCCTGGAGCAGAGCGAGAACACACGGGGCTCACAGGCCCCTCCTGGCCCTGAGCACCTGCGGCCTGGCATCTCTGGCGTCTCTGTCTCGTGCCGGGGGTGCCGTGTGCAGCACATACAGACGCGTAAGCTGGTTCTGCGCGGAGGATGCTGGTTTTTGTCTCTAAGGGGTACGGGCGCGTTTAGCTGGAGACTTCCAGCTTGAGTGCTTCCTACCCCTGCCACACACCCCCCGCGGGCAGCCACGCAGCCCAGCCTGTGCTCCAGTTACCCTGCTGATTCCTTCAGAACAAAGGACTACGGCCCGACCCTGGTTTGTAAGGTTGTTTTAATTTCGGCAAACGAACTGTGGAAACACACCCTTGGCACGGCAGCGGGTCAGTGCTTCTGAAGCAACGGAACGTCGTGGCGCGACGGGCTTACCCCGCTCCCGCGTGGTGACTGACGGGAAAGCGCGTGTGGTCTGGTCCACGCTGACGCCACGGGGATGCAGGCACGCCACGCTGGGACGGCGCCAGGAGACGTCACACTCCAGCCAGCCCCCGAGCCAGGTGCCAGTGCGGGACGCAGGGCAACCTGTGTGACGCGGGACAGCGGGCACCGTGGGGACCCAAGTGGCTCGAGGCTAAACCCCCGAGGCCGCCCTGCCAGCTCTGGACCGCGGGAACGGTCCTACTAAGCCCTGCTTCCAGAGAGCACCGTGCACAGAGGCCACCAAGCCTCCCCCAGACCCTCACCCTGGGCCCGGAGCCAGGCCTGCTGCAGGGACTGTCCTGGGGCCAGGCATGAGGCGGCAGCGGGCGGGGGGACAAGCGCCCTCCCGGCCAGTTGCTTCCTTGGAAACCCGAGGAATCTGTCTTCTGTTCACATATGCGGCAGGCAGCGCTCAGGATTTTCCAAAAAGGAGGTGGCTAAGCCCAGCAGGTGGCACGGGGTGGGAAGGGGCTGCTCTGCAGCGTCCTCTGAGCACGTCTAGGCCGCCTTCTGTCTTCGCTCTTCCTGTGGAGGGGAGAGGTAGAGACTCGCACGGTGCCGGCCCCCCGCCCCCGTCCGCGGCCCCGCCCTGGCGCCCCAACCCTGAAACGCAGCACCTCCGGATGCTTGCTCAGGAAGTGCGGTTCTGGCCCCGGCCCCCCTTCCCACCCTCCCACCGTCTCCCCCGCTCTCGCACACGTTGTCAGATGCGTGTCACAAGAACGCCATGGCCCCTCACCTTGACGGCCTGCTCCAGCTGGGACAAGGCCTCCTCGTAGCGAGGGACCAGCGGCCTCAGGAGCTCGCCGGGGATGTCGTGCCGTGCCAGCTCCGGTGCCCCCGCCTCGGCCAGCATCCGGAGGAACCTCCTCTCCTGCAGGCCAACGACGGGAAGGGGTCTCAGCCTCCCCTCAGCCACCGGCCGAGCCCCCCCCCCCCCCCCGCCGTCCCCCGGCAAGCGCCCCGCAGACTCACCTGCACCTTGAGCAGCAGCGTGAAGGCCTGTCCGGTTCTTCCCGCGCGGGCGGTTCTCCCGACCCTGAAACCGAGCACGACCACCTCGAGTGCTGGCCCCCAGAGGTGCCCCGGGACGGTGGCTTCTCTCCAGGGCCCTTCCCTCCAAGGCCACGGGACGGGCCTCACCGGTGCACGTAGGTCCGCAGGTACTGGGGTGCGTCGTAGTTGACGACCAGCTGCACTCCCTGCACGTCGATGCCTCGAGCCGTGGCGTCTGTGCTGATGAGGCTGGGAAGCGCGAGGGGCTCAGACCCCGCCTGAGGCCAGGAGCCCCTATCCCTCCGGCCCTGCGGGGGATGCCGCCACCGGCTCCAGAGGGGAGCTTCCTTTGGGGAAGTACGCCCCGGACAGCCCAGGCCGGCACCTGCCGTGAGCGTTCGCTCCCCTCCTTCCGGGTACTCACAGCCGGATCTTGCCCTGCTCAAACTGCTTCAAGACCACCTTTCTCTGGCCAGGCCCGCAGCGGGAGGAGAACTCGGCCGCCGTCACACCTCCGAAAGCCTGGACTAGCAGGAAGAGCCTGGGCGGGAGGGGCGGGAGGGAGCCAGGTGGGCAGGGCCCGGAACCCGCCACCCCTCTGCTCCCCTCCGCCCCCTCGGACCTCACCTGTGTGAGTTCTCGCGGGAGTTGGTAAAGCAGAGGACCCTGGAAAAGTTCATCTCCAGGATCAGGTGCAGGATGACCAGTGGCTTCGTGCGGAGGCTGCAGGGGACGTAGCAATGCTGCGGGGACGGCACGGGGTTGGCCCCGCCCCAAGCACCGTCGTGCGCCCCCTCCCCGCCCCGTACGCCCTGCTCACCGAGAGCCCTGCGGGGAAGGTGTACTTCCCGCCCGAGTCCCCGTCCGTGTCCGCATCTTTGGGGCCCCCACGTGCCAGCCCCGTGGAGAAGAGCCGGGGCTGGTGGAGGCCCAGCTGCTGCAGCTTCTCAGGGTTCTGGGTCAGGGTGGCCGAGAAGAGCAGCTTCTGCAGCGGCATCTGAGGGCAGCAGGTGCTGGAAGGGGAGCGGGCGGTGGGCCGGAGACCTTGGCCCGGCCGGCACACCTGCTGAACCTGGCCGCCCGGGACACGCCAAGGCAGAGCGGGTCTGGGAGACCGAGGGGAACCGCGACGGGACCCACGCTCAGGGTGGCCCCACCAAGCTCAGGGCAGAGTTCGCTGCGTGTACCTGGCAGCAGTGGTGGCCCTGAGCTGCCTCCTCTGGAGCAGAGCACAGGGGTCCTTGGCGCTATCGCTCGGGAAGGCCGCCTCCACCACCCGGGGCAGCCAGGACTGGTGCATGCTGTCGATCATCCGGTCGGCCTCGTCGATGACCTAGGGGAAGCAGGACGCCTGGAGTCTGGTGGCTGAGGTCAGTGTCGGCTCCGAGCCCGGGCCTCCCTCCAGGCGCCTGACGTACCAGGAAGCGGAGATGCCGGAGGCTGAACCCCGGGGTCTGGTCGATGTGGTCCACCAGGCGGCCAGGGGTGGCCACCACCACATCAGCCAAGCAGCGGAAGCCGTCTGCTCTGTGGAGCGGAGAGCGTCTCAGCAGAAGCCCCCACGCTGACCCCGAACACAGGGGAGACCCGCAGACAGCCAGGCTTTCTGTTCTCACGGGGCCCGGACGGCTATGATGTGGCTGCTCCCTGCTCCCCAAGGGGCCCACGACCCGTCAAGACCTACGTGCTCTGAACAAGACTCTCCTGCTCCTTGACCAGCGATTTCTGCCCAGTGATCAGGGCGACACGCAGAGGAGTGGCGTCCGTGTAGACGTTGAACACTTTGCTCACCTGGGGAAGGAGCGGCCGTCACCGACCCAGTACGGAGCGCCACAGTGACAAGGACCCCGAGTCTGACTTCAGAGCGTGGGGTGCACATACCTGCTGGGCCAGCTCCTTGGTGGGCAGCACGACCAAGGCTCGGACCTGGCACACGGCGCGACACAGCAGGGCCTGTGGGGTGGGGACAGCCACCGGCCTCAGCAGAGCCGGTTCCCTGTCGGCCGAGCCCCCCTCCGAGGACGGTGGTCCTCACGCTCACCTGTACCACGGGGATGACGAAGGCCAGGGTCTTCCCGCTGCCCGTTGGGGCAGACACGCAAAGGTCGCTGGGCCGGTAGCCGCCTCTGGCCACCAGAAACCCGTTAGCTGTGCTCTCCAGGAGAGCGGGAATCACCGCGGCCTGGACTGGACAAGGAGGGACGACAGGCACGTTTGTGCCGGAACCACCAGAATCGGCAAGGCACCAAAGCCCAAAGGAGACTCGTCCCCCATCTATGACTTCCAGGCTGGGCTGTTCTCACTCGAGGACGACACCAGAGCCTCTAGGGACTGCCAGGCCCGGGCGGCCAAAGATGCCCCAATCCCAGACCACGCTTGATGCTGGTCCTGCCCAGGGCCCGTGTTGTCAGCTGCTGTGCCACGGCCTTGCCGCTACGGCTCTGGTGACTCTGGGCGAGGAGGCTCTTGAAGGCACCTCCCCCTCCCCCCTACCCCGAGCACCTGGAAAGTAGGAGGAGATGCCGTGTGCCCGCAGCTTCTTCTGCATGTCAGGATGGACGGCAGGGATGTCCTCGATAGGCACCGAATCTTCGGTGACGCTCTTTCCGACACAGCTTGGCTCAGCCAACCACGAGGGCAGGAAAGGCTGGACCTACCGTAAAGAGAAAGGGGCCAAACGAAGACTCCAGAGCCCGCGGGGGTAGGGGAACAAGACCAGCGGAAACTAAGGACTCGTGACACTCAAACCGAAGAGGCCACAGCAAGGCAGGCCCCACGAGCCTTCTAACGCGTCTCCCGGCGCCTCTCCACCCCCACGCCACCTCTAAAGGAATTAAGCAACGCACAACAGAAAGTACCTCTCCCTGAGCAAGGTCACCGGGGGAGCTTCCCCTCATGCCCGCGGTAACGTCCACACCCTGAGCCTGGCCTGCAAAGCCCTCCGTGACCCACACTCACCTGCCCCCAACCTCCTATCGCTGCCTGAACCTTAACCACACAAACCTCGTTTTACATGCCACAGCTCACTGCTGCCTCAGGGCCTTTGCCCTGCTTTCTCAGGTCCACCTTACCCAGGCTGCCCCCTGTCTTCTGATCACAAGTCAAGGTGCACTTCCACACTGGCACTGACACAAATGCTCCCCACGCACCCTGGCAAACCTACCGTTTCCTTTTTGGTGATCACGATCACCCAAGAGCTCTGTAACTTACTAGCTGCTTCTTGAGAAAGCTTGCACTAAGATAGCTATTCCTTAGACACGCCCACCAACTAAGAGAATATGTTTTAAAACGCTGCTGTGATGCAACCCAGAAACCCATTTAAAACGTTTACCTGCAAGTTTCACTCTTAACTTTATTATAATCACAAACAAAATTCCGAGCTGACGTAGAATTCCAGGCACCAAGAAGAAAACTGCAGGACAGACGACTTAAGTCCAAGCCGTTGGCTTGCTGAACAAGCGCGACCCTCGGAGCTACCCCACCAACACGGGCTGGATCCGCCACAGCCGCCAGACCCCGATTCCCGGCCGAAGCAAAGCCGTGGAAGACTTCCCTTCCCACCCCGGGCCGCTCACCTTTGGCGCCCTGCTTCTCTCAAAGCCCCCGAGCAGCAGGGCGTGGGCTGGAGGCCCCAAGGCCTCTTCGGGAGGCCGTTCTCCCGAGTCCCCCGGCGGCCCCGCGGCCTGGGCGCTCGCGCTGCTCTCCCCGGGCGCCTCCTCGCCGCTCCCTGCGCGGCAGAAGCGGACAGGGGCGGCGCGTCAGGCCCCCACCCCCGCGGACCCGGGACCCCCGTCCCCGCACGGCCCGGCCCCACCTGCGTCCGCGTCCTCGCCGTCCACTTTCCGCCGCTTCCCCCGCGGCGCCTGCGGGCTCCCCGGCGGCCCGCCGCACTCGCGCCTCCGCGATCTGCGCGGCCGCCGCCGCCGCCGTCCCGCCGCCTCCGAGTTCTGCGCGGCCCCCGCGGGCTCCTGCTGCTGCTTCCGCCGCTGCCGCTCTCGGGCCCGGCACTGCAGCCGCTCCAGCAGCGCGCGAGCCCGGCCGTCCGCCCCGGCCTCCGGCCCGGCCGCCTCGGGGCCCGCGTACCGCGCTACGTGGAAGAGCGCCATGCCGGCCGGCCGCACGCCTCTCGGCCAGACGCGCGGCGATGACGCCAGAGGCGCGGGGCGGGGACGTCGTGCGGGAGGCCTCGGCGCGGGGCGGTGACGTCAGGGGCGCGCCGGACGGTGGCTTGAGAGTCCGTGCGTTCCGCGTGGGGCGGCGGCGGCGGCGGCGGCGGCGGCGGCATGGAGCGGGACCCCGGCCCCGGGGGCGCGCGCCGGGCGCTGGGCCGCCTGCTGGAGGCGGTGCTGGCGAGTCGCCGCGAGGCCAACGCCGTGTTCGACATCCTGGCCGTGCTGCAGGTGGGGGCGCGCGGGGCGCCGCGGCCGGTCCCGGGTCGGAGGCCTGGCAGGGGGCGCGCACGCGGGCCGACGGCGGGATTCCCGGGCGTCTGCTCCCGTCTCGCGGGGCTCCCAGGTCGGGGAGGGGGTGTCCGGTGGGAGGGCAGCGTCGCGGCCCTGAGTGAGGAGGGAGGGCCGGCCCCCTGCAACCACCATGTCCCTGCAGTCGGAGGACCCGGAGGAGACCCAGGAAGCGGTGCGCGCGTGCAGCCGCCTATTCGGGGCCCTGCTGGAGCGGGGAGAGCTGTTTGTGGGCCAGCTGCCCTCTGAGGACACGGTCATGGCAGGTGAGCCTCCCGCAGCGCGCGCCGGGTCCAGGGCCTCGTCTCTGGAAGGGCTGGAGGGAGACTTTGTCAACACGGGATGACCTCACACGGCCTTACCTTGGGTCAGGGGAAGGGCACAGCAGGGGCTCCCTGTGGGGAGGGACCATTGCGCTCAGGGTTGGGGTGAGACCATTGCGCTCAGGGTATGTGGTCTGTTTAGAGCAAAGGTTGAGTGTGCTGCGCTTTTTCAGGGTTTTTGTTTTGTTTTATTTATTTTGAAAGAGCATGAGCGGGGGAGGGACTGAGAGAGAGAGAGACAGAGGAGGAGAGAGGGAATTTTAAGCCGGCTCCACGTTATCAGTGCAGAGCTGGACGCGGGGTTTGAATTGATGAATGTTGAGATCACGACCTGAGCTGAAATCAGGAGTTGGGCGCTCAATTGACTGAGCCACCCAGGCGCCTGTTTGTTTTTTTGGGATCACTTGTAGGATCTGATCCCGTTTAGCGTGGGCAGTCGGGGTTACGCGTTCCCACCGCTGGTTGTGTAGGTCTTGGGGTGAAGCGAGGGGAGGAGGGTTTCCCACCCCGCACCAGGTCTGGGGCCACGGTGACCCATTTCCGTTCACTTCCGGGTGGGACTGCACAAAGAGCGGAGGGGGGAGAGCTGCGTCCAGCCTGGTGTGTGCGGTCTGACCACCCTGCTCTGCCTCAGGGTCCCAGGGGGCGACGCGGAAGTACAAGGTGTGGATGAGACACAGGTACCACAGCTGCTGTAACCGCCTGCGGGAGCTTCTGGCCCACCCCTCCTTTGAGGTCAAGGTGAGTCAGGCCGTCGGCCTTGCCTCTACCCTGTGCGTTCCCTGCACCCCCAGCCCCCAGGCCGCGCACACTCAGGCAGGGGTGAGGCCGCAGGCTTCTGCGTGTCCGCGCTTACCTGAGGACGTCTGGTTTTCTGTCTGCCGGGTGTCCTAGCGGCCGGTGTTGTTCTGTGTCCCAGCGTGTAGGGGAGCGTTGTCTTGGGTGCGTTGGGACTTAGGTGCCGGGGAGGTGACGTGTGGTCCGGGCACCTCAGCCACTCCCTCGCCCGCTTTCCCCAGGAGCTGGCTCTCAGCACGCTCATGAAGTTCGTACAGCTGGAGGGAGCACATCCCCTGGAGAAACCCAAGTGGGAGGGCAACTACCTGTTCCCTCGCCAGCTTTTCAAGGTGGGGGCACAACGGTGGGGGGGGGGGGCGCCGAAAAACCTCTGGGCACAGCCGGGATGGGCCTTCGCTGCAGGTGGCTCGGGGACGCGCTGCTCCTGCCACACCCTTTGCCCCGGGGGGCGGGGGAGGCTGTGGGGCGTGGCGGGCACCCCGGGTGGGCCCACCGAGCTCGCCTCCCTGCCCGGCCCCGCAGTCGGTGGTGGAAGGCCTGCTGTCTCCGGAGGAGGACCACTCGCTGCTGGTGTCCCGGTTCCAGGCGCACCTAGAGCACGACGACATCCGCTACCACACGATGCAGGCGGCCACGGGCGTCGTGGGCCAGGTGGCTGACGGGTGCCCCGAGGTGAGCCGGGTCCCGTGTCTGGGGGGGGGGGGGGTGCTCAGGGGCGGCACTGAGCTGATGCCAGGCTTCCGGCAGGTGCCGCCTGCTTTCTGGAACAACGCCTTCGCGCTGCTGTCTGCCGTGAGCCTCCCCTGCCAGGAGATCAGCTCCTCCAGCTTCTATGTGAAACACGCTGGTGAGCGTCCCGGGGGGCGGGGTGGGGGTGGGGTGGGGTAGGGGCAGGGGGGTGGGGGGGGGTGGGCGGGGGCACCAGCGAGCCGCCGCCTCTTTCCCGCACGCCCTCTGACCCCTGTTTTCCCTACAGAGCTGTCGCACAAGTGGAAGGTCGCTCATCTGAAGGTGAGACGCTCTGGGGGGGCGTGCTGGGGACGAGGCCCTCTCCATGCGTAGGCAGCACGCGTGGGACCCAGAATTTTCCGGCTCAGACAGCCTCGAGGCTCCCTCACGGGGACAGGGGTGGGGTGGAGGCCGCTGGTACCTGGCTCCCAGGCTCTCAGCAGGCTCCTGGGTGCCGGTGTCGTTGCCGCGTGCGGCCCTGGGTGCGCTGCCCTCCGGCTGCTCTGTGGCCGTG
The DNA here is from genome assembly GCF_018350155.1 of Leopardus geoffroyi. Taxonomy (NCBI): domain Eukaryota; kingdom Metazoa; phylum Chordata; class Mammalia; order Carnivora; family Felidae; genus Leopardus; species Leopardus geoffroyi. The sequence continues at coordinate 974,144 of NC_059339.1, read as the reverse complement.
TTCTGGGTGCGCATTTCTTCTCGCTTTGCTGGAGCTTCTCCAGTTCTGGGTTTCTAGTTCTTACGCAGGGCGGGAGGGAGGCCGTGAGTGCCGTTTCCCCTTCCGGGGTCCGGGGGCTGGGGTGGGGGCCTTGTGTGCGGCCTTGATGGCACCCCCACCCCCTCCCCCGCAGGAGCACAAGAAGGCCTTCCAGCTGATGTGGCTTGGCTTTCTCAAGCACAAGGTACTGGCGGGGCGGGGGGCAGGTCCCCCGGGTCTGGGCTGCTCTGGCCCACGTGGGCCTTGGGGTGAGGCGGGCACACCCACCACTGCTGCCTCCCCGCCAGCTGCCCCTCAGCCTGTACAAGAAGGTGCTGGTGATCATGCACGATGCCATCCTGCCCCACCTGGCCCAGCCCACCCTCATGATCGACTTCCTTACCCGCGCCTACGACATGGGTGAGTGCCGGGCTCCCCTCCCAGCGGGCTGGGCTCCCGGAACTGGGGCTGGAGGAGCCGTCGTCAGGGCCTGGCCGGTCGGTCGGGGATGTGCATGCTGGAGCCCGAGTCCCCTCCCTGGCGGGACGGAGCCGGGGGCGGGGGGGGGGGGGGGGGCGTCCTGCTCTGTCGAACTCACCGGCGGGGGTGGGGAGGAGCAGGCCTCGTTGGGGCTTCTCAGCTGCACGTTGGTCTGCAGGGGGCGCCATCAGCTTGTTGGCCTTGAACGGACTTTTCATCCTGATTCACAAGCACAACCTGTGAGTGTCAATCTAGGGCGCCTGCCTGTGGGTCCAGCCGTGCGCGTCTGCCCCTCCTGTGTCCTCTCCCTGTCCTGGGCTGGGGGTCTGCTGGGCTGCCCTAGGGGAAGTTGGGGCATGACAGGGCCCCTGGGAGCCATGATCCGTGGTTTCACTCCGTGTCCCGCCCCCCCCCCCCCCCCCCCCCGGCTTGCGTGCCACTCCTCACCCCTACACTCCCAGCGAGTACCCTGATTTCTACCGGAAACTCTACGGTCTCCTGGACCCGTCTGTCTTCCACGTCAAGTATCGGGCCCGGTTTTTCCACCTGGCCGACCTCTTCCTGTCGTCCTCGTGAGTGCCGGAGAGGGGACTCGGAGGGGCTTAGACTCAGAGCAGGGGCCGGCAGTCTGGGCGACTGGGGGGTCACTCACGTTCACCATCCTGCCCAGCCATCTGCCCGCCTACCTGGTGGCTGCCTTCGCCAAGCGCTTGTCCCGCCTGGCGCTGACGGCGCCCCCCGAGGCCTTGCTCATGGTGCTGCCCTTCATCTGCAACCTGCTGCGCCGACACCCCGCCTGCCGCGTGCTGGTGCACCGCCCGCCGGGCCCCGGTGAGCGCGTGGGGGGGGTGCTTGGAGACCTGGGAGGGGAGCGGGGGCCTGGGAGAGGAGTGGGGGGGAGCCTGGGGGGCGTGGGGACCTGGGAGGGGAGTGGGGGAGCCTGGGGGGGCATGGGGACCTGGGAGGGGAGTGAGGGAGGCTGAGGGAGTGGGGGGGCCCTGGGATGGGAGTTGGGGGGAGCCTGGGGGGCGTGGGGACCTGGGAGGGGAGTTGGGGGGACCTGAGAGGGCTCAGAGACCTGGCAGGGGAGTGATGGGGAACCAGGAGGGTGGGGGGCCTGCCCCCAGCAGCCAGAGCTCAGGAGCAGGCTGTGAAGCAGGGCCCGGGTCTCGCTCTAGAGCTGGATGCCGACCCGTACGATCCTGCAGAGGAGGACCCGGCCAAGAGCCGCGCCCTGGAGAGCTCGCTGTGGGAGCTGCAGGTGAGCTGTGCGTCCCCCCGCCCCGTCCCCGGCTCCCCCGGGGGCTGCCGTGACCGGACGTGTTCCCACCGTGTGGTGCCGTCCGGGTCCCCGGGCTGCCCTGGGGAGAGGGTGGTGACGGCCCGTGTGCCTCTCCAGACCCTCCAGCGGCATTACCACCCTGAGGTGTCGCAGGCCGCCAGCGTCATCAACCAGGCGCTGTCGGTGCCCGAGACCAGCATCGCACCCCTGCTGGAGCTCACGGCGTTCGAGGTGAGGGCGCGGGGCCGAGGCCTGGGCGGCTGGGGTGCGGGGGACGTGCGGCGTGGGAACGCCTGTCCGTCCCTTGCAGGTGTTCGAGCGGGACCTGAAGAAGAAGAGGGGCCAGGAGCCGGTGCCCCTGGAGTTCCTCCCGGCGCAGGGGCTGCTGGGCCGGCAGGATGAGCTCTGCGCCCAGCACTTCACGCTCAGCTGACCCTGAGCGCCCGCTCCCCGCCCCCACCCGTGGTTTTGTCGGAGAGAGACGGGGGTGGGCTGTGGGTGGCGGGGCGGAGTCCGGGGAGCGCTGGCCTGTCTCCTGACTGCTCCGGCGGCCGGGTCTGCGGGCTGGTGGTCGCAGTGCCGGCCGTGCACGGAGGGCGCCTCGTGTCCACCCGCGGCCCCCCACGCCTGCCCCCCGCCTCTGCCCTCCTCCGGAAGTCTCTCCCTTAGCCGGAGCCCTGGTGGCTGCTGCCAGCCCTGTGTGACCCCCGGGCCCCTTCCGTCCGAGCGTCTGGGCCACACCCCCTCCCTGCTGCAGCTGGGCTGTGACCTGGGAGCGACAGCGAGGGTTCTCTGTCCCGGTTAGTCGTGGGCAGCACGGAGCGCAAGCCACCTGTTCCCAGTCGAGCTGAGGAGGACCTACCTCCTTGTCCCGTGGTGCCCGTGGTCCCAGGGGCGCGGTGGGCGTGTCTGCCCCACGAGGGGCAGTTACGGGTGGAGCCGCCTGAACCGTCGCGGCCCCGAGTGGCGTGGGTGCTGGCAGCTGCAGGCCGGTCGTTTGCTGTGTTTCCGGGTTCTTTCTCCAAGGGCCCGTTTCTGCCGGGCGAGCTTGGTCCCCCTCCGGCGTGAGTCCAGCTTCCTCTTAAAAAGCGTCTTGTTTAGGAAGAGTCACGTGAGTGATAGCCGCTCCCGTGGGCTTGGGGGCCTGGCGGAGATGCAGGTGTGGGTGCAGAGCCAGGGAGGGGGCGTCCCTGGTTCTGCAGCCTCTGGCCTGAGCCCCCCCTCCCCGCCCCCACAGGAGCGCTTGGAGTCACGGCAGGCAGTGGTTTGGCCGCTTGGGTCTCTAGGGAGCTGCCCCGGTGGCCCGGGACCCTTGTGTGCCCGGTGGGGACGCTGGGTGAGGGGTGAAAGGGTGCTGCTTCTACGTACACCTGTGTGGTTTTGGGGATGCTAGCACCCCGTCCCCTGGTGGTACCGTCCTGGCCCCATCTCCAGTCCGCTTCTGCCCCCGGGCCTTTGCGCTGCCTTCTCTGCAGCTTTGCTGTCTGCTCCTACCTGCGGACCCCAAGCCAAGGGAGGCCTCAGGGAAGACTTTGCCCGGCAGCCCGTCGGTAACAGCTTCGGGCATGCACGTGGGGCGCCGCCTGTTCACGGCCCCGCTGCCGTCGGTGCCCCGTGGACGGTCCCTGCCACCCTTCCCAGAGACCGAGGGAAGCTCGTCACGACCTGGTCCTCGTCTGGTCCCCGGGGCCCGGGACTTACCCGGCACAGAGGAGGGGCGCATACGCGTCTGTGGTAGAAGGGCCCGGGGGTCCTGAGCCGCCTGCTTCCGGCAGAGTTCGGCACGTCCGAGGCCGTCCCGGCCCCAGCTGAGCCCCGGCACGGGGACACCGGGGGGCAGCCCTGGAAGGGCCGAGGCCTCACGCTGACTGAGAGAGATGTCATCCTGTTTTTTAAAGTAAAACTACAGAACTCTCAGCAAGCAGGTTTTCTCGATTGTTGCAGCATCGTGTGCTGTCGGTAGCCTTCCTCCTTCCAGCGGGTCCGGGGCTCACCCCTGCACACCCCGCCCGCAACACCCCCTCCCCACCGCGCCTGGGCAGCTGCGCTTTGTGGTGTTTCTCGACCTCTGGGCCCCATGGCCCCGTGGGCAGGGGGCTGAGGGGACGCAGGGCGGGGACAGATGGAGAAGAGCGGCAGGGAGGCGCCCCTGGGACCTGAGCACCTGATGGCCGTCAGGGCTGGGCTTTCAGGGGCTCGAGAACCGTCTGGGATCTGAGTACAAGACCCCTGGGGCCCGGGGTCTGCGTTTGCAGGGGCTCCCAAGCTGGGGGGGGGGGTGGGGCATGGTGACTGGAGGTCTGCAGGCGGCGCCCCCTGCGCTGAGGGCCCTTCTCCCCGGCAGCTCCCAGCCCGCGGCCCCGGGGCCTCCGTGTCCTCCCGTGGAGCCGTGTCCCGCCTTGACCCCCTGAGGCGCTGACGGCCGGCGTCATGCGCTTCATGGTCTGACTGCCGTGGGCTCCGCGATGGCAGAGCCGTGTGCCTTGTCCCCTTGTCCGCGAGTGTCCCAGCGCCCGGGACGGCGGCTGGCGCCTGTGTTTCCTCCAGCTGATCTCTCAGAACCGGCCTTCCTGGGGGGCCTGGCCCAAGGCGCTGTGGGTTCCCTACAGCGCAGAGGACTCTGTGTGGGGCCTTGGGGGGAACTGACCGGGACGGGGGGGGGGGTGGTGGGGGACGGGTCCCCGGAGCCCCGTGGGCGGCAGGGGGGAGCGAGCGGCTCCAGGCTGCACCAGGACAGCGGAGCGGTTATTTCCTCTCCTGTGAACCAACTGCCTTTTCCCCAATTAAGGTGCAGTTCTGGTTTTGTTTATCGTTTTTAAATTACAAACGCAAGGCAAAGCTAATTACGAGTTCCAGTGACACTCGGGCTCTTCCCTGCGAACCTCTCGGCCTTGGTGCCTCCCTCCCTCTCTCTCTCTCTCTCCACCGTTCGTGCCCTCAGGTGCCAGCACTGCCACCCTAGGTCCCCGCCCGATGTTGACCCTCCTCTCTCTGCTGTGAGCTCCCCTGCCACTCAGCGGTCCTCCTTGCTGTGCTCCCTCTCTGGTGCCCACGCATTCACCTGCCACAAGCCCACGGCAGCCACCCTCACCCCAGGAGGCCACCCGGCTGGGTCTGCACGAGTTTGTTTGCAGCTGGGGACATCACACCCTAGCTTGAGTCAAAAGTTTTTAAAAACCAATTTTGGGGGGAATTTGAAATACTACCTTTTTAGTAGAAGTGTGTTCTATGCAATATTTGGGATGTACTTATCCTGAAGATTGAGAAGAAACCCACCTGATATGAATGAATCATTTTAAAGTGTGTGATTCAGTGGCACTTGGTGCATTTATGCTGTGTGACCACCATCTGGATCCAGTTCCAGAACTTTCTTTCCATCACCTGCTTCGTAATTACATCCGTGGAAAGACGGCATCTGAGAGACCAGCCCCCGACAGCGCCCCCAGGAGTCCTGCGTGGTGGGGTCTCCGCCATGCCCCCCACCCCCCTTGAGGATGGGCGGCCACTCCAAGCCGGGTCAGCCCTGGTCCTCGGGCAGGAATCCAAAGCCTCGGTGGACATGAGGCATCGGGCCGGGGCCCCTGGGCTGTGGCTCTGTGTAGGGAGGAGGTCCCCGCCGCTGCCCTGTCTGCTCTGCCTCCCGGTGGCACGGGGTCTGATGGAGCGTTTAACCCGGGCCGGAGTGAGGGCTGGCCTTTGCCCGGTTTCCGGGAGGGACTCGGGCCCCGAGCGCCCTGTCCATCGGGGGTCCACGCGCAGGTCATGGCGGGCTTTGGGCCGCACGGCATCCCCTCTACCCCCGGAGGGGCCAGGAGCCACCTGGCTCCGCAGCGCCCCGTAAAGACGGGACACCAAGGCGGGAGCCCCCCCGGTTGGCAGTGACCCGTGTGCACTGTCACACGTCAGGGCCGGGGAGCTGAGTCTGTCCAAGGCCCCAGTGGGGGACCCCGCAGGTGCATGTTTGGGGGCCCCCTGGGCCTTCCCCTGGCTGGTGTTACCCTGTGTCCCTTCCCTGCAGTGAACCCTGATGGCGAGAAGAGCTGCTCTTGGGGAGTTCAGGGGTCCTCCGAGGGGGTTGTCCAGCCTGAGGGTGTCTCAGGGACCCCGGGCTGGCCGCGGGTGTCAGAAGCAGAAGGGGGGGTGTCTTGGGGACCCCGGGCCGACCGTGGGTCTCAGAAGGGGGGAGCTTCGGGGACCCCGGGCTGGCCGTGGGTGTCAGAAGGGGGGTGTCTTGGGGAAATGGGTGTGTATGACTTTGGGAGGTCCCCGAGAGGGGTCCTGCACTGGCTTCCTCGCAGAGCATTAAGGGGGCAAGACCCCCACGATGGGGGCTCATGAGGTGATCAGGCAGAGCAGGGCAAGGGACGCCTCCAGGGTAGGAAATGTCAGAGGAGGGGCCGTGGATGGAGCGTCCAAACCAACGTCCAGGCCCTGGGGGCAGCAGGGCAGGGGAGGACCAGCGGCCTCCCGGACGTCCTAGGGCAGCATGGTGGGGCTGCTGGGGGTCGAGCAGGACAGGCAGTGCGGGGGCCACTCGGGGGGGTCCTGAGTGCCGCGGGGTGTGTGACCCCGACTCCAGGGTCGGCCCCCTCGGACGGCCTGCCCCCCACTGCATCCCTCCCCTTGGGGGAGCAGGGGCCTGCCGCACCCCAACCTGGCCGGTCAGCCACCCCCCGGGGTCAGATGCTTCGTCCCTCTCCCCGGCCCATACGTCCCTCCCTGACACCACCCACCCCTGGCCCACGGAGACCCCACTCTGCCCGGTTCGGGACGGGAGCTTAAAATGAATGCACACCTCTTTGCAGAAACGCAGGGGCGAGGCCCGTGGGGAGCTGCTCGGGGAGTTGTCGCCGCACCGCCCGCGGGGCCGCCCTCCTGGTCAGTGGGCCGCGGATGCAGGGCCCTCCCGCCCGTGAGCATCTCGTGGCTGAAGGCCCCCGTTGGACCGTCACGGAGGCCGGTGTTGACAGGGCCCCTACTGTGTGCCCCACAGTGTCCTTCCGTCGGGCCCTTGCGGCCCACGCCTGGCCAGCGCTCTCAGTGGAGTCTCCCTGTCTCTGTCTTAGTCTCCTGCGCCCTGTCCCCTCCAGGAGGCGAGTGGGGTTGGGCGGGGAGGCGCTGAAGTCGTGGCACCCGTGCGATGAGATGCGGGCCGCACGTCCTGCCGATAAGCGCCACGCTCAAGCACTGGACGGGCACGGAGCAACTTCTCGGCGACTGGGTGTCAGCCAGCTTGCTTCCTGAGAGCTCGGTGAGGGTGACGAGCGTGGCACACGTCCCCACCGGCAACCCCCCGGCCTCTAGGCGAGGAGGTGGCCGGCAGCGGGGTGGCGGGGGCCGCGGCCTGGGCGCCCGCCAGCCCGGGACGCGCACGGCCCTCCAGCCTCAGCCGCCCCATCCGCACGGCGGACCGTGCCAGGTGCCCCGGCTGCACGGAGGGCTAGAGTGACTGCTGTGGCTCGCGCCCCGTTGCAGTGGTCACGGGAAGATGAGCTCACCCGTGCCCGAAAGGCCATCCACCGAGTCAGGCGGTGGGTCTGGCCTGTGGCTCGTGGCCGGCCAGCGCCCGGCCTGGCGACCCCTCTCCCTGGCCCTTTGCGACCCTCGGCCGCGCGCCTGGCTGAGCGCCTCACGGACGGCTCCCGTCCCCGCACGTGCCGGTGAACTTGGCCTGCAGGGGGAGGGGCCGGCTGGGCGCGGGTCTGGGGGTTCCCTTCGAGCTGCCTGCTGGGCCTGCGCTTGGGCTTCTCCTTGGAGCTGGCTCGCCTCGCAGGTCGCCTCATTACCGAGAGCCGCGCAGACGCCCCGATGACGCTCATTCACTGTGTTGTGTCTGTGTGAGGTCCCTGCGACCTCCGCCCCGGCCACGCCGACCACGATGGGGCAGCTCCCCTTCCTCACAGACCCCGGAACCCACGCTGCGGCCCCACCCGCCCTCTGCCCGGGGGAGCGCGACGACCCAGCGCGGGCACGTCTCCTCCTCCGCCGGCTGCAGAGGGTCCACTGCCCCGTGTGTCCCCAGAGTCACGGTGTTGACCTGTCATTCGGGACGGATCCTTTTTGTTTTGACCACGGAGAACCTTGCTGGTGTTTCTGAGAAGCTGTGATTAATTTCCAGTATTACTGGACACGACCGACTCTTGGGACGTGGATTAAATACCGGATATGCAGCAAGGCGTTTGCTTCCAGAACGTGGCAGCGTCTGGGACCCCGCAGGCGGGAGCGACGCTCTGTGGTGTTTATGAAATTTTTATGACTTATCTTTGTTTTAGTTTTTTGAGAGAGCGAGTGAGCAGGAGAGGGGCGGGGAGACAGAGAATCTCAAGCGGACCCCACACTCGGCGCAGAGCCTGACGTGGGGCTCAGTTCCACGACCCTGGGATCGTGACCTGAGCCACAATCCAGGGTTGGGCGGTCGACCGACTGAGCCACCCAGGAGCCCCTGAAATTTTATTTTAAAGTTTATCTACTTATGACTTTCGTCTTCTCATCGAGGTGAAATTCACGCGGCACGAAATCAACCATTTTAACGTGTGCTGAAAATTCAGGGGCCCCCGGGGGGCTCGGTCAAGTTAGGCATCTGACTCTTGATTTTGGCTCAGATCGTGGTCTCACGGTTTGGGAGCTGGAGCCCCGCCTGGGGCTGTGCGCTGCTGGCGCGGAGCCCGCTTGCGATTCTGTCCCACTCCCCTCTCTCTGCCCCTCCCCTGCTCGCCCCTGCTCGCAAGCACTCTCTGCCTCTCAAAATAAATAAACTTAAAAAAAATGCCTGAAGTGTGCAATTCAGAGGCAGTGAGTTCATTCGACGTTGTGCAACCATCACCCCTATTGGTTTCCCAGAGATCCCGTCAGCCCTGAAAGCAAACCCCGCAACCGTTCGCCCTCACGCCCCGCCCCGGCCTCCGCCCATCCGCTTGGTCCGCACGGACTTACCGATGCCGGCTTGCCCATCCACGCGGAATCACACGGTGTTTGTCCTTTTGCGTCTGGCTTCTTGCCGAAGCTCATCCGTGTACAGCAGGTGTCAGGGCTCACTCCCTGCCGGGGCCGAGCAGCGTCCCACTGCGTGCACGGACCACAGCTGTTCACTGCTTCATCCGTTGGCGGGCATCCGGGCTGCGTCCGCCGTTGGCGTCCGACCGGTGCCGCGGGCACGCTCGTGCGTACAAGCATTGGTTTGAAGGCCCGCTTCCTCTCTGGGGAACTGCGGGGGCACGTGGTCACCCGACCCCAAGGTTCCGAGGAAACCCTACACTGGTTTCACAGCAGGAGGGTATCGGGTCCCGGTTTCCCCACATCCTCACCAACTTCTGTTGTGTGCTGTTTTGTGACAATAGGTTCCGGTGAGCATTTCCCTGGTGACCGGTGGCATCGGGCTTGCTCTTTGCTCTTCGATGAGTGTGGGTTGGACGAGGCCACCCAGCTTCTGCAGAGCCTCTGGGGACACTCACCTCTGGGTCCTGAGCCGCTGTGGGAGCGGGGGGTCCCCAGGGCCACCCTGCCACGTGCTCCTGACGGCGTGGAGGAGCGGGGTCTGCGTGAGGATACAGAGATGGTCACCAGAGCGCGGCGGCTCCCGGCCCTGCCGGCCCAGCCCCAGCCGTGGCGCCCACCAGACCCGCCCAGGCCGCCCCGTGTTCCGACACCAGAGGCCAGGGAGACGATCGAGTGATTGTCGTGGCTTTAAACTCCGGGATGGCTTGTTACACGGCTTAGATGACCATACCTGTCGACCTCCCGCAAAGGGCAAGGATCCAACACGAAGGCAGGAAGATGCTGGCCCCTGGCAGCACTGTCTTCTCCCCTGGGGTGACCCCAACCCCCTCACTGTCCCTGGGGTCTTGGGGGTGCGTTTTGGGAGGAGGGGGTGGCATTGGGCTGAGAGCTAACATTATTATTTTTTTTTTTTTTAATTTTTTTTTCAACGTTTATTCATTTTTGGGACAGAGAGAGACAGAGCATGAACCGTGGAGGGGCAGAGAGAGAGGGAGACACAGAATCGGAAACAGGCTCCAGGCTCCGAGCCATCAGGCCAGAGCCCGATGCGGGGCTCAAACTCACGGACTGCGAGATCGTGACCTGGCTGAAGTCGGACGCTTAACCGACTGCGCCACCCAGGCGCCCCAAGAGAGCTAACATTATTTACACGCCATGGGGTGGCCACACGAGCTAGAATGGATCCAAGGACCCGTATGTTCAATGAAAACAATTCCTGGGGCGCCTGGGTGGCTCAGTCGGTTAAGCGTCTGACTTCGGCTCAGGTCATGATCTCGCGGTTTGTGGGTTCAAGCCCCGCGTCGGGCTCTGTGCTGACGGCTCGGAGCCTGGAGCCTGCTTCCGATTCTGTCCCCCTCTCTCTGTTCCTCCCCGGCTCATGCTCTGTCTCTCTCTCAAAAATAAACTTTAAACACACACACACACAATTCCCAAAGGGCTCGTCCAACAACAGCGAGGCTCCCAGCAGACCCGTGCGAACAGCCCTCCCGCGCACCGTCTGGGGCAAAGTCGAGTCTTTGGAGGGCCAGCTCAGGCCTCGGCGTGGGTCCCGTGGTGGCAGAGGCCTGGCCACGCCACGGCCCAGAGCCGGTGTTCGGAGGGAGGGGTGAGGCTGGGCCCCAGGAAGACCCCATCGTCAGCGCCTCTCAGGCCACGATGGGGCCAGCGAGCCCGCCACACCGGCCTCCCCGCGCGTCCCAGCCCCTTGGGAGCTTTGCTGTGCTGTCCCGGCGTCGCTGGGGTGGGCTTGTGGTCGGCGTGGACGGGGCAGAGCGTGTGGGCTTGGAACCCTGGCTTCCTGCACCTGCCCCCCCCCACCCCCCCCACCCCCCGTACTGCGGGGCGGAAAGAGTTCTTGCCACAAGATCTCTGCCGTCAGGGAACCCGCGGCCCTCAGGCTGCCGTCGGCTCTCGGGGAGGCAGGTGCCGAGACAGGAAAGGGGTGCAGGGTGGGCAGGGGGGCTCAGACCCCACCGCTGGGGGCCCTCCTCCTGCACGAGGTGAGGTGGTCGGCTGGTCGGCCTCCTGGGGCTGGTGGGGGCGGGCGCGCAGACCTTGGGCCATGCCCACACCTCGGTCCTCCTCCTGCACAGACCCGTCCTTCCCTTCCAGCCAAGATTGGAGGATCCCTGTCCCCGCAGGGAGGACCATCCCCTGCCAGACCACCACCACCCGGCCCCCAGGAGCCTCGTAACTCGTCAGACGGAAAATGTCACCTGGCGTTTCCGCTTGGTGTGTGTGATCAGGCCTTCGGCTTCTCCCCAGCCAGGGAGGCCGGGTTCACACTCGTTTAGCCATGTAGCCCAACAAACAAAATCGATGCATTCTCATAAACACCGCTGGCGACTGCTGGCAGGCAGAGCTCTCCGAGGGGCTGGTCGGGAGGCTCTGTCACTGATGGAGGCCCGTTCAGCTGGGGTGGTGGGGGAGGGGCCCCCAGCTCCTCCTGGAAGGATGGCCAGACACAGCGGGCAGGGGTGAGGGGAGTCGTGGAGACGTTCCGTGATTCTTCCAGAAAGGCGGCATTGCACAACGCGAGCTGGCCCTGGAGCTGCCCTGGGGGTGGTCACAGACCCCACTCGTGGCAGTGGGGCCGGGGACTTGGGGACCTGTCTGGGGGCCATGGGCCGAGGCTGCTGGCAGGCGGTGGGAAGGGGGCGAAGGCCTCCAGGGCTGTCTCCCTCAGTGCTCGTTCATTCAACAGACACTCGCGTGCACGCCTACTGTGTGCATACCGGTGTCCCAGGAAGTGGGGGTACACAGGGGGCTCGCCAGACTCCTGTCCCGGCCCTCCTGGGGCTCGTTCTGCGGTGGAGGGGACAGATGGTGAGGGGACTTTAGTCTGGGGTTCTAGAGGCAGTCAGCGCCCTGGAGGTGGAAAGGGAGACGAGCCTGCCAGCAGGGCTGTTGCGCTAGACAAGGGGGCGTCTGAGCAGAGCTGGAGGGTGAGGGGGGAGACCCGGGGCTGTGGGGTGATGGGGAGAGGGCTCCAGGAACAGGCTCGCCAGTGCAAAGGCCCTGGGGCAGGAGTGTGCCTCGGGCACCAGAGACCATTGCGGAGGCCACTCTTGCCAAGAGCGGAGTGAGGAGGGGGTGGCAGGGAGGCGGGGGCAGAGCCCCGGTCCGTCTTGCTGGCTTGGACGCTCTTTCTCAGTGGGGTGAGCACCGTCAGTAGGCCGGGACGGGCGCAGCCTCAGTGGGCTCAGCTGGGCGGTTGTGAGGGCGTCTTCGTGTGTGTCAGCGGCACGGCCCGCTGAGGCTCTTGGAGAGGGTCCTGGGCGCGAGCTGCCCGGGCGGGGGTGGGGCGGTCGCAGTCTGCTGCTCCTGGACCAGGCTGTGTGGGTCCCCGCGTCTCCCGGGGCTCGGCCCAGGGCGGGAGGGCGGGCGGCCTCGGTTCGCAGGCTGAGCCCGTCGGCCGCGGGGAGGGCGGCGGAAGCTCTCCTCTGGGCTCTTCTCTCCGTCTCTGTGGGTCCCGCAGCCTCCTGGAGCCAGACGGGCTGGCGGCCCGGCCCGGGGAGGGGACGAGGCCCTGCCCGCCGGGCTCCCGTCGTGCTGGGTCAGGGTCAGGTCGGCCGTGCAAGACGAATTCAAGTTCTCCCCCCATTTTTCCGAGTCAGGGAAGGCGGAACCCCGGGGCTCCAAGCTGCTACCCGGGTTTGGGGAGCTCGCCCACACCGACCACGGGTGCCGCTTCCGGTGTGCGCCCTGCCCCGGCCCCTGTCCCTGCAGGTGGCTCTGGCACCCTCCCTCGGGGGCTCCTGACCCTCGGCGCCCATGCTGGGGGCCCCGCCCTGCGGGCTGCGCGGCCAGGCGCCTGGCTCTCCGCGTTGCACGGTCAGCGCTCCCTGGGGAGGGGAGGCCCGGCCCCGGCTTCCCCTCCCCGCCTCCGCCCCTGGCTCCCACCCTCCTTCCTGCACCCGCTCCGTGCCCAGAAGCCCACCGCAGGGCGGCCCCGGAGGAGGGGGGGCAAGAGGAGAGCGAGGGGAGGCCTCAGGCGGGACGCGTCCCCGCCCCAGCCCGGGCTGCCTCCGGGCGCCTCCATCCGCTCTGCGCTCAGGTCCGCCTCTGCGGGGTGGGGAGGTGTCCTCCGGGGCCACCGTCACCGGCTGCAGGCCCTACCGGGCAGATGCGGGCGGTTTGAGGCCGTGAGGCTGGCTACAGGGGCCGCGAGAGAGCGAACACGGTGTTGTGACGGCTGGGGTGACGGACTCGGGGCAGACGGCAGGGGCAGCCAGTGGCCGGGGCCTGGGTCTGGGCTTGGAGCCCGGATCCGGGCCGGCGGGGGCCTCAGCCACCCCCTCCCAAGCCTCGAGTCTCTGCTCCTGTCCCCACGAGGGGCCCGGGCACACCGGTGACTGACCCCTGAGCTTCCGCCCGTGGCCCTTCCCTGGCCTGCCGGTCCCCGGCTGCTGGGAGAACCTCAGCACCACGCCGGATGCGGGGGGCCCTCCGCTCGGGGTCAGCAGGCCTCCGCCGGGGCTGGGACTTGGGGGCCAGGAGGGCAGAGGGGCCCCCTCAGCGGAGCAGCGGACACGCCCTTCGAGGCTAGCCATCCACGGCGCCCACAGACCGACGGCTTTCGGGGCTGAACAGAAATGTCTCCTGTCCCGCCCGGAGGCCAGAAAGTGGGGTGTCGGAGGGCTGTGCTCCCCCCGGGGCCCTGCCCGTCCCGGCCACCGCACGGCTCCCCTCCCTACAGGGAGGGTCACAGTCACAGGGATTCGGCCCACCCACTCCGGTCCCAGCTCATTTTAACCTGGCCGGAAACGCCATGGAGACGTCGAAACGCCCAGGGTGCCGGTCGGGGAGGGATTGGGGTTGTGGACGGCAGAGCCACCGCGACGGCGTGAGCAGAAGGGCCGTAGCGAAGGGCGGACGGTCGTCCCCCGGATCCTCCTCGACGGCCTCTGCGCGGCGAGCGGGACACCCACCTGCACCGCGTGGCTTCCCCGGAGGACGCTCCGTGGCTTCCACCTCCGTGGCCTTGGCGCGGAGGGACGGGTTTGGCTTTCCACACGCATGTGGTGGGACCTCTGTCTCGCGGTGTGGCGCAGCCTGGAGGGCACAGGGGCCTTGGAAGGGAGCTGGCGGGCTCGGGGAGGACCCTGCGTGAGCCAGCGTGGAGGCTTCACGGAAGGTTCTGGCTCTCTCACCACGGACACGCGGGACTGGAAGGGCGCGTGGTCTCCCTATAATTTGCTTCGAGAAGTAAGCGGGAGCCCACCTGCGGACCTTATGCTCTGACGCGGGACATCACAGGCCGTTCTAGGCCCGTGAAGGGCATCCTATGTCCCCACGAGCGGGGGTGACGACAGTGAAGGAAGCAGTGGTCTGGCGGGGGGGGGACGCCTGCCTTCCCGTTGAGGGGGCAGCTCCAGGAGGGTGGCCGCAGGGCGGCGGTTTTCCATCTGCGGCTTAGGTCCTCGTGGCTGAGCAGGGTCCTTGGAGCCTCGCGGTCGCCCTCGGCTGGTTAGAGATGCGGACGCGCGGGCCCCGGCAGGCTCCTCTGCCTGCTGATTCTGCAGGTGCACACGAGGCCTGTCTCAGGGCCCCTGGTGCGCGGCCGTCCCCCAGTCCGGTCCGGTCCTTCACGGAGCTGGGGGGCAGCGGGTGCCGGTCCCAGGCGCCATCGGGCACAGGCAGCGGTGGGAAAGCCTCCTTTGGGGTGTGGCCCTCAACCCGGGACACTGCCCAGCACGTCTGTGGCAAGACCTCCTGTGTGTCTGATGCAGGGGTCTGCTGAGCACCACCCCCCCCCGTGCTTCTGGGCCATCGAGGGGGCGTGGCTGGGCTTGAAGGGGGGTGCCGTGGATGGAAGGACAGTAGGCTTCCCGAGAGGACGCCCCTGCCAGCCAGCCCCTCATGTCTCTTTCCAAAAGGACATCAAAGGCAGGGGGCCTCTGAGTCTCTGAGGCTCGGAGCCTTCCACCGGCTGGGTGGGCGCTGGGGGGGTGGGGGCTGGGGATGGGGGTGGGGAGGCTGGCAGACCTGGCTGGGTGGGGGCTGGGGGAGGGACTGGGATAGTCTGGCGTCCACCCCCGGCCCAGATGGGGAATTTATAGACCAGCTTGGTGTTTGATGAGCACAGAGCCCAAACACGTCTTATCAGTCAGCCTTACTCTGGAACTGATTCCGCGCTAAATTTTGTCTCCTTTGTCCCGGTCAATACCTGGGAGCGATTAGGGGCCGCTGGCTCCGCGGCCTGTCTTTGCTTGAAGTCCAATTTCCCGTGTTTAAAGGTGCAAACGCTCTCCCTGCACGATGGAAAGTGCCATTAATTAGCCTTTCTGATGGTTACAGGAATTCTTAATCACACACTTACGTTCTCGGGTTTCTGGGCCGGGCGCCTCCCAGGCAGACCTCGAGCTGCACCCACGGTCGGCGGCGACGGGACGAGAAACGTGATTTCCTTTCCAGACCTAATGACCTCACGAGTAAATTGCCGTCAGCTGGTGGGACAGGCGATCGATCAGCCCTCCTGTCTCCTCGATGCTGCCTCTGGCTCGGAGGGGAGCGTGGGGGCTGCCCGGTCATCCTGGGCCGGCTCCCGGGTCCCTGTGGATCCACACGTGTGGTGAAGCCACTGGCCCCCCGGACCCGATCACAGCCACTCTCCCGACACCACCCACCCAGGTCCTTTTAACACCAAGAGCGGGAAAGTCTCCGGGCAGAGCTGGTTCCGGGCGAGCCCAGGGCCGTCCCGAGCCCTGTGACCACGGCTTCTGGAAGAACGACCTGGACAAAGAGGAGAGAGGCTGCGTCGCAGCCGGGGTCGTGGAGCAGCCACAGGGACGCGGGCAGCGGGAGGTGCATCGCTGCCCCACAGACACATTCACGGACCACCTGCTGGGTGCCTGGTGCACGCGCGAGGCCCGCGGGAAGGCCAAGGACAGGCCACAAGGGGCAGTCAGCCCCCCTCCCCCCCCAGAGACTGACCAGGAAATACTGGGAGAGCCGGGGGCACGTGAAACACTAGCTATGCCTGATGGTCGCCCCGACCACTTTGTACGGGCAGCCGTGTCCCCGTTTGGATGACTCCTGGGCGTTAACAGCAGATCTGGCCGCCCGGCCAAGGGCGGGGAGCCTGGGCCAGCCAGGAGGGGGGTCAGGACAGGAGACCTCTGCCACCCGGGGTGTCTCACGTAGGGAAGTCCACGGGGCCTCCCCCATCCCCTCTATTCCTGGATGTGACAGCATGTCCACCCGGGGCCCTCTCTCCACAATCCAGAAACCTCCACGGCCTTCCAGAGAGACAGCAGGTGGGACTATGGGGCAGCCGTGAGGGTCGCCTCCCACGCCCTGCTCGGAACCACGGGGTGACCACGCCGTGGACTGGCTTAACCAGCACCTGTCCAGCCCTGTTTTCTGTTCTCTACTATTGAGCCAACAAGCTTGTCAGACTCTCTTGCAGCGGGAGGTGGCCATGTGAAACGCGTACCCCCGAGACAAAACCAGAAGTCTCCTGAGGACGTTTGGGAAAGCCTTTGTCCTTCTGATATACACCATTGCTTTCTCCTCCTTCCTCTTCCTCATTTGCATTGCCTAGAAAGTATGTGTGACGGTGGGAGCTGCAGCAGCCATCTTGAGGTCACCAGGAAAGGGTAAGGGAGTCTGAGACACTTGGTCCTGATCTCCTGGAGGCTCTGAAATGCTTCTCCAGGGGCTAAGTGTGTGAGAAAAACGGATAAATAGCTAAATGCTGTCTCGTCAGGTTCCCCGTTTCTCCCGGCCGAGAGAGACTGACCGTCCCTCCCACAGTGGGTCTCTGCTCTCCTTGGAAAGACACTCCCATTCTTGCACAAGTAAGACCAGATTTCCGAGTCACAAATGACCAAAAGATGGGGTTTTGTGTGGAAAGGATTTGTCAGAGAAAGCAAGTCAGGTGCCAGAGGACCTGGCTCTCTGCTTTGTTTTCTTTCTGCCGAGTTCTACCAGAACGTCAGCTCCGTTGGTGGACACACGCCCCTTATAGTTTCTTCAAACAGGGAGGTGGATCCAAATGCCAAGTGAAACGAGCCCATTAAGCCAACAACGAGCAGGAAACACAAGGTGTCCGTTGACGCTGTGCTGTCGATTGACGTAAATGCTGGGAAAGGAGGGAACACACCCAGAGCTGTCTCCAGCAGAAGTTGTGTGTTTTTGTGGCAAATGGCTCGGCTGGTTCTCGGGGCTGGGCCCCCCCAGACGCTTACAGATTAAAGATGGTGGCGGAATGGCTCTCTGAAGCTGGGACGGGGGTCCCGGCTGGGACACCAAGCGCCACGAGGCGGTCCCCCAGGCTGCCCGCGGGTGGCCGGACGGCGTGTACCCAGGTCCCGGGGTCCCCGTAACAAGCGACCACAACTTGATGTCTTCAGGCAACAGACACTTGTCCTGTCACGGCTCCGGAGGCCACGAGCCCAGAGCCAGGGTGTGGCGGGGCCGAGCTGCCCCTGAGGCTGTGGGGGAGGGTCCGTCCTGCCACCCCGGTCCCCCGGCATCACCAGGTCCCCGTGTCCTCAGCCTGTAGGCAGATGCTCTTTTCTCCCCGGCCGGTGCCAGGACGGACGCGAGGCTTCGAGGACGCGGCTCCTGCCCGCTGCCCCCAGCGGCTGCCTGGCCCAGCGTCTGTTTCCACGCCCCGCGTCGTCTGGGGCTTTGCGGACCCCGGTTCTTGTGGAGATCGGGGGCCGCTGGCCTTGCCGGCCGCATGGACACACGGTCCCAGACGCCGGGCTCACGGCGCCGGCTGAATCCCCACAGAGGCCCAGAAGCGGTGCGGCCGTGGGCTGTGGTCGGAGGCACCGGGGGCTGGGACCCACGTGTGCGCTCACAGCGGTGGCGGGGAGCACCCCGCACACCGGAGCGTCGCCGCGGCAGGCCGGGTGCCGAGAGCCCGGAGGGGGGGCCACCGGAGGGTCCGATGAGGCAGCGGACAGGCGTGCACGCACCACACGCGCTGGCGGCAACGGGAGACGCCGGGGGGCCCTTCTGCGCTTTGCTAGCATGCGTGGCTGCTCGAAGGGGACGGCAGGCAGCGCAGAGGGGGGGCGGTGCGGGCGGGTGCGGGAGGACGGCAGTACCAAGGCGGCCGGAGCGCCCGGTGAGCCCACCCCTGGGCTCCCGTAGGAGCAGCGGCGACCTCTGAGGGCCGCGTGCGTCGGGTCCCGGAGCTTCTCGGGAGGCCGGGGCCCCCGAGCCTGTTCGAGATGCCAGTGACGCAACTGCGGGGAGAACAGCCGCGGTCTGTGTGCCGGGACGTCCCGTACGCGGCACACCCGGGCACGGAGCCTCCTCCTCCGAGGTCTGATCAAGCCTGCCCGTTTTTCCACGTGACTTTTCCACGCAGACCCGGAGGTTCTCTATATGTTTCGATATGGTTCTTTACGGTGGGTAGGACGATACCTTTTTGCTCTAAGAAAAGGGGTGCGAACTGTGGTCCCAGCCGGCTCAGAACCTCCGGGGCTGGCTATTTTAAGTGGATAACATAGCCATCATCTTATTGTGCAATTATTAATTATAGCTATATAATTTTTTTAAATTTTTTTTCATGTTTATTTATTATTGAGAGACAGAGAGAGGCAGAGCGTGAGCAGCGGAGGGGCAGAGAGAGGGAGACACAGAATCCGAAGCAGGCTCCAGGCTCCGAGCTGTCAGCACAGAGCCCGACGTGGGGCTCGAACTCACAAACTGTGAGATCATGACCTGAGCTGAAGTCGGACGCTTAACCGACAGAGCCACCCAGGCACCCCTATAGCTATATAACTTAAGCACTCTAATTATTAGTTATTGGCAATAACTATATAATTAATACACTGCTAATTTAAATAGTTTATCTCATTTATAGCAACAGTTAAATCAAATTAATAAAATTGCTATAGATACCATAACAATTATAATTCTGGGAAGATGATAGAATATTATTTTCTTACTATAGTTAAAACAGAAAAGCAAAAATAAGACGTGAAAAATCTGATGCGCTGTGGTGTTGGGGTACGTTTGCTTCCAAACCTTTCGGCGTGCACGGACGAACACATTTCATTCACTAAGCAGAATTACGCTTTATGCAGTTTGGAAATAAGTTTTTCTTTGTTGAGGTACGATTTACATCGGATTAAATGCGCATTCAAGAAAGCGTTTTCAGGGGCGCCTGGGTGGCGCAGTCGGTTGGGCGTCCGACTTCAGCCAGGTCACGATCTCGCAGTCTGTGAGTTCGAGCCCCGCGTCGGGCTCTGGGCTGATGGCTCAGAGCCTGGAGCCTGTTTCCGATTCTGTGTCTCCCTCTCTCTCTGCCCCTCCCTCGTTCATGCTCTGTCTCTCTCTGTCCCAAAAAAAACAAATAAATGTTGAAAAAAAAAAATTTTTAAGAAAGCGTTTTCTGACTCTTATTCATTTCGAATAATTTCACAAGGACGCCGGTGCACCTCCCCCTACACACACACACCCCGCCCCCGCACGGAAGAAGTGAGCCCAGCCCGCAGGTGCTCCGGGCGCCTTGGCCTCCGGCCTGGCCAGTCCTGCCCGCCTGACCTGTTATCACAGGCCCCCCTGACCTGAAACGCAGGAGCCAGCCTGCCGGGGGGACGGGGTGTCCGTGCGGACGCTGCCCCCCCCCCCCCCACCGGATGACACCTCAGAGGCGGGTCCTGAGGTTCCAAAGCACAAAAATTGGAGCCCGCGCGGCTGTTACCTTTGAGAAACGAACCCAGGTCATCAGTCCCGAGCCCGCGGCACGGCCGGGCTCCCCGCTCCACAGTGAGCTTGTAAGTGACCCGCGATCAATTAGTCGCAGAAGACAGATCGCCCTGTCGATTCGAATTAGCACAGATAAGCCACTTAATTTAATCTTAAAATGACTATCAGCTGCTTAAAACAGCAGAAGAAATAAACCAGGCTTCTCGTCCGATTCCTCAAGGCTGTCGGTTTAATGAACTCCGGCCATCTGGGGAGGCCGCTCTTACGGCGAGAGGAGGCGCCGGCCGGCCGTGCAGCGGCAGTTCGGGCCGGGGCAGGTTTCCGGGCGCCACCCCCCTCCGCCGCCGCCCCTGCTCTCAGACCCCCGGGCTCCCGGCAGCTCCCTCCCCTGCTTCCCGGGCCCGGCACACACCTGGGCATCCAAGTCCGACCGCCGGAGTCACGTGCGTGCGAGAACACTCCTCGAGCGTTGAG
The DNA here is from genome assembly GCF_018350155.1 of Leopardus geoffroyi. Classification (NCBI taxonomy): domain Eukaryota; kingdom Metazoa; phylum Chordata; class Mammalia; order Carnivora; family Felidae; genus Leopardus; species Leopardus geoffroyi. The sequence continues at coordinate 954,220 of NC_059339.1, read as the reverse complement.
GCCCCGATCGCCTCAGCGGCTCGGGGCCTCCTCATCACCCTCCCGGCCTGGGTCTCCGGCCTCGCGGGCGTGACGGACGGACACCGGCCCGCCTGACCCTCGTAGTGCCGGTGCACCATCGACAACAGCCACGAAGCTGCGAAAACAGGCACTAAATGGCCCGCGAGGACCCTTGTTCGCAGGCAACAGCCCGGTGAGAAGGCGGGTGGGGACGTGCGGCCGGCCGCTCACGGCTGCGCCGCTGGGGCTCCCTGGGGCGGATGGCAGAGCCGGCAGCTGCGCGAGGGCAGAGCGTGTGCGGGCAGGATGCCCGGCGGGGGCGGCCGGCCACCCTCTGCTGAGCGCCCCGTTCTTGGCGATTGCATCACGTGGAAACCACGCAACGCGGCCGTCACGGGAGAAACCCGCGGGGGGTCACTCAGCGTGGCCCTCGTGGCTGTCGCACCTGCCGATCGGTCTGGGTACTGGATGCACGAATGCCGGTGCGTGTTTCCTTCTCACAGCTTGCAGCTGGCGGTTTCCGTGGGATCGGCGTCCTCTGTAATACTACGGACTCTATTCCACGCACTAAAATACCTGACTGTGGTGCAAATGGCTGCCAATCCCCCCCCCCCCCGCCACTTTCCTCCTCCCAGTGGGAGGCGTCATCCGGGTCTCGGAGCTGGAGCCCCTCTTCCCCATTCTTGTGCAGTCTCCAGCACGGACATCTTCCGGACCAGGATTTGCCAATCTGACTTCTTGCTCTGCTGCCCTTCCGGGGGCGTCGGACGTGCACAGGCGTGGCTGCTCCGGAATGTCGGGCAGAGAGTGGGAGGCCACGGGGGTCCACGTGGGGGGGGGGTGTATCAGCCTATACACACGGAAGCCGCAGCCCCACTCAGACGTGTCCGGCCAGCGTCAGCCGGTGCCCGGCGAACGGCCGGGCTTCGGTCCTGCTGTGTCCCCGCGATGCTCTGTGTGGCCAACAACTCACCTCACGTCTCTGAGACGGGAGCGTGGCTGCGCCCGGGGCCGCCCTAGCGCAGGACCACACACAGGTGGCTGACCCCAGCAAATGCTTCTTCTCTGGAGCCCACGTGTCTGAGAGCAGGCTGTCAAGCGGGGCGGTTCCGGGGCCGGGGAGAGGTTCCGTCCCCAGTCCTGCTAGCTTCTGGTGCCGCTGACTCCTGGGCTTGGAATGCGTCCCTCCCGTCTCTGCCTCCGTCTTCCCCGGCTTCTTCCTCTGCGTGTCTGTGTCCCAACCCCTCCTCCTACAAGGACCTGTCACTGGGTCGGGACCCACCTGACTTGCGGGCTCTCATCTTTACCAATTGCACCTGCGAAGACCTTATTCCCAACAAGGTCGCCTTCCGAGGTTCCAGGTGCCCACGATCTTGGCGGGGGGACCTTCTCACTGGCCGGCCCACGGCCACGGGAGGCATCGCCGAGCCAGTTGGTGGCTGTGGCTCCCGAGCCTTCTGACCCTCGCCTGGATCCCCCCCACCGCCCTGCTCTGGGGCTCCTGTTGCCCTGGGCTTTCCGGGTGGAAAGTGCCACCGCGCAGAGGCGCAGGCCCCTGCCATCCCCAGGCCGCCCTCCAGGCTGTATCGAGAGCCCCGCCTGTGGAGAGCCTCACCCCTAGGCACCGGTCTGGTGAGACGAAGGTCTGTGTGTGCAGGACAGGCCGTCGTGAGGGCCTGGCCACCTAGTGGTCGGGCTCCTGAGTGCGACCCCGGGCCGGCTGTGGGCGCCTGTGATGTGCGCCCGGGGGCGTGGCTGGCGATCAGTCGCCCTCACCTCCTCAGTGCCCCGGGGCCGACCCTCGGGTGGACTCAGGACCCAGGCTGAGGTTCGGGGGAGGTGACATGGCAGGCACCGGCACCAAGGCAGACCTGCAGACAGGACACTGCCCCGTGGCTTCTAGGTGCCGTGGGTCACAACGTGGGTGTTGAGGGCAGCTGGGACACCGTGTTCCTGGTGCCCAAACGTGTGGGGGCCTCCCTGAGCTCCTTCGGGGGGTCTGTGAGTCTCGGGACCAGCACTAAACCCCTCCAGCTGGAGGAACTCGGGGCCCAGGGTCGGCACGACCAGGAGGCGGCCGTGGCCGGCTGTCAGGGCACAGAGAGCCCGTCCCTGCCCTGCTGCCCCCCTGGGCTCCGAGGAGGGGCCCTTCCCCCCGGAAAACCGCGCCCCCAGAGACAAGGTTGGGGCTGTGCGCGATGTCCTGCCGCCTCCTTTCCCAAGCCTCAGGGGTGCCCCGAGCCCGTCCGGGGAAACACGCAGGCCCCAGACACTGTGACGGCCCATCCAGTGGATAACGGCCACCAGTCGAGGAGCCACATAAGAAAGCCACGCCAGCAGGGCTTTTGGAGACCTGGCGACCCCAGGAAACGGCAGCCGTGTCAGGTGTCAATGCAGGGATCCAGAGACCAGCCGGGCCCCTGAGACCGGTCGCCCGACCCCACTCCTGCCACCGCTGTGCTCAGGCCGCAGGGCCAGGGTGGCGGCTGCGTGGGGCCCGGGCGCCCGTGGAGCGGGCTTCAGGCTCCACGTGCACACGAAGCCGTGTGTGGCATCGACGGCTGGTGCCGACATCCGCCTGGGCCACGGAGCACAGGCGTCCTTCTCTGGGCCCGGCTGGGGTGGCGGGGGTGGGGGCTCTTGCCGCCTTTGCCTCCCACGTTCCCTGCCCCTCCTCGAGAGAGCGAGCAGGGGAGTGAATACCCTGGTGAGTGACCCAGGCAGCCCCACGGGGAGGGGCCCGGGAAAGTCTTCTGGGTGCGGCGGGCGTGCGCACAGGACCCTCCTGCGTGGGGCGGGCTCCTTTTTCCGACGTGACCGGAATCCCGGGTAAGCGTTCACTCGGGCTGGGGCCCTACTGGGGCCGGGGCTGCGGGACTGGTGGGGGGTCTGGGCGGTCTGTGGGGGGCCGAGGTGAGCCCCCCTCGCCGCGCATCCTTCCAGAGTGCAGCCGCCGGGCCCTGAGATAGGCCGGTGCCCGGACCCGCACGCCCTCCCTGACTTCTTGTGCCTGCAGCTGGGTCAGGGACTCCCGGACCGGACCTGTGGGCGCTGGAGGCCCGAGGAGGAGGCCTCGGACCCCCAGGACCCCCCATCCCGTTTCCTCTTTCAGGCAGCCCCTCCTTTGGGGCCTCTGCTGCAGGGGGAGGGTGGGGGAGGCTTCCGGGCTTCTCAGAAGAGTCTTTCATCTGTCTGTTGGGTCCCTGGACAGGCCTGGGTCCCCACCGTCCCACCTCACTCCTGTCCTCCCTGTTCCCCCTCCTCGTTCCCCTTCTCGTGCCCTTCCCCCCCCCCCCCCGCTCTCTGGGCCCCTCCACACCCTCCCGTGCCCCTACTTCCCTCTCCGCTCCCCTACCCGCTGCCCTGTCCTTCTCTTGGGGACCCCACCCCCAGGCCAAACCCCAGCTTCTCACAGGATCCACTCACCCAAAGGGCCTCAACCATAAGTGAAGATTCACTGAAGCCATGAACGTTTTTATTAGAACTCAATTGATGTACACGATCAGTTCAAGAGCAGAGGGAAGGGAAAAAGCCTCTGTGCGTTCACTGCTTTTCATCAGAAATGTCTGCATATCAACAGCCTCTCCCGGAGCCCCGGTGGGTTATCACCAATGAACTGTCTTAAACGAACAACATGGGTTTTTTCTGAATTCGCTGCAGAGCCGATTTATAACTGAGTTGATGGAAGAGGCGGGTCTGCTATTAAGTTTCAGCAAATTCTGTTTGTTTGTGTCTTTGCCATTCGAACATGGAAAAAAAAAGAAAGAAAAAAAATTGTTTAAAAAGAAAAAAAAAATTCTAGGCAGCCAGGCAGAGTGGAGGGGACACCGGCTTGGGGTCGAGCAGATCTGAGTGTGAACCCCTAGGCCTGCCCCCGGGCAAAGTGTGTGCCTTGTGCCAAGTCATTTCAGTCCTCCGAGGCTCCGTTTCCCCATCTGTAAAGTGGGCACAGAAGTTCTCGGCACTACTGAGGGTTATTTACAGGATGTAGTGGGATTGTAACTCTAAACCTATGTCTCCCTCCCTTCCTTCCTCTCTCCCCTTCTTCCTCCTTCTTCCCAGAATGGGCACTTTCCCAAGCAGGTGGGGAGAGGAGGTTTCGTGGCCGTGCACCTTCTTCCCTCCAGCTTGCAGACTCACGCCTGATTTCATCACGGGCACCGCACGGTGGGACCCCGGAGGGTGAGGGGGTCACCTGTGCTGGAGAAGAGTCCCTCTGGCTGCCAGCCCCGGGTCGGCGCCCAGACCCTTTCCTGCCTCCGTTCTCCCTGCTGGGCTGAGAGGTGCCCACGGTCCCGGTCCTGAGATTCCCCGAGTCGTAGCTTCTGGGAGGCTCAGCCGCAGGGGCTGTCGGTGGGAAGCCGGGGGTGCAGCAGCCGGGTGTCCTCTCCCATCTCTCCTTCCGTAGCGTCAGCCCCATAAGTGGCCGCGCTCCTGGGTCCCTTCAGCCGACAGAGGGTGCGTCTCCAGGATGCCCTAACACCCTGGCCAAAGCCTCAGCACCTCCCACCCCTGCATTAAAGTCCCTGTTTGATGGATGGGGTCCTTCCTGGGGCAACTGGGTGGCCTCAACCACAGACTGGTGTTTGAAAAGCAGACAAAGAAACATTTTTGTGCTTTAAGGCAAAGGAAGCGTGAACTAGAAGTCAGGGTCTCAGGGGACTGCGTTCACTTCAGCGCAGCCCGTGGATGGTGCGAGAGCTCCTTCTGAGTCCAGGGGGGTGGTGAGGGCCGGGGGACTACGCATCACCAGGAGTTAGAACACACAGGGATCTGCACGGGGTGGGGGTGGGGGGCGCCCACAGCCACCGCCACAGCCAGGGCCACGCTCTGACCGCACAACTGTGCGGGAGCGTCTCCACAGCGCCCCCACAGGGCATGGTCTGTAACAGCAGCGGTGGTCGGCGGGGCCGCCCTCCTTCCTCCCAGCCGGTGACCTGGTGGGGCTCTCTGGGTCCAGTCAGCACCCCCCGCCCCCCGCCCGGGATCCTTGGGGCAGGCCTCGGTGGGGGGACACAGCTCTCTCACCAGGCAGTGGGGGCAGAAGTGAATGGAGGTGAGGGAGCTCCGTGGCCCTGCCCCATGAAGAAGGCGGTCTCTCCATCTTGGTTATGGTAGGTCAAGGGCCTCTCCCCCCCGCCCCCCCCCCGTGGTCCTGCTGCCTGTGGGCCCAGCTCGGCCCCGCCGACGCTCGTCTTCGTGCCGAGGCAGGAGCTGGGGGCCAGCCAGGACCCAACAGTGCACTATCAAAACTCGCCGCCTCCCGCAAGGACGGGGCGTGGGGGGTGCTTGTCGAGACACCTTCCGCGTCCCGTGGGCTACAAACCCTCACATTGGCGGTTTCGATAATGCACGGTATGCAACAGCGAGTTTTCTAGGTTTCAGCTGAGATACTTTCTATTTTGAACCACAGGCAATTAGCTCACTTGCCCGCCAAGGGCTGCTACCATTTCACCTTCAGTTGGGAAACTTCTGGATGTGTGCCCAGGGCTTTGGCTAGAGGCTGACTCTTGAGGTCTCGCTCACTGCTGGCTTTTTGCCTCCATTATGGTCTTACAATTTGGGCAAGATCTGAAATAGACAGAGGGGGCTTTTTGGGGAATTGGGTGGGAGCTGGTAGAGCTCTCCGGGGAGAGTGGGGAGGTTGGGGCCGGCCAGGGCTTCCCACAGTGGCAGGAAGCAGGGGATGGGACCCAAGGAAGGAGCAGAGGAGGATGGGGCTGGGGTGGGGGGTGCCCAGGGGACAGGTCAGAGCCCCCACCATCCCCAGAGACTCAGAGCTTGAGAGGTGGAGAACGAGTGTGGTCTCACGGCTCCGAGCCCCCCTGGCACTCCCAGAACAACTTTCTGCTTCAGAAAGACACTGCGGGGAGCGGCTGTGACGCCTTCCCCGGAGGGGCAGCTGGGCTCCCCACCCCCCGGAAGGCTGACTGCCTGGTCCCAGCTCGGCGGGACCAGCTAAGTCCTGTGCGAAGCAGCCCGGGTGTCCAGGAACCCTGCTCCGGGCTGCTCTACAAGAATGGGGGGGGGGGGGGCGGTTGGAAGTCTCCAACACAGCCACAATTTCTGCCCCGGGGGAGACCCCTAGGCGCTGGGAGACCGCAGTGCGAGGGCTGTGCGGGCGTCGGTCTGGTAGCTGTCCCCACCGCTGGACGACTGAGGCCTTCCACCCAGAACGAGGGCGCTAGTGTGGGCTACTGGTAGTACTGGGAAGCAGCCAGTGTTGGGCACACCTGCTGCTGGGCGTAGCGGGCGGTGGCTCTGCTGGGGGACAGGGACGGGCAGGGCCCTGTGATGTTCACCGCCATCATTAAGCGCCGGCCCGCCCAGAGACGGCATCTCGGAGCCCCTGGGACGGCCCCGTGGGGCGTGTGCTCCTGCTCAACTCTGGCCCCGGGCGAGAGGGTCGCGCCGGACCATACAGAGGCAGGCGGGTGCGGCTGTGTGCCAATAAAACTTTATTTATAAAAACAGGCACAGGGCTGTGGGTCGTGGTTCGCTGACCCCCGCCTTGGAGCAACAAGGCGGGGGGAGGCGCCTGGCCCCGACCCCGGACGACCCAGCCGCTAGGGCTCCGGAGGACAAGACCAGCTCTGTCCTGTTTGACCCGCTCGGTGCTGGATCGGGGCGGCAACCGGCCTCCTCGTCAGCACTGCCTGGGGCGTCGCCGGGACGGCCGCAGCCGCGTCCCCCCCGTCCCCAACCTCGGAGAGGGCTCTGCTCTTCTGGGCTTTTCCTTAGATGGTCAGGAGATGGGAGGAGGCCACGGTCCCGCCCGGCCGGGACGGGAGCTTGGGCCACCCACGGAGCTCACGGGGGTTATTTCCTCGAGGGGGGGGAACGTACAGGGGGCTTCATGCAGAAGAGGTGGCCGGCCCGGCGGCCTGGACAGGAATACCGTAGAAAAGGCACGTGATTCCGAGGTGGGCTTGGCTTCGGGGTCTGTGCTCCTGCTGGGCCGGCCGGTCCCTGGCACCTGCCTCCGGAGTGCACAGGGGGCCCCCGCGGTCCCAGGGGCGCGGCCCAGCAGGCGGCCCGACGCCCTCCCCGGGTCCTTGGGGGGCGGGGCTGGCGGTCAGTGTCGCCCGCGCTTGAGCCAGCTCCTGATGGTCCACTTCTGCCCCGAGCATCTCTGTACCACCAGCCGCAGCCCGAAGTTGGCGTCCTTGGACATTTCCACCTCCAGGCACCTGCCTGTGTCTCGACTCACGATAGGGCCGCTCTGCCAGGAGGGGAGACAGGGCAGCATGGACGCCCAGGGGGCCCATCCTGAGAGCACCTCGGGAGTGGGGCGCTGACCGGCCCCATACAGGTCACTGCATGGCCACCCAAGACTCTGGGGTCTGTTTCCCATTCTTCTGTCCCCTCCTGGCCCTCTGTCCCCTCCTGGTCCCTCTGTCTCCCCACCTCCAATCCCTCTGTCCCCCTCTGGTCCCTCTGACCCCCCACCTCTCTGTTCCCCCCCACCCCTCTGTCCCCTCCTGGTCCCTCTGTCCCCCCACCTCCAATCCCTCTGTCCCCCTCTGGTCCCTCTGACCCCCCCACCTCTCTGTTCCCCCCCATTCCTCTGTCCCCTCCTGGTCCCTCTGTCCCTCCTGGTCCCTCTGTCCTCTCCTGGCCCTCTGTCCCCTCCTGCTCCTCTGTCCCTCCTGGTCTCTCTGTCCCCTCCTGGTCCCTCTGTCCCCCCACCTCCAATCCCTCTGTCCCCCTCTGGTCCCTTTGATGCCCCCACCTCTCTGTTCCCCCCCCCCCATTCCTCTGTCCCCTCCTGGCCCTCTGTCCCCTCCTGCTCCTCTGTCCCCTCCTGGCCCTCTGTCCCCTCCTGCTCCTCTGTCCCTCCTGGTCTCTCTGTCCCCTCCTGGTCCCTCTGTCCCCCCACCTCCAATCCCTCTGTCCCCCTCTGGTCCCTCTGACCCCCCACCTCTCTGCTCCCCCCCACCCCTCTGTCCCCTCCTGGTCCCTCTGTCCCCCCACCTCCAATCCCTCTGTCCCCCTCTGGTCCCTCTGACCCCCCCACCTCTCTGTTCCCCCCCATTCCTCTGTCCCCTCCTGGTCCCTCTGTCCCTCCTGGTCCCTCTGTCCCCTCCTGGCCCTCTGTCCCCTCCTGCTCCTCTGTCCCTCCTGGTCTCTCTGTCCCCTCCTGGTCCCTCTGTCCCCCCACCTCCAATCCCTCTGTCCCCCTCTGGTCCCTTTGATGCCCCCACCTCTCTGTTCCCCCCCCATTCCTCTGTCCCCTCCTGGTCCCTCTGTCCCCTCCTGGCCCTCTGTCCCCTCCTGCTCCTCTGTCCCCTCCTGGCCCTCTGTCCCCTCCTGCTCCTCTGTCCCTCCTGGTCTCTCTGTCCCCTCCTGGTCCCTCTGTCCCCCCACCTCCAATCCCTCTGTCCCCCTCTGGTCCCTCTGACCCCTCCACCTCTCTGTTCCCCCCCATCCCTCTGTCCCCTCCTGGTCCCTCTGTCCCTTCCTGGTCCTCTGTCCTCAGGCATCTTCACCCTATCAGCTGTGTCACCTGCCTGGTCCAAGGAGTGACTAGCACAATGGAGACAGGGCCCCTGAGACAGGGGGCTCCCCCAAGTGCATCCCCACTGCCTGGCATATCCGATCTGCCCACAGGTCACCCATGCAGGCCCTCTGGTCTCCCAGACATCAAGGACCCTGGCCCAAGCCTGAGGACCTCAGGATTGTACACTGTATGTTTTCTTTTCCAGACAGCTCCTTCTCGCCATCCCGACCCCAACCCGGCCTCCTGGGGACCTCTGACCCTTGCTGGCTCCGCCCCCGAAACCGTGACAGCTCACCCCTGCAGCCCCTCTGGTCACTGAAAGTCCCAACCCCCGAGGCCCAGGGCAGGGCTGCTGAGGGTGTTTATTTGTCACAGGGCTGCCTGGCGGGAGCGGAGGCAGGGAGTGTGTGGGGTTGGGGCGGGGGACGAGACCCGGGATGTCCCCTGGAAGATGCCTGCTGTCAGGTGGGAGAGCCCCGGGGCGGGGCGGTGGCGGGGCTGGGAGTGGCTCCCCGGGCCCAGAGCCTGGCTACTGAGTACCAAGGGCAGAGAGTTCTAGAGAAACAGGTCAGACGCACCAGGCCCTTGCCCCCAGGACCTGAGGGTCTGAGCAGGGCCTGAGGGTCTGAGCAGATGTGAGTGGTGAAGACAGGAGAAGCCAGAGCAGGGCGCCCTCGACCGACCAGGGGACAGGTTTGGAGACCGGGAGGCCAGACAGCGGGCTAAGGGAGGAGGGGTGTGGCCACAAGCCCAGGAGAGGCTGGAGAGGCAGGAAGGAGTCCCCAGGGCCCTAGGCACCTGACCTCAGATGCGAGAGCATGCACGTCTGGGGAGTTCAGCCGCCAGGGGAGACGCAGAGATTCAGGACACAAATGGCTTTGAGGGAGAGGGGTCGGGGGCACTCAGCAGGGCTGGAGGGAGGCGGGGTCTCTAGCAAGTCCCGAGAGGGCGGGTCTTGGGCTGATGTGGGCGGAAACCTGGACGCCAGAGAAGGGTGCGCGGCGTTTGGATGGACGCATGTGGGGTGCAGGGGGAGCAGGGGGGCACAGAGGGTGGGAGGGGCTGCGGAGAGGGCCACACGGAGGAAGGCAGCCGGACAGAAGTGCCAGCGGGATTTGGCCCAGAGCCGCCCGGGGCTGGGAGGCCCCCTCCCGCCCCTTCCCTGGGGGCCGGCTGCCCGCGGCGACCCGCGTGTCGTTCTGGGCCAGGCGGCATCCCAGCCGGTGGCTGCTGTCGGGGAGGGGCCTGGGCCGGGGTCCCCAGGGGTGGGGGGGGGGGGGCGGGAGTCCAGGCTGCTGCACCAGGCAGGGAGGCCGCCGCTGACTCGTCCGCCCCAGATGTTCTCGGGGCTGGAAATTCTAAGCCAGGGCCCAGCAGGGGCTGATTTCGGCAGGGAGTCCAGCCTGGCCCCGCTTGGCCAGGAGCTGCCCTGAGGGCCTCCCGGTGGCGGTCACACCCCGTACCCTCCGGGAGGCCAGAGGCGGCGGGAGCTCGGGCGGCCACAGTGCTGTGACCAGACCGGCGGGCCCCTCCCTGGCTGTGTGGCCAGAGGTAGGTCACGGGGGGGGGGGGGGGGGGGGGGGGGTGGACCCGGGAGCGGCCGATCCAGGACCTCTGTGCCCTCGCGGCTCCTCCCCCGCACCTGGGCCCCGGGGGTGGGTGGGGGCGGGGGTGCTCAGTGCCCTGCTGACCTGGGTGAAGTCCCACAGCCGCTGCGCTGGCCGGGCCACGTCCTCACACGTTTTCAGGGCGGGCACGCGGCTCCTGCCGTCGTCCACCAGGCACTTGGAGTCGGGCAGGAAGGCGGTGGAGCCCAGGGGACCCAGCTGCAGCAACCCCTCAGCGCTGTAGCGCACCAGCTGCGGGAGGACCGCGGGGACGGGCCGGGCGTCAGGGAAGGCAGGGGGGCGGGCACCGGGCGAGCCGGACGCCCCGCTCCCCTGGCCCCGTTCCTCCCACCAACGCCCCCCGCAGCACTGCCTCAGGCCCCTTTCCAGAACTTTGCTCGGCCCTCGGCTCCCCGGGGCCCCTCTCTCGGCCCAGAGGAGGGAAGCTCACACGTGCCCTCAGGGCGCACCATCTGCCCAGAACCACCAGGGGGTGAACGTTCACTTCCGCGTGGGGAGCGAACCCAAGTTCACGTGCGCCTGGGTCCCACTTGTTCGCCAAACACCACGAAAGTAACAACCAAACCCTCAGGCCAGGAGCCAGTTCGTAGATGCCCACCATTCCCCAGCCATGTGGCCTTGGGCAAGTCACGTCACCTCCCTGCGTCCGCGTCCTCGTCTGTACACAGGAGGTCGTGACAGCACCTGCCTGGCTGGGCTACCGGAAGGATCCAGGGGGCACGACACAAAAGTGCTTAAAAAGCAGCTCACGCTCAGTCAACAAGCAGGTGCTACAGCTGCGTCTCTCTCCCCTCCCTGCCCGGTCTTTTCCCCCTCATGCGTGAGCACGTGCACATACAGGCACACGTGTGGACACGCACAACGCACACACACCTATGCATGCACGTGCACACATGCACCCACGCACGTGCACATGCACACGTGTACACCCACGCACCCATACGTATACGCATGTACACGCATATATGCACACGTGTACACACGCACGTGCATGCATGCACGCACCCACACGCGTACACACGTGACGTACCCATGAATACACACATATGCACACACGTACACGCGCACAACACACTCATGCATGCACGTGCACACATGCACACACGTGTACATACGCACACACCCAAGCGCACACATGCACACACCCACCCACGTACACACACGTGATGCACACATGAATACACACACGTGTACACACGCACCCACCCACATGCACACGTCCATGTGTACCCACATGCACCCATGCACACACACATACACGTGTACACACATGCATGCGCGCACCCACACGTGTACACACATGATGCACCCATGAATACACACATGCACACGTATACACGCACACACTCGTGCATGCACACGCACATATGCACACATGTACACGCACCCATGCACACGCACACACACTGCCCGAATGCACTGAGGGCCCCCCCCGAAGGCTGTATTTTCCGGCACAATCTTATGGAACACAAGATGTAATGCTGCCTCCCGCCCTGCACGCTCCGTAGCTGTGACTTTGACCCCTCCTGTTAAGGGTGGGGACCTACAGTCTCCCCCGGATCTTTCTGGGGAGCGAGTGGACACCACGGACGTGCCATCTGACTCCTGAGGCTGGGTGTAAACGGTCGTGACGCCCCTGTTCTCCTGGGGTGCTTGCCCTGGGAACCAGCAGCCTGGGGAGAGGCCACGTGGGGTGGCTCCGAGGTCCTCCTGAGCTGACGGCCGGGCGAGCGCCACCCCAGAAGGGGATCCTGCAGCCTCGCCGTGGCCTGGCTGGTGCTGTGCGAGCCCAGCGGCACGTGTGAGCCCCGCCAGGAGGGTCGTGTGGGCCACGTCGTTTATGGTGTCCCCTCTCATGCCGCAGGACTTGCTGGGGAAAACTTTGGTCCACTGATCCCCTCCGGTGGCTCCTCGTCGGGCGTGTTCAGAGACGCCCAGTGGGACGTGGCCCCTCACATCGGGTGCCAGCCGGAGAACGGGCCAGCGGACCGGATTTCCTCCTGGAGGCCACGCTTGCCTCCCGGTGGGTGACTGTCTTGTCTCAATCCCAGCTGCTGCGGGACGAAGCTGCAGGAGGCGGCCGGGGGCACCCACGCTCTCCGCTCCAGTGCCACAGCCCGCCACGAACCACCGGGGGCCTCGTGGACACGACAGCTTCTCGCCACCCAGGCCGGCACAGGTCACCGCGAGGGTCCCCCGGACGACGTCCGAGAGCGCGGCTCAGACTCAGTGCCTTCGGGGGAGCTGAGGGTCATGTGGGGAAAGCACCCTGGGGTCTGGCTGAAATAGCAACACGCACCAAACAGAAGCACTGCCTTCGCCAGCAGCGGCTCCCCTCGGGGCCAGAATCCCCGGGCTCTCCGCCGGGGCCGCCTCGTCCGCATCCCCAGACCTGCCCCTGTGCCGCCTGGTGCCGCCGGCCCGGGCGCTGGGCATCGGTGTGCGCATTGCTAAGTCCCCCCAGGTGATTCCGGCCGGAGCCCGGGCTGAAGATCACGTGGGAGGAGCTCAGCCGGTAAGGACCAGTGGGGACCGTGACACCTCCCCGGTTCTGCCCACGCCGCGGCAGACGCCTTCCCACGTGATCCACTTTGGTCCGCACAACAGCCCCGACAGGTTAAGTACCTTTGGGGTCCCGTCTGCTGGATGGGGAAACTGAGGCGAGGGATGTGACGTGACTCGCCCAGGGCTTGTTTGGCTCCAAAAGCCCTGGTCTCGGTGTATCCGGGGCGGGGGTTTCCCTGAGGGTCTCCGCGCTGCCCGAAGCCTGGACCCAGCCTGCTGCGACCCGCCCCTCCTGCACGCACCTCCCCCCGTCGTGGGGTGCAGCCGCCCCTCGCACCTGAGAGGACATCCCGTGGCAGGGGTAGAGGATCGCGTGGTCGTCGTCTTCCGCTCCCTGGTCCAGGCAGTAGCCACTGGCTTTGCTGTTTCTCACCTACGACCAGAAACCGAAGGAGAAACCCCGTTGTTGGGGGGTCCCAAAGGCCAGCGCGAGGCCGCCCCCCCGCCCCAAGGGGCAGAGAAGCCTGCTCTGCCGGGGAACGTGAGCTCCAGGAACAGACAGGCCAGCCCCCCAGGGCCAGAGGGCGCGCGCTCCTCCCACACGGGGCCCGGGTCCCCCCGGAGCGGCAGACGCCCCGACTGAAGGGAGACTGCCCTCCCCGCCAGCACAGACCAGGGTGACGGGATGGGGACACGGCGTCCTCTCGCCAGCTCTACAGAGCTGTGTGCGCTGGCGCAGGCGAGGGCCCGTGCGGCGGGCGCGTGGACCCGTGTGTGTGTGTTCTGTTTGCACTTACGTGCGTGCTCTGTGCATACGAGCCCGGCTACGTGCGTGTGGATGCGTCCGCCCGCACATCCCCGTGGTCAGGGAGCACCCGCTCGCCTGACGTTTTGTGTCGAGTATCGTGCGTCTCCGTGAGCGCAGGCGGGCACCTTTGGGTGTGTGCCCCCGAGGGAAGGTGTGTCAGTAGCTCGCTGTGTGTGCACGTGAGCCAGACTGTGTGCAAATGTACCCTTTCAGGTCTCACACACGTACACATACGTGTGTGCAGACGCTAATGCACTCAGGGGTCCGCGTTCGTGCACGTGGATGTGTGTCCACACACACGTGTGGATGTGTCTGTGCACACGTGCGTGCGTGCACGTGTCCCCGTGTCTACTCTGTGTGCTTCCATTCGCGCGCGTACCCGCGTGAGCCTGGGCTCTTACACTGCTCCGCGCACGCGTGCACGAGAGCCCGTCTGGGCACCGTGCTGGCTGGTGGCGGGCACGTGGGCGCGCGTCCAGGCGGGGAGCCTGCCCGACCCGCCCGCGTGGGGCCCCCCAGGTGGAGGCGGTACCTCTCCGTACGTGAGGGTGTCGTTATAGGTCCGCATCTCCGGGTACACGTTCTCTAGGTACCACTTGAAGCTGCGGCATTTCAGCCTCTGGCGAAGCGCCAGCCGGTCAGACACGTCCCCGAAGTCCACCCCTGGGTTCTGCAAGGCGGGAAGCAAGGCGGGAGCTGGCCGCGTCTCCCCCCCCCCCCCCCCGCCCGTGACAGACAGGGGAGCAGCCCCACCCCTCAGGGCTTGACCAGCGGCGGCCCCCGGCCCTCCCAGGACCCGTGCTGGCCCGGCTATTCCCGAAGGGGAGGGCCTGGCCTGTCCTGCCTGCTGGAGACCAGCCCCGGCCTGACAGATGGCCACGGGCTGTGTGCTGGCTCATCCCCATGCACACACTCCAAAGAAACCACTTGCCCTCGGCCCCCACCCCCGCCCCCTGGGAGACGACCTCTGAGCCCTCGGATCATCCCGCCTGTCACCGAGCATCTACCTGGGGTTTGGGCCCGACAGTCTATGCCGCAGGGCGATCTCTGGGGGGCTTTGGGCCGTGGTGGGGTATCAGTGTGACCTACGGACTACGGTCAGCCGTGCGGAGGCTGGCTCCTGCGTGGACAAGCCCCAGGCTTGGGTTGGTGTCCCTGGTTGTTGACCCCCCGTGCATACCGCCACACGGCGCTGCTGGGAGAGGTACGTGCTGTCTATACGAGCCCTGGGACTCTGTATTCTCTCGCTGTAAGAAACCATAGGCTGAGCAGCACAGCTCTTTGGAGTTCTGGGTCCTTCCGGCCGAACGTCGAAGCTGAGGGTGGCCTTGGGGCCCCCGACACCGTGAGAGGCACCGAGCCCTCTGTGAGTGGGTCTGGGAGAGTGCCTTCCCAGGCCAGGGTGCCCGGGGCTCCAATGCCAGCCAAGCCCGGCGGGGAGGTCGCTGCCCAGGGAGAGCCCCTCTCCCTCCTCCACGTGGTGGCCGTGGCCACAGAGGAGCCCCTCACAGCCCCTCACAGCAGGTGAGTCCGGGCAGGGGGCGGGGAGCGCGGGGCTACAATGAGACGGGGGAGGGCGTCTGCCAGCCTCTGGTCCAGAGCCGTGGACCCCGCGTGCACACGGCCTGCAGGCCCCGTGGTGACAACGCCCAGGTTCCCTTTTGAGGGGTAACGGGGTCGTTTCCTGAATGGGGTCCCTTGGTGGAATATGAGGGTTCATAAGGGACCGTGTGCCCTCCTCCCATCTCCGATAAACGTGCATGTGTTTCCACGGTGTCGCTCACGTGGCTGGAAACTACCGCTCGAGGAGCCTCCGTGCCCCCCACCCCCGTCCCCGCCTGGGACAGCGGCCTTGTGAGCAGGTGGCCCAGCCTGGCCCTCCAGCAGCGTCACCCAGACTCTGGGCACGCCCTGTTGGTTTGGGAGGTTAGCTGGTGGCAGTGAGAAACGCACGTCACAGAGATCAGTGGTGTTTCTGCAACTTGTGTTACGTAGCGGGCGTTCTACACGTGGGCAGATAATCACACACACACACGTGTACACGTGGGTGCAGGCTCATGACGCGAGATCTGGTGCTTACGGTGTGTTTTTCACAAAGCCGTGTCCGGGACGGGTGTCCCCAGGGCCCCCAGCCTCGCACCCTCCGGTGGCCGGGGAAGCCACACGCGAGTGAAGGCTGGTTCCACAGCCGATGCGCCGGGACCGGAGGCCTAGACATCGCCCCACGTGAGGGGGAGCCTCTGCTGGGTACCCGCCCTCATTACCGTCACGGAGGCCGGGGAACCGGGTCTTCTGGGTTTTCAAGAGAAGCCAGAATACAGGTTATTTACGGGACTCGGTTGACCACAAAGTAAAAACAAACAGCAACCCCTAACTAGATGTGGGTCGAAACCGCAAGGACCAAAGAGACAGGAAGCAACCCAGGTATCCGTGGACGGTGTCCGTGGACAGAAGGACGGCTAAACCAACCGCGGTCCATCCCTACGTGGAACGTGACCCGGCCACGGAAAGGAAGCACTGATACCCTGACACCCGCCACACGTGGACGGACCTGAGAACATGGTGCCCCGTGCAAGGAGCCAGACACAAGAGGAGAAGTGCCGTGGGCCCCGTTTACGGGAAGGAAGCGTCCGGAACAGGTAAATCCCGGGACAGAGCAGACGGCCGGGTGCTGAGGGCGGGGGGGGGCGGCAGACGGGGATTAGCTGCCTACCGGGGTCCGTGATTTTTGGGGGGACTAGGCAGGTGGGTGGTCGTGCGGCACTGTGGGTGTGTGCAAGGTCCCAGAACTGCGCGGTTTAAAAGGGCTAAAATGGAGGGGCGCCTGGGTGGCTCAGTCGGTTGAGCGTCTGATGAGACTTCAGCTCAGGTCATGATCTTGCGGTTTCTGAGTTCGAGCCCCGTGTCGGGCTCTGTGCTAATGGCTCGGAGCCTGGTGCCTGCTTGGGATTCTGTGTCTCCCTCTCTCTGCCCCTTCCCAGCTCATGCTCTGTCTCTTTCTCTCTCTCAAAAATAAACATTAAAAAAGAAAAGAGTAGGGACACCTGGGTGGCTCAGTCGGTTGAGCGTCCGACTTGGGCTCAGGTCATGATCTCACAGTTTGTGAGTTCAAGCCCCGCGTCGGGCTCTGGGCTGAGGGCTCGGAGCCTGGAGCCTGCTTTGGGTTCTGGGTCTCCCTCTCTCTCTCTGCCCTCCCCCACGCACACTCTGTCTCTTTCTCTCTCTCAAAAATAAACATTAAAAAAAAAAAAGAAAGAGTAGGGACACCTGGGTGGCTCAGTCGGTTGAGCGTCCGACTTGGGCTCAGGTCACGATCTTGCAGTTCGTGGGATCGAGCCCCGCGTCGGGCTCTGTGGTGACCGCTCGGAGCCTGGCGCCTGCTTCGGATTCTGTGTCTCCCTTTCTTTCTCTCTCTCTCTGCCCCTCCCCCGCTCACGATCTCTCTCTCAGAAATAGTCATAAACAAAAGGCCGCAATGCAGACTCTATACCGCGTATAACTGGCCACGAGAAAACACAAGCAAACGGCACGCAGGGTGCAGCGGGGCGGGCGGCGAGCCGGGGCTGCACGCGCTGTCAGAGCCCGCGTCCGGCGAGACCCCGTGCTTGTGCGTCTGCACGTGGGCCCCGGGTCCTTGCTGGCATCACCACGGGGCGCGGCGAGGCTCGCTCGCAGCCGCCGGGCCCCCCGCCCCGCCGTGCCCCGGCTTACGGTCATGGGGATGTTCCAGGCCATGTACACGTGGGACTTGAAGCTGTCCATCCACACCTCCGCTGCCCGCAGGGCGTTGCGCTTGGCGTAGTAGTCGATGTCGTTGTTGTAGGGCTTCTTGCTGCGCTCGATGTGGGCCACGCGGGAGCAGGGGAGCACCTCCATGCTGCCGCCACACTGCCACACCTGTGGGGACACAGCACGGCCGCCCGCGGGCCCGGGACCCACGCTCCAGAGCCCGTTCCAGGGAGACGGCCTCCCCTTCTGGGTCTCCCACCACATTCGTCTCTCCTGCCCCCTGTGGGGGTGGGGGGCCTGGCCCGGGGGCTTCAACACCAGCCGCTGCCCCCGCCCCGCCGGAGGAACAAGCCTGCAATCCAGTCTGGAAAGAGCAGGCCAACCATCCAGACACCCTCGACCCGCGGTGCTGGCCGCACAAACGCTGCCTCAAGCACCCCAGACACACCCGGTCTCGGCCAAAGAAAGTGTCTTACGGCTGCTTCCCAGAGCGCAGGACTCCCTGAAGTCCCTAACTGTCCCCAAAGACCCTGACCCGTGGGCGCACCGTCCTCTCCTCGTCTGTCTCAGTGCACAGCCTGACCATCCAGACACCCTCTTGGGGCTGCCGCTCACTCACTACAGAGCCGAGCCCTCGTTTGGGGAAGGTGACGGGGGATCCCTGCCTCCTCCCCTGCCCGACTTTGCCTTCAGAAAGCAGGGGAAGGAGGAGGGACATCTCGCAGCTGAGGGTCCCCGTCCTGACACCCCACACGGCCGCAACAAGTCACGTCCGGGCAGGTGGGACGTCCTGTATGCGGGGGGAGGCTGGGGGTTCCTCACGGGTTCCCGCACGCGGCCAACAGTCTCCCCCTGCTGGGCTCCTAGCCCGCGGGGGACCCGCACTCTGCATCGCTGCACAGAGCCCAGGGGACAGCGCCAGCTCCTTCACGCTGACGGTGGGGACCCTGCCCCCAGCGCCTGGTCCTGGCAGGCTGCAGGGCAGCGGGGAGGCTGGGGACGCAGCTGGACGCCTGCTGAGCCAGGAATGTTCCAGAAGGCAAACACGGAAGCGCCACAGTGGGAGCCTGGCGGACCTGCGGGGACGGCGCCGTGATTCCCCCCCCCCCCCCCCCCCCCCCCCCGCCCCGGGCCTTCTGCAGCCGCCATCACTGTGCATCCTGGAGGGGCCTCCGTGCCTCAGCTGGCCCCTGGTGCTCCCAGGGCTCCTGCCCCCACCTGTCTCTCCTCTGCTCTCCCCACGGCCCCAGGGCCTTTGCACCTGCACGCAAGCCTCTGCCCAGATGCCTCCTTTTTGTGGTCCCCTCCTTACTCTCTGATGTGACGCTGCAGCCCCTTGGTCCCGTCACCCCTGGTCTGTCTGTCCCTCTGAGGCCTGCGCTCCGGGACCACGGCCCCACCCACTGCACTCAGAACAAAACGGGCGCGTGGTCAGCACTCAACGCAGGCTGTTCGATGGATGAATGAATTCACGTTCAGGAATCTGTTAGCAACCGCCAGACCTGCCCAGCAGGACTTTCTGCGGTGACGGACGTGTTCTAGATCTGGGCCGCCGAAAGGTAAGCCACAGCTGCGCCCGGCCACTGAGCCCTTGAAACGTGTGCGGCTGGTGCGGCCACCTGGATGGGGCGGCCGCAGGACAGGATGGCGGGAAAGGCCCCGCTCGGTCTGGCTCAGTGGCCTCGAGCCTTAGTTACGTGAGGGCGGCTGGACACAGACTCGCACGTGGGGCTTTGTGGGTGAGCTCAGGGCCCCTTCAGACCCCCATCTTTCCTGGGCAACATTCGGCCACGGTCTCTCTCCTCCGCTCAGAAAGGCGAGAGCGTTTCCGGACGGCGGGAGCTGGGGTCATTCTCCCCGTCCTCCGGGCTGGGCCCTACAGGGTGCTCAGGCTTGGGGGGCGAGGGCCGCAGTGCCTGAGGTTAAGGGGGCATCTGCAACCTTCCCCAAGCCGCTGGACGCGCAGGCACACGCCCGCCTGGCATCTCAACAGCACTGTGGGCTCGGCGATTTCGGGGTGGAGGGGGGACATCCCCACTCGCTCTGCAAGCACCCCAACGGTGGAGGAAAGGACAAACGTCCGCCGACCAGGCCTCACCCAGGTCGGCGTGCTGGCTCACAGCCCCCATCCCGGAGCCCGGCCGTCAAATCTCTTCTCTGCACTGGAGCCCGCGGACGACCCTACCGAGGGCGGAGACCGTCGCCCGAGCCCCCGGGGGCGTGATTTGCGCACACCAGAGAGGGGCAGAGCGGCCGAGTGCCGGGTCCCAGCTCGGGCCCCAGGACACCCTGCTCGGGCCTCAGCTCCCTGTGCCCCGGCCACCACCACGAGGACGAGCAGGGGCCGGCCCTCCGGAGAGGGCGTGGCCGGCCCACAGCTTCGCGGACGAAGGAAATGGCTCCTAAGCCGCAAAGTCCGAAGGGAGGCTCCCCAGCCGGGAGCCACTTGATGCCGCTGCGAGGGGCGGCTGCACGCGGGGGCAACGCAGCAAAGCCTAGTCAACACCTGCCGCCCGGGACAGGCCCCGTTCACGCCCACTGACCTGGCGTCCTGGTCCACGGCAACTCTCGAGGGCGTCCCGGTGGACAACGAAGCACGCGGTCGCCTTGCTCTTGTCGGAGGCCTGCGCGCCCGTCACGCTGGTAGGTGTGCGTCCGAGAGAGGGCTGCACCGAGGGGCCGTCCGCCTCCCCCACAAACGCTCCCGGGGACATCGCCTGCAGGCCCCAGCGAATGACACGCTCCCCTGTGCCGAGTGGAGGCAGCGAAGGCCGCCGTGGGGGGTGAAACCCCCCCCCCGGGAGCCTCGCCCACGTCCCCAAACCAGGACAGAGCGAGCAGGAATTAGGCAGGTGAGCTCGCCCGGGGTTCTGGGCGTCACCGGATGGACAGCTGCTGTGCGGGGCAGGAGCGAGGTAGGGCCGGCGGGGGCACTTCTACGTGGAGGTGACAGGGCCAAGGCTCCGGTGACATCATGGACCCCACTTTCCCACTGCCTTGTAGCTAGAGGAGGCCGTGCCAGACAGTTCTGGCCAACGAGACGAGAGGTGGGGCTTGTAGGAAAGCTACGGCTTACCCTGATTAGAAAAAAAAAGAAACAGACTCAGCTGCAGGCCCTTTGCCTTTCTTTCTGGATACGGACATGAGGTCTGGAGGAGTGGCAGCCACTCTGTGGCCGGGAGGCAACCATCGTGAGGCTCAGGGTCTATACAGCAGGGCCGGCCGGCCGGCGGAAAGCTAGAGCCGTCAGCTCCGTGCTTCGTGAGAAAAGCGGAGCCCCCCGTCCGCTCAAGCCTCTGTTGCTGGGGATCCTGTCGCTGTGTTCCTGACTGAGGAGGCTGGACTAGGTGGTGCCGGGAGGACAGAAAGCCCAACGACCCCGTGTCAGTGCGGCGCAGGGCTAATTCCGGTGGAAACAGGGGTGGAGGCACCGAGAGGTCAGGAGACGGGCCCAGGGTCACGCGGCCGGCTCGGGTGCGGCAGGCAGCCTGGGCTGTTGCGTGAACCCCTCTGAGCCCGGAGGCGCCACGGAACTGAGTCACACCCGCCTGTGTCTCAACCAGTAATTATCTCCATCGACCCCGTCAACTGCCCCCAAACAGAACAGCAGACGCAAAGGGGGACCAGGCGTCAGGTCGGCAGGCGGCCGTGCAGAGGGAAGGAGCGCGGGGCGGGGGGACCTCAGCCCCTCAGATCCCAGCGCCGCGGACGTCCTGCCGGTGCCAGGGGGCGCGTGGTCACCGTGGAGCGGTCGGACGGTCCCCACTGTGGGCCCGCAGGGCTGGGACTGAGACCCGCCGCGGCCTGGCCGCCACGCCTGCCGCGGGCCGGCGCTCTCAGAACGCTGGGAAGCCAGGAGCCGCCTGTGAGATTCCCCGGTCCCTCCTTGCCCCCCAAGCACAGTCACCCCCGGGGGCTTCGCCCGCGTCCATGCGGCTGCGGGGGGGGGGGGGCGTGCCCCACAGCAGTTTCCGGAGACGCCCTCTGGACCCTGAGCTCATTCGAGGTGCCAGGAGCGCGGCCCCAGCCCTCAGGGCCCTGGGCTTCTCGGCCAGCCCGCCGGCCTTCACCCGCGCTGAGCCGTCCCCGTGCAGTGAGGCCGTCAGCCCGGCACGCGGAACACCGCCTCCGTAGAGCGGCCGTCACCTGCCCTGTGCTCTCGGTCAGAGTCTCGGGGACCTCACGCCCGTCCACTATGCCACGCATGCCCACGTGCACGCTCAGCCCTCAGTCCCTCCCGTCTGTGACAGCCCCCCGATGGAACGGGCCGCAGTTCCATAGGGCCGCCCTCCTGCCCCGCGGCGAGGCCACTCCGGAGGCCACGGGGCCTCCGCTCTCCAGGCGGGGCGGGAGCCCCGTGCCGACGCATCCGGAGGCCCCTGGCAGACCTCGTGCGCTCTCAAGGCTTTCCGTGTTGGTTCCACGCGGCATCGCTGTGGCCTCCGCGGGGGAGTGGGGGCCCCCGACTCACAGTTCACCCCGCGGGCCTCACCACCTCCCTGGGAAGACCCACCGAAAACGTCGGTTGCAGGCGGAGAGGCCCCCGTGGCCAGCTTTGGCCACGCTGGACGGCCGGGGTGCAGCGGGAGGGGGCCCACGGAGGGCGTCCACGGAGGGGGTCCACGGAGGACTGCCCGGGGTCGAGACAGGCAGAGCACACGTGGCTCCCGGGTGCTCAGCATGGCCTGGGCCATGAGCGGTGTGGACGGTCGGGCTCTCCTTCCTCAGTGTCTGCATCACAACGTCTGAGAAGCACCTTGCGGAGATCGGCGTGGCCGGGGTGGGGGGCGGGGGCGGCCACTGCGTCGGCCACGCTCCCACCCACGGCTTGGGCACTCCTGACCCCTCCAAACAGATGCTGGCCCTGAAACCAGGCCAGCCCAGCAACCCCGAAGTGCAGGGACAGGCCAGGCCGTGGGTGGGGCTGGGGACACACCCGTCCCAGGACTGTTCAGGAGGGAGGGCTGCCCCAACGGGGTGTGGAGAAGAGGGGGTTGATTCTGGAGCGCTCAGATGTTCGTGGCCGTGATGGGCTCGTTCAGAAGGGGGCCAGTCCTGCGCCACGTGGACGAGGCGGACGGGGAGATGGGTCCCTGATTCTGCTGCTGCGGAGGGAAAAGCCAGGCCTGTGTGTGAACCTTGCCTGCTGGTTTTCTGTGTCTGATGACGTGACTCCTGGGCCTTGCTGTCCTGAGGGTGGAGGGACCGTCCTCCTGGACTAGCCGATTCCCAGGGGCAGCAGACAGCCTGCCTGAGGGGCTCCCTTGGCGTGCAAACCACCCGGCCCAGGACAGCCTCCGGCCCAGCCTCCCCCACCCTGGCCTCCTGGCCTCCTGGCCCCGAATGCCCCCCGTGGCCTGGCTGCCCCACCTCTGGGCCCCCGAGGAACACCCTCTTCTCAACGGCAGCCGGGCCCTGACCTGCCGGCCTTACCACACCTGAAGGCCGGCAGCCGGCCGGGGGCTCGGACAGCGGGACCTCGGGCCCGTTCCCCAGGCGGTCGCCTCACACAGGCCCCGCTGTCGTCCCACAGCTGGGGCGAGGAAGGTTCCAGCCTCTTGCAAAATCAGAGTGTGCTGCTTTGAGGGTGAAGACGCGGGCCGTGGAGGGGCCCTCCCCCGGGGCGTCCTCGCCTGGCTCTCTGGTCCAGCCCACGAGAAGCACACTCGGGAGAAAATGCTGCACAGACGTCCTGGGCCTTGCAGGCCCGACGGGGCCCACGTCTTCCAGCCACTCTGGCAGAACAGAAGTAACGAGGTTTCATCCGCGACCTGCCCAGGGTCCTCATCTCTTACTCGTGGCATTTGCAGGTGGCATAGCACAGGCTTCCAGGGACAAAAATAATTCCTTGCTCTGGGTGGCATTACCGTGTGTGCAGACGCAGTCAGCGTCTAAATTAAGGCTCCGTGGAATGCGTTCCTGGGCTCTCCGATGTGACTTCAGGCAGGAAGGACTTTCTGAGCACAGGCCTCCGCTCCCGGTGACACTGTTTCTTTTTTTTTTTTTTTAATTTTTTTTTAACGTTTATTTATTTTTGAGACAGAGAGAGACAGAGCATGAACGGGGGAGGGGCAGAGACAGAGGGAGACACAGAATCGGAAACAGGCTCCAGGCTCTGAGCCATCGGCCCAGAGCCCGACGCGGGGCTCGAACTCACGGACCGCGAGATCGTGACCTGGCTGAAGTCGGACGCTTAACCGACTGCGCCACCCAGGCGCCCCAGACACTGTTTCTTTAGTAGCCGCCTTGACTGAGACTGTTCGATAAGCCCACCTAAGGAGACACCCTTCCCCACCCACCTGGCCATCCCCATCCATTTGTTCACCTGCCCTCCCATGCATCCACCCACCCACCCACCTGAACACCCATCCACCCCTCCCTCTCTCCCTCCATCCCTCCATCCGTCCATCCATTCGCCCACCTATACACTCATCCGCCCATCCGTCCATCTGTCCATCCACCCATCCCTCCCTCCCTCCATCCGTCTGTCCATCCCTCCCTCCATCCATCCATCTACTCACCCACCTACACACTCATCCATCCATCTCCCCGTCCTTCCATCCGTCCACCCACCCACCTGTCCGTCCATCCATCCGTCCATCCACCCGTCAGTCCACCTGTCTGTCCACCCATCCCCCACCCATCCATCTGCGTCGGTCTCTACAACCAGCCTGACTATCCAGGCACGATGCAGAGCTCTCTTTTTAAGACGAGGGGGTCAGAACGAGATGTCCACGCCCGGCCTCCTCGCCGAGGCCTTCAGACAAGAGGCTGGAAGCCCAGAGGCTCAGCCGAGACCCAGCCTCACAGGCCATCTCACCTGGTGCCCGGCCACCGTCTTCCTTTCGGGCAGCGCGCAATTTCCCCCTCGAACAAGCAACCACTTGTAGTCCCTCAGGAGACAACTGCGCGTAGGGCTTTTAGAGATTTAGCATCTGAACCTACTTTACAAGATTTACAATCAGCTCGGTGCCCCCCCCCCAACCCCAGCCCGGGTCCAGTGCTGCTGCCTCTCTCTTGTCCCACGAACCCCTCACTCTGCAGGAACGATCCAGCTCCGGGGCAGAACAGACTGGGTTTAGCTTTGGAAAGGCATCTCCCAGGGCTCGGCTGGGCTCAACGCGTGCATTTCTGACAAGCAAACGTCTCTCCCTGGGACGGTCTGAGCACACACACATATGCTTTCAAACAGCTGCTTCCCTGCTCCGTTCCCTGCGTCAGACCCACAGACACTCCGAGTGGGGCTTTCGTTCCAAGCTCCTGCCGCTTGTTTCCGTGAACGTGTCGAACGCTTCAAACAAACAAGAGAGAAAAAATAGCTTCCTTCCTTCTGAACGAGTGGTTCTCAAAGTGTGGTCACAGGACCAGCAGCAGCGTCACCTGGGGCGCCCCAGAAACGCAGGTGGCCGTCCGCTCCAGACCTGACCTGCGGAGTCAGAGGCTCTGG
Organism: Leopardus geoffroyi; assembly: GCF_018350155.1. Lineage (NCBI taxonomy): Eukaryota > Metazoa > Chordata > Mammalia > Carnivora > Felidae > Leopardus > Leopardus geoffroyi. Next base: position 929,603 of record NC_059339.1, on the reverse strand, counting down.
GGACAGCCCCGCGACCTGCACTTTAAGAAGCCCTCCGGGGGGTCCCGACGTGTGCCGGCGTCCGCGGGCGGCTGCGCGAAGTGCGCGAGGCCTCTGTCCCCGCCTCCGCCCTCTGACCACCTCGCACACTTGGTGTCACCGTGTGGCCCAAAGCCCCGTCCCTCGGACACCACCTGAGGCTGCGGCCGTGTGGTCCTGCACTTCCTGTCCTCAAGCGGAGGGGAGGCTATACCTCTTAGGTGACGGCCCCCCGCACACCAAGCCCCCTGCGGCTGGACGAAGTGATGGAGGGCTCTGGTCAATACCACGGACGGGGACTCTTCCCTGTCCGCTCTGAACACGCGGAAATGGTGGGTAGGCTGCTTAGGAGTTAAAAGCATCCGTGGAAAACCAGAGTTAGTTCCCCACCGCTCAGAAGGAGCAGAAGCCCGCCGGCCGGAGTGGGGCTGGCGCCACAGGGGCAGGACCCTGAGCCTCCCGGAGGGCCGGGGACCGGGGGTGGGGCCTGGGGCCGGGCCGGGCGCCCCAACCGTGAACGGAAGCTGACACGCCGGCTCCGACTGCCCCCCGGGATGCAGCCAGACACGGTGAGAGACGAAGCAGAGACCGGAGCCGGCGACTGTGTGACGGGGGGAGTCTTGGGACGAAACCCCAGCCACCCAGCTTTGAGCGGAGGCCTCGGGTGGGGGGGGGGGGGCAGACACACAGAAATCTGCGACTCCCGTCCAGGGACGAGTGAGCGCGAAGGTGCCGTTCCCGCGAAAGGGAGATCTCCACACCAATGTACGGAGCACACGCGGAAAATCGAGTTCCGGAAGAGTCACCTACCAACCCGAGACGGGACTTCGGGAAAGAGAGAGAACGGGCAGGAAGGTCGTAAGCAGACGGCGAGGACTGTCGGAGCCGAAGGAAGGAGGGAAAGCATCCATCGAGAGAGGAGAGGAGGTTACGAGTTACGGCCAACGGTCACAGAACAGCCACGTGTGAGAAGCACCAGCGGAACACGGCGTAGACACGACGCGCGCTCGCGGAGGTGAGAAACCACAGCTACGGAGGTGGCCTGGGTCGCCGTCTGGACACGGCCGGAGACACTGGTCCTTCACGGGGACGTGACTGAGCGGGGCACCCAGGAGGCGCGGCCCGGCGGCGAAGGGACGGGAAGTGGGGGGGGCCTGTGCGCGCCCGGCAGCACCCCGACGTGAGGGGGAGGCCTTCCCGCCAGCGGTCAAGGGCGGAGGCGTCGGGGGGGGGGGGTGAGGAGCCGCGGTCTGCTGTGTTAAAACAAGAAAGATGACGAAGATCCATCCCACAGGGATTCAAGCCTTTGCTGTGGAAAAGTGTCAGAAGCAGCTGCGGTCAGACAGCTTCTCGGACAGGCCGGAGACGAAGGGGGACAGGCGTGCTCACGAACGTCCTGTCTGCGAGGGGCCGCGTCTGCATCGCACGGTGCAGGTTAAGACCAGCTGGAAGACCAGGAACGCCGTGGAAAAAACGGGCAGCGGCCGGAGCGTTCGTGCTCGTTAGCAACTGAAAAGACGCAAAGTAAGTCAACACAGACGCTCCCTTCGTGTCTGCCTCGTGTGCCACAGGTAAAAATTACTCACTCAGATCCCGGGGCCCCGTAAGACCCGGGCGGCTGTCTCTCGCACGCACCGCTGGTGAGAATTCACACGCAGACACACGCACTCACGCACACAGAGCAGCGGGGCGCAGGGAGGGAGATCTGGCAGGTTCTACAAAAGCCACGGAAACACAAAGTCCGTCCATCTCTAGACAGTCCTCCGGAGGAAACCGCGACCGGAAGGCGCACACGGGGACACCGACCAGCGTGTGGCACAGCGCGGCGAGCCGGCGGCCGCGGACGGGGGCGTGAAGCCCGGTGGGCGCCGTCCTGACCCGCGGCCGCGGAGGACGGCCCCGGGGACGCCCCCCGCTAGTGCAAGGCACGGGGCCACGTCACGGGTGTGCGAGGGCACGTAGGGACGATGCTCCCACGTGTGCGACACGGGTCTGACGAGAATCACCCGGACTGCGGTCCGTTTGCCCACCCCGGCGTTTTCTCTGATAAAAGCTGCTTTTACGCAGGAGAGGAGAGGGCGTTCCGAAACGCCTGCACAAACACGGGCGCCCACTGCCTGTCTGTTGTCTCAGGCACAAAGCCCCCCGGCCCTGAGTTAGGGTCACATCACGCCTGTGACAGATGGGGAAACGGAGGCTCGGAGGGAGGCCTGGCCAATGCACACGAGTCTCGAGGGGTCTTCCAGAGACCCCATGTGAGCAGTGGGGCTTTTCCACAAACATGTTCAAGAGGACAGGGGCGTCCCCCCGCCCGGAGGCCTGCTTCCTCCGTCCAGGGGGACCTTGCCCTGTGGGCTGCTGGGCATTGGGGGTGCGTCCCCCCATGACCACTACCTTGTCAGGCAGACCCGCCCACTAGGAACTAGAAGAAGCCCTTCCTGAAGGCGGCGGGACGGGGACCTCACCGCCCGCCCTCCCCTCTGCCCGCTGCCCCCTGGGGAAGGTCTAGGACCGGCCTGGAGACACCCTGCAGCCCTGTGACGCCTGACGGCAGGGCCCCCTGCCCCGAGCGTGGACGGCGTGGGCACACCTCCCTGGCACCCCCCGCTGGGAGACACAGGCGCTCAGATAAGTGCCCCGTGGGAAGACGAGGGAACACCCGCCCCCCCAGCCCCCAGACGGTTAACGCCACCGCACCCCTCAAAGGGCCGGGCTTTGAAGGCGCACTGGCGGCCCCCAGGGCTGAGGGGGCTTTCCTGTAACACCCTGGAGAAGTGGCGAGTCTGAGAGTTTCAAAACAGCGAAGCAAACGATTTCCGATTTCTGTTCCGCGGGAGGCTTTCCCAGCCCAGACCCAGGCCGCTGGATTCTGCCTTGACCTTTATTAACCAGACGGACGCAAAGGATTCATTTCCCCCTAATGGGCTCTCGCACTCTCCTCGCTAGGGGAAGAGCAGTCGGCGTTTTTACAGCCACAGAAATGTAACTTGGCCCCGGGACCCCAGAATCACTCCTCTAAGCGGGCGGAACCGATGACACGTGCTGCACAGCCACCCGTGCTAAGGACAGATCGGAACCAGCCGCGGCTGTGAGGTCCACCTGTGCGGGAAAGGCAGCAGAAAGGCCACGGGGCCACGGGGCCGCCTGCGGTCTCGGCCACGAGGGCCATGCTCCCGCCCCAGGGCCTTTGCACTTGCTGCCCCTCGGCTGGGATGCCCTTCCCCGTAGCCGCACGGCTCGCTTCCTCTCCGCCTTTATGCCCGCTCGGACGTGGCCTCCCTTCCCTGATTGTCCCGTATAAAATGACAAGCCCCCATCCCTTCCCCGTGCATGGTTTTCTATGGATGACACATGCCACACGCTGTCCCCATTTACGACCCGTGCGTGCTCTGTCCCCTGAGGAGCCCCCAGCCTCTAGCGCGGCGTGGCAGACACCCGCGAGAAGTTGCTCAACAGACGAAGCGCTTGCTTTCTCTGCCGTGCCCCCCACCCCGGGCTCCAGCATCTAGCACGTCACAGGGAGGCCCGCCCTCCCCTCCCCTCCCGGAGGCCTCCTGTGCCCACTCTACAGACGCACCACCGGCGCTTACACTGGGTTGCACACGGCAGGGAACGAGGCAGCCGCGGCCCCTGACTATTCCAGCGGGTCGGGGGGCGGGAGGCATCGGTGGGAGGCGGTGGGCAGAGCCAGATCGTGTGAGGAAGAAAGCACCGTGGGGCCGAGACCAGGGTCCAGAAGCAGCAGGGGCTGGAAGGACTCCCCGCAGAGAGGGGCCAGCCTGGCTCGGCCACGGAAGGGGAGGGTGGGTGGGGGCACGTGGGGAGGGGTGCTGAGGGTCACGGGAGGGAGTTTGGGCTCGGTCCTCAGGGTGAGGGGGGCCCCGGGGCTCCCTGGGCTTCTGAAAGGAGCGGGTAAGAAGGGGGATGGGGCGAGGCCAGGTCGGATGCGGGCCGCCAGGTGGCTGCCACAGAACCCCCCCCCTTCGGGCCGCCAGCACCTCCACGGGGACAGACCTCCCCCTCCCCACGGCCGTCAGCACCTCTGCAGGCACAGACCGCCCCAGCCGCCAGCCTGTCCACGGTGGACGTCTGCTCTGGGGATACGGATGGAGGGCACCTGGTCACCCTGCGCCGGTCCCTGGCCCACGGTGGGTGGGTTTGTGGGGAGACCCTGCTCTGAGGTCCGGGACCGGCAGGCCCCCGGCCGGCGGCAGCTGTGGGTGCAGGCGTAGGGCGTGACCCTGGCCCCAGCACCGGGCCTCCCCGCTGGCCCCCTTTCACGTTCCGTCCTCCCCTCTCGTGTTCCCCGTGTCCCTCGTCTCTGCATCCTGGCAAGCCACCTGAACCCCGTCGGCGACGAAAGTAACAACACGGATAAACGTGCGCGTCCACGCTGGTGCCTGCCGCGCACCTGCACCCCCATCTACGCCCATAGTTACCTCGTCCCCTCCCGCAGCGGACCGCACCCCCCCCCCCCGCCCCCGCCTCTGCCCGAGTCCTCCCTGCACAGGCGGGACCCTGCCCAGCCCCCACTTTACAGAGTGGACACCGGGGACGTTGGGGTCCCAGCCGCGGTCACAGGGCCGGGGGGCCAAGCACAGAGGCTTCTTCCATCGCCACAGAGGCTCCTGTGTTCCTGCCACGGTAACGCCCACCTGCGACGCCCTGTGGGCGTCACCACCAGTGAGAAGCCACCCAGGTGAGACCGTCCCCGTCCCTCCTCCGCCATCTGAGCGTTGAAACCAGCAGTGGCTGCCGGCGGTTTCGGGGGGGCATGTCTCGCCCACGGGACTGGGGGTCTCCCAGGCTCCACCACCCCCCGTGTCCTTGTGTTTACCAAGCCCGCACCCCGCTTCTGGATGCCCCCTCCCTGCGGGCGCTCACCACACGGGCCCAACATGCCCTCCGGCCTCTGCGGGCGACCTGCTCCCGGCCGGGCGTCCCCGTGCCCCGGCCACCATGCTGTGCGGTGCTCTGTCCTCTGGGACAGTCCCCTCACGGGACTCTCCTCCTTTCCTGTTCTCTGACCTGCCTAATCCCCAGGGGGGACATCCCGTGCTGGTGTCCGAGACCCCGTGCGGTGACATCCAGGGACAGTGCTTCCCACCCTCGTGCCGAGTTCTTGCTCAGACGGGCCGGGCTCCCGGGGCCACTGTCCATGCAGAACCTGGCTCCTGGCCTCTGGGGACCCCAGCCTCACGAGAACGCAGTCGCACTGCTGGGGGGAACCTGGCCTGCTCCCCCCCCCCGTCCCCCATCTCTCTGGGGGTATGGTTGTCTCCCTTCCCCGGCCCCTGTGGGCCCCTGAGCCTGTTTGTCCCTCCCTGTCCCGTCCCCCAGCCCACCTTCCACCCTAACCCAACCAGCCCCGCTGAAGCCAGGGTTCAGCCCCTGCCCGGGCCTTCTCTGGCCTCAGGCTGACATCCTCTGCCTGCCCCACTGGGCTTGTGGGGCTCCCCTCTGCCCCCGGGAGGACCCCAGAGGGACTGCTCTGAGCCTGGGGGTCCTCAAGGCTGCGGGAAGCCTCTCCCTGAACCAGATTCGGGAATCGTGTGCAAAGGTTTGGGGTCCGTTGATCAGCACAGCTGAGAACAGTCGAAGGTGGAAGAACCCGCCACGTTAACCTCCGGGTTCCGTTCTTAACACGTGTGACTGAAGGTCGAGTGTACGTTTTTTATTCAAAATTGGACCGTGTCAGGGAATTAAATACAGATGCAAACGATCCCGAAATGCTTCCGAGAACTTGAGATTTGGTGTAAGTTTAATTTATTAGGTACACTAGCGTTTTTTAAGCACCTGGGGGGAATTTCCGCTGTGGTATCAGGCATTCCAAGCGCTTAAAGGGAAAAGTAAATACGTTATATTTATAAGTGTCATTTTAAAAGGTTCAAGGGAATTTAATTAACTAAAGGCAGAGAGGGAACTGATTGTTGTTTAATGGCATTCAATCCGTTCAACCCGAGTTAATCAAACATTAATCAAAGAAAACAGGGAGGTGAGTGTTCTCTCTAATCTCAACCGATTAGACTTATAACCATAATGATATGAGCCCCCAGGTTTAACTTAAAAGCTTAAAGCAAATAGGTTTTGAAAAGTATAATTTCAATAAACCGTGTAGAAAATTTTTAAAACTCGCCTGAAATCATCCCTGTGAATAAAGGCTCGACAGGTAAAAGTAAACAACCCAGAATCCCAAACCAACCAGAGCTCAGCTCAGCCCAGCTACCGAGCCCACCGAGCCCCCGCCGGGACATCCCGGCCCTGCTCCTGGGCACGGGGTGCTCGGCAGAGCGGGGGACACGTATGCAGGCGCGCCAGGCGGGCTCGGGGCCCCAAAGCGGCAGGCCGGCCGGGGGCCGGTTCCCAGAGCAGGCGCCCTGGGCAAGCAGCGTCCGCAGCCCCGAGAATGTGCTGAAAATGCAGATTCCTGGACCCCGTCTTGCCCTACGGAGTCCAAATCCCGGGGGTGGAGCCCAGGGGTCTGTGTTTTAAGGAAACCTCTAAAGATTCAGGTCGGAAAACCGCAGCCTGGGAACCTGGCCCTGCCCTCGGCCTGCCAGCCAGGCGAGCTCCCAGACAGAAGTTTACTGCAGCGCGGCCAGTGGGGCTGTGACTTCAGGGCGCCATTCGGTGAGCCCCGAGGCGGGGTCCCACCGGAGAGGACCCCATTCCCGAGCCACCTGAGCGGAAGCACTCCACAGCTCGGACCCAGGGGTACAGGAGCCAGAAACCCCGGAGGAAGGTGGAGGCGCACGTGTCACGGGCAGGGAGGGCCGGGGACGGAACCCCAGGTGCGCGTGGGCCACGGGGGAGCAGAGGCCGGGTCACAACCGGGCAGCTGGCACTCGGGGCCCAAACCCCGCACCCTGGAAGCGGGCTGGCTGTCAGGAGTGGCCCTGGAGAGCCGGCCCAGCCCCTCCGGGAACAAAGCCCTGCTCGTCAGCCTTCGAATGCACCCTCTGCTCCGAATCAAAACCCAATTTTATTTTATTTTTTTCAGACTAAAACGAGGCGCTGAACAACTTTTTCCCCACCGAACTTTTCAAAAGCCAACACAGCAGGGAAGCCACTTTGGCAGAGGAGGTCACGGCCCCACGAGGGCCCAGTGGTGGGGCAGGGCCGGCCTCTGAGAACCCCCTACTCCAGGCCACCACCCTGCCCGCCCATGGCCCCTGCATCCAACGGAACCTCCCCACCCTCCCAGCTGCTCAGGCCCGAGGACTAGCAGGAGACTGTTCCGGAGCCCCCACCCCAGCAAGCCCTGCGTGCGCTCCCTCGAGAATGTACCCGGACGACACAGGATCTCACCGTCCCCTCCCCGGTCCAAGCCTCACCTCCCTGCGTTATCCCAGAAGCCATGGCCTCCCTGCTCCGGCCCTCACTCGCTCCACCCCGGAGTCGCAGGGGTCAGGGGAATCCCTGAAACGTGGAAGCCAAGCCTCTACCCAGAGCCTCCCGTGCCTCTGGGCTCCCTCAGAGCAGAAGCCAGACTGCTCTCCCTCCCCCGTCGCCCCTCGGCTGCACGTGTGTCGTCGCATCTGGAGCACATCAAGCACGACCCTGCCCCAGGACCTTTGCATCTGCCATGCCCTCTGCTTGGAACACCCCTTCCCCTGATCATCCACAGCTCCCTCACGGCACCAAGAGGTCTTTCTACAGACATCCCTTCTGACCGGGGCGGGGGGTGGGTTCCTGACTGATGTCTTTAAAACTGCCCCCTCCCTGCTCTCCTGCCCCTCCCCTGCACTCCTGCCCCCTCTCCTGCTCTCCTGACCCTCCCCTGCACTCCTGCCCCCTCTCCTGCTCTCCTGACCCTCCCCTGCACTCCTGCCCCCTTCCCAGCTCTCCTGCCCCTCCCCTGCAACTCCTGCCCCCACCCCTGCTCTCCTGCCCCTTCCTGCACTCCTGCCCCTTCCTGCACTCCTACCCCCTCCCCTGCTCTCCTGTCCCTCCCCTGCAACTCCTGCCCCCTCCCCTGCACTCCTGTTCCTCCCGGCACTCCTACCCCCTCCCCTGCACTCCTGCCCCCTCCCCTGCTCTCCTGCCCCTCCCCTGCTCTCCTGCCCCTCCTCTGCACTCCTGCCCCTCCCTGCTTCCTTTCTACCTTTGGCGCTTCTCGCCAAATGACACACTTCTCTTCTCGCCTCCTCCCTGGAAAGTGAGCTGCAGAAAAGCAGGATCTGTTCCATCTGTTGGTTCCCTCTGGAGCTGCAGGTTTGGCATACAGCCGGCGCTCACAGCGCACGGTAAATGAGGCCCAGCTCCCTGCAGGAAACTCGGGCTCTGGGGAAGGGGCTGGGAGGGTCTCTGGCTGGGAACTCGCTGTCTGAGCACATGGGATCTCCAAAGCCACCTGCTCAGATGCGTCGTGTTCTGGTTCTGGCCGTTCACACTCTTCCACGTCCCAGGGTGCTGTCCCCAAGGGGACGTGTGCCCCCAGCCACCGGCATTCCCCAAAGCACTGGACACGAAGCGCCCTCCCACCGAGGCTAGGTTGGCCCTCAGCTTTGGGCATCCAGGAGGGAATGAATGAGCTCTGTTACCCCAGAGTCCCTGACCTGCAACCAAGATTCTTCCAGAACTTTCCATCAGTTCTCCAAGCTGCCAGACAAGGAAGTTTGAAAGCAGAGGGGCCACTGGGGTGCGGGGAAGAGGGTGGCAGGGCCGGGGGCCAAGCCTCACGGATCTCAGTCACTCCCCAGGGCGGCTCGGGGCCTCCCTCGGGGGCTCCCCTGCCCATGCAGCCCCATGTCCTCCCCAGTCTGCAGGGCCTTTGCACAAACTGCCTCCACGCCCACCGGGAACAGCCATGGTGGCCTCAGGTGCCCACGACCCGCATCTGCACCCCTGCCTCCCACACCCAACCAAGACAAGCACAGGACCGTGTGCAGGGCATGCAGGACAGCTCGGGGGTGGGTGTCCCGTCGTGGACACTGGGGTCCCTGTGCCGAAGGACCAGCTTCTGACGTTTCCAAGCACGCGTCAGTGCCGCACATTCAGCGGCAACAAGTGACTCGGCAAACGAAACCAACACGAAATACCGTCCTTTGCTGTCGCGTTCGACAGGCGCCCCGTTCCTCAGTCCCGCGCCACCGTGGGTTCTCGCGACGACTCCCGGTTCGGGGCCTTACGTCCCACGGACCCGTAACCAGCAGCGCACGGCCCGGCCAGCCCCACCGCCAGCAGCCCTGCACCCCCGTTCCCAGGGCAGCCCCGCACACCTACCCTCATGCCCAGCTCGATGTTCTCTCCACCATACACCTCCATGCCTGGGTCCAGCAGGCCGATGTCCCCAAAGTACTCCCGGTCCACCACGAACGAGCAGCCAATCATGGCGGGGGTCCTGGTGGGGAGCAGAGATGGCACGTGAGCAGGTCACCGGTGCGTAATCCTGAGCCCCTGGCTGCCCGGCAGCCAGGAGGGCCCAGGACACGGGCAGGCCCCCCCCACGGTGTTGTCTTTGCATCCTTCAGAGCCTAGCAAAGCACCCGGCACAGACCAAATCCGAGCGCTAATTGAAGAACATCAACGGGTGACGGAAACCAGCACTCACCTCAGGCAAGTTAGTGCAGGGAATTTTAAAGAAACCAGTTTTCTCAGTGAGTTGTCTGGTCGCCTGAACGTCCCCAGGCTTGAGTCACTTGCCTGTCTCCTTCATCGTGTTGTCCTACCTGTACACTAGGAGTCGGGGCTGCAACAGGCAGTTGCCTAGGTTGTGCACTGCTCCACTCGATGGAACCTCACTGATATCAGACTCTCTCTAAATGACATACCTTGAAGTTGTAGAGTGCACAACCTGTGCAGCTGTAGGCCACAGACTGCCATCTGTTCCATTATTTCTGTAATAACTTACACCTACACGTTCAAAAAAAAGTCAGTAAACGTTGCCTCGTCTTAAGAAACTGTGTCTGTGAAATCACGCGTCTATGTGCTAGCTGTATTTTTTCTACCCACAACAGTGGGTCCCTGGGAGGTGGCCTCGCAGGTCACAATGACACAAAGCCGTGGCGAGTAAGAGGACAGCGTCACTGTGGACAGTATCACACGTTCGGTTCTTCACGCACGCACCATTCATTCCTTCATTCGGTCGTGAACTTAGGACCCAGTGTGTGTGTTCTAGGTGGCGAGCACAGAAAGACAAACAGAAAACGTATCTGTAACAAGAAACAGGCCCAGATGCTGTTAGAAACCAAGACCTTTTAAGCTTTTGATGAAAGACTTGGTCTCAAAGACAAGGACGGTCTGCTTGCAGGCTGAGCGACTGGAGCCTTCTGAGCCCTAAGCGGAGCCAGCAAAGGGTTCCGGTTGTCCTCGAAGGGCCCCAGGCCGCTCTGGCGCCGGGGTGGGGCCGCCCCGTCCCTGCAGTTCCTGGAGGAGCACATCCCTCTTCGGCAAAAACAACACCAAAACTTGGTCTCGGTCAGGATTTAAAAGAAGCACTTCTGCTCGGTGACTGGGAAGTCAGGAGTCAATGCCTGTCAGTCGTCCCAGAATAACAGGGGCATTAAAGAAACGATTGTCCTTTGATTTATGCAAACATTCAATTTGTCCTGTCATTAGATTTTGGTCACAAATCTAACGGCAACGAAATTTTAACGCTGCCTTTGGCTTTTAATAGCAAGCGTGTGACGGGCTGCACTCACCGACGTGCAGAGTCATTTCTCCCGTTTTCTCAACAGCCGTGGAAAAGCTCAGGGCGCTCTCTGGTGAATCAAAGCGCCAAATTCCCTGCCAAGTCTATTATAGCCGGTAACGATTTGTTATCCTTGCTCAGAGTTCCAAAATAGACTTAAGATAAACTCACAAGGTGACGGGAGCAGAATCCGTGGGCGTGGAGTTTACCCGCACGCGAGATTCTGCTGTGATTACGGAACGCGGCAAGGCTTGGGATGCTCTGGCTGAGGGGCTCCCGGGTTTCGGGGGACGTCGTGGGGCGTCCTCGCATCGGGGTCGTCCTGTGGCGCGCGCGGTGCGTGCCCAGGGACTCCCCCGGGAGAGGTAACAGACGTGCAGGTGCACACGTCTGCAGCAGACACACGGACACACACGCCCCTGAGCCGTGAAATTCTGGAGCCCCAGACAAGGGGGGGCTGATACAATGAGGATCCCAATGCGCCCTCTGGCCTCCAGGAGACCGACAAGGGTCAAGGCGAGCCAGTGTGCCCCGGCACCTTGAACAGCACGTGCTCACGGGCTCAGCCAGGCAACGAGCATCCGTCGCGCCGGGCACACGCTCGCTGAGCGAGCACAGGCACCTGGGAAGTGCGCCACGGGCTGCGACAGGGCAGCGGGCGCGCGGGGAGCCACTGTGCACGCATCTGGCACTGAGGGCAGGCAACGTGACGCTGGGAGGTCTGTGGGGACACTGGACGCTGTGCCCTGAATCGGCGCCCTCGGAAGAGTCTGAGGCAACGGCTAGAGCGCCAGAGATGCCCACGCGCTCCGAGAGGCGGTGGGGGGCAGTGGGGACGGCACAGGCGTGTGCAGCGAGCGCCCAGCCCGGCTCAGAGCCGCCGGCCGTGTGGCCTCAGGCCCGCTGCCCACCGCCCCGTGCTCAGCCTCTCTGCCCGCGTCCCTGCGGAACCCATCCGCACGAAGCCGTGTCGCGGCCGAAAGGAGCTCGGCCTGGAGGCCGTCAGCCTGGGGGCTGGAGTGGGCTCGGGGGATGGGACGGGACCCAGTGACCGAGCCTGTGGCCGTGGGGAGCACCCAGCACCCCGGAAGCTCCTCTCCGGAGACCAGCAGAAAAGTCAGACAGGGAACGGCTACCGTTCCTCCCGTGTAGCTAGAGAAGCCACCACGCGTGTGCGGTGACGTGCATCTGTGTGTGTCTGCACACTTACGCGTGTGTGCGTCTGTGGGCACTCGTGCCAGTGAGAATGTGTGCACAGGTGTGCGTGTGAGTGTGCAAGCATCTGTGCACTCGCGTGTCTGCGTGGTTTTGTGTGTACAGGTGTGTGTGCATATGGATGTGTGTGCGTGCAGCTGCGTGTGCATGTCGGGGTGTGCGTGCACGGAGGGGGTGTGTGTGTGTGTGCTCCTGTGCAGGTGTGTGTATACTGTGTGTGTGCAGGTATGTGTGTGTGCAGCCGGGAGTGTATGCCTGTGTGCTGGTGTGTGTGTGCGTGTGTGTGTGTGTGTATAAGTGTGTGTGAGAGTGCGCTTGTGTGCGTGTGCGGGATTCGGGCCCTCACCGCCGCACCCCTGACTGTGGGAGGGGCAGGGGGCTGCGAGTGGCCCCCAGCCCCGCCCTAAGCTCCCTCCATGAGCTGGAAGCTGGCCGACACCCGCGGGGCCCTCGCCGTCCCCCAGACACATGGGTGGGACTCTGGACGGGTCCTGGGGACGGGAGGCCCCGCCCCGCGCAGGGGTGCAGGGGCTCAGGGGCGCAGGGCCTGGGACACAGGCAGGTGTGTGCACAAGTCTCCCCCAGAAACCCAAGCCTTACAATTTCCATCCCTCTTCTCTCTCCCTCAAGCTTCGAGGGTGAGGAGCGGCAAGAAAATTCCTAAAGTAAACCCTCCAACACCAGCCCCTCGGGCGCGGAGTAAATTCCCGGCACGGCTTTCGACGTGGACGTGCGAGCTGTGTGCTTCGGAGGGGCAGTGGTTCTTCTGGCCAGGACACGGGAGGCGACAGACCAGCCCGGACCGGCTGCCAGGCCCGTGGAAGCCAGCTCTCCGGTCCGGTCCACAGCGAGGGGCGCCTCCCACAGGCAGCCGGCCGTGCGCGCTTCCCCCGGAGGGCCTGCCAAGCGGGAGGGCCCGAGGGCGTCCTCCCGGTGGGGACCGGCACGAGGCACGAAGGACCTCGAGGCTGCTCACCTGCACTCCGCGCCTGCGGGCCCTGAGGTTCCGTGTCCGCATGCGCCCTCCTTCTGTGAATCTGTACTCCGGTGCGTGAGGCCAGTCGTTCCAGAACCCGGGGGACCCGCCCGACCCTCCGTCACCAGCCTGAGCCAAAGGCCCTGGCCCCTGACCTCCAGAGAACATCACCCCGAGTCCTCAGTTCAGAGCCGCTGTCCAGCACCCCGGGGAAGCCGGTCATTTCTCCTCTCCTGACGGCGCCTCCCTCGATGGTCCTGTGAGCTGCGTCACACAGCGTGGCCGCTTCCGTGTCCAGCGTCTCTGGCTCCGCCCAGGGGCCCGAAGTTCCACGGTGCCGTCACTCGTAGGACAGCTTGTCCCGTTCACTCCGGGACACGTTCCGGCAGCTGGGCAGACGCCAGCGGGTTCACCTGTCACACCTGATGACACCTGGGGCGTTTCCGTCCCTGAGAACGACGGGGCGGCTGTATGCGTCCGCGAGAGTCTCTGCGTGGACACGGGCTCTGGTTCCTTCCCGGCGGACGGCAAGACGTGCTTTCTACCTTTGTGGAAAACCGCCGATGGCCTTCCGAGCTTTGGCCAGCGCGCTCTGCCTGCAGCCTCGCGTGGGTGTCCCGCGGGCCCCGCGCCCTCCCCCGCGCCCAGCTGGTGCCTCTTCTCACGCCGGTTCCTCGGCTTCCCTCCTGACCCCCCGACGGGGTGAGCATGCTGGCCACACCCACCTCCGCTTGTGGAGAATCTGTCTAAAGCTTCACCTGGAGTTTGACCTTGAGCGTCCAAAGCTCTCAGGTGATGCTAGGCAGGAGCCAAGTTCGACAAGACACCGTCTGGCCAGAAAATCCTGCTTCTGGGCAGCCCAGGGGGTCCAGGGGCTGCCAGACCTTGGGGTCTCTGAGTCCTGAAATGCGTAACACTAGGCCCCCTTCTGCTCCGAGCTGGGGAACGCCTAGTGCGTTGTGAACAAAGAAAAGTAACTTTCAAGCCGCTCCTCCTGGCTCCCGGCCCGTCGGTCGGCTTCTGGTCACGTGGATGGCTCTGGGCCCGGTTTTGACGGCAAAGGCTCCAGAGCCCCAACTCCTGCTCCTTCCGGCTCCCAGGAGCGTCGAGGGCCTGTCTCTGAGAAGCGGCCGTGGGGACAGAGCCGGGCCCCAGGCCCCGAGGGGACTGCTGCTCCGCGTCCGGGGACCCCTCGTACGGGGCGCCCCTCCGTGCTGGCGGTGCCGTTTTCCTCAAGTCAGGGAGGTCGGGGCTCGGGCCGAGCTGTCCATCCCTGCTGTCCGCTGACTTCACTGCTGGATGCCCAGGCCGTGCGGGGGCCTGACTTAGCGCCCGTGGCTCTTTGCCAGCAGGGGGCGGGGGCCCGGAAGCCCCCACAAGACCCTCCCGAGGGAGAGAGAGCTTCCGAAGGCACAATGACACGTGGTCTGGGCCACTCCCACGCACAGTGACCCGTTTCAGCAGGAGTTCGGCAGGGACGCGCCAGCTTGGACAGACAGGAAGAGGGACGGTTCCCAGCCCCTGAAATCTCAGACCCCTATGGGAGGTCTGCAGAGGCTCCGGGGGTCAGCGGGTCCTGAGATGGACATTCGTCCCAGGAAACAGGCCCCACGGCTGCGTCCCCAGGACCTGGTCACGGAGCGCGGATTCCCAGGGGCTCAGCACCCCGCGGTCGACGCTGCAAACATGAGCCAGCGCGAGCAGGTGGCGGAGGGCCTGGGGGTGATGGGGAGCGAGGGACTGGGGCCTCTGGAGGCCCACGCCTGTCTACACGGGGCCCCATCCCGGCCGCGGCCAATGGTCGCCTCGCGAGAGTGTGAGCCTTCCCACCTGCCAAAAGGTGCTGGATTTGTGTATCTTGTGCAAAAATCTCTCTGCCTTCACGTCTGGGAGCCGACCTGAATACGTGCACGCATTTGAGGACAACTGTGGGCTCTCCGTCTGAAGCCCTGTCTGCAGAAACCGGTGACTTCTGCGCAGCCACGCTGCCCGGCTCCCCCTGTCTCCCTCCAGGCTTCTCGGTCCCTGGTGCCCCGTCCCCTGTCCGTGTCTGCTTCTCCCCCACGGGCTCCTCCTCTCTGCTCGTCTGCTCGGTCTCCCTCCTTCTGTCCCCCCTGGCCCGGTCGCCACTCAGGCCACATGCCGGGGGTCAGCCCCCAGGCCCCCGAGTCCCACCCAGAGCACCTGCCCCCGGCGGCCCCCGCACCCACCGCGCCCAGGCCCCGGCTCACCTGATGGGCGCCGCCTCGTCGCCGCGGTCCAGCCAGTCCTGGGGGGGGATGATGTACATGCACCAGAGGCCCCAGTTGTAGCCGTGGGCCGCACTGGCGTACTGCTGTACCTCGAACGTGTCGTACTTGATGTTGTCGATGGCGGGCAGGACGATGCGCCGGCGGTCCTCCTGGATCCGCGTGAGCGCGGGCTCGGCCCTGTGGGGGGGAGCCACGCGCCTGTGAGGAGGGGCGTGGGGGCGGGGACCCCCACCCTGTGCCCCAAAGAGGGGCCCGGCGCCCACAGGCAGGGTGACATCAGGTGACCGCCAGCCCACGGAGTGCAGGTGCCACAGATTCCCCGCCACAAGTCTGGGGGTGGTGGGGCCGCGACGTGCCCCGCCTGGGGCCCTGCCCTCCCCCTTCCCGGGCTGCCCACAGCCAAGGACTGACACCAAGGACACAAAGACCACTTGGGCCCGGGCTGCGACACCCCTGAAGGGCAGGCCTGGCTCCAGAGCCCCTGCAGGTCGGCTGGGCCAGCCACCGGCCAGCCTTGAAGCTCAGCCACTCCCTCCACAGAACCCCACTCCCCGCCCTCCTTCCCTGCTCTTGTGGAAGATACATTCGCTCACAAACATGAACTGGAGGACCGAGTAAGGGCCGTACCCTGTTCTAACAACGGAATACATTCATAGGCTTAAAAATAAATCCACGCCTCAGGGAACTTATGTTGGAGGGGACCAGAGAGGTTACTGGGTGCTTTAATGCAGTGTACAACCTACACAACAGCATGTGGCAGCCCCGACGGGGTCGGGGGCCAAGCATCAACACAGAAGTTAACGTATGTTAGAAGGTGACAGGTATCGCGTGGGAAGGACAGCAAGGCAAGGGTAACTTGGAGTTGCAGTTCTAAATAGGCGTCTGCGTAGGTTGCCCTGGGCAACGACCAGAAGGAGGTGGGCGGCCGGTGGGTGCCAGGGGGATGGGCGAGGGCACAGCCAGCACGGGAGCCCTGGGACGTGCGCCTGGGGAGCAGGCAGGTGGCTGGACTGGAGAAAGTGGGGGCAGCGTATGCGGCGAACCCAGAGAGCAGGGCACCAGGGGCGCTCGGGCGACCTCTCTGGGCAGCAGACTCTGCAGGGATCCCCGCGGAAGCAGGCTTCCCCCTCGGAGGTGGCCCGTCCCTGCAAGGATGAGACGCCACCAGAGCCCAGCCTCTGGGCCGGAGTCCAGCTGTGGTCGTGGGCCGCCTGCCGCTGGGGGGCCGGGGCTGGCGCCGTCGGGAGGGACAGGAGGGCCCGGGGTGAGTCGTCTGGTCCCACCTGGCGACAGGTGCCGTGTGGCCTTCCTCCCACCCTTCTGATCAAGAGCCGGGTATTCAGCTGCCTTTTGGCTTTGCGAGGAGGACTAATTAATTAGTGTCAGCAAAGTGCCTCAGAGAAGCAAAGCCCTCTGCAAATGTCACATCTGCTAACAAGGCAGGATCTGTGTGGAGGCGACCATGGCGGGGAGGGCGGGCGGGGGGGGACTATTTGCAGATGGATAGCTGGGTTTTGGGTTGTGGAAATTAAAGTCACACTGGTTTAAAGTTGCGTCTGATGTGACAGCTCCTGGCTCTCCCAAATGGCTCCTTGGGGGAGCCTGCGATGCAGCGGAGGGAGGAATGGCCACCGAGGACGGCTGTGCAGTGCACAACCCACACAGCACTGGGGAGTGGGCCTGGGTCGGTGGGGGAAGACGACAATCCGTAATTAACGGCAGAAGGTGATTACGCGTGGTGGGAGGGGGGCTGTCTCATGAGGGTGGGAGAGCAGAGAGACGCGGGGGCCAGGAGGCTAAGTCCAGCAGAAGAGACTTACGTCTCTGTGAAACGCGTGCAGGGTCAGAACCAACCCTTGCCACCAACGCGTGGTCCTGGGGCAGCTGGGATGCTCCCGGAGAGGGGAAGGGAGAAGGTTCCCCGGCCTGCGGGATGCCGAGCCCGAGACCCCGGGGCGCGAGGCCCTCCCAGGCAGCTGGGGCCCCGGGGAGCACGCACAGCAGGGCTTGTGCAGCTGAACCGCACAGGCTCAGGACTTCATCCACCCGCCGTCCTCAGTCGGCACCTGCCCCCGTTTCCCTCCTGTGGGATCCCGGCGAATGTCTCACGTTGGCTTCGCGAAGCTTAAAAATATGCATTGGGAGGTTTGATATAAAAATCGTGAATTTTACGGGGCGTCTGGGTGGCTCGGTCAGCAAAGCGTCCGACTCTTGATTTTGGCCCAGGTCGTGATCTCACGGCTCACGAGTTCGAGCCCCACGTCGGGCTCTGTGCTGAGAGCTCAGAGCCTTCTTGGGATTCCCTCTCTCCCTCGCTCTCTGCCCCTCGCCTGCTCGCGTGTGTGCTCTGTCTCTCTCTCTCTCTCACACACAAAATAAATAAATAAAATAAACTTAAAAAAGAATCCTGAGTTTCACTTTTTATTGAAAGGGGCACGCTGGCCACCCTGGGCTGACTTTTCCCTGCGGCTCAGCCCCCCCCATCCCCCCCCCCCCCCGGCTCACTGAAGGACCCACCCGCTACGGTTTAACCTAAGGGTCTTGACAGCAGAGCATCCTGCATGACAAGGGTGGCCCCAAATCCAATGACAGGGGCCCGCCTGTGAGACAGAAGAGACACACACGCTAGGTGTGAGGATTGAAGAGAGCAGAGGACGAGGCGGGACCCTCCCCGGCTGCCCCCGGGTGGTGAGACACCTTGTGTCCCAGGATGTGGAGTCGTGTCTGCTGTTTGAGCTGCCCGGGGGGTTGCGGTCACTGTTCGGCAGCCTCAGGACGCTGACACTTGGGGTCGGCCCTCCCTCTGCCCGTGGGCCACTCCCGACACACACGCTCCGTTGTCTAGAGCGTCCCCTCGCCTCCCAGGCAAGCACCGATCTGATCCGGAGGGTCTGGAGTCCGTTGCCAGCAGCGGCTTCCGCAGTCCGGGCAACAATCCCCGCACCCCGGCCGCGCTCCCGGCTCCCGGCTTGAGGACCAGGAGACGGGCACGCCTCCCCTGCCCCCGCCCCGCCCACGCCGTGTTGGCAAGCTGGACTTCTGACCCTGACTCTTGTTCCCTGACCTAGAACATTCCCCCTCTCCCAGCTACCATAAGGTCCTCGCTCATCTGCGCAGGGCCCAGCCGCCAGACGAGAAGTTAACAGCCGGCACTTTCCAGAAAACTCTCAAGCACTTCCCGCTGCTCGGCCAAGACACCCAGTGTGAGGACGTTGGTGCACCACCTGCCTCGGATCGGCGAGGTCTGGGCCACCCCCGGCTCCCCCCTGGCTGTGGGTAACTCGCGGGACAACTGACGCCATTCCTAAGGCATCGCTGGCCGCCTCAGAGATGGAGAAGGTGTCAGGGGGCCCAGGCTCCACGCCTGGCTCACATGGGGACCCCTGGGTCGCACCCGAACACCCTAGGCCACGCAGACCTGCACTTCGTGCAGCTGGCCCGGAGGCCACGCTGAGCATCAGGCCTGCAGGGCAAGCACAGGCCCAGGGCCAGAGCCCGGCCGTCCCGCCGGGGTGCAGGGTGGAGGTCACACGTCTAAGTCCCTCCCTGGCCGAGTCCCCTGCAGGTGTCTGGGCCAGAGGCCCATTTCACCCCCTGCATGGTGACAAGAGGGTCCCATGGGGGATGAGAAACTGCTCCCAACTCGTGCCCGGTGCCTTGGGCAGCTAGCCTTGGACGCACGTGCCCACAGCAAGTGCCCAAAGCCGTGCGTGCTCCCGGATCCGAGCCCACGCCGGCGTGCTCGTGCCATGCCATCCTGCTGGCCAGTCCCAGTCCCTTTGGGAGCGAGGTGAGGGCACGCAACAGTCCTCACGTGCAAGCGTCCCGAGCCGTGCGCCCCACAGATCCCCTGGGCCGCATCCGGATGCCGGGGGCCCCCAGGCTCATCCTCCCGGGCTCCTGAAGGGAGTCCCTAAAGCCAGCGCCCCCCTGCGCCCTGCCCTCACCAGCCCGTGCCGAACTCCACGTGGGCGTCGAAGAAGCCGACCACGGGGGCCGTGGCCGCCTTCCAGCCCTGCAGCCGTGCCCGGATCAAGCCTTCCCGCCGGCTGTTGCGAACGATCTTCACCAGGCCCGGGTACCTCCTGTTGACGTACTGGTCCAGACTGGTCTTGAGCTCCACTGCAGGGACACAGAGACGCCTCATCGCACCCACACCTCAGGAGGGCTCTGAGATCGCCCCGGGTCGGCGTGGGCAGGCTGGGCCGCTGCGAGCCCCCGGCCCGTAGTTCACTGCCATCGAAGAAGGCCTGCCGTAGCAGGTTGTGACTCAAGGGGCTGGGGAGACCGCAGAGCCGCGAGACCCCAACCCATGTGGCTGGCACTCCAGCAGGGGGACAATAAACAGAAGACGGCCAAACGGGACCGACTGGACAGAGGCATGTGTCACCGGGACGGGAGGAAACAGGACCGATTCACTCAGCCGTGAGAGGGAGGAAGTCCACAGATGGACGGATGGGGGATCACGGTGTGGTCATCCACACCGTGGAATATTCAGCCACGGCCAGAGGGAAATCCTGACCCCTGCCACGACACGCATGAACCCCCAAGGACATGACACTCAGTGAAATAAGCCAGACAGGAAAGGACAAACACCGCGTGACCCCACTTCTCCAAGGCCTCCAGGGTCGCCACATTCATAGAGGCAGAGGGTGGGGTGGGGGTGCCAGGGGTGGGGGGAGTGGAGGGGGTGAGTGTTCGGTGGGGACAGGGCTCCAGGGTGGGAGACGGAACGTTCTGGAGACGGACGGTGGGGAAGGCTGCACAACAGTGTGCATGTGCTTCCTGCCCGAGCTGCGCACTTGCTGTTTAGACGGTTAATTTTATGCTATGAGAGCTTCAGATCGATAAATTATTAAAAAATTGATGAAGGCACGGACAAAAAACAGGAATCGACTTGAGGAAACTCCCAAAGGTAACAACCTGCAGCAGGTTAGGGCCGCTAGGGGAAGAGAAGGGGGGCTGCTGCTGGCGGCTGGGCAGGGGCCACCCCCCACGCCTGCGCCCCGAAGACACCTGTCCCCCGCATCACCGACCCTACGGGACCCCCCAGGGAGGACGGCCGGTCCTTCCCGCCCCATCCTGCCCTCGGAGGGCTCTGGAGGCATCCCCCAAGCGTCCCCTCCGCAGCACAGAGGAGAGGCCACCATGATGCGCCCACGGGGACCTCAGTCTGGGGGCTGCCCGTGGCAGGCTCAGGCTTCTCGCTCTGCTCCCGCCCGGGAACCGGTGCCTGGCGGGTGTGGGAGGTGGACGGGGGTCCCGCCCGTGAGCCCCAGCCCGGCTTCTCCCCGCAGACCCTCGCTGGAGCACAGGGCCCTGCACGCACAAGGAGTGACAGGTGAACTCGGCTTGTTGGGCTTTTCTGGACAACGTCTGCGGGGAACGAACAGAGCCCCGAGTTCGAGTCCACCCAGAACCTGGAACGGGACCTTATTTGGAAAGAGGGTCTCTGTGGATCCTGAGATGAAACCCTCCTGGATTTGGGGTGGCCCTAACGCAAGGACAGGTGTCCTTCGAAGAGGAGAGGCCCCCAGCAGGGAGGCCACGTGAAGAACAGGCACAGGTGGGAGGGTCGCGTGAAGGGGCCCACGGAGCCCGGAGAGGGGGCGGTGGGCAGGACGCTGGCCTGGCGCCTCCCGGGAGTGCGGCCCGAGCTCCTGCAGGCCATTGGCGAGCCTCGCAGGCCCCACTCACCGCTGTCACTGTTGTCATCCACCAGGATGACCTCCTTGAGGAGACGCGAGGGCGTGCGGTTGACCACGCTGTGCACGGAGCGCAGGATGACGGAGAGGGCCTCGTTGACGAAGATGAAGACCACAGAGATCTGGGGCAGGTCGGCGGCGTGGGTCACCTGTCTGCACCTGTGGGAGACACGGTTCACGGGCACCGGTCAGCGCGGGGCGCGCCCCCCTGGCCGGGTCTAAATCTCACACCCAAGGGCAAGGCCGCAAGCGGGGACGCCCAGCCTCCGGAAGACGTCTGTCAAAAGGCGCGTGTGCAGCTCCGAGCCTCAGCCCTGCACCGGGGTGATGCTCTGCAGGGGTGCAAACAGCTGCTGAGTTGCTGCGGACGAGGGGTCTGCAGGGACGGCCTTGTCGGGGCTGAAGGTCACAGCCTCGGCCACATGTAAGAACAGAGTAGCACAAGGGGGGGCACGCACGGTTCTCCCCAGTGTCTTGTCTTGGAGGCTGGGGTGGAGTGGAGTCCCGGAGGTGGGGCGGGGTCCCAGGAGTGGGATGGAGTCCTGGGGTCCTGGGGTCCCGGAGGTGGGGTGGGGTCCTGGGGATGGGGCGGGATCCCGGGGGATGGGGCAGGGTCTTGGGGTCCCGGAGGTTGGGCGGGATCCCGGGGGTGGGGCGCGGTCCCGGGGAGGGCAAGCCCGTTTATGGGGAGCCTGAGAAGGCGAGGGGCTGTGATGTCATGAGCGTCGTGGAATAAAGTCACAAGGGGACAGAGGGAGACAAGTGGAACCGTCAGAAACATGCTGACGGGAGGAAAGAGACAACAAAGTAAATAGGAAATAAACAAGAACCCAGCCAAGTGCGTGTGCCTCCAAGCTTCGTGTAAATACACCCGGTCCCTCCTGATGGCAGAGGCCGCTCGATTAAGGTGGACACACCCATGCTCCCATGCCCACACTCCACAGCCGCACACACACACACAACCCTGCTCCAAAGGGCCGACTTCCCTCCCACACAGTAAGTGCAGCCGGGGTTCAGGCTGGAGCCACCAGCCTCTCCCGGGCCGGTGCAGGCCCAGCGCACGGCTGGAGGGACCGAGCTGTCTGTCGACGCCACGTGGACGCACCACAGGTGCACAGCCACGAGGATCCGTCACTCAGAAAAACGCCATCTGACGAGAAACCTTCACCCCACTTCTCCTTGGAGGAGTGAGGTCGGAACGCACAACTTTCATGAACCCGCACGATGGGTCCAACGCAAAAGACAGTTGAGGACGGAAATTCGTCTTGAGGGTGGCAGCTGGTGGCAGGAGGCATGGGGAATGGAGGCGTGCCGTGGGCTGAGAGGCCGGCCTCCCCGCACCTGCTCCCTGCCATTCACCGTCCTCCCGCGTGGTCTCCCTCACCTGTCTGCAGTTCGGGGTCCCCCCACCGAGAGCAGGCTCCTTCTCCGCCCACAGCCCAAGAGCATGGAGCTGGGCCCGCACGCACGAGTCCCTTGGCACAAGTCTGTGAACAAGTGGGCGCCCTGCTCACGGGCCCTGACGTGCGAACGTCCCCTCCGTCCCAATTGAGTTCGTCCCGGCTGCTCCTAGGTGTGGGGGAAGCCAGGGCTGCTTTCTCTGCCTGTGCAGGGGATCTCTCAGGTGGCCACTGGGCCACGTGTGGCTGTCCCAAAGCAGTGTGCTTTCACAGAGAAAGGGGCAGAGGTGGGGCCACTGGTGGGGGCCCTGGGGGGTCTGAAGACTAGGCGGCCAGGAAGGAGCTGTGACTGACCCCGTGGTAAGTTCAGCTCTGCCTTGTCAACTTGGCCGTGTAACAAACACCACTGACCGAGGGGCCTAAACCACAGGAACGTGCTCCTAACCATCTGAAGGTGGGAACCCAGGTCCAGGGATGGGGGGGTCCACATGCAGGGGTGGAGTGGGGTCCGGGCGCCGGGGTGGCGGGGGGTCCGGGCGCCGCGGTGGCGGGGGGTCCGGGCGCCAGGGTGGAGGGGGGTCCGGGCGCCGGGGTGGAGTGGGGTCCGGGCGCCGGGGTGGAGGGGGGTCCGAGCGCAGGGGTGGAGTGGGGTCCGGGCGCCGGGGTGGCGGGGGGTCCGGGCGCCGCGGTGGCGGGGGGTCCGGGCGCCAGGGTGGAGGGGGGTCCGGGCGCCGGGGTGGAGGGGGGTCCGGGCGCCGGGGTGGATGGGGGTCCGGGTGTGGCAGGGCTGGCTCCTCCCAGGCCTGCCCTGGGCCTAGAGACTGCATCTTCCTGCCTTGTCCTCAGTGGTCCAGCCCCGGATGTGTGTGTGTCCTGCTTTGCTCTCCCTGGGGACTCAGCCGGACGGGGCAGGCCCACTGGGGACCCCACTTCACCTCATCACCTCTGTAGGGTGCTGCCTCCACACACGGTCGCATCCTGCGTTGCTGAGGGTCAGGGCTCCCCCGTGTGGGTTTGGGGGGACACAGCTCAGCCCACGAAAGACCTAAGGATGGGGAGGAACCAGCCACGCGAGGACTGGGGGACACGGGGCCCCTTTCCGTCCTCCACGACGCTGCCGCGGCTGCGAGTCGGGGGTTTATTATGGTGTGGCGGTGCAGGGGCGCTGGCTCTCGGCCCCTCGGCCGGTGGGGGGCCCTGCGAGGTGCCTTCCACATGCTGTGGACGTCCCTGCCAGGCAGCCCGCTCTTCATCGTGCGTGTGGATGGCGGCCACTCACCTCAGAGCCACGCCGCCTTCACGGGACGGAAACTGTCCCGCCGCAGGCTCGCGCCCCTGCTGGTTTCTGAAACACACACGGGGCCCAAAGGCTGCAGCCACTCTGGGGACAGCACAAGGCTCCCAGGAGAGCGGGCGACAGAACCTTCCGGATACACTCTCCATTCTCTGCCGGGCAGGTACATCCGGCAGGAACGACGCGCGGGGCGGAAAATCAAGCAAACTGGCCCGAGGGGGTTCGCCGGGGCGTCGCGGTTTTGGACGTGCTCGGCCGGGGGCTCAGAGGACGTGGCAGGACCCCGCGGGCGCCCCTTCTCGGCCGCACACCTTCCTCTGTCCCGTCTCCAGCGCTGGGAAGGCGTCTCTTCTCCAGGACTCGCGGGAAAGCCCCCTGGGTCTCCTCGGCTGATTGGGGACGCGCTGCGCTTGGGCCAGTCGCTGTGGCCCGAGGAAACTGCTTGGCTTACGCTCGGTTCACATCATTTCCGGGGTCCCAGAGTCAGGAAGGCGCCTCGCCAAAACCACCGCCCAGAGCCGGGAGCTGGTCCCACGGAAGACAGAGGAGCTCTGCTGACTCCCAGGCTGCCACGCCGGGGCTCCCTCCCCGGATTTTCCCTCTGCGCTCCTGGCGGGAGGAAGGCGCCCTACTGTGCTAACGGTTCGTCCCGTGGACTTCCACGCTGAAGTCTTCCCAGTGGCTGTGGGTTGAAAGGTGCCAGCCTCCTCCAGAGAAGAGCCCGCGAATGCGATCTTTGGAAATAGGGACTTTGCCGACGCACTGACGTTACGGATCTCGGGGTGAGGACGTGCTGGGCTTCGGGTGGCCCTGATTCCAGGGACAGGGGCCCATAAAGAGAAAGGCAGAGGGAGGTCTGAGTCAGCTGGGCCTGCTGCCGGATCTGAGCACGCACCACGCAGCGGGAGGCCGGCACGCTGTGGTCACAACCCAGGCTCTTCCGGCGGGTGTCCCGTCAGGCAGATGTGAGAACGGGCGGGGTCAACAAACACAGTCCGCCACCTTCGCCTCCGACGGGGCAACCCAGGAACGAGGTGCGCTGGGGCATCATCGCGAGTGGCACCTGACCGCCGTGAGGAGCAGGGAGGGGCGGGGGCGCACGGCCAGGGTCAGATGCGGTCTCTGCTCAAACACGGGGTGAGCAGAGAGAGCAGGCTGCGTGCCCCAGGGGCTGTGAACCGAAATCATCTGCATGGAACACACGAGAAGGGAGGACGCGCGGGGGCGGGGGGGGGGAGGGTCCGCGGGGAGCCTGCGTGGGCGTCGGGACAACGCCCGGGGCCAGGGTAGCGCACCCCCGAGTTTCCGGCTGACGGAGGAAGCTGGTGCTCTCAGCTCGGGGCTGGGCAGCCTGGGGACACACGCTGCTGGGCTGGGTCGGTTCTCTGGATAACCTGAGGGCGCTCTGTTTTCTGGACTCCGCTCTGGGGGCCTGAGGTGCACGGGGGACCCGCCGTGTCATGGCATTCACCGGGTAATCTCTCCACCTTTGCCTCTCTGCCTCAGAGACCACGGTCCGGGAGGAATTCTTCCCACGAAGGATGTTGCTTCTTGAGATTCTTTCCACTTCGTTCTTCCAGCAAGAATAAGTCCCATTCGGGGACTAGAAAACCGACAGGTCACCTCTGTTACAGGATCTGGTGCATCCAGGTGGCCTTTGTAAAAATGGTCCATTGATCGTGGTCACAACGATTGTAAAACACGGGATAGATTAATACAGAGCTTGGCAAACACAGACACTTCTAACCCTGGGTGTGACAGAAACTAAGCCGGCATCGTCGCCTGTGCGTGGGCTGTCCCCTCCCTGAGCCCAGTAACACCCACATATGTCTGTGAGTGACTGCAGGATAGCCCGGGGGGGGGCACAGCTGGGGGGACACGACTGGGGGGACAGCCAGGGGGAGACATGGCTGGGGGACAGCTGGGGGGGACACAACTGGGGGGACACGACTGGGGGGACAGCCAGGGGGAGACACGGCTGGGGGACAGCCGGGGGGATGTGACTGGGGGGGAGCGGGGGGGTGACATGACTGGGGGTACAGCCTGGGGGGCCCCGGCTGGGGGGACAGCCCTGGGGGACACAGCTGGGGGCCAGCCAGGGGGTGCATGGCTAGGGGGACAGCCGGGGGGGACATGACTAGGGGGACAGCCAGGGGGAGACACGGCTGGGGGACTGCCGGGGGGGACATGACTGGGGGGACAGCCAGGGGGGGATACAGCTGGGGGACAGCCGGGGGGATGTGACTGGGGGGTAGCACGGGGTGACATGACTGGGAGTACAGCCGGGGGGGCCCCGGCTCGGGGGACAGCCCTGGGGGGCACAGTTGGGGGCCAGCCGGGGAGTGCATGGCTGGGGGGACAGCCGGGGGATGTGACTGGGGGGGTAGCGGGGGATGACATGACTGGGGGGACAGCCGGGGGGGCCCTGGCTGGGGGGACAGCTCTGGGGGGCACAGTTGGGGGCTGGCTGGGGGGACAGCCGGGGGGGACACGACTAGGGGGACAGCCAGGGGGAGACACGGCTGGGGGACTGCCGGGGGGATGTGACTGGGGGGGTAGCGGGGGATGACATGACTGGGGGGACAGCTCTGGGGGGCACAGTTGGGGCTGGCTGGGGGGACAGCCGGGGGGACATGACTAGGGGGACAGCCAGGGGGAGACACGGCTGGGGGACTGCCGGGGGGATGTGACTGGGGGGGTAGCGGGGGATGACATGACTGGGGGGACAGCCGGGGAGGCCCCGGCTGGGGGGACAGCCCTGGGGGGCACAGTTGGGGGCCGGCTGGGGGGACAGCTGGGGAGGACATGACTGGGGGGACAGCCAGGGGGGACACAGCTGCGGGGCTGTGGGGGGGCACAGCTGGGGTGACAGCCTGGAGGAGGGCACAGCTGGGGGGACAGCTTTGGGGAGGGGACATGGATGTAAGGACACCCTGAGGGAGGGACAGCAGTGGGGACAGTCTGGAGGGGGACATGACTGGGGGACAGCCCAGAGGGGCACATGGCTGTGGGGACGCCAGCACCCGCCCACGAGGCCCGTCCCGCCCCGCCAGGGCGCCCAGGGTGGGGTGCAGCCACGCCGGCCTGCCGCGCACCCTCAGGGCAGCCCGGGGCGGGGGCGGGGGGCCTCGAGCGCCGCGTGGACTCAACGCGGGCCCCACAAGGACACAGGCAGGACACCGTGGGCCCGGTCTCCATCCAGGGACTCGAGTGGGCCGTGCTGAGGGGGCCCGCAGACAGTCGCGACCCCCCGCAGGTGTCCGCGGGCGGGACGGAGGCAGCTAGTGCTCCCAGAGCACGGGGACCCCCCCAAGGCCACCGCCGCCTCCCCACCACGCCCGCCTGCACTTACGAGTCTCGCCCGTCGCGGACACGCACAGCTTGCGAGTTGTCTGAATTAGAAGCGTGCCGTGCATGCCGCTCATGTCGGCCCCGCACAAACCTGCATTAAAATCATCTCCTTTGCTCACAGCGCGACCCCCACCCCCGACACCAAGCCCGTGGAAAACACTGAGCACGCAGAAGGCGCCGTCATCCGGCACAGGCCCGGCGCGACGGCTGGTGAAGCGGTAAAACCCGCGTCTACCGCGTGGGAGCGTGACCGCGACCTCTGTCCGGGGGCTGCAGCTCCCGGGGCTCTCCTTTTCCCTGGGGACAGGCCACGTGTCACCTGAGGCAGGCTGCCCTCACGCCCGGCTCCTTCCACCAAGCGCGAAGCTTCCGACGCGACTCGGGGACCCTGCCGTGTGCTCCTCCACGGGTGGCCCTGGTGACTGTCACGAGCTTCTGCTCTCCACGCCCCCCGCCCCGTCTCTTGTTCTCGTTTTCTGTCTCTGGCGACTGAAGGGGTCCCGACCCGGCGCTGGCCCGAACGCTTGCCGCGTGCACCTGCTTCCCTCAGGTGCGGGGTGCTGGTGGGGGGGGCGGCGTCTCACTGCCCCCGTCTCGACAAGGCTCCATCCGCGGGAGCTGGGCTTTCTCGGCACAGGGCTTCGTTCCCAGCCCGTCCTCAGCCAGCACGCAGACAGCCCCCGCTCGGGCCTCCCCTCCGTGGGGGCAGGGAGGGTGCCGCCCGCTAGCCCCTCAGCTGAATCCTCGGCCAGCCCCGGGGCCTGAGACCAGGGCGTCCCCACAATCCTGAGAGGCCGGACGCTGGGCAAGCCAAACGACGCAGGAGCAGAGAGGAGCAGACGAGCATCCCGCCCTCACGGTTGACAGGGCAGATGGACGGCCGGCCCAGGACACCCGAGGGGGGTCTGCAGGGACTTCCAGGAAAGTTTTCTCTATTCTTGAACAGAGACAAGACGCAGGAACATGTTTGTTCTAGCCCGTGGGGAAGTGGGCCTGTGATGATGTGATACCCGGAGCTGCTGCAGCCACGTTGTGACCATGCGGGGAGAAGCCCGACATTCTGGATGCGGCAGAACAGAGAACTGGGGAGAGCCTGGGTCCCTGACTCTGTCAGCCGCTGCCAGTCAAACCACTGTGGACCCTGACTACAGACTTGTCCTGTGAGGTCTCGTCATCATGCAGCCACTTCTGGCTGAGTTGTTGTCTCGTCTGAAATTGTTGTCATCGACAGAGAACATCCGCTCTCTCTAGGAGGACCCCACTCCTCCCTGGAGTGTCATCCAGCCCGTGTACCCCAAACACTGTCACGCACAGTCAGGCGCCGTGGCCACCCGGCTCACCAGCGTCCCCGAGCGCCTCTCTGCACGCAAAGCAACGCCAGGTGCCTCCACGCAGAGTCACCACGAGCAGGAAGCCTGTTTTTAGAGCCCCGAGCTACCATGGAGGCAATCTGACCGCCACGCGTCGGCGCTCTGGGGGCCGCTGGCGGCCGGCCTACAGGCTCGCGACAACCCCCAGGCGGCACCAGCCTCTGCCGGACCCCCCGCAGAGCCCCGAAGGCCCTCAGAGCCCGTCCCCACGCGCCCCGTCCAGGTCCGGCCTCTGAGCCCATGAATGGGGATGTAGCTTAAGTGGGGAATCCGCTAAGCACATGGGCGCCCGGCCCACGGGGTGGGGGTTAGCGCGAGTGCCTCAGGTCCCCGCGGCAGAGGGCTGGGCTTCGTGCCGCGGGGGCTGCGGCTGCGACTTCACACCCCCACCTGGAGCCGGAGAGGCAGGAA
This sequence comes from Leopardus geoffroyi, assembly GCF_018350155.1. NCBI lineage: Eukaryota > Metazoa > Chordata > Mammalia > Carnivora > Felidae > Leopardus > Leopardus geoffroyi. Next base: position 900,978 of record NC_059339.1, on the reverse strand, counting down.
ATCCTTAACCGCAGAGACGTTTCTAGGAGGATTTATGAACCCACAGAGGAGCGGGGGTGGTGCCGAGGCTCTTGAAAGCCTCTTCCGAGGTCTCGGGGAGAACGCGTGGCGGGCACGTCCCCGCCGGCCTCACAGGAAACGGGGCCGCGGCAGCGACACTAATGGAGATTGATGGGGACGCCCTTTGTGCCGCTGGAGGAATAACCGCAGGACGGAGAGGGAATGAAGTGTGGCGTCCCTCCCGGGGGAGCAGCGGGCTTCACCTCCTGACATCGGGACACGTCCGTCTCCTGCCGGAGGCGCCGCACGCACCCGGGAGGCTGCACCCTCGGAAGCCGTGATGGATGCTTCTAGGAACAGCCGTCCGGAGGCTCTCGGACGTGGGTCACCCGAGGAGCGTCTCCGCCTCTTGGTGGACGCCTTCCTGCTCGCGGCACCGGCCCGCTGTGTGTGACCCGCTCCCACCCCCGTCCCACCCCCCTGGGAACGCCAGCAGGGACACGGAGTCCCGGACGAGCGAGGCCGCACCCCTGCTGAGGGGACACAGAGGCAGAGCGGCCCCCGCGACAGCAGCACAGGACAGCCTCTTGTCTTGAGGTCCTGTCTTCCCCAGACCGAGTCCATCCGTCCGTCCAGGCAGCTGGCCGTGAGACCTTCCAGAAACCTGTATGTGTGCGCCCACACACGTGCACACACACGTGACACGCACACAAATTCACGTGCACGCACACACACACACACACCATCTCCCATAGAGACCCAGGCACACACCATGGAGACGGGCGGCCCGGGAAGGACATTAATGGCTCGTATTTATTCGAGGTGCCTGTTGGCGGAGTTGAGCGCACACACAGACCACGCTCGCTGCCGCACGCACCCAGACCCGGACGTGCACGGTCAACGCAGCCCGGGGACCTCCGGCCGTCCCAGCTGTCTTCGCACAGACAAGGTCCCAGGGCCAAGACGCAGCCCGTGTCTCACCTCGCCGTGTACTCACAGACGGACGGACAGGCACGCCGCCCTCAGACCTCACGGCAAAGGCTTTTGGAGGCTACAGACTCGCACGCAAACACCCACGTGTCAGAAACAGGACACGGGACACACAGAGACCCCTCCCACGCCCCTCCTCATACCAGGCAGGGGGGGGGGGACAGTCACAGGGCTCGTGGGGTCACCAGCCGGTACACTGATGGGTACCATGTGGCAGCCTGGAGGTCTTCACGCACCCGGCGAGAGAGCCGGCTGCGGGGTCACCGAGGCCTCTGCAAATCACTGGGTCACAGGGAGTGTCACCGAGGTCTCAACCCGGCCACAGGAAACGGGGCCGCGGCAGCGACACTAATGGAAGTTTTGGAGGACGCCCTTCGTGCCGCTGGAGAAATAGCCCCAGGACGGAGAAGAAACGAGGTGTGGCGTCCCTCCCGGCGGAGCAGCGAGCTTCGCCTCCTGACACGGGGACACGTCCGTCTCCTGCCAGAGGCGCCGCACGTACCCGGGAGGCTGAGCGAGGCTTCAGCGCCCAGATGCACAGTCTCCGGGGCCTGTGACCTCCAGCCCATCCAGTCTCTCCCTCGGACACCCCCAGGGGCTCGGACCTGCCAGGGGCAGGGCTGCGAGGGCTCCGGGCCGGCAGAAGGGAAGCGTGTCTCCTTCGGGAACTGACTGCCTGGTCAGGATGCCGCCCGGCCTGCGGTTCCATGCTCCCCGGGGAGGCAAGGAACCAGGCGTCTCTCCCACGGCTCACCCCGCACGCTTCCGTGACGACGCCCCGGTTTTCCCCATCTCCTTGTCTGAGACCCCTGCCCCCTCTCACAGACCCTAGACACTCAGAGGGGCTGGGGGACCAGGCGCAAGGTACCTCTGGTTCTCCGTCCACTAGATACGACTTATTAGAGTTGACAGCCAGGCTGTTCGCAGCTTAGTCAATATGCACGAAGGCTCTGCAAACACATTGGGGGGGGATGGGGGGGCATTACTGCACACGATGTAGGACAAGCTCGGGCACGGCCACTCATTTTTATGATCCTGTTTAATTTGGATTTGCCAGTCTCCCTTTTATTATCCCGTGGGCCAGTCTTAATAATCAAGATCTATGTTATGTGCTTTGTGGCATAATTAAAGCTGCTGCTTAATTAGAAAAGCTACCTACCTCCAGACAAAGAGAAATCAATAACATGTCTAACGGGAGAAAGCGGGTGAGAACTTTGCTTTGAGAGTGGACGGATCTGTCGGGCACGCGTGCACACGCATGCACACACGTGAACACACGCAAACACAGGTGCACGTACATGTGTGCACACAGGCACACAGGCGCGCAATGCACACGGCACGTGCAGACACGTGCACGCGTACACACAAATACGTATGCGCATGTACACGTGTGAACACACACAGGTGCACATACACGGGTGCACACAGGTACACGCGCACAACGCACAGGCATGCACACACAGACGCACACAGCACATGCAAGTACACGTGCACACGTACACACACAAATACGTACGGACACACATCGACACATAACACGTGCACACGCACACCTGCACACACATTAACACGCATACACGTGCACACACAGGCACACTTGCACATGCATGTACACATGCACAGGCACACATGCACACAAACGTACACCCAGTAACACATACACACACGTACCACGCACGTGTACGCGTGCACACAGGCACACATGGGTAGGCACATGTGCAGACACACATACACACACACACACACACACACACACTCCCACATCCCACGTGTGTTTTTTGCGGCTGCACCTGTCAGAATCCAAGAACAAGGCCGTTTCTCATCGGACGGATGGGCCCCACGGGGCGCAAGGCCATCTAGGGAATCAAACTCCGAAAGCTTAAAACGGGCATAGACTGAATTGCACTCATGTACTCATTTGCTCGGTCGTCCGTAGACGTTTGGTGAGGGCCTACTGGACGCCAGGTGTGGCTCCTGACGCGTGGCCACATGGAAGGTTCCTGCAAACAGTGCCTGGCCTCACAGACCCAGAACTCAGCACTCTGCAGCGGCCTGCCCGGCCTTCCTCCGTGGGCTCGTCCGTGCGTGACTCCCTCCGACCCCTGCTGCAGCGTGTCCGGCCCTGGCTGGCACGTCTCTGTCTGAGCGCTCGCAGGCCTGGCCACGGGGCGCTCTGAGCGACCACGTTTGGGCTTCAGGACCTGCGGACTGCTTATATGGCAGCTCGCGGGCCCACACCTGGGCCGGGGTGGAAACCCCGAAAACCGCCCTCTTCACCTCTGCCCTCCTCGAGAGGATGGCCAGCCAATCTCAGGGAGGGGGACACAGATCCCACCCTGGGGGCGGGGGAGGGGGCAGATTCGAGAAGATTCCGTCTTTGGAAAACACAACGTGCCCCACTGGGCTCTGTGGGGACGGAAAGAGCCCGGGGGGAACGCACGCCGCACGACGGGGTTCGGCAAACTCTGGCCCACGGGCCCAGTGCGGGTACTTGACCTTTCCTGCCTTGGTCTCCTGTCTGTAGAGCGTGGGCAATGCCAGCCCTCAGGGCCCTGGCACAGGGCAGCACCAGCAGCACCTTCTTAAACAAGCCCCAGGGACACGAGTGGCCCTGCGCTCGCCAAGCTGCACGAGAGCACGAGCCTCCCCTAGACACTGCGGCCGTGTTGTAAGCCACGGGTGCATAAGGGCTGTGGCTGCACGCGAGTAACCCCCACGACGCTGTCCCCTGGTGAAGGGGGGGCAGCACGTCCAGACAGGCCAGGATCCGGCGGGACAGGAAGGGCTTCTTTCCGGCTTGTCATTCACACGCGTGACGGGGCTGGTCTGTGCGTGTCCCGATCACAAAGCCTCCGCCTTTCTTTTTTTCAACGTTTATTTATTTTTGGGACAGAGAGAGACAGAGCATGAACGGGGGAGGGGCAGAGAGAGAGGGAGACACAGAATCGGAAACAGGCTCCAGGCTCTGAGCCATCAGCCCAGAGCCCGACGCGGGGCTCGAACTCACGGACCGCGAGATCGTGACCTGGCTGAAGTCGGACGCTTAACCGACTGCGCCACCCAGGCGCCCCTCCGCCTTTCTTTTTGGGAAAGAAATGGCTACAGATAAACATGTAAGAAAATGAAACCCACACTGTCTACTTCAGGGAGGCGGGGAGCTGTGCCCTTCCAGTCGGAGTGTCTGTAAAGTCAGGTTTCTATCAACTAAGGCGTATTGTAAATGGCGGCCCTTTGAGAGTTTGCCCTGACGTCTTCTTCTGCGACGTGAGGCTGGCAGGGAGCTGGTCGCTCCTGTCGGTTTTTATTTTGGCAAACGGAGGCTTCCTACGGGGGAGGTCTCTGCCACTCAGGGAAGGGCGGTGGGTCTCAGTCCTCAAAAGGAAACCCAGAGGAGCATCTGCGGCTCAGGCAAATCCCAGCAGAGTGAGATGCCGGAGCAAAGTGTTCTGGGGACTCAAGGGTGTGCAGGGATGAGCCAGACGGAGCAGGGAGAGCCCCTTCCGCTTTAAGAAGCAGGAAACAAAATTCCAATTGATTAAGCAAAAGACTTATAAATGTACATGTGTGTGCGCTAGTTTACTACAGAGCCTAGAAGACTTTTCACTTGTTTATAATTTATCGCAACGCTAGCTTCAGGAACAGCTGGATCCAGGTGCCGCGACGGTAGCACTGGAACCTGATTCCTCCCCACCTCCCAGCTCTGCCAAGCCCTGCACTGCATTTGCCCTCGGGGTTCACGGGTGGGTTGTGGGAACTCCCAGCCTCCCTTTCATGATAATAAGATGGCTAAGCTCCCCAAGTTCCCGTAATTGCAATTTTACTTTGACTGAAAGGCCTGATTTTTTCCCCAACAGCCTGAGGTAATTCCAAGGTGCACTCTGATTGGACGGGCCCAGACCATGTGACAGCCCCGAGCCAGTCGCTGAGGTGGTGGACACGATGCTCTAATCACCTTAATCCCAAATCCTGTGATCTGCCCCGCAGCTGGAACAGCAGCTGGAACAGCAAGTTTCCTGTGGGTTCCCCTGTGTGAAGGGGGAGCTGGTGCCCAGAGAAAGACAACAGGATTCCAGGGAGGCAGACAACAGCGCCCGTCACACACGCTCCCGTCTGTCCTATACGTGCCCTGCTCTGACGGTGGATGATGCAGCAGGACCACCAGGAGAGCCTGCCCCCAGCAGACAGGGGTAAGTGTCCTCGACCCCATGGGGGGCCCCCTTGTGGCCACAACTGCCACCAGAGGAAGACACAGACAAGGACAGGTTTCCTAGAGTCTCTGGTGGCGAAGTCCCCGAGGCTGCAAGTGCCACGATCAGATCGGTGACATGGGAGGTGGGGGCCTCTCCTACCATGTGCACAGGAAAGGCCTGGCCCTTGCCAGCTCCTGGGAGGTGGCTTCTGAGCCCTTGGGACATCCTGCCTGACGAGAGCGTCATCGCCTATGTGGGATAGTCTATGCTGCGCAGTGATCTATGCTGGAGCCCTGAGCCACAGCATGGCCAGACCTCTGGGGACGGGGACTGAGGTCGGCCGGCCAATAAAACCCTGGACACCAGGGCTCGAATGAGCCCCCTGTTGTAATTCTTCATACGTGCGGTCACTCGCCGTTGCGGGGAAAATTAAGTGCTCCCCTGGCCCCTGCCCTGTTCTCCATGATGTCATTCTGTCCTTTAACAAACCGCATCGGGCGTGTAACAGCTTTGCCGAGTGAGGTGAGTCCCTTCAGCGAGTTGCTGAGCCTGGGGTGGCTTCGGGGGGGTCTCTGAAAGGCACCGCGGGTGCCCAGCTCAGAGCCAAGAACAGCGCCCGACTCCAGCCGCAGGGTGAAGCCTGAGCGGCAACTTATTTAGGTCCTGCTCCAGAGGTCGGGGCCCGCTGGGGGGCGCTCAGGACTACCACGCGCACTCACGCATGTGCACACACACATCCACACGTACATGTACACACGTGCACACTCAAACACTCACAGCCACACTCTCAGAGCACAGACTGGGTACGTCGCAAACCTGAGTCACTCAAGCCCGTGTCTGTGACTCTGTCACATCTGGACGTCCCCCGCGTCCTTCACTTAGCATGCTTCTTCAAATTGGCCTGTTTCACACTTAATTGCATTTTTTACGCAAACAGAGAATCGTTATTCCATCTCACAAGAGGAAAGCCGGCCTTACTCATGCTGAATCGATGGTACCCTCGAACACAAAACTGTTCTCGCCCGTGGCTGGGGCCGCGGGAGCGCGCGCTCCAGGCCTCCGCCCTCCGGGGCCACCCAGGAAGGGGGAACCTCTCTGGGACGAAGTCACAAGACAAGCAGGAGAGCCGGGCAGTGAGCTGTCACCGTGCGGCTCCAGACAGCAGGCCGCACCTAACGTCCTCGCCGCACCACAGACGCACGGGTTTCGGGAACCGCCCGGCCAGCCCCGCGCAGACGCGCACGCCGACACCCAGCGCCAGCTCACCTGGGAGACCTGCTCTCGGCACCTCACCCTCGGAGCAAATGACGGGGAGCTGGCGGACGGATCCCGCCGCCTGGCCTCGCGGGGCGGCCTGGGGGCCACCTCCGCCGTCCCGAATCCGCCGCTGCCCCACCACGTGCGCCAGCGGGCCCCACCCGTAACCACGCCCAACACGCACGCACCTGCCCACGCCTCCTCCCTCCGGGCCCGCCGGCCCGCCCACCTCTCGCGGGGCTTCCCCGGACGGCCTCCCACCCCAGGGCCCCTTCATGGAGTTTCCTCCAGGGCCCAGGCCCCACCCATCACCAGGACCCCCACTCCCGGCCCCGCCCATCACCACCACCCCCTCCCCCACCCCCGGCCCAGCCCGGGGCCTCAGCACCTCCCCGGGGAGTCCGGGGTTCCCTGCCGCCTGCCCCGTTTCTGCAGACGGAACCACAGAAAGGAGCCGGGCCGAGCCTGCCTTTCCTCTCCAGGACCCAGGTGCCAGGCTGGCGGGACATATTTCACGCAATGACGTCCGCTTAATATGGCATTTTGTTCCAATTTCGTCCCCGCCAAGGCACCTAACGAGCTTTCAAACAGGATGCTGCGCTCGTAGACCAGGGCTCAGTCCTGAGAGGCCTCAAAGCCAGGCTGCAGCCGGGCGACAGATTTGGGGGGCGGGGCGGGAATAGTGGACGCCTTTAGATGGTGGGGGAGGGGGGCCCCCACCGCAGCGACGGGACCCCAAGCAGTGACGCAAGCCCAAGCCGGCTTTCTTACACCTGCGCGCGTCTGTGTCGACAGAGACACCAGAAGGCGGCGCGGTCGCGGGTGTGGCCGACTCCACGTGCCGGGTCTCGACCCCGTGCCGCCTGCAGGGCCTTGAGCGCACACGTCGCCGTGCTCTGGGGGCCGCAGCTCGCGGGTGCGGGGTGTGCGGGAGCGGTGCCCGGGAGGAGGGCCGCGAACTCACTTTTTGGGCCTGTAGTCCGGGATGGTCCTGTCCAGGGAGATGCGGTCGCTGAGCTGCGCGTTGTACCCGTATTCCTCGTATTTGCTTTCTGTCTCCTGGCTGTCCTCACGCAGGGTGGCCGCCATGCCTCCCTGGCCCAGGCCCCCAGGCCCCTCCACCAGGCCGATGGGCTTGGCGAGGCCTGGCGGGAAACGGGAAAGGAGGGCGGTCAGCCAGGCCCCGGGACGCCCGTGCCCTCCCGCGCCCGCCCCCAGCCTCCGCTGGCGGCCCCTTTCTTTCAGGCCGAACTTGGCAAACCCCCTGCTCGCTGAGGGACCCTGACGCTCCGAATTCAAGGAAAGTCTGTTAACTGTAAAAATTTAGAAAAATAAATAAATAAATAAATGCTCACCGACCCTTGATGTCGTGGGTCTTTCTGACCTGCACACAGTGGGACGCTAGCTGGGTTGAGTACCCGCGGCCTCCCGGGAGTCCCAGAGCCCCCAACACGCAGGACACCCGCCGGAGGACCCTGCCTCGAGCGCCGAGCGGGACGGAGCTGACCTGGGGGGCCAGGCGGGAGACCCGGCCTCTGGGCAGGGCTGTGGGGCCACCAGGCCTGTGTGCTCGTGCTCGTGGGCTACCGAAGGCCAGGCCAGGGGCTTGTTCTTCTGGAAAGTTCTTCTAAGTGGCCACTCCTGCCAGAGGGGAACGCGGCTCCGAGGGAACCGGACCCCAGCGCAGCACCCACCGCACGCGTGGGGCCAGCACCCTGGCTCTCCGTGGGGCGGGGACCCTGGTCCCGGCCCAGCTGCGCGGACTAGTGCGCAGTCCCGCCTGGGCCCAGATTGCAGACCCCAGGGAGGGCCGGACCTCGGGCAAAGGGCTCTTCTCTACGCCACTGCCCCCCTGAGGTTTGTTACTCAACGAGACTCCCCAGGGGCGGAAACCGAAATCCAAGCTGTACCCGCCCTCCAGTCCGGCCCCACCCCTCCCCTCCCCACGCTGCCGCCCTGCAGGGGAGCCCCAGGCCACAGAACCTCGGCGTTTTCCGGAATCCTCCATCATAAACCAGTTAACCACGTAGGACGGAAGGGTACGCATTGGGTGTAAAATTGAAAAATTATGTGACACATAAATCATTTCCGCTTCTTAGTTTAATGTTGTAAAAAAATACATATAATCATGCTATTTTTAAATGTCTGTGCTGCACCGCATTTTCCGCCTTCAAAAGTCTGTAAATAGCCACCTCCCAAAGGCAGATGTGCCCCCAAACCTGAGGGGACAGCAGTGTCGCTGCTCAGGGCCAGGCCCAAGGGGGTGGGGGCTGCTGTGGGGGGTGGAGGACCCAAGGGGTGGGGCCTGGAGGTGGAGCCTGGCAGGGGGTGGGGGCCCAGGGGTGGGGTGGGCCCACGGTGAGGGCTGGACTGGGCTAGGACTGGAGGAGAGGGAGAGAACCAGCCTGTGGGGTCAGGCCCTGAAAACTCACTGGGCTTCTTCACGTCACTTTTGAAAGTCACTTGTGAAAGTGAGATGCACGCAGGTCAGAAGATTCAAACAATGTAGAAAGCTCTGGAAAGACCATTTCCTGTGCCAGCCCCGCTCTGCAAAGAACAGCACTTTTCTGGCTTGAGCTCTCGCTCTGTTCCCGCACATGCGCAGGATCTTACGGTCACTTTCCCCGGACGCCTGCAGGTGCACGGGCGGGGGGGGGGGGGGGCGGAGCTAAGTCCACCCACCCGCCCTCCTCCCGTGGTCCCGGCTGTGGCATTATTCTCCGTGATGCCGGGGGTTGCCTTTGTGACCTTAAGAGGAATACTTTCGGCTCTATTTCTGGAAGCGTCACTTTAGACGGAGCCTGCCGACTCCCTCGCGGGTTAAAGGAAAAATTAGCATTCTCCCGGGAGTTCTGCTCAACGGCTCTAAGTTTCATTTACACATCTATTTCTCCAGTTATACAGACTCCTAACCGTATACGAATAAGCTAGAGGTCCGCGGCACGAGCTGTGCCTCGTTAGCAGCCCCGTAGTTATCATGCGCTGAAAATTTTGTCAAGAAGGCCGTTTGCATGTTGTTGTTCTGGCAACAATAACAACTTAAAAATTAGACGATGAATAACCCCCCAAAAGAAATAGCTATGCCACATCGTCCGAGGTCACTTATGGCATCTCATTTTGTTCGACGAGCGTGACCCAGCCCTCCCTGACTGGTCTGTAGGTTGGTTCTAAAATGAGGAGCGAGCCCGCATTCGCCACCTGCTCGCTGCAGAGGGGGCCTCAGGCGAGCCCCCCGACCCGGTTTGTGGCCCCCCCCCCCCACGAAGAGCTTTCAGATGTCAAGGCGTCATCGCTTGCCTTCCAGACACTATTAATTTCCCAAAATGTGTGCATTTTGGTTGGCTTTAGGCTCGGATCTTGACTTTCTGTCCACTTTTTAGGTAGCAACAAAACACAGCATGTGCCCTGCCGACACAGGAACTCGGCCGGCAGTCACATGCCACCACGTCCCCGGGCCCCAGACAAGAGCACCTGCTCCGGGGAGGCCGGCGGATTCCAAGGGGAAGGGAGGCAGGAGGCCTGTGACACAGGAGAGCGCGTGACCGCCAGCGGTCTGTAAAAATCCGTGAAATTTGCACAAGGCGTTCCCGCGGTTTTGGTGTTTTTACAGAAAGTGAAAGAGGGATGTCCCCGTCAAGAGGGAGCACCCTGAACACCGACGTGCGGTGAGGCGCCAGGGAGCAAGGGCCTGGTCACGTGTCCATCAACCCGCCAGTTCCTGTCAAAGTCACCTCGCTGGACATGTGCCTTTGACTCACTGGCCAGCACCCGTGTAACTCACGTGTGGACGAGCCCACGTGCCACACGCGTGTCCCCGGCAAGGCACGGCCCTCCGCACTCACCGTCACCAGACGGTCTCGGCAGCAGGCCCGGGGCGGTTTGAACAGCGAAAAATAAAAGCACGAATGCGTGAACAAGAGGCTCTGACAGACCTTGAACAGGACACTTGTCCAGGGTGGGGGCGCCGGGGCAGAGGCCATGCCTTATGCCCCCGGGCCGGCCTCAGAGCTCCCGCCTCCACCGCGAAGACGCCCCAGCACTGATTTGGGTAGAAATGAACCCAGAGAGCGCCAAAGCGGCATCCCCAGACCATGTGAGTGAGCGAGCCCCGGAGTGTGAGCAGCGCCTGAGCTCCCGGCCGCACCCCTGCCACCCCACTACCTCGGCCCTGGGGGCAGGGGCTCCTCGGAGGAATGGGGGCTGTAGTCCTGGGGGCCTGGCTGGGACACAGACAGCAGGGGCCCACGCAGAGCAGCAGGTGCGCAGGTGTGGGGTGGGCGGAGCACTGGCATCTCCAAGAAGCTTCCAGACATGCAGATGCTGCCTTCCGGGGACCCCACTTCTGCGTGGCGCAGGGGCTCCCGGAATTCTGTGGGGGTGGGTCATGTGCTGCTGGTCCCAGCAGGAGTTTCGTGTGGAACCCGCCGGTGGCTCCAGGTAAGGGTTCGGGGCTGGTCACTTCTGGGCCTTGCCCTGCGTCTTGACCCCTGACCTCTGAGCAGCCGCGGCAGCTCTAAGAGGCTGGCCCTGGGGGGCACGGCTGGGGGGAGACAGTCAGAGCCACCAGCCCAGTTAGGACTCTGCCTGAGCCGGAAGGTCTGTTAGAGCTCTGCCAATTAAAAACCTGCGGATGTGATTTAGCTTTTAAGGAGTCGTGCATATCAGTGCTCCCTGTGGGGTTGCCGGGACTCTCATCTTCCCTCTTTCTGGGATGCCTGGTGTTGACTCATGTTCTCTTTCACAGAGCCTTCTGGAGAGGCAGGGTTGCTTGATCCTCGGGTAACGAGGGCAGACGGAACCAGGAGGAACTTGTGAAGATTGAAAGTGGCCTGTCATTACTGGGGGACCAAGGCCCGAATTCCACTGAACTGATGGCCGACAGCCGGCCGAGGCCCCTGAGGTCTACACCTAAAGACACGGCTCTGTCCTCACATCTCCCAGAGTTCTGACTTCCGAGCACCCCCACTGGGCCTGGTTGGGGGTGGGGGCAAAACGTCCTTGTTCCTGCTGCCGCCCTCCGGGTTAACGCTCTCCTTAGCCGGGCCACCAAACGCATGACCCACAGGCCCGGCGGCCGTGTGGGTTGAATCACGGCTGGGCCCTGGTGCTCCGGACTCGAGGCCGTGGCCTTATTTGGAAAGGGGTCTCTGCAGAGGTAATTACTTAAGATGAGGTCATCCTGAATTGAGGTGCGTCCTAACCCAATGGCTGGGGTCCTCGTAGGAAGAAGGGATTTTGGACACAGACGCACACAAAGAGAAGATGGCCACAGGACGACCGAGGAAGAGCCTGGAGGGACGCGGCCACGAGCCAAGGAACACACGGGGCCACCAGGAGCCGGATGAGGCAGCACGCACCCTGGAGGGAGCCTGTGGAGGGAGCAGGGCGCCGCCCCGCCTGGACCTCAGGCTTCTGGCCTCCAGCCGTCTGCTGTTCCAGCCGTCGCTGTGTGTGGTGCTCTGTCAGGGCAGCTCCAAGAGACCAGGGCGCAGACCCACCGGTCTGCCACCCAGACCTGCGTCAGCTGGGACAACCGGACACACTGACGGGAGCCGTACATCGGACAGCGCTCAGCGCAGCCCATCTCGGGCCACCCTCCCGGGCAGATGTGGGTGCGGATCACAAAGGCACCTCCTCAACCAGAGTGAGAGGTGGTTTTTCCTGTGAGCAATTTTCCACTTCCTCCTGTCGCGGAGTCGGGGCCCCAAACTCTTGGTTCCATCCTTGAACGCGATGTGATTTTGACAACAATGGGAAATTTGCATGCGTCAGCTCGGCCTTTGAAACGTCTGTCCAAGGACTTCAACGCAAACAGAAGCCACACCTCCTACCCGGGACTCTGGGACTTCCGCAGGTCACAGGCTGGTGGGACAGCTGTCGGCGGTTACACTGGCCAGTGGCCGATGGGGCTTCCTCTGCTCCCCGTGGCGGGCCCTACACCACGTGCTTTTCTCACCGCATTTCCTAGAGGGGACCCCTGAAGCTCACAGTGGCTGCATGGCCTCCTACCCACGTGCTTTCAACTTTAAAACTTGAAAGAAGAACTTTATTTTACTTTCTAAAGTTTATTTTGATTTACTTTCGGGAGAGACAGACAGATGGTGCATGGGGGAGGGGCGGAGAGAGAAGGAGAGAGACACAGAATCCCAAGCAAGGCTCCTCGCTCTCCGTGCGGAGCCCATCGTGGGGCGGGAACTCATGAACCACGAGATCGTGACGTGAGCAGAAATCAAGAGTCGCACACTTACCTGACTGAGCCACCCAGGCGCGCCAGAGAATTTTGGAGGGAACCAGTCACGGCCACCAACTTTCCACTTGGCCATCGCGGATGTTCGTTACAACGACCTGTTCCTATCGGCACCGTTCCAGACGGTGCGTCCTCGCCTCGCCTCGCGGCGGCAGCAGGGCCAGGTGCTCTTGGGCGAGCCGCAGGTGCGTGAGGTGGACACTCCCCCCTGCGCAGGTAAAGAGGCTCCCCCGTCCGTGGGGCCGCCCCTCCCCAGCCCTTGGCCCTCCCAGTCGGGCTGGAGACGAGGACGATGCTGCAAACACCCACGGCCCGTGCGGCGGGAGGACAGAGCGGCTGGCCGTGGAGGGTGAGTGCGGCCATATCACGGCGCCCAGACTGAAAGCAAGGGCTGCGGGCATCCGGGGGGACCCCTTTCACATCCAAGAGGGGCCTGATGCCTTCTCAAAAAGTGAGCTTCCAGCAGGCATTCCGGAACCTTCTTCAGGTCGGCAGGAACCCCACGATGACTGAGCCCTCCCCGGCTTCTCCAGTGTCTCGGGCTCCGGTGACCATGCTGCCCTAGGAGAGGCTCCGCGGGACGTGCCCGCACTGAGTCCTCTGGCTGGAGAAGTCCACATTCTGCTTTTTGCTTCCTTGAAATGATTGCCAGAAGTGTCTCCCCTGTGATTATATGCAAAACTCAATTATAATTAACACTTGCCTTCTGAACCACCACGTAAGAGCCTGTCGAACGGATAGACACACGTTTGCTTGACACGTCCTGCGTGTCTGCAGGTGTTTGTTAGCTCGCGTGGCTCCAGCTCTCCCGGGGGCCAGCCCCCTCCCGCACACGGTGTGGTCGTCACCTATGCAGCCCACTGTCCCCACCCAGGTTCCCGCTGGACACAGGGCGGCCGACGGTCGGTCTGTGCCTCAGTGGGTTAAATCGCCAGGAGAGAGCGCCCCCTCCCCTGGTATCTCGAGCGTCCAGAACAAAGGGTTTGAGGGCCGGTTTTGTCTACACAGAAGGAGGCCTCCCACTCAGGTGTGTTCCATCCTGGAGCAGGTGGACGGGAGCCCAGCCGGCTCGGGCAGAACAGCCAGCCTCGGCAGGGGCTGCTTAGACAGTGGCTCTCCCGGGGGTCCGGACGGTCGGGGCCTGGGTGGAGGCGACGAAGCTAGGCCCCTGGCCAGGAAAGCGAATTATCAAGGTCGCAGAACCCACAGCTTCCAGAACATTCTCTGCTCTGGGGCTCTCGCTCCGTGAGGTGGGTTTGGCCTCAGAGGCAGGGACCTGGCTTTTCGGAGAAGGAGCTTCCTTCCAACACAGGGCTCCTCCCGCTTTATTGTCTCGGGGTCGCCGGAGGGGAGCACATGCTCCTAAAGTGCACAGAGGTCACTGCTAGGGAACAGTCATTTCAAGCTCCTGTCGTGTGACCTGAGGGAATGCGCTTTCTGAGCACGTGAGGTACTTTGGAAGCCATCGCGGCGAGGAGATGGCTGTGCCTGCCCCCCCGAAAGCGCCTACTCATACGTCGTGACCCGTGGGGCCCCGGCCGTCCGGGGCGCACTGGGGCTCCCGGCTGTGGGACTGGGGCCGTTGCCCAGACACTTTCTCTCGATTCACGAGACCGGGGACACTGTCCCTCGGCACCCGCGTCACGGGGCCAGGGGTGGGTGCCCCCATGCTCCAGACCTCACCCAGCCTAAGACCCCCGGTCTTCCAGGCTTTCAAGAGAAGGCAGCAGGACAGAGCCACTCTGCATAGCAGCAACCCAGCCGCGGTCCGGAAAAACTAGCATTAAGGTACCAAAGGTCTGTATCTGTCAGCACAGGTGTGGGAGACGACGTGACGGCTCCCAAAGATCCCCGGAACCCGTGGCCGCGTCGCCCTGGTGGGAAATGGGTCTTGCAGACGGGATCCCCGTCAGGACCCTGAGACGCAGAGGGTCCTGGGTCGTCCAGGAGGGACCTACACGCCTCAAGATGCCCTTAGCGCAGAGAGGCTGTGGGAGGCAGACGGCTGTTTCTGTGGACGGCCCGGGCACTTCATGAAGAGCCGCCGACACGGAGGCATTGAGAGGGGCGGGCCTCCAGGAGGAGTCAACTTTCCAGGCTTCAGCCTCCAGAGTGTGAGAGAATGAATTCCTGTTGTTTTAAGCCACCGCATTCGTGGTCACTTGTTACAGCAGCCAACAGGACACTCACACAGGGGGAGGGAGGAGGGGGAGGGTGTGGGAGGGGAGGGGAGGAGAGGGAAGAGAAGAGGAGGGGGAGGACAGATGTGGGAGGAGGAGGGACAAGGGGAGGGGGAGGGTGGGGGAGGGAAAAGAAGAGGAGGAGGGAGAAAGTCGGGGAGGGGAGGAGAGGGAGGGTGGGGGAGGAGAAGAGAGTGAAAGGAGGAGGTGGAGAGGGAACCGAGGAGGGAGGGGACGGTGGGGAAGGGGAGGAGTGGGAAAAGAAGAGGAGGGGAAGAGAAGAGGGGGCAGAGGTGGGGGGAGGAGGAGGAGGAGGCGTTGGGGAGGGGGAGGGAAGGGGGGACAGAGGGGGGAGAGGAGGGGAGGAGGGGGAGGAGGGGTTGGGGGGAGGGAAGGGGGCATAGGTAGGGGGAGGAGGAGGAGGGGTTGGGGAGGGGGAGGGAAGGGGCGATAGAGGTGGGGAGAGGAGGGAAGGAGGGGGAGGAGGGGTTGGGGAGGGGGAGGGAAGGGGGGACAGAGATGGGGAGGAGGAGGAGGAGTTGGGGAGGGGGAGGGAAGGGGGGACAGAGGGGGGAGAGGAGGGGAGGAGGGGGAGGAGGAGTTGGGGAGGGGGAGGGAAGGGGGGACAGAGGTGGGGAGAGGAGGGCAGGAGGGGGAGGAGGGGTTGGGGGGGAAGGAAGGGGGGCATAGGTGGGGGGAGGAGGGGGTAGGGAGGGGGAGAGAAAGCAAGGCAGAGGTGGGGGAGCAGGGGGAGGAGGGGGAGGAGGGGAGAGGTTCTAGGTAAAGGGATCGTGGTAGACACTATGGATGCTTGGCCAGCAGTTTGTTTGGGGTAGAAATGAGTTCAGCTAAAATGCTGGCCTCCCCGGGCTGACCTTGCAGCCAGGGGTGGCCATTGACCAAGATCTATTTGCTGGGTGAAATTTCTGGGAAATGTGTCTAAAAGGCACAGACTTGGCAGGTGTATACGTCTGTTTGCCTTTGTCTGCGGTCCTTCCCCCCTTCTCCTGCCTGGAACTAGGACTCGATGCCCAGAGCTGGAGCAGCCACCGCGTGACCACGAGGCCGAGGGCCACACAATAGGAAGGGAGAGGCTAGAATGAAATGGGGCTGGGCCCCTGAGGATGGCCTCCAGTCCCCTGGGCTCGGCGTCCCCGAGAAGAACGGGCCCCACGCAGTCAGGACCCTGTGTGCGGTCCCAGAGCGAGGGAGCCAGGCTGCGCCCCCCTCCACACACACACACACACACACACAAGGACAGGGCAGGCTGTCCAGGGGCCTCTTCCAGCCCCCTCCCAGAAGAGTGACTTCACACCTGCCAACCCACGCCTTCCAGACAGGGTACCTGGCGAACGTGGGCGGCCGTGAGTTTTCAGCTCGGGAGGAAGCGTGGCTTTCAAGCTCGCAGCTTGTTTGAGTCACGGATCCCATCTGCCACCGTGACTCAAGCCAATATTCCGAGAGGAAACGGCCCACATGGAGAGGCTGCCGGTCACAAGCTAATCTGAGGAAGAGGCAGAGGGTAGGGCCTGGGGGGGGGGGGGGGGCGGGGAGACTGGGAGGGCCCACGCTTAGCCAGCACCCAGGGGCTCCCAGGGGCAGCCCACTGACCCGCCACCCTGAAATCCGCCAGGAGCCCTGGGTCGGAAACACCAACTGCTCAAAACCAGCGGATCTCTGACAAGAGGGGAAGACAAATGAGAAAAAAAGGGAGAGGGTGACGTGAGTGTGCTTCTGGGGGTGGGGGAGGGGCTGTCCTGAACACCGCGAACTTGACATTTCAAGGACACGGGGGTGGGGGTGGGGGACAGAAGTCAGAGGTCCAGAAAGCCCCCTAAGTGGGGCACACGGCCCCCCTCATAGGGGGGAGCCTGGAAGGGCAGGTGCAGAAATCCCGTCCCCCTGACGTTCCCCGCCCGTCACCACGCATGCCTCGCGCGCCAGGGGCACCCGGGCAGAGACGGGACCGGCTGCCGTTGGCTGCGGTGCCCGCACTACCCTCACCGTCGGTCTCCTGCTCCTGAGGTCGCCCAGCACGTGGGACCCGCGGTTCTCGGTGGAGACACCACCCGTCACCTGCCAGGCTCCGGGCCGTACCCTCTTGCACCCTCGGCCTTGGCGGCGGCCTTCACGGGGAGGGGGGTGGGGGTGGCGGGGGAACGGGAGGGAGCAGAGCACCCCGCAGCCCCCGGCCCCCCTCTTCCCCGCCCTATGAAAATGTAGGCCAGCCCAGCACGCCCGCTATTAATTCTGATGGCTGAGAAGCCCGCTTGGCTTTGCGGCCGAGGTCCCTGCCCCCGGCTTCCGCGCACCCACTCTCTCCACGCGCAGCGGCTCCTTCCATTTCGGACGGTCTGTTAAGGCTCCCTGGGGACCCCAGCCACTACCTGGTCAGCGGCCAAAGACGGACTGCCCTTCTGAAACTGTGAAGTCATGACAATTGTGCAGAACGAGGAAAACCTGCAAGACGTATTCTCCCTGAGCCCAGTAGAGTGCCCTAACGTGAATATTCATGGGGCCAAAGCACACGAAATCAGGAGTGACTGGAAACATCTGGCAGAACGGATTTTCTGGCTCCTTCGGGCACGTTGTAGGCATGTGGAGCGTCACGCGGCCGCCCTGTCCCGCCCCGGTTTGAGCCCCCCAATTCCTGAGGAGCGGGCACGGGGACACGGGGGCGTCCTGTCGCTCAGCGGCCACCAAGGGAAGCTGTCCGGAAGGTGGGAGAGGTCGGGTCCCCACCCTCCCCACACCCACCCGAGCCTCTGAGGGGCGCGCTCTGGCTCCACTGGGCTGGCTTCTCTGCTCAGATCCCAACCGAATCTCCCGGGAAGTGTGGTCCTGTGGGCCCAGCTCCGCCCTGGGGGTCACGAACAGGAGGAACTCCAGGGCCTGCGCTCTGGGGACGGCAGCGGGGATGCAGGGCTAGACCCCAAAGAGCCGAGGGTCCGGCTGGGTCTGTCCTGGAGCCCCTTTGGCCGAGGACGGAGAATCCGGCCCCTCCTTCACCTTGCCTCCCGACCTCCAAGGGCAGGACTGCCTGCCTTGCTGGCTCCCGCAGCCCCAGGACCTGGTCCGTAGTAGGTGTTCACCGAGCACCTAAATGTGAGAGAATGCATGCACGCAGGAACGAATGAATGCAGGAACGAATGAATGCAGGAACGAATGAATGCAGGAACGAATGAATGCAGGAACGAATGAATGCAGGAACGAATGAATGCAAGAACGAATGAATGCAGGAACGAATGAATGCAGGAACGAATGAATGCAGAAACGAATGAATGCAGGAACGAATGAATGCAGGCATGAATGAATGCAGGGCTGAATGCCCGCCTGGGCTGCCAGAAGAAACACTGCAGACTGGGCGCTTACACGCCTCTGTTTGTCACAGCCCTGGAGGCTGGGCATCCAGACCAAGGTCCCGTCTGGTTCCCGGTCAGAGCCTGTTCCCCGGCCGCCTTCTCGCCGTGCCTTTAATGGCTGTCCCGGGTGCGTGTGTTCAGAGCCAGAGAGGGATAGGCCGTCTCTTCCTCTTCTTACAACGGGACCCCCCCCCCCCCGGGACCACCTCCAGCCCCATCACCCCCCAGAGACCCACCTCCTAAAGCCGTGCCCTCAGGGAGAGGTCTCTCGTGTGGGAATCTGGGGCACAGACGTCCAGCCCACTGCGTTCCACCTCTGCCCCCCACTCGCATCCTCCTCTCACGCAGACCGCAGGCCCCCGAGATCTCGGTCCCTCCGGCACCAACTCTGCCGTCTCGACTCAGAGCCCGTCTACACCTCGCACCCGCATCTCCCCAGACCCGAGCCCACGGGGCAGCAACACGTCCCTCATGGCCGCGGGGCCAGGCCCAAACCCTCACCCGTCCCTGGCCCAGCTCACGTCCCCACCCACCCACCCCAAACAGAGCCGGAATGCGCTTGGGTGAGCTCTGCTTGTCAGCTACGGCCAAGCCGCCAGGATTCAAACCCCACCTGCACCCACATCCCAACTGTGGGCAAAATACTCAAGCCGTGTGAGCCTCGGTTTCCCCACCTGAGCTAAGGTGCCGGTGCCTCCCTCACGGGACCCACACTCCCCTAGCGGATCCCCTCGTTCCCCAGAGGCCCCTCCAGCCACAGGGCCCTCGGTCGTGGGCAAAGTCCTGGGCTAGAGGAGCTGCCCTTGACGTGAACAAGACTTGACCTCAGCTGGTCCTCACTGAGTGCCCGTGACCCCGCAGGCCCCCGGTCGAGGAGAGAGAGGCCAGAGCTGGGTGTCCGCCCTTCCAGCGGCCGGCAGGACCTCCGGAGAGAGGAGACGGAGAAGGTCTGGAACGTGTCCGCATGATTTCTGCAGGACTCAAACACCTATGCCGTCTTCTCCCGTCGTGTCCCTGCACAGCTGTTCTGGAGGTCGGGAAGGAGCCCGCCCTGAGTTCCGCAGCCCTGGGACAGAGAGCATGCCCCACACCCCTGTGCGCGGGGCGGCAAGGGCTTCTTGAGGTCGTGGGCAGTGCCTATGGTCGCGCGTCTCTGCCCCCGGAGGGGGCCACCCTTCTGGGCCACACTGGACGTGAGGCTATCAGACCCACCCTTGTGCCTGGCAGGCTATCTGCCCGCACGTGGGTGCATTCGGGCCCGACTTGCCTTCCTGGCCTTCTGCCCTCCTCCAGCCACTCGGGATACTTGCTTCCCTTCCTCGACACTTGACTTTGCTCACTGTGCAAGGTCCCCTCCCTATCCACCCATCCATCCACTCTCCCGCCCGCCCATCCATCCATCCACCCATCCATCCAGGGAACAAATATTTACTAAGAACCTGCTTCGTGTCAGGCATCGTGCCATCCGTTTGTCCCAATACCACCCAATCTCAACTGCTTGCCTTCCTTTGTGTTTGCTCCCGTTTCTGAGGACCAGCTATGTGTCAGGCACTTTGCTAAACACGTACGCATTACCTTATCTACTTTCCTCAAAATCGTCTTGCAGAAGGATGATCGTTCTTCCCAGTTCACGGATGTGGAAACCACGGCTCAGGGAGACGAAGGGACTGCTCGAGGCCGTCCGACTGGGGTTTGGACCCGGGTCCACCTAACTCCCGGTCCCCCCTGACCTGCCCCCCTCAACACAGGCCGCTCTCTCGTGCTGCTTCGAATGTCGGCATTCCCGGTAACCGGCCGCCTCCCGCCCGGCTGGAAACTCTCAGAGGACGGTGGCGCGTGCTCTGAGCACCGTCCTAAGCTCCACGCCGACAGGTTCTGTGACAGAAGCGTGAACTGGAGGAACCACTCCCTGGCGCCCCGCCCCAACTTCCCCAGGAAGCCTGGGCGCCGCGCATTTCCCGGCAGGGTGGGCCGCGTCAGAAACAGGGTCGGCCCGGTGGAGGTGTCCGGAAGATGGGTGCACCGTGGGTTTGCAGGCTGGGCCACGTCAGCCAGTCCTGCTGAGCGGGGACCACACGTGGGGCTTGTTCCTCTCCCCCCACTCTGGGAGCAGTGCCGGGAGACAAATGCGGCTTCGAGCCGTCTCGCGGGTGAAGGGACCAGAAGCGAGGAAGAAAGCCGAGCGGGGCGGTGAGGGCTGGGGGGACTCCAGCTCCCGAGTGGCCACCTGGCTCCGCGGCCCACGTCCCCACACCACACTCTCCCTCCTCCCAATTAAGATAAGCGTGCTTGTCCGTGCCCACTGCTAAGGGCTCAAGCACACAGAATATTAACAGGCATTTTCCACAATCTGCTCGGAAGAGTGTGAAAACGGTCCCTTGCAGAAGCCGGGCCGTTTCTCTGAAATAAAATCAAGGCTTGCTGGTTTCAGACGGGGGCTACACGCAGAGCCGATCTGACCAAACTACTCCGTGGAAAGTAAAAATAGTTCCCTTTCTTGCCGTCAGAGGCAGGAGCTCTGATACCGGACGCTGATCTAAGCTGGTGTCTTCGCCCGCCTCTGGGGAGGCATACGGGGCAGGGACCCTGGGGATGTCACTGCTTCTGTGGGGGCGGCGTGGTCAGGGCCCCGGGCCCTCGGTGGTGCACGTGCGCCTGGCTGCTGTTGCCACCAGGTGTGAGGAAAACGCCTAGGACAGAGGCCCAGCCAACAGCCTGGACCCTGTGAGCAAGGCCCCGTCCTGGTGGAGGCCGGGAGGGGCCCGAGGAGGGCGGCCCCTCCCCTGGGCACGTCCCCCGGGGGCCTCCCACCTGTCATACCCGGATGGAACCGCCCTGGGAGGGGGGTGGAGGCAGGAGACGGGCTCTCGCCCCCCCCCAACCCCTTCCCCGGCCCCTACAAAGTGGGCGCCCCGTCTGGTAAACACTGACCACCCACCCCCATCTGGCAGACCAGCCGCCCCGTGTCCGCACCGTGGGACGTCCCTATTCGGAGCCCAAGGGCACTGACCGAGCACCACCGGACTCGCTTTCTTCTCAGACACCCGGCTGAGGCTGTGGCCCCGCTTTAACAAGAGGGGAAGGAGGGAGCGTGATCTGCACCTGTAGCCTCAGCTGAGGACCTTGCTTCCTGCCCCCCCCGGGAAAATGGAAGAATCGGAAGAGAAACCCAGGTTCCCGCCCCGTCGGCTGCCCCAGAACTGGCCTGTGGCGCTGGGGTCTCGTCAGCGTCACATGATCCGGACGAACACCGCCCCCCCCCCCACCCGCCGCCTTGGTGCCCTGTCCCGTCTCAGACACACCCCCTCTGCGGCACTGACCTGTGCACCCCGTTCTCAGCGAGGGGTGCCCCCAGGGGACACCTGGCAGCACTTGAGGACACTGTGGGCGTCACAACCGGGGCAGGGGTGCCCTGGCATCGGCGGGCGGAGGCCAGCGGTGCTGTTCCACATCGGGCACAGCGCGTCCGCGTCCAGAGCTGGGAGGCGGTCTGCGCGGAGACTCGCCTGGCCCCACGCGTCCCCGGTGCGGCCGAGAGTCCCTGCTTCACCGCAGAGCACGGCGCCTGCCGAGTCTAATTCCCCTGCACCCGCCCCCTCCGCTAAACTGACCTCATCGGGTCCCCTGCCCCCGCGAGCAAGCGGCAGGACCGTGTGAGGACCGTGGCCTCCCGGAGGGAGAGACCCCAGGAACGTGTGCACACAGAGGAGAGGCCGTGTGAAGCTCCGCCAGCACCTTGGTCCTGGACTTCCAACCTCCAGAACCGTGAGACAATGAGCTACTGTCACACAGGCCGCCTGGTGGGTGGAGGTCATCACGGCAGCCCGGGTGGGTGCCCGGGGCGCCCAGATGTGAGTCTCCAGCACACCCCCCCCCGAACCTGCTTTCCAGCCATCCCGCCAATGCACTGGGCACACGCTGCCCCAGGACCTTGGCACTTGCTGGGCCCGGAGCATGTCCCGCCCTCACCTGTCTGACACCAGTCAGTCTCTTCCTGAGGCCTCCTCTGGGCACCCGGCAACGACACCAGTGTCACCCGCCAGCTCTGCCCTTCCCCCTTCCCCGCCTTATTTTGTTTGCTCCTTAGCGTTTGTCAGCAGAGTTTGCCCACTGTGGTCGGCAGAATAACGGGTCCCCAAAGACGCTCACGTCCCAGTTCCAGAGCCTGGGGATGTGTTCGGTTGTGTGGCGAAGAGTAAGGTCGCCGACCAGCTGACCTGGGGCTGGGGAGGTTGTCCTGGGTTATGCGGGCAGGTGGATGTGGTCACAGGGACCTGACAAGTGGAAGAGAGAGACAGGGAGGGAGAGAGGAGGGGAGCAGTAGAGGGAGACTGGGCAGGGACGGGGGGAGGTGTGGAGGGAGACGGGGGGGTGGGGTGCAGAGGCCCACACTGCTGCCCGTGACGGAGGAAGGGCCATGGCCCCAGAAGCAGGTGCCTGGACACTGGGACCCCCCCACCCCCCGGGCCACAAGGAGCCAGAACTCAGGACGTCCCGCCTTTAGCCCCGAGAGGCTTCCGGAACCAAGAGAATTGCTATGTGCCGCGTTGAGCCACTAAGTTGTGCTAACTGGTTTCAGCAAGAGGAAATTAAACCTGCTTATCCTTGTGTCTCCCCTCTGTCCTCACAGGACACGCGAACCGTGAGGGTGGGGTCCACACGTGGCCTTGCTGCTGCGTGTCTGGTGCCCGGAGCTCTGCCTGGAACACGGCACCGAGAGAGCGGCCAGCTGGGACCCGGGCGGCGGGCCATGGGCGGAGCCACTGTGGGGTCACCGGAGCCACTGCACTGCCCCAGCGGACCTGGGCACACCCTTGGGACTGACCCTTCAGTGTATCTTGAGCAAAAACCTCTGGCCTTCCTGGGAACACCCTGCAGATGTATTCTTGGAAGTTTGAGGTTTACACCATGAAAAATATTATTTGTGTTTACGTGAAAAGCAGTTGAGTTTTGGCTCGCGGTTTTGCCTACACGGATGCCACACGGGTGCCGGGCATTTCCCCCCTCCCCACCCCAGCCCCGCAGGTCCTGCCCTGGGCTTCCCGTCGTGGACGTGTGGACCCCAGCCTGCTGACCGCCAGATGCCGAGGGGCCCGCCGTGTGACCAGCATACCCGGGCGTCCAGAACAGGCCGGGTCAAGCCGTCCTGCGATGCCTCCCTCTCAGGGCCAACGCCAGGCTGACATGTCCACTGCGA
Source organism: Leopardus geoffroyi (assembly GCF_018350155.1). Taxonomy (NCBI): domain Eukaryota; kingdom Metazoa; phylum Chordata; class Mammalia; order Carnivora; family Felidae; genus Leopardus; species Leopardus geoffroyi. Next base: position 877,555 of record NC_059339.1, on the reverse strand, counting down.
CCCCGGGGGGCCCTCGAGGGGCAGCAGAGGACCCAGCCCTCATCGACAGCAGCCAAGAGGCCCCCACCGCCTATAAGAAGGTGTCTGTCAGTGACTCTAAATGCCTGGACTCCTGGACCGCGGTCCGGGAGAACCCACATTTCGAGAACGCCCCGCCTTCCTGTGGGCAGCAGGACGCGCCCGCAGCGTGGAAAGCGTCGACGCACTACCTGCAAACGTCGAAAACGGGCCGGGGTCTCGGCGAGCCTGCCTCGAGGTCTCTTCCCCGGTTCCTGCTACTAATCCCGGAAGCTCAGGGACCGGCCGTGACCCCAGCCGCTCCAGACCTCCCGGTGTCGTCCAGGCAAGGCCGCCCACCCACTGCTAAGACCCCCACAGCCAAGGCGTCTCCCCGACCTTCGTCCCGGAGCCCCACCCCCACCCTGCACGACCCCTACGCCCCCGCCATCTCCCCTGCCTTCCCCCAACACACCTGGAGTCCACGCCCCTGCTTCCCTCCACGCACCCCTGTAGCCCACGCCCCTGCACCCCCCTCCCCCACTCACCCCTGCAGCCCACACCCCCGCGCCCCCTGCCTTCCCCCACGCACCCCCCGCACACCATGCCCCTGGGCCCCCAAGCTGGGCCAGCAGCCGAGCCCCGCTTGTAACCTGGTCGCACAGGGGCTGCTTCTCAAGGCCCCGCCGCAGGCCTGACGCCGTGCATCCGCACTGCCCCCCCTGGCATGCTGCCAGGCCCTGGGGCCGCGGTTTAAGGAACGATCTGCCCTTAGCTTATTTACTAAAACATAGAAGGCCGACAGCTGAGGTCTCTGAGTCCCCTGGGAAGGCCCACGTGGCCGGTGCGTCCTGACCTGACGACTACAGGTGCTGCCTGCAGTGCGGGGAGCCTCTCGGGGTGGGGGGGGGGGGGGGGGGAGAAAGATGCTCCCAGAACCGCCCAGCGGACAGCAGCCTGAGCGAGAAGGCATGAAGTGTGGGAGCTAGCATCTCCGTCCTTGATCTCTCGCGGAAACTCCCTCTTTCCCATTCTCAGTGTCCTGTGCTTCAGGAACCCAAGCTCCAGGAGAGACATAAAGCTGAGGCTCCCCCGAGGGTGGGCAGAAAGGGCCAGGCTGCTGGTTCAAGCCTCACCTGACGCCAGCCACTGAATCCTGCAGTCCTAGGGGCCAGCGAGTCCTACTGGAGTCACGTCTGTCAGGATTGAGTTTTCTTTCCCTTGAAAATCAAAGATCTCAGCTGAAGCCAGAACCGATAAGCCTCCTTTGAGGCCTGAGGAGATGGAGAATCCCACGGTGATGTCCCCAAGTCCACGTGGCTGACAAGTGCCAGGGCCCGACGGCAGGATGTCTCCCACACCACGTTTGCACTAGCGACTACGTTATTTTCTTACTTGTGTTCCCTCAGACGGTCGCGGAAAGGCTGGAGAGAGCCTCCCTCCATCCGTCCCGGCCACCTGTCCGCGACCCCGGGGGGGGACGCCGCCCTCCCAGACCGGATGCCCTCGCGGTCAGCCGCTCAGCAGCCCCATTTGTTTCTTAAACAGGTGACCTGTCATTACCAAAAATAGGAAGCCTGTAGCGTTTGTCCAAAGTGTCAGCCCGCAGAGAAGAAAACCAGCGCGGCTGTGAACGCCTAGCCCACAGCTAGAACAGCTGGAACCTCCCGCCACAGCTGGGGGGCGGGGGGAGGCGAGCGTGTCTGGAGGGGGCCTGGCGAAGGCGGCATGGAACCGAGACCCCTCTCCGTAGCACTGGAAAGGCGACGGTCTCAAGGCACCTTCCCGGTGGCCGTAGGATCCTGCACCTTCCACAGAGTGGGTTGAATCGCGCTGGGCGCGGGGGCGGCCCCCTGCCCAGGCCGGCTCCTCTGGCCTTGCAGGACCCCTCTGAGGACGGAGTGGCCGCCATCCCCACGTCACGGCGAGCACGCCAAGCCCCGGGGCAGGTGAGCCACTTCGCCGAGGGGTGGAGCAGGCCCTCGGGGTGAGACAGGGGTCTCCACGGGGGTGATCTTGCTCTGGGGGACACCGGGCGACATCTGGACATTCCCCGTGCCACAACTGGGCGCACGAACCGGCCTCTGGTCTCTGCTCAGCCACCGATGTCCTGCAGGGCACGGGCAGGAAAGGCCCATCCGAATGTGACAGTGCCGGCCGGGGAAGGCCTGGCAGAGGCCGCACGAGGACCCCAGGCCGCCCGGCCCCTCCAGCCCCCGGGGAGGCCCTGGTCTTCTGCCTGATAACTGGCAGGGCCTCAGCCTCGTGCAGGTCTCATCTGAGTCCCAGGAGCCGAGTGAGACCTCGGATATGCTTTCAAAGCCAACCAGCTAGACAGAAGGACGTGCCCCCACCGCCTCGGGTGGAGGCCAAGGGCCAGGCCCTCCACCCCCCGTCCTGGCTCCCGGACGTGTCGCCGTCCCCGCCTCCACCACCACGCGGCCTCTCCTCCCCGTCGTGCCTCTCTGCCTCCTACAAGGACACCCTTGTCCTTATAGGTCCCTGGACCGGGGCCCGCCCTGCTCCAGCGTGACCTCGGCTGAACTGAGCACCTCAGCAAAGACGCTGTCTCCACAGAAGGCCCCATTCCGAGGGTCCGGGTGGATGTGACCTTGGGGCGTGACTCAGCCCAGTGCCCCGTCCACCCGCCCACTCTGCATCGCACTGCCTTTTGATGGTGCTCACCCGTGCCTGACCCTGCTCCTCGTCAGCCTTCCTCCCTGGGGCACCTGCATCCCAATCGCTTATGTCTCCTGACTTGGCATCAGGGGCATAGCAGATGCTCACTAAACACGAGGGGAATGAACAGCCACGTGGGTAACTGAGTCTGCCTTCACGCAAGGAGGGGGACCCTCGGCTTGGAGAGGCTTCTCTACACACGGCCTCTGCGGCCTCCAGCGTGCGGGGCGGACGTCACGGGACCGTCCCAGGAAGGGTCTGCAGTGGCCCGCGGTGTGAGAGCCCTGCTGCCGGCCGGCACTGCCTCCCGAAGACAGGCCGCGGTCGGACGCGGGGCCACACCGAGGTCATGCAGCTGCGAGTGCCTTTCAAACAACCGGGGAAATGAGTTTCTCCTTTCTGGGAATGGCAGTTAGACGGCAATTAGACGTGCTGGGTGGTTGGGAGACCATCTCGGTCCTAGCGATCCTGGACGGAGTTCCGGGAACAGAAATCCCGCTGGGATGCAGCTGCCCCCCTCTGGCTCCCGGCCGCTTTCCCTTCCAGGGTGTCTGGACCCTGTGGGAGCAGGAGCCTGGTCCTCAGACGTGGGTCCCGCCCTGGAATGCCTCCAGGGGGATATGGAAACATACAGACAGTTATATCTGTCGAGTTTCCAGCGAACGAAGGATAAACTGTCTTTTCAGAAAGCAGGGCCTTTGAAATATGCAGATTTCGGAGCTGAATTGTAAATGCAATCACTTAGCCCCGCACCTCCCGAGCGGGGATCATCACCAGCATGAATTATTCCTAGCAGCGCGGCTGCGGGGTCTCCGTATGGAGCCAGGCCTGGTGAGGTCCACGTTTATCACGGGATGGAGCGTCCCCGCGTCTCATTCCCCCAGACGCAAAGGGCCAGGTCTGCCTGGAGCTCAGTCCTGTGTCCAGGAAGCGGCCTCGGCTGTCCTGACTCATCGGCGGCTGGACGGGGACCAGGGCCGGCCCAGCAGGCTGCGATGCACAGGCAGAGGGGAGGGAAAAAAGCAAAACCAAGTGCTGTTCACCTGCTCAGAGTGATGATGAAAGGTAACCACGGCTGCTGTCAGCACCGTGCCCGCGGCAGCCGGGAGGCGGGAAAGACGGTTCCCACCAGACAGCCGCAGCCCCGTCCCCGCGTCCCGAGCGTCCTGCGTGAGGCTGGGCTCCAGCTGGGAGCGCTAGGAGCAAAAGGCCAGCCGATTACACGCCGCTGCCCTGCCAGGACCCTCGATCGCATCCCAAACAAGCCACAGCTGTCTTTCCGGCCGCGGCCACTTGGACAGCTGAGGCCAGCGGTGCGGGACGTCACGGCTCCCAAAGCAGGGTCGGGAGGAGGAGGCCCGGCAAACGCAAGCTAGGAAGGTGCCTGGAACCAGCGGGAAGCCATCTGGGGAACTAAAACTCACCACGAACAGGAAAGCTTTCTGTGGAACGCACGCCCCCTAACAAGTGGAATGTCCTGGAACGTTTCCAGCCCGGACCTGCCTATGTGCAAAGAAGAGCCGGGAACCCCTCCCGAGAAACACAGGGCTCTCGGGGCGGCTGTGCTGGGGGCCAGGGGTGAGGGGTGTCCGGGGGGGACAGCCAGACACTGGGCGCTCTCCCCAGACCCCAGCCACCCCCTTGTCCGCACCCTCTTCTGTGGGCTCTTGCCATCTGATCCACTTGTCCTTTTGTGACGCAAACAGTGGGGGGGGGGGGGCGGTGAGACCATCAGGGGCCTCACGTGGCTTCTGTTCTAGCAGAGCCTCTGAAACCCTGAGCCGGGCCTCCGAGGGGCAGAGAGCACGTTCTGACCACCTGCCATTCAGAGCAGGTGGGGAATCTTGGGACGGCCTCCCCGAATTCAGCTTCTCGGCCGTGATATCTGCCGATCGCTAAGGCAGACACCACAGTGGAAGACAGACACACCTCTGTGCGTGTGTCATCTGCGGCCACAGGCCCAGGGCAAGTGTTGGGCAAAGATCCAGCATCACCACCTCACCCCCACTCCGACAGCCCCTGTGCAGCTCAACTAGGGTTTTATTATTAAAACGCAGCGCGGGGCGCCTGGGTGGCTCAGTGGGTTAAGCGTCCGACTTCGGCTCAGGTCATGATCTCACGGTCCGTGAGTTCGAGGCCCGGGTCGGGCTCTGTGCTGACAGCTCGGAGCCTGGAGCCTGCTTCAGAGTCTGTGTCTCCCTCTCTCTCTGCCTCTGCCCCCTCATGCGCTCTCTCTCTCTCTCTCAAAAATAAACATTAAAAAAGAGATTTAAAAAAAACCTCAGCGCTCTCAGATTGTCGGTAGGCTTTTCGCCTCCTGATCAGAAATCTGGGACCCCGCTGCAGTGGGCATGTGCCCCTTAGCCCCTGACCACCCGCTTCCCCTCGGGACCCAGTCTGCCACAGACCAGGCTTCCCAAGGCGCAGCCACAGTCCTGGAAGGACCCACAATCCGGACAGGATTTGGGGGAAAAGAAGGACATAGGGTTGAATAACACCGACTCCCACCATGAGACAGATTCCCTTTTCCAGACGGTCTGGATCACCCGTCTCTCCAAGGAGAGAGTCTTGGTTTGCTGCTAATATGTCCCTGCACGCGTCTTTCACTTGAGAATCTCCCGTTTCAGGAAGAGAGAGCGGGCTTGGGCTCAGAGCCCCGTGGACCTCACGGCCTGCACGGTCTCGTCATCGTCGCTTGGTCCCCTCTGCTTGTGGGTGTGGTGCTGGTGTGCACCTGTGTTTTTAAATGCATTAACTTTATGCAAAAGCAGTGAATGGTTTAGAGGAAGGTCCGCTCACTCGCTCATTCCACAAACGTCTCCACAGCACTAGGTACACACACAATGCGGCCGGAGACCCCGGGTGTTAGAGCCGCGGGTAAAACAGACAAAATCCCTCAGATGAGTCAGGGCCGGCGTCATCCACAAATACGGTGTAGACGGAGCCGGTCACGCTTGCGTTGCTGGAGCTCGAGAGGGAGCAGCGTCGAAACCATCTCTTCCCCAGACGAGCGCGAGTGGCCCGGGGCGCGGGCAGAGCTGGCCGGACTCTCTGGCGGGCTCTCGAGTGCCGTCCGCACAGCGGGCCCACGCTTTGACCCCCGACTGCAGGGTTTGGGCGGTGGTGGGTCGGGGTGGAGGGATTGACGCGTGCACTCTGCACGTTAGAAAGTACCTCCCTCTAAAGCAGCCGGCCCCCCACAGCTGGCAGCTCCCGGCCCAGCTCCGCCCAGAACCGTGGCCCCAAGGGTCGGAAGATCGCGTCGGGGGGCAGGAAGGAGCAGGGCGGCTGGGTGGTGGGTGGCCTCCCCTGTGCAGGGAGGAGGCCCGGCCTCGCTGCACACGAGGTCCGAGGTCTGCTGGCAGGTGACTGCCTTCACCTGGGTCACGCCCTTGACAACAGAGACAAAGCCGCCCGATGTGGCCGGAGCACGGGAGAATTCTCCTGCCCTTCCCGTCCCCCAGGGGCTGGCTTGCGGACCAGGCGGCCGACTGGGGACATCTCCCTCCCTCTCGCCACCAAGCTTAGAGGCTCCCAGACACCGCGCTCATGAGACTCCCTGTGCCAGTTGTACCCGCAGAACCATGGATGTGATTTAAGATATCCAGAAGGATGATTTCTGGCTATACGCATTTTTTTTTCTTGCCTTGAGCACTGAATTTAGAAGCAACTCGCATGCACATACAGGATGTGACTACATTGCATTTCCTTAAAGAATATTTTCTCCCAGGTCCTGTGAATTTGGATCTATGTACACCATTTGTTAGGTCTTTGCTGAGGTCCACAGGACATCCTGAGTAAAGGTCACCAGAGCGGCTGAAGAAAGGGTGCGGGAAGAATGTCCTGCCTCCCGGCCCCACTCCTGGGACACCCCTTCCTTCCCACCAGCCCCTCTGAGCCAGGAGAGGCGTCTCCAGGAGGCAGTCAGGGCAGAGGAAATATAAGTGATACGTCATTTTCTTTGGATTCCTTCCTCTCCTTTCCACACTCGGTGGAGACTCCCAGGAATTATTTCCTCTACATTCCCCGAATCTGAAGCGGACAGGCAGCCATGGGGAGCACCGCCCCCGCCCCCCGTGTTCTTCAGTGTCCTTTCACACGGGGAGTCGGGAGTCGGTACCCGTTTGGAGGGCTAAGCGCTGCTTTCAAATGGCTTCTCGTGAGCAAATGTCAACCCTGTAGCGGCCCCTCCTTAGGGACCAGCCTGGGATGAGGGAAGCACTGTCTGTCTCGTCATTTCCAGGAACAAACACTGAGTGACTCCTGGGTGGGACACCTTGTGGGGTACACGGCCTCGAAGTGGGGTGTAGGAGCCTCATCAGAGGAGAGCAGGGAGGGGAGACAGGGAGAGAAAGAGACAGACAAGGACATAGAGACAGTGACAGAGAGAGACAAAGAGAGGGAGGGAGAGGGATAGGGAGACACAAGGAGAGAGAGAGGGAGAGAGACAGACACACAGAGACAGACAGAGACGGAGAGAGGGAGGCAGACAGAGAGAGAGCCGGTGGCACATTTGGAGAAAGGTGGGTGAAGAGTGGAGGAAGGGGAGAGGGGAACTGGGGACACGGGGGAGGCCGGGGTCAGCAAGGGGGTGACACTCGCGTTCCCGAACCACTTCCCCTTGTCCCGCTAGCGTCGGGAAGGTCAGTCAGAGGTCCTGGGCTTCTCTGCCACCGAGAACCCTGGCTTCTTCTCACCTTGAAGGGCGAGGTGAGAACAGCCCACGGTGCTGAGCCGGCCGTCGCGATGTTACACAACCCGACGTGCTGCCAATGTTTTTATATAATCCTCCGGCTCTCCCCATAAAACAGACCATAACTCCCTGGCAAATACACTTCAGTAAAGCTACGTGCTGTCACGGGGCACGGCTCTTCCGGAGGATGAATCACAACATCGGAACAGCAGTGGCAGTTGGACTAAACTTTTCTCCCCTCGCGGCTGCGGCTCGGTGGGAGAGATCAGAAAAGCCACACGGCTCACTCGTGAAAGGCACCTCTGGGGGAGAGCCACGGGTCCTGGTGGGGGGGGGGCAGCGAGGGGGCACTTGGGAGGCCAGAAGGATGCTCGGCTGCCTCCCAGACAGCGAGGGAGGCTGCAGACGGTCCCCTCATCCCAGCTGTCACCGAGCTCCTGGGTCGCAGGGTGCCCTCCCGAAGGAAAGGCCGAGAAGCCCCCCCCCCAACCCCCCGCAGGCAGGGAGCCAGAGCAGACCCCCGGCGGTGCAGGCCCGACACCTCCACCCAGAGCCTGCTGCCGATGCCTCCCGACCAGGCTGGCGGAGCTGCTCGTTCACTTGCAGGACAGCACAGAACAGGCAGAAAAAGCCCACTAATGAGGCAAACACACAAACTTCTGTCCTTCCTCCTCGTACCTCAGCACAGAGACCGACCAGGGACCAGCACCCGCTGTATTCGGCCCGCTGCCTCCCAAGGTGGAAAACACCCATTCCTCCCAGCTGCGGCCAGCGGCCCTGACCCTCAGTCACACTGACCCTCCGTCGCGCTGACGCTGGGCTTGCTGACGAAGAGCCCAAGGACTGTGGGCGCCCACGCACCACGGCCCAGGGTCCGTCTAGGTGACTGACACCTGCCAAGCCCCTGCTGCACCCCTGACTCAATCTGTCCGCAAGGCGCCAGCCCCCGGCCTCATGCTTGTCCCACAGCAACACTGTCTGGAGGGAGCCCCAGGCGTCCCCAGGACGGGAGGCTGGACAGGCCCGGGCTCATAGGGAGGCACCTTTCCCCACCGGCGTCAAGGAACACCACGCCGGCAACCGCCGAAGGGCAGCACCACCCTCCCTCCAGTGCCCGTGTCTTCCGGGAGCGAGAGGGGTGACGGCGGGCGAGGGCCCCCCGCCCCCACAGCTGCTGGAGAAGCAGAACCTGCCCCTCACCCTCCGACCTGGGCACTGCCTGCTCTTGAAGCAAGTCGTAGAGCTTCATTAGAAGTTCTCTCAAGTTCTCTCAGGGAGTAAGTTGGAGACGTCACATGTGGGCTGATGGGGAGGGCTCTCAAGTGTCCACAGGGTGCGTGCACGAATGAGTGGTCACCCAGGCCACCGCTCTCTGCTAAGGGAGCCCTTCTCCTCCTTATCCGCCTCCCACCCAGCCTCCTCCAGAAGCAGCACGGAAGGAGTTTGACCCCAGCCCCTGCGGGGCCATCAGGTCCCTGGGGTCGGTGTGGGCTCCAGTGGCCGGGACACAGTGCGGTGTCCAGAGAACTGGGGACAGTTCCCCGCCCTCCGGTCCCTCTGTCCAGCCCCTCTGTCCCGAGAGGGACGCTGCCCGGGCTCACCATTCAGCTGGTTGTAGACCACCTCCTCCAGGTGGTCCAGACGCTCCAGGATGGCTTCACGGTCGGCGAGCGCGCCCGCCTTGGCGTGCCGGCTGCGCACCCGGCGGTCGGCGCTGCGCACGGTCTGCACCAGCCCCTCGGAGCGGTCCTGCAGGCGGCAGTACACGGAGAAGACGATGATGCCCACGAACACCAGGATGTTGACCGTCAGCAAAGTTTTGATCTTCCTGGCCACCGCCATGAGCGCGGCTGGAAGCTGGGGGCTGCCTCACCCGCGGGGCATCCCCGTGGGCCCAGCGGCCGCAGGAGCCTCCGCCCGGCCCGCCGCTTCGGGGACCATGAGCCAGCCCGGCTGACCGCGGGGCCGCGGGGGGGGGGGGGGGGGGCGTGCTGTGGGCGGGGGCTGCGGGCGCGGTGGGGGAAGGGCGCGGGCGGGCGGGGGGTGGGGGGAGTGCTGCGGCAGGGGGCCTGCGGGCGGGTCCGGGGGCTGTAGGCCGGGGGAACGGGGTTGGGGGGGGAAGCCCGGGGCTGCGGGCGGGGCGGGGGGCTGTAGCGGGGGGTGGGGGCTGCGGGCCGGGGGGGGGCTGCGGGCTGACTGCGCGCTCTGCCGCCCGCGCCCGGGAGCTGTCCCTTCAGCACCACCCGCGCCCGCTCAGCGCGCCCGGCCGCCGCCGCCCGGGGTCCCCGCGCGCAGGGGCTGCCCGGGGCCGCGCGCGCAGGGGGCAGCCGGCATCGTCCGCAGAGGGGCGCGGCCCCGGCCCGGGGGCGGGGGTGGAAGGAGGGGGGCGCGGCGGGCGGGAGACGCGCGAGGGAGGCGCGGGCCGGGCGGGCGCTCCGGCGGCCGTGCGGCTCCTGCCCGCCCCGCAGCCACGGCGCCGGTGCGGAGTGACGCGGCCGCCCAGCTCATCAGCATGCACGCGGGGCCTCCGCGCCCGCCCCCCGCCGGGACCGCCCCCCCCCCCCCCGCCGGGACCGCCCCCGGCCACCTCGCGGGGCGCAGGGTCCCGGACGAGCTCCCGCTGCCCGGAGCGGGCCGGCCTGGCGGGCGGGGCGGGGCGGGGCCGCGCGCTCTGGACGCCCGCACCAAGGGCAGCGCGGACGCGGTGGGGAGGGGGGGGGGCGGTTGCTGCGCGCGGACCCTCCTTCCCAGAGCCCTCGCCCCAGACTCAAAACCTCAAACTTGACCCGAGGAAGAGGGGCCTTGGGGAATGCCTGGTCAAGGCCGTGATGTCTGCGTGCACGGGCCTGGGGTGGGGGGTGGGAGGTGCCTTTGCAGGGAAGAGGGCGGGCGGCAGGGTCAGAGCCACCTGCTTGGTCTCCCCGGTTCCCTGGGCCAAACTGAATCAACTCCGGGCCTCCTTCCCCTCCCCCTCTGTGGCGCTAAGGGCTGGGAGGAGGAGAGTTCAAGGACCGCTGGACCGAGCCTGAGATTCAGCGGGACCGGAGTCCCCACCGGGCTGAACCTGGAAACCCACCAGGAACAGAAAAAAGGCGCAGATCCCTAGGCGTCAGGTTCTCCGGGTCCCCGTGCCCAGACCTCAGGGGAGAGCAAACCTGGCTGCCCCCACCTCACATCTAGCCCCACACCCGCATTTTTACAGACAAGACAGCTGGACCATGACAGGGAAAGACACGCCCCCCCCCAGGGAACTTGTGAGCACCCCCAGGCAGAGGTTCCTGTCTGCTCCACGCACGTCCCGCTGCTCAGTAGGTATTTGTTGAATGGATAAATGATGGAACATTTAAGAGCTAACTTGGTGCTGGGTCCCCAACACACACAGATGGGTAAGACAGGACACGGGGCTTCGGGGAGCTCTGGCTGTGTGCGTACACGTGTCTGTGTGCCTGTGTGTGCATTTGTGTGTGTCCGTGTCTGTGTGCGTGTGTGTGTGCATTTGTGTGTGTTCATGTGCGTGTGCATTTGTGTGTCTCTGTGTGTCCATGTGCATTTGTGTGTGTCCATGGGCGTGAGCATTTGTGTGCGTCTCTGTGTGTGTCCGTGGAGAATCTCTGTGTGTGCACTTGTGTGCATTCTGTGTATCTGTGTGTCAGGGGACATTACGGTTTTCTGGCTCTTGGTCCGGAAAGAGCTCCCTGAAGCCCCGTGTCCTGTCTTACTCTCTTCTCCAACGCACATTTCTTGACCTCAGGCAGGCCAGCCTACCCAGCTTGAACATTTTGTGCCTCCTGGTAGAATCTGGTGAGAGCGAAAACACCCATTTCTCCTTGTCCTCATCAAAACTATCTTTTCTTTCTCAGGACATTTGTCTCAAGAAAGTCAGAGGACCACCATCAGGAAGGAGCCGCTCCTGGGCCTTGCAGCCAGCTGTCTACGGGGTGTTTACCGTATAAATCAGTTGTTCCGAGAGGAGCCCGAGAATTCAGTTTTTAATCATCACTCCAGGAGAGTCTTACGACGCAGCAGGTTTGATAAACACTGGTCTGTTTTTGATAAATAGCCAATCCCATGTCCCTTCTTAGGAAATACTGTATTTTTCTGTTTATAAAATGCCATGTTGTAAGATGTTCCCCAATTTTACAAGGATAGCTTTCAGAATAATAACACAAAAAGCTAACATTTACACAGTGGTAAGATTTTTCCCAGGCACTCTTCTGGTTCCTTTATGGCTGTTAACAGATTAAGACGGACAGCAACCACATTACCACGTAAGCTGGTATCGTCTAATTTTACATATGTAGAAACTGAGTCACCAAGAGGGCCAGTGCCTCGCCCAAGGTCACATGGATGGCAAAGAATTTCCGGGATTCAAGCCCAGACAATTTGGCTCCAGAAATCAGATTTATCAGCCTCTGTCGCTCAAGAAAAAAAATCAAGTACTTTTCATTATATGTTTATTGAAAGTGATGTTAAAGTGGTTTTGCAGGAGAAAACATTTTGTTCACGTAAATACATTGTACTGCATTCTGAAATTTATCAGGAAAGGGTACATCCAAACTATGTATCAGTATTTGGCTAAATATTTCATTTGAGATACAAGCACGTTGAAGATGTGGGGTACGCTGCAGAGAGGGGGTGCATCCGATCCGACAGCCCGGCAAACCACGTCTGATGTGCAGTCACACCGAATGCTCACCAGGAGGGGTGCCACAATAACGTGGGTGGGAGGCAGTGACCGTGGAAAAAGCAAAGCCACTCCGGGGGCAGCCGTGCTTGAGAACGCACACGTGCACACTGCCCACGCACCCCTCCCTCCGCCACAAAGCCCCAGCCTCCAGGGGTGTCCCTGGACAGGCAGACAGCCCTCCAGGAGCCCTGAGCGGGTCTGAGGGCCAGCGTGCCCTTTGCCGGTACAGGACAAGCCCACCGGGTCTCACAGGTGTCCTGTGGGACGGCATCGACGGGTCCTGGGGGAGTGGTGCGAACCAGACCTTGAGGGGACACTGTTGGCACAGGCGACAGGAAGACGGGGGCCGTGGAATGTAAACTAACACCAGTTTAGGGAAATGCCAGGCTCTTTAATGTCCAAGAAGTCACACTGTGCTGAGAGCCCGGCCTTGAGACAGCGCTCAGATCTGAACAGAATTCCCTCCGAGCTGGGCCACAAGTTGGGTCCCAGACTGGGCTCCAAGCTGAAGTTCGGCACACCCCAAAGTGGGTCTCTCGCGTCTCACGGAGAGAAGGGCGTTTCTCTTTCGCAATCGAGCCTCTGTTTCCCGTCTCGCGCATCAGTCAGGACAGGCCGGGTTCTGCTGCAGTGACAAGCAATCCTCAAGTCTCACGTGCCGTGACGATGCGAGGCCACTTCTCACACACGCCACGTGTCCCCGACCAGACGCCACGGGACCAGCCTCCAGAGAGCAGCTCGAATGTCCCGACGGCTGTGCCGAAGAGCGAGGGAGAGCCTAGCAGGGCCTCGTACTGGCCGTTCAGTGCCCAGCCTAGACGTGGCACCTGCCACTTCCGCTCTCACGTACTGGCTGGAAAGTATCACGCAAACTCCGCAGGCAGAACGGCGGGGGTAGGAGCGGACTTCCGTGCACTTTGGTGAAAACGCCATGATCTGCACAGCAACCCTCCAACCAATCAGGAGTTCGCTCCAAACTCACCCCGACTCCCAGATACCAGGCTGTGCAGGGTAGCGAGGCATGACCTTTATCACATCAGAATTCAGGGGCGCCTGGGGGGCTCAGTCAGACAAGCGTCCGACTCCGGCTCAGGTCATGATCTCGTGGTTTGTGGGTTCGAGCCCCGCGTCGGGCTCTGTGCTGACAGCTCAGGGCTTGCAGCCTGCTTGGGATTCTCTCTCCCTTTGTCTCTGCCCCTCCCCCTACAGTCTCTCTCCCTCTCTCTCTCTCTCTCTCTCTGTCTCTCAAAATAAATAAACTTAAAAAAAGTAGAATCTAATGCAACCATCGTATAGCAGAGAATCCTAATGCAAGCAAAGACCGTAGGGAACCTGGTTTCCACCAGATCACCGAGGAGCCGTGTTTTGGCCTTCACATCCCTGAGCCAGGAACGGAGAGTCGAGACCCCGCGTGGAGGCAGTTTCTCATTCTGGAGGCCCCGGCCGGACGCTGTGCCAGCACGGTTCTCGCTCAGTAACTGGCCTCTGGAAACCCCATCCACGGCTCGGACCCGCGCTGCAGACAAAGCAGTGGCCAATGATACCCAGAACCCCGGCTCTGATCCCCTCTCCCCTGACTCTGACATAGGCCACCAGTCTGACCTTAGTGGCCCCACAGAGTCAACAGAGATGCCTGTGGACTATTCGTCACCACAGACCCCCTGCCAGACGCCCCCGCGTGGCAGCCGGTGGCCCACAGGCCACTACCTCTGCCGACGGGCATGTCAGTCCTGGGCAGGTGATGCGGTTCACGGCGTGCCGGACGTCAGGGAGGGCGAGGGGCGTCCAAATCTGGAGGCCAGGCAGGTCCCAGCAGGTCAAGGGGAAGAGAGGTGGTGCCCAGATGAGAATGTACTCGTTGGGGGGGGGGGGGGGGGAGTGTGCATGCGTGTGTGTGCGTGTGTGTCTGGCGGTGGGGGGTGTGTGCAGGTGAGGTGGGGGCGTCTCAGAGACATCGCGAGATCAGCGGGGCACGGCCAGGATGGAACGGAGGCAGTGACGGCCCCGGGGCTGCCGTCCTCCCTCCCAGTTCTGCTGCTTGGAAGCAAACCTCAGGTCTGAAGGTGTCCCAAGCGCAGGACCCCCACCTGGTGGCACCAGACTGCCACCTGCACCTGACCGGGCGGCCACGTTTCCAGGCCACCTGACTGCGGGGACCGGGCAAGGAAGGCATGGGCCCCGCCCCGTGTCTGGGGCCCAGGGAGGACCAGGACGGGAGGCCCCGTGCGGGGTTCCCACTGCCGGCAGGCCGGGAAGTGGCACGACCTTGGGTCTGGGCCTCCTCAAAGGCAGCCGGCACCCCCGAAGGGCAGCACGTTAGGGACACGAAGTCACCAGCAGCGGCCGAGAGAGAGCTTTGATTTCCCTGTCTGCTGGAGGGGGAATTAGCTCAAAGCTCACAGAGAACATTTCGGCTGGACGCTCTGCCTTCTGTCAGAGGAAAAAATAGCCATCAAAATGGTTTTCATTTCCCTCGACTCTCAGGCCTGCCCTCCTTTGTCTGGGTCCCTTGACAGGTTTCCGATCACCCAGCAGGACCTGAAAATCCACTCCTCGTGGCTTCCGGGGACCGTGGCTCCCTGTGGGTTTACCGCCCAGACTTCGTGAGGCCCTGTCCGAGCCGACGGAGAGCCCCACGCCCCCATCGGGCAGGCAGCGTCCGGGGCAGCCCCGCTCCTGTCTGGGGGCTTCTCGCTGGGCCGCCAGCCCCCGGATCCCCAGGACAGAACGGCCCGGCCTGTCCGACGGCTAGCACGCGGGCGAAGCCTGACGGCCAGACAGGTTCCTCCCCCCCGGGGACGAGCCGGGCAGCTCTGGCCGGTGTCGGTGCCGCGGTCACAGCCGGAGGAAGTGGCCTCAGAACAATCGCAGAATAAGATCTCCATATTTTAGCTCTATTGGGCGTAATAACGATTGTAGGTGTCTAAGAGGCAGGGCGTGACGACGTGATACGTCTCGGACGGATCCCGGCAACGGCACCCATTCCCCGCGTAGTCACCTCTCTGGCCGTGCAGGAGAATAAGGGAGGTGGCCCTCAGCGGATTTCAAGTTCGCAATGCAGTCCCGGTCCCTGCGGTCCCCGTGCCGGACGTGGGACCCCCAGAACTCACCCACAGCTGGACGTGTGCCCCTTGACCCGCCTCTCCCTGGCCCCGGCCCCCGGCCCCCGCCGCCCTCCTCTGCCTCCGTGAGCTCGGGTTTTTCAGATTTCACATATGAGGCCGCGCAGTCCTGGTCCTCCGGGCTCAGTCCACGGAGCGTGACGCCGCTCAAGGCTGTCCGTGAGTGTGGCAAACGGCGCAAGTCCCCTCTTTCTCGAAGTTGAGTGATATTCCATCGTGGACCTGAAGGCATAGCCCCCACGTTCTCTTCAACACGGTTCTGTTTTGTGGACTGTGCATAAACACACACACACGCTGCCCCGAAAGCACGCGTCTCCTTGTTCCCCACAGCAACCCCAGGGGAGTGCGGCCGGGCCGGGGGGCGGCCGGGGCTCCCCTTCTTGCGGGGGCTGTCTGGGGGGGGCCACCCCTCCTTCAGCCTCGCTGCAGGGTCCTGGCTCAGGCCGGCACCGGGCGGGGGCCCTTCAGACCTGCTCTGCGCGGAGCTGCGACCCTGGAGTTGCTGGCCGTGAGGTCAACGTTACTGAACCAACAGCGTAGATTTAAAAGGTGTCTCTAGGGGTGCCTGGGGGGCTCAGGCGGTGGGGCGTCCGACTTCGGCTCAGGTCATGATCTCGCGGGCCGTGGGTTCGAGCCCCGCGTCGGGCTCTGTGCTGACAGCTCGGAGCCTGGAGCCTGCTCCCGATTCTGTGTCTCCCTCTCTCTGACCCTCCCCCACGCTCATTCTGTCTCTCTCTCAAAAAATAAATAAATAAATGCATAAACATTGAAAAAAATGTTTAATTAATGAAAATTGATGCAGCCAGAAGCTAATAGGAATCTAATCCTGGTTTTGCCCCTAGGAGCTATGATTTAGTATCCACTGCTCTAGGATTCGCAGTGACTTCATAGAGCATAGCTATCGAGAACAAAGACAGGATCTGCCCCCGACACAGAGGGGTGGATTGCGAGGACATCATTTCAGCCCCTGGATCCAGCTGTGCCTGAAGCTCTGGGTCCATCATACAATCCCCACTACATAAATCAATCCATTTTCTGTTTGGGGTAAGCTTGTGGGCTGGGTCCCTGCTGCTTGCTAACAGAATCTGCCATAATAGCACAAAACCCCAGTTGTACCAGGAGATGGTTTCTTTGTCCTCAGGCGTGGTCTCCTCTGGAATCACAGAAGGACTTTTACTTCCCAGGGACTCGACGCTCGGGAACTGAGAGCGGCAGGAGGGGGTGCTCGGGACCCAGGCCACCCCCCACCCCCTGCAGTGGAGGTCCCTCTCCGACTCTGGTGTTTCGTTGACCTCCCCAGAGACAGGCCACAAAGCAAAGCCGTCTCGCAGAGAGATTTATGGCGGTCGTTGGGACACACGCGAGGGCTTGCAGGCGAGGCGCCCCCACCGCCGCCTTAAGCTGTTCCTCGTAAATCAGACGTCGTGCAGCGCCTTCCGGGACGGCACAGGGGCAGCCGTGCTCCTGGCTGTCCTCTCCCGCGGGAACCGTCAGCCCCCACGCCCCCGCCCCGAGAACCTGGCTGGGGAGACCCGGTCCAGAGTGCGGGGTCGACTCACTCTGCGACGCGTCCCAGCACCAGCCGGGGGCCCCCGTGAGCCTGTGACAGTAGATGAAGGGAGACCCCAGCTCCTCCAGGGCTGAGACCCCCCCCCCACCTGCTCAGCGCCCTGCCTGACACAGAAACCGTGTGCGACCGAGTGTCTGGAAGAAAACCGCGGGCGCCCCGACCTTCACCCGCGGCTCCTGGGCGCCTCTGAGGGGCAGCTCCCCGGTTCTTGCACAACTCGCCCCTGCTTACGACCAGCTCGGACGTCACGGCCCCCGCGCCCCCCGCGCCCCGGCCGAGCCCCCACATCCCGCCGTGCGTGAGGGTCCTCAGCTCGGGAAGGCGGGGCTCCCGTTCTCACTTCTGTGCCTCCGGTTCACACTCGGCCTCCGAGGGCAGGGGGCGCTGCCTGCACCTGGGGGGGCCGCCGTGATGTGTCAGGACCTGCCAAGGCGGTCCCGTGTCCCAGGCTCTGCCCCAGGGGACGGTGCCGCGGTGAGCCTCTGACCGGGCGGGCCCTCGGGCCAGCGGCGCAGTTTCCCATCAGCACACAAAGACGACAGCGCACTGGCTTCGCGGCAGCGGGGACCCGGCAGGTCAGCAGGCAGGCGAGGAGAACCGTCTGCAGGTGCCGCCTGGTCTGCGCCCCTGCCGGGGGTGAGGCCTTCGGGGCAGACGGGCACCACGGGCACGCCGGTTTAAACAAACCATCCCGAATAACCTGCAACAGCCTCGTTTTCAAAAACAAATCTGAGCCGGCGTCAAGCTCTCTGGGGCCGGAAGCGTGGGCTCCTCAGATCCCGTGAGCTCTGGCCTGGGCCTGGGCCAACCTCACGACTATATAATTTAATCTAATTGATCAATTAAATCCAAATAATTTTTAAACAAGCTGTAATAACAGTTATATAATTTCAGCACTACATATAATTTTCTTAACGACTTCACCAAAGGAAATGGCTCGCGGGGATTTGCCGTCTGCCTCGCGGAGACTGTCATCTTTGAGGCGCGAGGGGCCTTGGAAGCAGCCTGGCCTCGGCGCTCGGGGCCCGGGGAGAGGTCACGAGTGCTCACGGAGGAGGCAGCTCCCTGAGGTCTGATTCGGGGGCCCCTCTGGGTCAGGTCTCAGGGTCAACGTTCGGACGGGTTCGTCACCCGACCTCGCGGGGATCTTGGGGTTCTTCCCGGCTGCTCTGTTGCATTCCACATCAGCCGTCTATGAGGGAGGGAGAGGAAAACAGAAACAGAGAGGGAGACAGAGAGAGAGGGAGAGGGAGAGAGAGGGAGAGGGAGTTAGACAGAGACAGACAGGGATACAGAGACAGAGGGAGGGAGACAGGGAGAGAAGGAGGAGACAGAAAGAGAAAGAGACAGAGAGAGAGACAGAGAGAGAGACAGAGAGAGAGAAAGGCAGAGAGATAGAAACAGAGAGATAGAGACAGAAAAGAATAGGGAGACAGAGAGAGAGAAAGAGAGAGACAGAGGGAGACAGAGACAGAAATAAAGACAAAGAGACAGAGAAAGAAGAAGAGGGAGAGAGAGAGATACAGAGAGACAAACAGAGACAGACACAGAGACAGAAAGAAAGAGGGAGGGGAGAGACAGACACAGAGATATAACATAGAGACAGAGACAGAGATGAGACAGACAGAGAGAGAGGGAGGGGGAGATAGAGACAGAGGGAGACACACAGAGATAGTGAGAGACAGAGAGAAGGAGGGAGAGACAGAGAGAGAAAGAGACAGAAAGACAGACAGAGAGAGAGAGAAAGTCAGAGATATAGAAACAGAGATAGACAGAGATAGAGACAGAGAGAGAGAAAGAGGGAGACAGAGAGAGAGAAAGAGACAGAGGGAGACAGAGACATACGCAGAGAGAGCCAGAGACAGAAAGACAGAGAGACAGAGATAGAGACAGAGACAGAGAGACAGAGACAGAAAGAAGAGGGGGGGGAGACAGAGACAGAGAGACAGACACAGAGAGGGACGGGTGCGGTCACCAGAAGCAGAAGGGACAGGTGTCAGCTGCAGAAACCACAGCGCTCCGTGTGGAGTCCTGGGTGCCGGCTGTCCCTCCCGGTCACCTGGTGGCCGAGGCCGAGGGAGGTGGCTTCGCTCCCAGCCTGGCCCACGGGGCAGGGCCCTTCCTGAGGCTCTGTCTCCTTTTATCCTCTCGAGGGCCTGGGGGGCTCTCAGAGCACCTCGCGGTGAAAATCCCAAGATCTCTCCTTAAACGCAGCCTCCGGGCCTTCCGTTAATTCTCTGTGTAAATGTTCCCGCGGCTGCCATTAGCGGCCTCCGTGGAGCCGGGCTCTCCCAAACCAGCCCCAGTTTAGTTCTAGCGTCAAACGCTTTGCACGGCGGCCTGCTGCGGCTCCCACCCAGCCAGGGAGGGCCGGGGTGCCCCCCGGGCCCGGCGGAGCCCAGGCCTTGGAGACGGAGGACAGACAGCCCGGGAGGCAGGCAGAGACCCCGGGGGCCGGAGCCCTGGGAGAGGCCCTGACCCGCCTTCCGGGACGAGGCTGGGAGGCTAAGGGTCTCGCTCCCAAGGCCCCTCGCGTTTTGTTCTGTCCGTCCTGCTCCGCGCTCCAGCTCACAGACGCTTTCGAGGAGCCCCAGTTCGTCTGTTTTCTTGAGCCCACCAACACTTGCTTTGAAACCTTGAGTCCTTTGCCAATATTTGGAAATCAGAACAGTTCACATTTCACAGCACCTGGGATGTCTCTAGAAGTGCTGAGAAGTGTGGCCACAGATGTGCTCCCGTTTCCTCATGGAAAAGTGGAGAGTGCTGAGCGAGCAGTGCTCCCTTCGGGAGCACGTTTCCCATCTGGGCCACATCAGGCACCTTCTTTCACTTGCCTGGTCTCTGGACTGGCAAGTTTGGAATCCTTTTTTTGGACCCCTGACTCCTCGTCAATTATTCTACGCCGGGAACAAAGTGCAACCACCATCACCACCATCACTGTCACCATCGTTACCATCATCACCATCATCACCATCACCACCATCACCACCACCACTATCACCTCCATTACCATCGGGTCATCATCACCATCATCACCACCATCATCATCATCACCATCACCACAATCACCACCACCATCATCATCACCATCATCACCATCACCACCATCACAATCACCACCACCATCATCATCACCATCATCACCATCATCATCATCACCATCACCATCACCGTCACCATCATCACCATCACCATCACTGTCACCATCATCACCACAATCACCATCATCATCACTATCGCCACCATCATCACCACCATCACCACCATCACCATCATCATCACCATCATCACCATCACCACCATCACCACCACCATCATCACCACAATCACCATCATCATCACTATCACCACCATCATCACCACCATCACCACCATCACCATTATAATCACCACAATCACCATCATCATCACTATCGCCATCATCATCACCACCATCACCACCATCACCATCATCATCACCATCATCACCATCATCACCATCACCACCACCATCATCACCATCACCATCATCATCACTATCACCACCATCATCACCACCATCACCACCATCACCATTATAATCACCACAATCACCATCATCATCACTATCGCCACCATCACCA
Source organism: Leopardus geoffroyi (assembly GCF_018350155.1). Classification (NCBI taxonomy): domain Eukaryota; kingdom Metazoa; phylum Chordata; class Mammalia; order Carnivora; family Felidae; genus Leopardus; species Leopardus geoffroyi. The sequence continues at coordinate 857,205 of NC_059339.1, read as the reverse complement.
TCATCATCACTATCACCATCACCATCACCACCATCACCACCACCATCATCATCATCACTATCACCACAATCACCATCACCATCATCATCACTATCACCATCATCATCACCATCCCCACCATCAACATCACCACCATCATCACCATCACCATCATCATCACCATCACCACCATCACCATCACCACCATCATCACCATCACCACCACCACTATCACCTCCATTACCGTCGCCATCATCATCATCACCATCATCACCACCATCATCATCACCATCACCATCACCATCCTCACACCATCACCATCACCACCATCATCACCACCATCACCACCATCACCATCACCACCATAATCACCACAATCACCATCATCATCACTATCGCCACCATCACCCTCATCATCACTATCACCATCACCATCACCACCATCATCACCATCATCACCACCATCATCATTATCACCATCACCACAATCACCATCACCATCATCATCACCACCACCATCATCATCACCATCATCACCATCATCCTCATCACCATCACCACCACCATCATCCTCATCACCATCACCATCACTGTCACCATCATCATCACCATCATCACCACCATCACCACCACCATCATCATCAGTATCACCATCATCATCACTATCCTCATCATCACCATCACCACCATCAACATCACCACCATCATCACCACCACCATCATCATCATCACCATCACTGTCACCATCGTTATCATCATCATCATCACTATCACCATCAGCAGCAGCACCACCACCATCATCACCATCATCACCCTCATCATCCTCTTCATCACGATAATTATCATCACCATCACCACCACCACCATCACCTCCATTACCGTCGCCATCACCTCTGTCACTGCACATACACACACAGAGATTCCCTCTCCCTCATCAGACTCATTTCTTGAACTCCGACCCCTATGGGAGCTCTGTCACTGCACCCAAGTGCTGTTGGCCTATACAGAATACAAGTGAGCACAACCGGGTCAGAGCTGTGGGTAGTACCAACGAGCCGGGGGGGGGGGGGGTCAGAACCCGACGTCAAGAATGAGCATCTTGCACGGGCCTAAAGATGTGTGGGTGAGGCTGGCCCACACCAGCTGTGGAAGGATCGTCATCCGTTTCCCTGTGGCGCCTGTTCCTCGGCTGGGCCAGCACCCACTTCTGCTCCTCTTAGACTGCTCTCCGGGATTTCTCTGAGGAGCCACCTGTCCTGCATCTTTCGATTGATATGAGGCAGACCCCACCCCCAGACCCAGAAACGGTCCGTGGCTCATCTGGTCAGTTAGCATATTCCACACCTCCGGTCCAGGGTTGGTTTGAAGTTGGACACATGGCCCAAGACAGGACAAGACTCAATTCTTTGAGTTGTTGCTGTGTGTGTGTGTGTGTGTGTGTGTGTGTGTGTGTGTGTGTGTGTAAGCCTGGAAGATGGTGCTCTTTTCCCAGAAGTTTGCACACCCGGCGGGATGTGGGTGAGGAGGTTATGGGGACCACCTTCGCTGGCAACCGGGGCCTGGCTGAGAACGGAGAGCCCCACAGAGGATAGGCCACATGAGGGACCCTGGGAAGCGCGTGAACCCCAGCACCCAGTTAGCTGAATCCACTTTCGTGACCAGTAACTCTTCTCTTGTTGCCATTTTCAGTTGGGTTTCTGTCACTCGTTATGAGCAAAATAGTCTTGGCATATTCGTATTCGTTTCCTTTCCTGGAAGATGTTTCCGGAAATGCCCCGGCCCCACCTGGCTGCCGCAGGGCTCGAAGGTCACGTCATCCTCACAGCTTCAACTTCCTTCTCCAAGAAATGCGAGGAAAGCGAGATAACACACATGCTGTTTGTCAACCGAGTTTCCTCCTCAGAATAAGAGAGGGGTGGACCCTCAAGGGTGTGGGCCCCGCCCTGCCCCCACCCCATCGGCTCTAGGCCAGTCCTCTGGTTGGGGTCCTGGGCACCATGATGAGCATGCTCTCCCTGCCCTGGTGCCCATCTCACCCAGGCGGTCTGTTCTCAGAGATTGCCATCCAAGCACAGCCACGCAAAGGGCACCAGTCCCTTGAGAGTTCAGGCCAGAGGAGTGGGGTGGCTTCCCCAGACATCCTGGCACAGCCCTAGAGGCGGGCATGAGGGGCGAGACGAGGGAACCATCACAGCCCCTCTGCCAGGGAGCCCTGCCTGACCATTCTCCTCCCTCAGCTCAAATGACCAAGATACCCTCTCAAGACGGGCTCGGCCCCACAGGCATTGCTTTTCCCGTTGCTTTGGAAGTGCTGATCCGAGGTCCATCACTCACCGGCTGGGTGATCTTGGACAAGTGTCGGATTTTCTCATCTATAAAATGAACACGAAAATCCGAAGGTGAAAGTTTGAGAGCGAGAGAGAGAACCGTTAGATTCTGTTCCCACAGGCCACACGCACGGGCCGCGGCGAGAGCTCTGACACAAGCGGGAGCTGGCCCGGGGCTCTCACTCAGACCTCGCCTCCTGCCAGGTCGCGATCGCCCCTGTGGATGAACAAGGCAGGGGTTACGGTGATGCCACGGGAAAATGGACTCCCAAAGACTGACCGAACCACAGACACTGCAAATAATGACACGGGAGTGAAAAGAACCCAGAAGCCCCGTCCCTCCACGCGCCGCCACGCCTGAGTCCCCACGCCGGAACCGAGCATCTCCGTCCCTCCCCTGGTCCTGCACAGCTGCTCCCTCCCTCCTCCCTCCCTCGTCTGTGCTCCTCCCCAAGGCCCCAGCGGGGCTACACTCCACATGCTCCGATACACTTTCATTTCCTGGCGCGAGAGACGCTGGAGGGGACCGTGGCCACTGACAGAACAGCTGCTGTATGTTCCTTCCCAGACTGTTTGTCAAGCGGGTGCCTGCCAGTATTTCCACACGTAGCATCTCCAGCGCCGTGGGTCCAAATGCTTCCTTCCCTGCCTCCCCCTCAGGGTGGAAGGGAAGAAGGAGGTGCGGCAGGGATAGAAAGAAACGAGTAACGTGAGAAGAGCGTGGGTCTAAAGCGGGTTTGGGGCCTCAGACCCCTGTGCTACCCCGATGGTTAGCCCCCCGCCCCGTCTGCCCCTGGAGAAGGAGGCAGGATGGCGGCAAACAGCACAAACCCTGGCTTCCCCTGAGAGAGATGGTCTTCCTCTGGGTCCGTGGCCCTGCTTGACAAGCAGTGATTAAGACAGCAATCCTGGGAGGGAATCAGGAAGCAGCCCAGCCTCCGAAATTACTTTCTGCTAAGCTCCTCTCCCCTCTCCAGACGGCCACCCGTGTCCCGGATGGAGAAAAGGGGGCGGCTTCAGCTGCACTTAGAAATACCTGTCCCATTAGCTCCCCCGTGGGCTGGCTTCCCTTTGACAGGCTTCGAGTGTCTCCTCGAAGGTGTGACCGGATTTTCCCAAAACACACTTCCCTTTAGCAACCCAACAAGCCTCCCAGGTGTAGAATGCGGCCTGGTAAGGCTGTGCCGAGGAGCCTGGGGCCAGCTGGCATCCAGGGTGGAGAGGGGGCCGGGGCTTGTGGTCCAGCTCTGAGCATCAGCCCGGCTTTGGGCAAGAAGCAAGCCCAGGACGTGTGCAGCAGTCGCGCGGCAGGGCTAGGCACACAGCTGGACTACGTTTCCCAGACTCCCCAGCTGCAAGGTGCAGCCATGTGACCGAGTTCTGACCAATGGCATGGGAGCAGAAGTGATGGGCTTCCCTCCCAGGCCCAGACCGGATCCAGGCTCTGTCCTGGGCTCCGTCCCCATGGCCAGCGGAGTACAAAGGATCACGGCGCTCAGAGGAGGAAAGAGCCGCGGGACCCTCAGGCGCCTGGGTGGAGCCTACACCTGCCAACCAGCCCCGATGACCTACATTGAATAGTGACATGAGTTTTTAATGCCGAAAGTAAACGTTCTCTGTATTAAGCCTCCGAGATTTCATAGTTGTACCTGTCCCCACAGCTGGCATATTTTGCATTTGTTGATATAATGCCCCGAGTCAATATTTGGTCGTTGGTCGAGACTTTCTTTGCGGCAAATAACGGAAAACCCAACGTGTACGGGCTTGAACAGAGTAAATGGAGTTTATTAGCTCCTGTAACTGGGAAGTGAGGGGCAGGCGGGGTCCGGGCACGGCTTGATCAGGGATCCAAAGCTGCCCAGGGAGTGCGTGCCTGTGTTGGCACAGCCCCCTAGGCTGGCTCTGAGTCAGCCAAGCTCCCGTCCGTGGGGGCCGAGGGGGCATCTGGCCACGACCGGCAGGGGCTGTCGTCCGGAGTTCTTCGCGTGTCCGGGGGGACGTGAGCCCCCACTGTCCAGGCTGAGGCGCACTGACCCCTGAGCTTAGAGCCGCAGAGGGGAGGAGGAGTGCAGCAGCCACGCTGGAGAGTCGTGGGGGCACTCTCGCTGGCCCCAGGGAGCCGGGGACGCAGACGCGGTGGGAGGGGCTGTGGGAGATTCTGGCACGGTCCACCTGCCCTCCTCCTTTCGGGAGACGGCGGCAGCCTGCGCGTGCACGATCCAGGCCGGCCCGTGTGCTGCCGGGAGATCCTCGTTCCGCGTGGGGGGCAAGCGCGAGGCTCTCCGGTGACAGGTCTGTGAGCACGTCGCTCGGGGCTGGGCGGGGGGTGCTGTGCAGGAGCCGCTGAGCCAAGTCCTGGGACAGCAGACACGGGGGGCGGAGGCCCCGCTCAGCCGCGTCCCTGAGTCCCTCCCGCCCTGGGCCGTGCGGACATATTCCGCACGGCCCTTCTCTGCCTGCTGCTGCGTGGCTTTAACGTCAGTTGTGGCCAAAGGAACGTGGGAAATACAGACCTGGTTCCACGGACAGAGTGTCTTCCTTCTCTACTGCGGTGAAACTTCAGATTCATCTGGTTTGCTGAGTTTGTGACCTTACGTGACACACACACACACACACACACCCCAGGGCGGTCTGGGGCCAGGCCGAGCCTAAAGAATTCCCTGAAGTCTGGTCTCAAGATCCCGCCAAGGACCCCTCCCCTCATCCCCCTCAATGCCCTACTGCCAACTAGAAATAACAATGGTGACACTTCCCGCCGTGGACGGTGAGCATGTCGCCAGGCTCACGTGAGTTCTCTCAATCTTACAGAGCGGTGAAACATAGCTTCAGAAACTGTGGCTCGTTTCCCGGGTCTCTAACGTACAATTACTAGGTGAAAATAGGGCCACGTCACGTGGTCTGGTCTCCCCACATATCTAAAAGCACACGCAGCCCCCGCCCTGCCTTGGGGCTTCCTGGAACCACCGCTGGCAAACGTGTGGGGCCCTGCGTGGCCCGTGCTGCAGCCCCACCCCTCCGAGCAGGGGGGAAGGGGCCTGGCCTCAGCACCTGCCGCCCCCACAGGTCACGCTCGCAAGCACGCTCCCGAGCCCCGAGCCTCTGCCCGGCCCTGCTTCTCTCGGACTCTCGGGGAAACCTTTGGAGAAGAGGCAGGAGAGAAGCAGGAGCCGCCCGGCCTCCGCGGAGACAGACTCGCAGCACAGCTTCTGCTCGGCAGGGAATGTTCCAACTTCCGCGGGAGCCGCGTCCACCGGCGCAGCCCCGCCATCTGGAACGTTCTGACTCGGATCCACTGGTGTTTACTTTCTAAAACTTTGCATGGCTGGGGCCTGAGATGGGGAGCAGCTGTGTGTGGAAAACACGTGCTTCCTCTCATATGCCGCGGTGACGCGTAACAGCTTGCCTTCAGTCTTTTAAAAAACACAAACCAAAAAAAGAAGGAAAGAGAGAAAGAGCGTTGCCAAGGGCTCCCCTCCTGGAGGAGAGATACTGGTGATTCTGGAAGAACGGAAACGGCCCTGGAAGGGGGAACGGCCGCACACAGGTGAGCTGGGTGGCGCCCGGTCGGGGCAGAAGACACGGCAGCAGGTGCGTGCTGCGTGAAGGGCCTTCTGTGCGGGATCAGGGGCCCCCGGCCGGCAAGAACCCCACACGCATCAGCCCGGGCTGCTCTGAGACGTACAGGCCAGGGGAGGGGGTGGGAGTCGTGAGTGGGGAGACTGGGGTCTCAGCTCCAAGCTGGCCCTCTGGCCCCATGTCTGTCCAGGCTCGTGTGGGGAGTGGTGGCAGCCCGACTAGAACTCACTCGTTAGAAGCCGCGTGTATTAACCCAGGAAATCTGACGCTGGGGGATGGCCGGATGAGCCTCGGGGTGGAGACCAGAGCCTTGGGTCTCACCAAGCCCCCCTCTCCGACCCACCCCTTGACTTTCACGTCTCCCTGGCTCCCTCCGTGCCGAGCCCCCAGACCCACACTCCATAAGGCTTTGTCTCCCTTAAGTTGCCCCTCTCGACCCCTCACATGGCAACAGAACCAAGGGGCCACAGCCCCCAGGGAAAGACTACATTTCCCAGCCTGCCTTGCAATAAGATGTGACCACGTGACCCATCCTGGCCAATCAACTGTGGCGAGGGTGATGCCCAGAAGGCTGGGGCGGACATCCTCCCTTCCCGGGTGGAGAGCCGTCCCTGGGACCCCACAGGTGCAGAAGGAGAAGACATATCCAACGAAGGAAGCTAGACAACGCCGGGAAGGCCTCCCCCACCGTCAGAGATCCTGCTCAAGCCACCGCTGGCCTGAGAACTGGCCCACCCGGTCGCTTCAGCACTCGTCACCCATAGGTCTGTGTCTCTCAGCCAACTTGATAGAAATGCAATCCCGTGACTATCTGCTGAATGTCTTTCTTTCCTGACGGACTGGAAGGCTCCCTGGAAAATCTCCAGACACAGACGTCTGTTGAATGAAGGAGGGAAGGGTCAACGGGCAGACGGTCCACGCGGACCCTGGTGAAACAGACTGGTTCTCTGTGGTCCCCTCCGTGGGGAGTGGGCCCGGAACAAGGGGTTCACACCCAACTCGGAGAAGTCGTCAGAGCCGAGTGAAGCTTCTGTCTCTGGTCTTGACACTGAACTGGATACGCGGCCATCTTCAACCCGAATCGCCCAAATCGAGGAGCCAGGAGGCTCGGCTTCAAGGAAGGATTCGTCAGACAGGACATCTTCTGTGTCACCCGGGACAAAGCGGTTTAATTGTGTCCATTATCCGTGGGCTTTTATTATCCTGGCTCCTGATCGTCTCCTTTAATTAAGCCGTAATTAAGCGACCAGGATGCTTGCCTGGTGTTAACGAACACGCTCTCAGGCGTGGCTCGGCCAGGGGGCCCCAGCGGCCAGCAAGGAGAATCCTTGCGTCTCCTGACCTCTTCTGGTCCTTGGCTGCCGTGAGGGGACGCTGTCACCAGGAGTGCACCGGGAAGGAGCAGAACCGGGCGGCAGTGCAGTGGGGGTGGGCTCTTCCCGCCCCCGTGTCCGGCGGGTGGAGGTGACTGCGGCTTCCAGACACAGGTCACAGCGACGACCGGCTCTCAGCTCCGGAGACTCGTCTTCCCTTGTGTCTAGCTAGCCTCAGCCATGCGTCTGACCCGGTCCCTTGTGTCATAGACCCCCGTTCCTTTTGCCTGATGAGAACCTGGTGGGTGTCCCTTCTGCTGGTGACAGCATCGCAGCCTCCCTTGGGGAGTGCCCCCCCCCCCCGCCAGCGTCAGTGCCTCCTTATCTGCTTGCAGGGCGGGCCTATGACCGTCCCACCCCCTGGCCCAGTGACGTGCAGGACAGGGGACATGACCTGGCCAGGCGAGGGCAGGTGTGATCCTAGGACCTCTGCAGCCACTATTGAGAGACGGGCTTTCAGGGGCCACCTCGTGGAGAGAGCCAACCCAAGAGAGGACAGGGCTGAGAGCTGGAGAGAGAAGACTTTGGCAACACGTTTGTGCGCCTGGGTACAGCCGAGCCTGAAGCTCTGGCTGTCTTTGAACTTTGAGTTACATGAGCCCTTGGGGCCGGACCCAGTCTGAGCTGAACCGCTCTCCGCTGTAAGAGAAACATGGCCCGCTGTGGCCACAGCAAGCCACGGGCCCCACCCGAGGCTTTCCCCGCCACGGGAACCTGAGCGGGCGGAGAGGTCCACTCCCAGGAGCAGGCCCGGCTCCAGATGCTGAATCGGCAGCGGTCTGAGTGGGACCAGCACGGGGAACCATCGCTCCTCCCCTGCCGCGTGGAGGCGCTGCAGAGCGGGGTCCCCGCACAGTCCCGTGGACCTCGTGGGCTGCTGGTCCAGGTCCCCCAGGAGGCTCTCGCGGCGGTCCCAAACTGTGGCTCCGTGCTAGCTGGGAAGGAAGCTGCCGAGACGCCCTCTCCGGCCTCCAGCGTGCTGCCGGAGCCCTGCCTCCCTCGGCCCCGCCCGGGCCTCCTCGGGGGGCTTGGTGGCACTCAGTGCATCTCAAACCGCTTAACGGCTCGAACAGCAGCGATCATTTACTTTGCGCACCAATCCGCATCTGGGCACTTAGTAGGAAGGGGTCATCTCTAAGGCACCGGCTGGGGCAGCTCAGACGGGGCCGGTCGCCAGTGCACGCGGCTGGCAGGCCGGTGTGGGCTCCCTCGGGGTCTCAGCCCACCGCCTCGTGGCCTGTCCGTGGGCCACTTGGGCTTCCCCGCGGCAGGGAAATGGGTTCCAGATCCCAAGGTCTCAGAGACAAGTGTCACCTGTGTGACTTAGCCCCAAAGGTCATGTGAGGTCCTTCCCATCACTAGGAACCATGCAGATTCCAAGGGAAGCGATGTGCCCCCCCTCCCCCCACCGTGAGAGGCCGTCACTGTCACAGGTCAGAAGAACAGGAATGTGCTGGGCTGCACCGTTTGCCCAAAAGACACCATGGAGTCCTACCCCCAGTGCCTCGTATGTGACCTGTTTGGAGACAGGGTCTTTGCAGACGAGCACGTTAAATGAGGTCACCCGGTGGACCCCGATCCGCACTGACCTTATCAGAAAAGATTAGGACATAGACACAGAGGGGTGACCACGGGAGGACATGCCAGCCCGTGCACCAAGGAGAGTGGCCTCCAGAGAAGCCAGCCTGCCCACACCCGACCTTGCATTTACAGCCTCCAGGACCGGGGACTTGGCCACGGCAGCCACGGAAACTCATACGGTCGCAGCCGCACCGGGTGTCCCGCAGCCTCTGACGTCGGGTCAGAGAGAGAGGGCGGAAGCAGGAGGAATCAGGATTTGCAAATGCTCAGCGCGGCCCTGGGGGGTCAGGGTCTGGGGGCAGAGCCGAGGCGGGGGGATGGGGCGGCCAGGTGTGACCCCCGACCCTGCACGCTGAGCTGGATGCCTCCGCCCGCCCACGCTCTCTCCATGCGTTTTCCCTCGGGCCTCTGGAAGCAGGTTGTCTTTGCAAATTGCTAAAAAGCTTCCACGTGTGAGAATAAGCCCGGAGGTGACTCTTCTCCCAGAACAGCCGCCCACCCGTCCCCACACAGGCCTCCATCTTAGAGGTCCCAGGTTCCACGCGCCTGTGGCCACGTCCTCCCCACACGGAGCCTGGAACGCACGTGGCCTGAAGGCCGCCCCATCCTACCCGCCCCCGGGAGCCCGCGCAGAGGCTCCCTTCACAGCCGGAGGCCCCGAGCGACTCCTTCCGCACAAAGGTGGCCCTACCCCAAGGTGGCCTGCTCTGTCCACCTACACAGAGAAGAGCCCGGAGTTTCTCTGACCGCAGGTGGGACGGTCCCCTCGGGCAGATGTCCTGTCACACACTGTGCGGGTGAAGGCAGCCACGGGGACGGGGAGGGCAGGACATCTGGCCGGATCACCCCGGCGACAGCCTCAGCGGGGCCACCAGGTCCAGGCCCGGGACACCCCCTGAGGGCGCCCCGCGGGTGCCGCTGGCCAGCGCGCCCTCCCTCCACGCACCGCTCGCGCCCCGCGGAGGTCCCCTGCGGGAAGCGCGGTGCCTCGAAGACGAAGACGGTCCTGCAAACCGCAAGGCGGATGCGTGACTACCCTCCTCCTCGAATTGCGGGCGACTGCCCCGGGGCGACACGTGATACTTAGTTACTGGCGATGGCAACTGCACTAAAGGTAACAGTTACAGACGAAGCTGCCGGTGCAACTGTCAGGGACGCCGCTGACTCAGCCCTGCCCCAGAGGATGGACAGGCACGGGGGAGGGAGCCGCACCAAAGAACAGTAAGATCGCATCCGGAATATTCTGCTCCCGCCTCTGCGGGCAGATGACAGGCTGTGCCACCATCTCTCTACTCGGAGGGGCTGGCGCGGCCGCCTGGCGACGCGGCTTCCTGACAGACGGGCCGCGGGACGGACGGACGCCTCCGGGCAGCACGGGGCCAGCAGGCCCGCTGGGGTCCCACGCCCTCAGCTCTTTCAATGCACCCCCCCCTCACCGGGACTCACCCCTTCCGTCTTCCGGGTGCCACGGGGCAGTGGCCCTCCCGCCAGGCGGCCTGGAGTCCGATTTGGGCTCTGCTCCCGGGTAGCCGTGTGTCCCCAGGGTGGCGTGGCTCACACCTCGCCGCCCCAGGGTCCTCTGTTGTGAGACGGGTTAGTAGGACGGCCTTCCTCGTGGGGTGTCGTAAGCGTTAAATGATCACGTAGTTAGGACTCGCTCGGGAGGCTCTTGGAGTGACGCTGTGGTGGCGAAGCCGCGGGGCTGCCTCTGCCCACACCCACGAGTCTGCAGCGCAGGACGGAACCGGGTCCTCGGTAACAGCCTGTTCGTGTTGGCCCCTCACTTGTCACAAATGCGCCACTCTGATGACACTGACGTAAGAGGTCAACAACAGGAGAAACTCGAGGGGGTGGAATATGGGAAGTCCACTGTCCGCTCAATTTTCCGCAATCCTAAAACTGTTCGGAGGTAGCCAAAATCTATGGGTTTTTTATAAATAAACCCAAAAATGTGAATTTCACTTACTCTCTACAGTTCCTCCCAGGCTGGTCTCCCTACTTTATGTCTCACGGCCCCTTCCCGCCTGGCCACTTTCAGCGGATAGCTTGGTTCCATGCTCTGCCCCAGCCTGACTCAGTTTCTCCCCAGTGTGTGGGGGCCAGTGAAGCAAAAGGGGACACCTCCCTGCGGGTTTCTGGGAAAGTTTTGTTTTTGTTTTCTTTTGTTTCCCTGACGGGTTCTGTCTCTTCTTCCTGTTCTGAATATAGATGCAATGCTTGGAGATACAGCAGCCACTTTGTACCCATGAGGTCAAAAGGACATACACTAAGTATGATGGAGCAGGAAGTGAGTCTGGGGTCTCACTGACATGCTCTAGCCATTGTTGGAGCCTTTCACTGCCTATTTGTCCTCCTTTGCTTAACCTACTATAGTCAGGTTTTTGTTAGATGCCGTTGAACATAATCCCAAATAATGCGTTCTGCCTTTGGAACTAGCCCCCTCAGGTCTACACGCCAAGGCAAACAGGTGGGTGACCTTGTGCCCACACCTTGGCCTCAGTGTCCCAGCCCCTGACGAGCAGCCAGGCCAAGGCCAAGGAACCCCCATGACTTAGGCTTTCATCCAAGTAATGGGATTACTAAGCAATCAAGATTCAGCAGAAGAATCAAATGGACTTTCTACAGCAGGAGTTCTGCAGAGCTGGGGCGTGAGGGGGCTGGCGTCAGTCCATATGGGAAGAGAAGGAGCTACATTCCCGCGTGAGCTGGAGAGCCCCCTGCTCAGCCTGGAGACGCTTGGGCCCCACCTCTGAGCCATCCAAGAGAGATGCCATCCAAGGGGCCATCCAAGGGGCCCAGGGCGGAGCTGACAAGTGGCTCTGTGTCTGAGCGACGGGCAGTGCGGTGTCCTGGGCCCCTGAGCGCCCCCCCTTGTCTGGGTGGTGCAGCGATGAGCGAGTCTCCTGTGGGCACCAAGTCTGTGTGTGTGTGCCGGTGGACGGGCATCCAGCCCCACTCCCCCTTAATTTGCTTGATTGAAGCAAAAAGGACTCTTTTCATTTTCTGGAAGGATTTGTGTGTCTCAGCCCCCCTGCTGGGCCCAGGATCCCGGCCACATCATGAGTGCAGGCTTCTCACTTTCTTTCTCAGGAGAAATTTCTTATTTCAGAGCATCTCACAGGGAAAGCAGGGGGGGTGGAGGGAGCTGACCTTGAGGTTCTGAGGCCAGTTCTGTGAAAATGACTTCAAGAAGCCAGCTTTGCACTAGGGCCCGAAGGCGCTGCCAGCAGGAGTGTGGATGTCCCACGTCCCTGGCAGCAGGCAGGGAGTGGAGGAGGGGCCTCCCCAGGTCACTGGTGAGTGGCAGAGGAATGCTCCTTCCCGGCCCAGGAGAACTTGGCCTCACACCGGCTGTGCGGAGCGGCGGCCCACGCGGCGGTCCACGGCCCCCGGCGGCACCGACGGAGGTAGGGGCACCAGCCGCCACGGCCCGCAGGGCACGGAGCAGGGGCTCGGCCAGCCAGGATTCTGCCTCCAGTTCCAACACTGGCTCACCGTGAGCCCCTGGGCAACTGGTTTCTTTTCTCCCAAGCTCAGTTTTTCATATTAAAATGCTACCGGGTATCAGCCAGGGATTGTTCAGTCACTGAGAACGGCGGACGCCCCAACTGAAATTGTAGAAGGGCTAACGTTGACAGAGTTGGCCAAAACGGCTGGGGAGAGCACGAGCTTCAGGTACATCTTGATCCAGGCACTCCCGAAGTGTCATTGAGACCAAGTCTCTCCTGGCCCTGTTTCCAGGCCGCCTCTTCGCTCCCGGTGACAAGTTGCCACCAGCAGACCCCCAAGCACTCGGGACACGGGGAGCCTCCTTCCGTCCACAGCACAGAGCTCCGGTAGCAGCTCTTTAGCGGGACTTGGGTCACATGGCCTCTCCCGGCCAATCAGATGGCCAGAGTCAGGAGCCACTCTGATTGGCCGAGCCGGGTCACGTGCACGTCCGTGGCTCCCGCGCCCCCACCCTCACCACTGGACTAGAGGGGGGCCGCAGGGGCTCCTGTCCCAAGTTGGGGTGCTTTTCTCGGAGGGGCGCTGTGGGGCTTTGGGCTCCTCACCCTGGCCCCTCGCGACTTGGTGGGTCAGCAAGCCCCCAACCCCCAAGACCCCGGCCCAAAGCACTATGGGCACAGGGGGTCCCCCGGGCCTTGGGCTGCAGGCCATGCGTCTTGCAGCGCACCTGTGCAGCAGCAGGTGCTGGGTCCGGGGGCCAAGTGCAGGCGCACCCCCCACCCGCCCCCGCCCGAAGGCAGCAGCTCACCAAACCGAACCAACCAGAAACCTCAATCATTTCCTGAACGTTTACTGCTGACACCCCGTGGAGATGGAAAAAATGAAAACCTGTCCAGCGACCCAGGTTCCACCTGCTGTACCCGGTCCAACCTCTGCTTTCCAGGCAAATAGGACAAGAGCTAGCCTAGCCCTCTTCAAATCCAGCCCAGACAGAGGCTGGCTGGGCTGGTTCCCGTCCTCTGGCGGGAAAGGCCAGGGGGTCACCAGCCCCAGACCTTGAGCCCCAGGAGCAGCTCTGGCTGCAGAGGGATTTGCAAATGAATCTAGGGAGCCTCCGGGAAAGCAGCAGACTGCCCGGACCCCCACCGCCTGGCCCTTGCGGGCAGTGGAGACTTGCCGGTAAGAAAGGGGATTCCCATCTTACACGAGCCTTTCCTGGAAAACGAGGAGGGAGGTCTCCCCAACCCCCCTGACCAGGCCAGCGCCGCCTCGATGGTAACGTGGACACGGTGACCCCAAACCACGCTTCTTTCTAGATGAGAAGGCCTAATCTGGATGGGCACGCTCCGGCCCCGGACCCAGGTGAGTGCTCTCAGAAGCAGAAGCTCAAGTGAAAAGCAGCTGAAATAATGAGGGTTAATGATCTCTCACCCGTAACTATGGAAGCAGGCTGGCTGAGGGTGGGCTGATGGGTGGCTCGGGAGCGCTTCTCGGGGACCGCCAGGCGGCCGCCCTGTTCTTGCAGCCCAGCCCAGCCCTGAAAGCCTCAGGGAGCCGCTCACTCCTTGTCTCCTGTCCCTTCTTACAAGCGCAGTCTCCCAGCAGCCGCTGGCAGTCTCTCCCTGAGCCCCGCCAGGCAGGCAGGGTGGCCTGAGGGTCAGCCCGCCCCCCCCTCCACGCCCGCCAACCGTTGCAGGATTGGCTGCCCCGGAATGAGGACCCCCGGGGCCTGGGGAGAGCCTGCTTCCCCAAGCCCCTTGCTGCCGCCTGAAGCCAGAACAAAACTAGGGTCTGGAGAGCCCTGGAGAAGGTTTCCTGGGAACCAGCAGCGTCGGCCACCTTTTCGCCAACCGCGTCCGCTTGGCTCAGCACCTCAGAGGTGTGAGGGCGGGAGGGGAAGGCCCAGGGCAAGCCCGCAGCGGCACGGTGGCTGCACCAGGAGGCCGGTGACTACTCCCGAGAAGGCCGTCCTGGGCACCCAGGGCCCAAGCCGTGTAGCCTGGCCCTGTCGCTAGTCGCACTGTCTGTCTCAAGCCGCAGAATCTGCACAGGGTCCCTGAGGCAGGTCCCCGGGGATGTCTTGTGTCTTCCCTGGACGCCTGTCCGCCCAAGTCCCACCCGCTGCAGCCAAGAAGAACGAGGGCCCAGAGCCCCGTCCAAGTAGCAGAGGGAGGGGTCCTGCTGTTCATGCTGGTCTCCCCGGGGATGCGTCAGCGTGCAGTGAGAGAAGAGTGTCACTCAGTAAGTGCCTGATGGACTGGTGCACACACATGCGTGCGTGCACACGCACACACTCATACACGTGCGTGCACACGCGCGTGTGCGCGTGTACACCACAAACACACGTGCCCCCGCGCGTGTGCACAGGCACATGCATGCATGCACGTGTGGATCACAAACATGCATACGTGTGTGCGTGTACACGCACCTAAATACATGTATACCACAAACATGCAGTCCGTACACATGTGCACACACGCATTCACAATACATCGCAAACGAGTGCGCGTGCACACGCGTGCACAGGCACACGCACATTCACACGTGTGCACGCACATGCACATGCATGCATGCATGTGCAGATCGCAAACATGCACGCGTGTGTGCATGTACATGCACATAAATACACATACACCACAAACATGCAGTCCATACACATGTGCACACACACTTTCACATATATATCGCAAGCATACATGCGCATGCACACCTCACACATGCACATGTGTGCACTTGCATGCATGTGCATATCACAGACATGCACACGTGTGTGCATGTGCCTGCACATAAATACATGTACATCACAAACATGTACGTCCATACACATGTGCACACACGCATTCACAATACATCGCAAACACGCGTGCAAGGCACTCACGCACACTCACACGTGTGCACGCACATGCATGCATGCATGTGCAGATCACAAACATGCACGCGTGTGTGCGTGTACATGCACATAAATACACATACACCACAAACATGTACGTCCATACACATGTGCACACACGCATTCACACATACATCACAAATGCACACACGTGCACACTCACACACATGCACACACACACCGTACACAAGCCACCCACCAGTCAGATCTAGCCTCACAAAAGAAGAAGCTAATTTATGTTTCCAATTATAAATATAATTACATTTCTGAATCCATTAGCAGGACTGTTCTCAAACACATGACACGCTGTGTGGCAAACAGAGATGAGATTCACGATTGCGGGCCAGCCAGTGCCGAGAATTTTAATTTTTATTTTACTTGAAATTCAACACCAAATAATAACAGTGCCGCTTCAACGGAACACATTTCCACATTCAATTAAAAGAGAAGCCATCCTTCTTAGCGGGACCCCTGGGGCGGCGGGGCCTGACGGTCACATGACCGAGCCGCAGGGAAGGAGGAGGTCCTTGGGGCCCGGCCCCTCCGGGAGAAACCCTCGAGCCGGGAAGGGGACGGCTGTCAGCAGTGGTGCACACGCACAGGCCCCCGGGGGTCCTGACCCGCGTCGGGCGGCGGTCAGGACGTGTCTCTGGGCTCCGGCGTGACCACCAGCACCCAGTGGAGAGGGGCTGGCTGGTGGAGCCCGGGCTCTCGATGCCATCGGCCAGGGGACGAAGAGCGGGCTTGGAGGATGCTTCCAGCCCACGACCCCCAGTAGGAAGCTGGGACCGCGTTCTGCGGCCCGGAGAGAGCCGTAGCCGGTGGCCGTGAGGGCTCACCCTCCCTACGGTGGTGGGGAAGGGGTGGCCGGCTTGTAAGCCTGCCCGCTACTCTGCCGCTGTCCACCCGGAACGCCTCCCTCAGAGCCCACTGCCCGCTTTCGCGGGGCCGCCTGATGCCCCTCAAGCTCTGTGGGGGTGCGGGGACGGGGGGACATGCCGGCCAAAGTGAGTCTCAACTACAACCCCTCCCTTCGCGCAGACAGAGCCGCGCAGGGCTGGGGGGTTTAGGAGGCCGGCAAGCAGCCGCCCCCCCCCCCCCACCCTGCCCGGGACACACAGCAGCGACGACACGTACCCGCCGGGGAGGCTGTGACCGTGCACACACGGGCCTCTCTCCGCCAGCTCTGCGGACGCGGCCCTGGGTTCTCGGCTCCCCCCCGCCCCCCCCCCCCCCCGGGACCCGGCCTCCGCCTCCGTGTGGTTAGTCGCCTGTTAACCTGACGAGGCCGCGGTACCCAACGTGGCATGAAAACCAGCCTAAATGTTGCTGCAAAGGCACTCTTTAGGTTTTTCAGTTGTGGTGAAATACGTAACATAAAATTTAGCATCTCAGCCATTTTCAAGCGTCTAGTTCAGGGGCACCGACTACACCCGCACCGCCCTGCGGCCACCGTCAGCCCCCAGCACTTCCTCGTCCTCCCGGCCTGACGCTCTGTCCCACCCCACACTGACCCCAGCCCCCGGCGCCCACTTCTCCCCACTGTCTGCTCTAGGCCCTCACGGAGGGTCAGAGTCTCCCGTCGGGGGCCGAATGGTACTCCGTTGTGTGTACGCACCACATCGTGTGCATCCGCCCCCTGTCCACGGACACTGGGTGGCTTCCGCGGTTTGGCCACTGTGAAGAATGCTGCTGTGAACGTGGGTGTGCAAATCTCTTGAAGTCCCTGATGTCATTCTTTTGAGCGTGCACCCAGACGGGATTGCTGGGTCATGTGCTAATTCCGTCTTTGTTTTGTTTTTTAATGTTTGTTTTTGAGAGAGAGAGAGAGAGAGAGAGAGAGAGCGCCAGTGGAGGAAGGGCAGACAGAGGAAGACCCAGAATCTGAATCAGGCTCCAGGCTGCGAGCTGTCAGCACAGAGCCCGACGTGGGGCTCGAACCCACAAGCTGTGAGATCATGACCTGAGCCAACATCAGACGCTTAACTGACTGAGCCACTCAGGCACTCCTAAATTTTTTTAATGGTTGGATTTATTGACTTCTTATTTTAATTTTTTTTAATTTTTCTTTTACATGTATTTTTTTTTTTTCTTTCAACGTCCATTCATTTTTGGGACAGAGAGAGACAGAGCCTGAACGGGGGAGGGGCAGAGAGAGAGGGAGACACAGAATCGGAAACAGGCTCCAGGCTCTGAGCCATCAGCCCAGAGCCCGACGCGGGGCTCGAACTCACGGACCGCGAGATCGTGACCTGGCTGAAGTCGGACGCTTAACCGACTGCGCCACCCAGGCGCCCCTACATTTATTTATTTTTGAGGGACAGAGAGAGACAGAGAGTGAGCAGGGGAGGAGCAGAGAGAGAGGAAGACACAGAATCCGAAGCAGGGTCCAGACTCCTAGCTGTCAGCCCAGAGCCCGAGGCGGGGCTCGAACCCACAAACTGTGAGATGGTGACCTGAGTCAAAGTCGGACGCTCCACCGACTGAGCCCCCCAGGCACCCCATGTGCTTTTGAGGAGTCTCCAAGGGGCTGCCCCGTTTCAAGTTCCCACCAACAGTGCGTGAGGGTTCCGGCTTGTCCACACCCCTTAAGACAGCAGCCGTCCTTGGGCGCCTGGGTGGCTCAGTCGGTGAAGCGTCCGACTTCACCCGGGTCACGATCTCACGGTCCGTCAGTCGAGTCCCGCGTCAGGCTCTGGGCTGATGGCTCAGAGCCTGGAGCCTGCTTCCGATTCTGTGTCTCCCTCTTTCCTTGCCCTTCCACCATTCATGCTCTGTCTCTCTCTGTCTCAAAAACAAATAAACGTTAAAAAAAAAAAAAAAAGACAGCAGCCGTCCTGAGGGGGTGCGGTGGGGTCTCGCCGTGGCTCGTATTTGCACCTCCCTAGGGATGAGTGTGATCAACTTTTCACGTCCTTACTGTTCATCTGTTCGTCTTCTTTGGAGAAATGTCTGTTCAAGTCCTTTGTCCATTTTTGAGTCAGATTGTTTGGGTTTCTGTTGTTGTTGTTGTTGTTAGGCTTTAGGGACTCTTCCTGTGTTCTGGGTATTAATCCCTTACAGGTATGTAACCTGCGAATGTCTTCCCCCGCTCCGTGCGCTGCCTTGTCACTCCCTAGACTGTGTCCTCTGATGCACAGGTTTTCATCTTCGTGGATCCCAGCCCGTCTGTTCTGTTCTGTTGTTGCCCGAGTGCTTGCCGTCATAGCAAAGTCATCTTTGCCAAATGCAAAGCGTGAAGCTTTTCCCCTGGGTTTTCTTCTCGGGGTTTTATAGTCTTACATTTAAGTCTCTGATCTATTTTGGGTTAACGTGTGGATATGCTGTCAGATGAGGGCCCGGGTTCTATCTCTTGCCTGAGGGTACCCAGCCGCCTGATGCTCCTTGTGGGAAAGACCGTCCTCTCCCCGCGGAGTGGTGTTAGCACCCTGGTCAAAAGCAATCTGACCACAATGTGAGGATTTATTTCCGGGCTGTCTGTTCTGTTCCACTGGCCTCTGTGTTTGTCTTTATGCACTGTTTGGGTCACTGTGGTGTGGTAGTCCGTTTTGGAATCAGGAAGTGTGAGGCTTCCAGCTTTATTGTTCTTTTTCAAGAGGCTTTTATGGGGGGGGGGGGTTGCTATTCAGGGTCTATTGAGGTTCCACATGAATTGTGGGACAGAGTTTTCTATTTCTGGGAGGGGGAACGTGATTAACATTTAACTCCGTGAACTTTGAGTAAAGCAGATTACCTTCCAGAATGTGGGTGGGCCTCACCTGATCAGTCGAAGGCTGAAAGAGAAAAAGACCGAGGTCCCCAGGGGGAGGGAATTCTGCCTGCAGACTCCAGGCCAGCATCGGCTCCCCCCCGGGTCTCTGTCCTGCCGCTGGCCCTGCAGATGTGGGGCTGGCATCTCCACCACTGCCCACACACCCTCCGGTCCTGTTTCTCTGGAGGACCCTGAGGAATGCGCCCGTGAACCCCACCATGGGCGAGGCGGGGCGGTTTGTGCCAGGAACACTAGGAGGCTGTTGGAGGGTTTGGTGTGGGGAGAGTGACGTCCCCAGCACTTGCTCTGGGCGCTCCCTGGAGGAGGAGGGAGGGGCGGAGAGAGTGGGGGTGGGGGAGGGGAAGACAAGAAGGAAGAGGGCGCAGGAGGAAAGATGGTGGGGTGGGCAGCGGCTGAGCCTGTCACTCCACAGGCGGGAGAGGACACGTCAGCCCAGGAGGAAACCCAGCCGTCACCAAGGGGGTCAGGCACCCGGATGCCAGCAAGGGCCCCACTGAGGTCGTACTTCGCGGTTGGCGATCAGCACTGTAGGTGGGACAGGCCAGTCCACAGCCACCTACCTGCTCTCACGTCTAGTGTCCCGGGTTCCTGGTGCTCGCTTGGGGTGAAACTCAGCCTGCCGTGTGGCCCCACGACCCCGGCCCTGCCGGCCTTGCCCTGGGGCGTCTCTACAGAAACCAGGCTGAGCTGTGGGACCAACAGTCCTGTGGGGCCGCTGCCCGGGGGGCGGGCGACAGCCCCAGATGTGCAGGGGGTAAGGAATGTATGTGTCCCACCGACAGCCTCAGAGGCACCGTCCTGGGAGTGGGTCCTGCCCCAGCCCAGCCTCCTGACGGTGCAGCTGCATGAGACCCCGGCCAGCACCCCCTGCCCAGCCTCTCCTGAGTCTCTAGCCCGAAACACCCTGTGAGATACTAATCACCCGATGCCACACAGGCTGCTAGCTCGGTAGGCTGTTACCTTCGGTTGCATTCACCGCCTCAAGCGAAAGTATTTCCCTTTGTGCGCCTGAGTCACCCTTGGTCGGAGGGACCCCAGGGCACGGGGCCTTGTGCCCCAAGTTTCGGAGTCTGGACGGAGAGCAGGACACTTGCCTTTCTTATCTGTAGCCTGTTGTGCGTTGAATTGTGTCCCCTCAAAATTCATATGTTGGAGTCCTGACCCCCAGAACCGCAAAAGGTTCTTTTATTTTTTTAAGTTTATTATTTTTGAGAGAGGGAGAGAGAACTCTCGAGTGAGGGATGACACACAGAAAGGGGGGGGGGCCGGGGAAGAGAACCCCAAGCAGGCTCCACGCTGTCAGCATCAGAGCCCAACATGGGGCTCGAATCCATGACGTGTGAGATCATGACCTGAGCCGAAACCAAGAGTTGGACGCTTAACTGAGCCACCCAGGCACCCCTGACCTCCAAAGGTTCTTATCTGGAAATGGGGTCGTTGCAGATGTAGTTAGGATGAGATCATGCTGGGGCACGGTGGGCCCTAACCTGATACTACTGTGTCCTTATTAAAAGGGAAATCTGGACACAGAGACACAGGGAGAAGCCCATGTGGCCACAGGGCGGGGACAGGAGGGATGCGGCCATGAGCTAAGGGCACTGCGCGTTGCTGGCCGGGAGCTGGGAGGGGCAGAAGGACCTTCCCCTGGAGCGCAGCCGTGGGGGCCCCGTGACTTCAGACACCCAGCCTCTGGAGCCACAGGAGAGTAAATGGCTGTAGGTCAAGGCCCCCACACTCCGCTCTGTGTCAGGGCACCCCAGGACATTAGCACGTCCGTAGAAGACGTTCATCACGGTGTTATCGCCAATGTGGTAGACCGTGTTCCCCAGCACTCGCTGGCCCTCTGTGTGCTGTGTGCCTCCGTCCCCGTGCCAGCAGGCACCCGCAGGGTCCCACTTGGGACAAAGAGGTGTGAGTGGTGGAAGCTTCCGGAGCCCTGGAGTGGCAGAGCCCATCCCCCCCCCCCCCCCCCCGTGTGACTCAGTGGCCCGGCCAGGACTCGCTGCTCAGCTTGTCCCCTGGAGGAAGAACACAAGCCTGCGTGTTGGAATAAGCTGTTCTAGTGAGAGGCCGCCGGCCTGCGGGCAGCTCCCTGCGCGGACCCCTGGCCTCGGTGACTCCCCACCAATACCTCCGGGATGCGGAGAAGTCCAGCAATAAGACTGGCCAACTAGTGGGAACCGTCTCTGGTCATGAGAATCGTGCCGTGAGAAACGGGACGGGCAGGACACAGCGCATGTTTAGGAGAATGTTCTCAACTGCCGTGGGGAGTACACGCTCAGCTTTGTAAACTCAAGGAGGACAGTTACTCAGAAAGCCCAACGGACGGAACCGACGCGGACTGCGACTTGCCCGGGGTTGTCGCCTGCTTCTGTTTGTTTCCACAATAAACACAATTTACTAACATGATCCAGAAAGAGTACACTTTACTTTTAGGCTCATCAAAACACAAGGAGTAAAAAGGTCACCAGGGGGGCGCCTGGGTGGCTCAGTCGGTTAAGCTTCCAACTTGGGCTCAGGTCATGATCTCCTGGTTCCGAGTTCGAGCCCCACGTCGGGCTCTGTGCTGACAGCTCAGAGCCTGGAGCCTGCTTCGGATTCTGTGTCTCCCCCTCTCTCTGCCCCTTCCCTGCTCATGCTCTGTCTCTCTCTGTCTCAAAAATAAATTAAAAAAAAAACATTAAAAAAAAAAAGTCACCGGGGCGCCTGGGTGGCGCAGTCGGTTAAGCGTCCGACTTCAGCCAGGGCACGATCTCGCGGTCCGTGAGTTCGAGCCCCGCGTCGGGCTCTGGGCTGATGGCTCAGAGCCTGGAGCCTGTTTCCGATTCTGTGTCTCCCTCTCTCTCTGCCCCTCCCCCGTTCATGCTCTGTCTCTCTCTGTTCCAAAAATAAATAAACGTTGAAAAAAAAAAAAAAGTCACCAGGGTGCACCTGCACACACACCCCTTCACTGAGCCCCCAGCGCCCCTGCCGCCCCCCAAACAGCCCCCGCCCCTCGCTCCGGGCGGGCTCAGCAAAGGCTGCAGGACGGATGCCGCCCATCTTTATTTCTAGGCCATTTAAGAGCCTCCTAAAATCTACTAACTTCCAGGCTAAAAATCATTAAAAATCAAATGAGTTTTCCCACCGATAGAAGTCGAGATCGTCTCTCATTCTCAGGGAGACCAGAACTGAGCGGTGGCCTCTCCTGCGGGGACAAGGCAGGGAGGGGCCGGGACGCACCTGCTCTCCTGAAGGAGAGGAACGCCAGCGCTGAGCCCAGGGTGGGTCCGGAGCCTTCCAGGACGCGCCCCGAGGCACATCCCGCAGCGGCCAGATCTGGTCCCTCTGCACCCAAGTTCCCTCCGGCAAGTCCCGGCCTCCCCATCCCAAGGGGCGGGGTCCCGAGACCTTGCCGGGGGCAGGGGTCTCCACAAGCATGTGCACGCGCAAAGCGGTGGGAGCCCATGGGGCCAGTCCTCACCGGGCGCCCTCGGGCCTGGCGGTGTGGCCTCCCTGCTCCGGCCCCTTGTCGTTCCCCCTCGGGGAGTCAGTCAGCTTTTGCCAATGACGCTTTGTGACACGTCACCCCCGAAACCCAGTGGTTGTCAACAGGCGCTCCTTCCAGGGTCGGAAGGCCGGCGGCGTGGACGCTGGTGGACCCAGCGGACAAGCCGAGCTCAGGACCCCGCGCCTCGCCTGGGTCGGAGCAACCCGGGGTCCGTTTGCTCTCTCTGGTTTAACCCTCAACAAAGGGGTCCGGTGAGACCCCTGCCCCTGCTTTCCTCCTTCCCTGGGGAGCGGCAGTCAGGGAATGAGCTGTGTGTGTCCCACCACCTCTTCCCGGCCAGGGTGGCCTGGCCCTTGGCCTCTGTCCCCCTCCCTCCAGCTCTGCCTGTGAATTTCCACGCGGCAACGACACGCATCCTGGTCCGGACGTCGTGGGCTCAGCGTCAGGACGCATGTGCCCGGGTGGTGGCTATCGAGTGACGTGGACAGACTGTGTGTGCTCTACGAGCCAAATCGGCGGTAATTATTCCCTGTGGCAGATCTGGAGCAAACACCCTCCAATTTATCGTTGCCATTTGGGTACTAAAATGAACGATTTGAAAGAGAAAGGCTGGTGAGTGAACAAAGCCCTGAACACGCTCACCGATATTTCGTCTTCAGAGGAGCAAACCGTGGGCATGTTTATATCCTGTCCTCTTTCTGGCTGAGGCCTCGGAGCCTGGGGCCTGCTTCGGATTCTGTGTCTCCCTCTCTCTCTGCCCCTCCCCTGCTCACCCTTTCTCAAAAGTAAACGTGGAAAAAAAATTTTCTTAAATAAATAAAAAGAAAAAAAAAAAGAAAACTCTCCCAGACGCCCCAGAGCCCAGAAGCGCGTCGTGCAGCCGCGCTCAACAGCAAGGCAGTAAACGAGAGCCACGGCTTCTAGCGGGCTCGTCGCTGCCCCGGACAAAGGGGGCAGGACCCTCGGCAGGTCCCTGCGGAGACGCCCCCCAGGACACAGAGCGTGCATTCCCCAGTGTGAAGGAACTCAGGACCCACGAGCCCTTCCTGAAGGAGACTGAGCACTGGATCCGTGGGAGGATGTACCCAAAGCGCTGCTGGACTCGCGGTCACAGAACTGGACGTCAACGCTGTAAAGCGGGACCGCGTAAAAAGACGGATACGGCCAACAAGAGTCAGAGGAGGAAGGACAGAAGAAGGCAGAAGGAGCGTATCGATGAAGGGGAAGGCCGGGCATCTCCTTTTCCACGCCCTCTCCAGGCACCCGCGTGGGCTCAGCAGCCCGGAAGCTCTCCTGACCCCTGGGATTTCTGTGGGGACCTCATCACATGGGCACCTGCCTACCTGAGTTCGTTGGCACACGAACCCTTTGGGGAAAGAAGCCTGCATTTCTATCTTTGTACTTTTCTTCACTGATTCCATTCTTTGGGAGAAAATGCTTTCTTGCACAAAAACAAGAGAGTACCTTTCTCCAAAGGAAAAATACAGAAGTGCCAGAAGCAAATGTGCCAGGATTTTACCAGCTGCTACTGCTGGGCCATAACAGTCCAAATGCGTTCCTAGCGCTCCGCACCCCCCCACCCCTCCCACTGTGTTCCCCCGTGGGCCTCTGCGTGGATGCACCCCAACCCAGGAGTCTACACAGCAGCAGGGATCACCCTCCACCGAGGGGGCCAACGGATGCCCTTCTGGGTGCAGGCGAAGTGATCTGGGGGCCCCGAGACATGACTCCCATTAGCTGCAGATGCCTCCCTGCAGGGGTGACGGGCCTAGGAGAGGCGGTCGAGGGGAAGGTGACCTCAAGGTCTCAGCCACCCCAGGCACGGGCCCCAATCTGGGGAGGGAAGTCGGGTGACAGTGACACTCCCACCACCCCAGACTCGGAGCTCAGCACCCCCGGCAAGCGGGGTCTCCTCGCGCTCAGCCGGCTGTGAGCTGCTCAGCAATTTGGACCTTTCACTCCTGACCAGGCCCAGTGTGCTTTCTCCGGTCTCCCTCCTTCCTCTCCTCCCTGCAGCTGCAGGGTCACCCCCCCTCCCCCATGGGGAAGAACTCCCGCCCTCCCAGTGAGGAGGGTTCGTGCCCCCCCTAGCAAGGAGGAGTCATGCCCCCCCCCCCCCCGAGTGGGGAAGGACGCCCGCCCCCTCCGCGGGACAGCAGGGCGGTTGGAAACGAACCCTCTGCTGGGCCTCCTAAAACCGTGGGCAGGAAGAGGCGGGGGCGCGGACTGCCCCTAACCGCCCTTCCAGAAGTCCGATGACTTGGCCAGAAGGCAGCCGGGAGCCCCCCAGCCCCCGGGCAGCAGCCCTGCACAGGTTTGGGTGAGGAGCCGGTTTCGGGTTTGCACCTGTCGGTGCGGCCCCGCGGTTGGAGCGGTTCCAGGGCCCCTGCCCAGCGCTCCCGGGCCCGGCCGCCACCGAGCTAATTGCTTCATAACGGATGTGCGGGAACAGTCGGCAATCCGACACCGGTTCTCTGTCCACAAGTTGAGATTTGATGACTTTTTTATCACTAAATTAAATTCCTTCTCTTGCTTGTCTCCTTACATTAAATCTCTTTAAATCTTAATAGAGTGCAGCCTCTCCCTGCAGCTCAGGCCACTGATAAGGCACGTGGGCTCTAGAACCCAGGGCTGGAGGGGTGGGGGGCAGGCGAGGAGGAGAAGGAGACGGCCGGCTCCGGAGGCTGGAAGGCCCAGGGGCGGAGAGGCTCCTCGAGCCGGGATGATTCTTGCAACTCAGAACACAAGCTGGGACACCACAGACGTGGCCAGAGGCCCCTAACGGTGCTCCTGCCGCCTGCACCTGGTTTCCCTCGCACCTGGCCCCACCCGGCCCCGCCTGGCGCTCCCGGGCCCAAGCAGTTGGCGGAGCCCAGCTCCCCTTGTCTGCACTCAGGCGCCACCTTGCGGTGGGGCGGTCTGGCGCTCGTCAGGTATCCGCGGGGCGTGCAGGGTGTGGCCATCAGGAGCTCGCCGTCCGGAAGCCCGTCTGCAGATGCGAAGTGTTTACTCCCACAAGCGACGAGGGTCGGGGCTCGTTCTCAGTGCGCATCCGCTTGATCTTCTTGAAAACCAGGCTCGGGGCTGGGGCGCAGTGTCTCGGCAATCACGCACTCCCTGGCTCGACGTGATCGGTCCGGTTCTCGCACGAGGACTTCACGCACCGTGAGCGCGTCCCTCCTTCAAGCCTGCAGCAGCTTCGGGAAGTTGCTCGAGTGCGCTCCCTGGGAGGATCCGGCTCTGCCACACCTGGACCCGGACCCCCTCCACACCTGCGTGTCCGCAAACGTGAACCACAACGGCGGCCCCGCGTGCGGAAGGGAGAAGACGGTGTGGGCTGGGGTGGCCGCCAGCAGGGATGCAGAGGCAGGCACACGTATCATGGTGCAGAGGAGGGGAGGGACCCCATGGACTCCGTGGCGTGGGGGAGTGGGGGGTCAGATGCGCTGGCGGCAGGAGTCTAGGCGTGGCGCGGGCCACGCTGCCCAGAGGAGTCAGTGTTTGGGACCGGGGAGCAGAGCCAGGCGGGGGGGCGCGGGGGATGGAGGGGAGGAGGCGGGGTGTGCACAGTGACCTGTCAGAGAAGCCACCGTCACCGCCCGGGGAGGTGGACAGCCGGAGCACAACCGTGTCCTGGCAGGATACTGACGGAGCGGGAGGAAGGAGGGAAACATAGTGGGGGGCGGGGGGAGCCCTGGCGAGGCGATGGAGGGGGGGCGCCCGGACCCGTGAGTGGTGCTCTTGTCAGGACAGGATGTGGAGTGTGCTGGGGCGGTCACTGCCCCCTTCTTGCAAACAGAGCCCCGGTTTTGTCGGGACAGCGAGTGCCCAGCCCCGAGGAATAAATCATGGTTTATTTAAGCCAATCCTTACAACAGGACTCTATTTCCCATTGCCGGACGTGCACTGTTTCAAACTTCTCTTGAGCAAAGCCGGTTACGTTCATGAGGAAGTGTGCTGGCAGATTCTAGAAAATTTACCCCGACAGAGGAAACCACTTTTCCGCTCGGTCCCCTTCTCCTGCCTTAAATCTCACTGCAGGAGAGTGTCAGCTCGGGGGCTGTGGCAGCTATTTTGTGTTCGTGAGGCAAGCGTGCTGAGGAAAAGGAAATGCAAGCCGGCTGGCAGAGCCACCGGGCTGCCTCACGGAAGGTGGGGCTGCTCCCGTTGAGACCTGTGTGCGGTCTCATTAAAGCCTGCGCTCGGTGGTATCCAGGGGCGGGGTGAGAGGGGCAGCCTGCCCTGCGTGAAGGCAGCGAGGGGTGAATTTCCAGGAGGGAATTCAATGCCAGTAACAAAGTCCATTCTTGTCACCATTATGCCCCAGTCTACTCACTGCCAGTGACGACCCCCCCCCCCCCCCAGTCCCGTGCCCTGCCACTTTTACTGGCTCGTCATCATCGGTCGGGTTTCTGTTCTGGGCATTGTCATTGACGTCTTTCCATCTTACAGCCGTCGTGTGTTCAGTAAAAGCAGGAACGGGGCTGTCTAGTGAGGGTTCCGAGGAGAGAAGAGGTTTGAAATTGTCTCTCTGAGCTGAACTGAGGTCCCTGGTCAGTGCCAAGAGCCCGTCAGGTCGGCAATCACGAGTGTGGAGCGGACCTGTCTCTGCTTCTACGTGACTTTCTCCAGCGGCTGCTGGGTCCCTGGGGCAGAGAAGGGGACCGGTAGCAGTGCATTAGTCCCGGTCAGCTTGCGAGGATCGGGACGTGAGATGCTCTTCCCAGACCACCCGGGGGCGTCCCGCAGCACGGAGGGCAGTGGGGCCAGGCCGACAGCACAGAGAGAGCACACGACCTGTACGTGACCGGGGGCCACGAGAGGAGCCTCGGGAAGACACATCCCGGGGGACAGCGTGTGCGAGATGGACCGCGACAGTGAGTAGGTGCAGGCCTAGCCCATGACTCGGGGAAGTGAGGCAAGAGCTGGCCCCTGGCGTGGTGAGGTCAGGGGCACAGCTGGCCCTCTTGCGCAGCAAACCCCCTTTCGGGGGACCCTCGGCCCACAGAGCCGGGGACTCCCTCCCACGTACAAGGGCAGCCTGCACACCAAACTAGGCCAACGGCAGAGTGCTTTTTCTCCAGAGGCAGCCTGGACTCATTGTGCATGTGGTATCGATTGTAAGACATATTTCTCCCTCTTGTGGATTTACTGAGGTCCTTGGGCTGAGGAATTTGTGATTTTTATAACATTCATTAAATTCTTACTTTTCACTCTCACGGTCTCCTGGGACTTGGCCCTATTCCTTTTTCTCCGGCTTTCTCTTCAGGAAAGCCAGTCCCTGTACCCTAACCCGAATCTCATCCCAACCCAGAGCCCGTGCGCCCCGCGCGCCCCTCCCCAGGCAGCACCCACCGTAACCAGTCTGCAAACGGATGCAATGACAAGTTTGGGACCGTGCCACCGCGGTCCTGCGCCTCCTCGCAGACAGAGGGCCCAACCCTACCCAGCCCCACCCCACCCCACCGCGGGAGGGATGACCTTGGGTCAGGGCGGCAAGGAGAGAGCCTTTTCCTCTGAAGGTGCCAGCCGCCCGCTACCAGCAGGGGTGCATTGGCAACGTAATGAACTCACCCGGGGCTGTGCCCACAGCATGCCGGCTGCAGACGGAACTGGAGAGCTCTGCCCGCACCCGGGTTCCAGCATCCCAACGTGCCCCAGGGCTTCAGGGAGGACAGACAGCCGCCAGCCCAACCACCACCTCCGTCCCATACAAACCAGCATGCTCTAACACAGGGCCACCTCATCTGCCCCGCAGCTGCGCCTGCATGCACGAGTGAGGCGGGGGTCCATGGGTCACCTGGGAAATGGGTCTGGCTTGCTCTCTTGGCATTTCCGAGTTGAACCTCCACCCCAACGGTCTCGAATGCGTCTGTAATTATCAGAGGGGGAGCCACCCGCTCAGTACAGAACATTGTCCCTTCTGTTGAGCTGAATGGTCTCCGGGACCCGACCCCAGTGTGCCCTCTACATCCCCAGGATGTAGCCCTGCTCCGCTGTGTCCGTCCCAGTGAGACTCCGCCCCCTGCCCAGCTCTGCCCCTCCCCCTGATACCCCGCCCCCTAGCTCTGCCCCTCCCCGTAAACCCCCTCCCCCCGTCCAGCCCGGCCCCTCCCACTGACACCCCGCCCCCCCAGCTCTGCCCCTCCCAGTGAGACCCCGGCCCAGCCCAGCCCCGTGAGGCCCCGCCCGGCCCCCCCCTTGACACCCCGCCCCCCACCTCTGCCCCTCCCCGTGAGAACCCGCCCCTTGCTCAGCCCGGCCCCTCCCCGTGAGACCCCGCCCCTTGCTCAGCCCCTCCCCGTGAGGCCCCGCCCGGCCCCTCCCCTTGACACCCCGCCCCCACCTCTGCCCCTCCCCTGAGACCCCGCCCCTTGCTCAGCCCGGCCCCTCCCCGTGAGACCCCGCCCCCCGCCCGGCCCTGCCCCTCCTCGTGAGACAGCTCACCACCGGGACCACCTCCCAATTCACAAAAGTCACGTATTGGAGCATCCGCCCCAGGGGTTCTCCAGGCTGCTAATTCATTCCGAATCCTTTGAGGAGAACAAAAGCAGACTTGGGGAAAACATGACAAATTGCTTTCCCAAAACTCGCGAGAGACCAACAGAGCGCCGCCAAAGGAGGCTGTCAGAGGCCCGCAGCACCGGGGTTTCGCTTCTGAGAAATTCCCCTTCTTGCTCAGAAAGCTGCAGTCGTTATTTCTTTATTCCCCGGTTTTTGCCTTTTGGTATTTCAGAGTGAAATGCATTATCCAAATGAGCCCCCTTTTCAATGACAGAAAACACAAAGTGACATCAATTTCCGTGTTTAGAGTGGAGGAAAACGCCAGCCGTGGCGAAAAACGAGGCTCCCAGTGAGCGCAGATAACCACCGGCCCCCTGCACGGGCTCCCCTCTCCACAGTCACAGCGGAGACAAGCGGGACAGGCCAGAGCCACGCGCCCTCATCCTGAGTGCGAGGGACAGAGAATGTCGTCCACACCTGCTCACTCGTCGGCCCCTCGTGGGGGATCAGCTGTCGGATTCGCTCCCACCTGGGTCTGGCTGCAGGGTCAGGGCCCTGGGCTGCTGCCTGGTGCCCACTCCTGTGAGTCCTGCGTCTCGGCACCGGCTCCCCCCACGTGGTATCAGACGCAGCAGAACCCCGAGGGGTTGCTACCACATCTAGTCCCAGAATGCGGAGGGACAGGAGGAACCCGGCCCCACCTGGAACCACCGGGCTTGAGCCGAATCACCTGGCCACGCCCAGCTGTGTGTGTGGGTGGGGGGGGAGGCTGGGAAGCCTGTCCTTCCCACAGGGGCCACGTGCCTGGCTGAAGTCACAACGCTGCAACAGTGGAGGAGGGGAGACAGATACCAGAGACCATGTCAGACGATGGAGGGGTCACTGTTCATAGAGCAGAGAGCGAGCCCAGACCAGGTTTGTCTGTGCCGCTGCCGTAACAGAACACCACAGACTGTGAGTGGGGGCCTCATCAGCAACAGACATCGATTTCTCTTCATTCTGGAGGACAGAAAGTCCAGGATCAGGTGCCAGCATGGTCACCTTCTGGAGACCTTCCTGTGGGTCACAGCCAGGACCCCTCGCTGTGCCCTCACAGGGCAGAAGCGGGGACCACTGTGCAGCCTCCTTGAAAAGGGAGCCGATTCCCTGCACGGGGCTCCACCCTCCAGGCCGCGACACGTCCCGGGGACCCCACCTCCAAAGAGCATCGCCTCCACGCGCTAAGACTCATTGGTACGAATTTGGGCGGGCACATTCAGACCACCACAGACCAGACCCCACAGGAGGGAGTCTCCGTGCTGGAGCAGGGCTGACGTGGTGTGCAGGAAGGTGGTTGGAAACCCAGAGAAGCCACAAAAGTGTAAGTCGTATCCCCTCCAAGCCCAGCCAGCCCCCAGCCCCCCAGCCCCTTCCAGCCTCAGAGTCCTCAGATGCCATTTGGGTGGCAGTCCTTTCCGCATCCTTCCTCTGGTGCAGCCCCACAACCGAGGGAGCCCTCTCCCCCGGGGCAGCCCTCTCCCGAATTAGCTAATGGCTGTCTACGGAGTGGGAAACACATTCTGACCACAGAGGATGTTGTTTCGCGCCTTTGACAAAGCTCTCCCAATGTGGCGGGCCAGGCTGGCCTTAGCCTAACGCTAAGCCCAGGGGCAGCCGGCCACAGTGGGTGGCTTGCACCTGGCTCTGCTCCTTTGCCCACCTAGTGTCCCCCCCCCATTCCTGTGACACCACTTCCCTAGGGGCCAGGTGAGACCAAGCAAAATCACAGCGTTGATTTAGGGGTGGGAAGGACGGTTGTTCGGGCCCTGTAGGATGCCCTGGAGATCTCTTGGACACCATGAAAACAGGGAGCCCCTCCGCTGAGCTGTCACCTGGCGGGGTGTGCAGGTGGGGGGCTGGGGGCCAACTGAACCCCCGCTTCAAAGTTCGCTGGAGAAGGAAACCAACCTAGGAAAACAGCAGCGTCTTCTGATGTCCTCGGAGGGCCTGGAACCAGTCACAGGGAAGCCTGGGGCTTCAGCTACCAAATGAGGTGAGATTTTACTGCCGGATTCTTAAGCTGCTCTGAGTTGCATTTCTGTCCCTTGTGGATCACAAAAGCTCTGTGACCTCAGGACTTCCTGCCTGTGTGCCAAGAGAGAACTCCTAGCTGGCCCGGAGAGCGGGAGAACAGGCCGGTGCGGCCCGGGGCGTGCCCAGACCACAGCCTCTGGCAGAACCTGCCCCCTTCCAAGGGGTCCCCCGCCCAAGGGGACCAGGGGGTGGCCCCACACCAGCGGCACGCGTGCGCGGGAAAGACGCATCCAGATGCTGGCCCAGGAAGCTCAGAGGGCGCAGGACCGGCTGCAGGTGCACAAACCTGCCGACCCACCTAGGCCCCAAACCACAGCATGGAGGAGGCTCCGGAGGCCTGTCAGACAGGACTGTCCTTACTGCCAGGGGCCTAAGTAAAACCAGCAAGGTTACAGGCTTAGGCCACGTGGGGGGACCCAGCGGCGCGGCAGCCGGGCCTCAGACAGGGTGAGCGGGAGGGTGCCGTGGGCCCCGCTCTGCCGTTCCCGGGCGCCAACCTCCAGCCGCACCCCACACCCCGCGAGCTGGTCCCGCCGCAGCCCTGTTATCGGCCCCTGTGTCTGCCTCCCTCGTCCGGGAGATGGGAGGTGCTCACTGTCAGGGAGAGCACGTGGCAGTCATGAGAGGTGCCACCCCCACTCTGGCCTGGGGGTGGACAGCTGGACAGACCCCCACAAATCCCCCTCACGCGGGTCCCCGCCCACCTGCTCCCACTCACACGGATTCCACCGTCCTGGAACGCCAGGTGCACGCGCGATCGGCATCCCCAAAGGTTTGCTTGACACCTGCCATGCCCACTGTCTCTCCCCTTGACTGGCCCACCAGCTCCGGTCCATAGACCCCAAACGGCAGGACCCTGCAGGCTCAGAGAAAGTGCTGAAGAGGAAGGGTCATGTGGTGGGAGGTGGACCTCGCAACCCCCATGTCCTGGGGGGAGCAGAGATGACAGGTGGCTTCCTGGGGGAGGAGAGGTGGGTGTCCTTTGACATGGGCAAGAGCAGCAGAGGAGGTGGTGCAGCCCTTCAAGACGTGTACATGTGTGTATATGGGTTCTCTCCCAACCCCTGGATTCCAAAACTAGGTCATGACTCCCCATATGGTACCCCAAACACACATGCATGCACACAGGTGCAGGTACACACGCACACATATACACATACACACATATGCACATGCTTGTGCACAGGTACAGGTATGCACGCACACATATACATGTACACAGGTGCGCACACACAGACATGTACATGCACGCGCACGTGTGTGCACGTATACGCATATATACCTATACACACATGCATGCACACCTACGCTTGTACATCCATGTGCATGTATCTCTGTGCGCATATGCACGTATGTGTGTGCACATACACATGTACATGTGTGCGTGCATGCACATATATACACGTGCGCGCAAATGCATGCACACACATACACACATATGCACACAATAAACATGCACCACACACACATACACATGCACGCATGCACACACAAGTGTACGCACAAACACACATGTGTGTGCCTGGTACACATGCATATACACATACATACACATGCACACCTACACACATACACAGCAAATCAAGCGACCTCTCAGGGGAAAGAAATCCACTTTAAGATAATCTCTGCCTATGTGGGGGAAGAGGCCAGTAATTTTAAGACAGCAGCTTCAATTACAAACAAAATGAAAGGGCTGCCCAGAGCCCGCTGCTCCTGGATCAGGATGGGGTGCCCAGATCTGCCCGCAGACTGGCGTCCAGCTTTGTGGGAAGCTGGTGTGGACGAGGGTGTCAGCTCTGCTGGGAAGACCACCTGGTCAGGACCTGGGCTTCGCCGGCTGGCTTTGTCAGCCGGAGGTCAGGGGGCATCGGGCAGGAGGTCAGGCGGCATCGAGCTGGAGGTCAGAGGGCATCAGGCTGGAGGTCAGGGAGCATTGGTAGGAGGTCAGGGGACATCAGGAGGGAGATCAGGGGCATCGGGCAGGAGGTCGGGGAACATCAGGCAGGAGGTCGGGGGGCATCGGGAGGGAGGTTAGCCTGCTGTCTCATCTAGTCAAGGAGGAGTCTGATCGGAGTCGGGGCTGAGGGCAGTGCCCGGCACATCCCAACACTGAGCTTGGAGACAAGGACCCAGGGCCCAAAGTGGGGGACCTGGGGCTCGAACCCAGTCTGACCCCGGTCTGGAAAAGGGGGTCAGGAGATCAAGAGACAGAGACAGAGACAGAGAGACAATGAGACAGAGACAGGGAGATACACAGAGACAGAGAGAATGGCCCGTGCTGCTGACCCTGAAAAGCACAGGTTTTCGTATGAAGAGGCCCTCCCGGTGCCTCCCGCTGCACTGCAGATCAAAGCCTGCCCTTCACAGTCGCCCGACCCGCTGTGTGTGGCATGGAGGGCAGGCCAGCCCGCCACCCCACCGGGCCCTGACCTGCGGGCAAGGTCATGGCTGGGAGGTAGTCCAGGCTGTGGGGCGCTGTTGCCATCTAGTGGGCATGTGTGGTTCTGCAGGCCCTGGGAGCCCCACCTGCCTCTTTTGGACGCCTTACCTGTGTGTAGGTTCACACCTCACTTCCCACAGTTCATGGTCAAAACAGTAAGTGACAGCGGTGACTGCTGTTCCCTAGAGTGGAGGCCACATCTCCACGCCCGGTCCTGTGCCCAGGGCCCAGTGCACCCCCTCACACCCAAGCTCAGGTCCCGTGCTCTGCCCTCACCTTGACAGCTTTGAACGATACTGGCCAGGCATTTCCAGACCACCCTCAGTCTATTTGGGCTGCTCCGATGCTCCCTCGTGATTCTCTGCGGTGTGCGTTTGGGGATAACTGAGCAGAACTAAAGCAGCTTCTCACTGGGGCATGCTGACAACGTGACCTTGACCCCAGGGCTAGGCCTCCTCTTCTGTCAGAAGTGACTCACCCAGTCAGCCCACACTCAAGTGGAGGGGCTGAGGGCTGTGACTCCAGGGCCTTCACAGGGCCCATGACCCCTGCCGCGCCTCTAAAGGGGCGTGGCGGCTGTAGGGCCTCCAAAGGGGCTGGTAGCTCACCCGGGTCCCAGAGCTGCAGTGAGAAGGTGGCTCTCCACCCCACAGGTGCATCACCTGGAGAAGGCACAGGGTGGGCTGAACGCAGCTCTGACACATCCATTCAAGACCCGGGTGGAAACAGGAACAGACCAGGCGGGGAGGGGAAGAACAGGCTG
Source organism: Leopardus geoffroyi (assembly GCF_018350155.1). Classification (NCBI taxonomy): domain Eukaryota; kingdom Metazoa; phylum Chordata; class Mammalia; order Carnivora; family Felidae; genus Leopardus; species Leopardus geoffroyi. The sequence continues at coordinate 822,987 of NC_059339.1, read as the reverse complement.
CCGGTGTCTGGTGATGACCTGAGCGGGAGCCCGTCTGGAGCTGGAGGCTGGGAAAGTCTCCTCAGACACCTCCTGGCAACACAGAGCCAGCCATGCGTCCCAGCCTGGGGATGCCCCTCCTGCCAGCCCTGACCCACCTGGATGAACCCTTTGAACAGCCCCCACACCCTGGGTGAGGGTCTCAACCCCCCATCTTCAGGCCAGGGCACGCACACCCTGGGTGAAGAGCGCAGCCGAGTGCCCGTGGGTCTGGGGACAGGACTCAGTCTCCCAAGTGGCCAGGCTTCCACGATTTCTCCCCAAGGAGAGGTGAATCCCGAAGCCTGTGGTGGTTGCTTCTAACATATGCAGCCTGTCTTCCCATGTCTCATCCCCCAACAAATAGATGGTTCTGTGAGAGGCATGAACTCTTGGACATGGTCAGGCTGAAGCTCCTCCCAGACTGAGGGTCCACCCAGGATTGAGGCTCCTCCCAGGCTGAATGCTCCTCCCGGGACTGAGGGTCTTCCCAGTCTGGGGGTCCTCCCAGGACTGTGACTCCTCCCAGGCTGAGGGTCCTCCCAGGCTGAGGCTCCTCCCAGGATGAGGGTCCTCCCAGGACTGTGTCTCCTCCCAGGACCGAGGGTCCTCCCAGGCTGAGGCTCCTCCCAGGACTGAGGGTCCTCCCAGGCTGCGAGTCCTCCCAGGACTGTGTCTCCTGCCAGGACTGAGGCTCCTCCCAGGACTGAGAGTCCTCCCAGGCTGAGGCTCCTCCCAGGCTGAGGCTTCTCCCAGACTGAGGGTCCTCCCAGGACTGAGGGTCCTCCCAGGACTAAGGTTCCTCCCAGGCTGAGGGTCCTCCCAGACTGAGGGTCCTCCCAGGACTGAGGCTCCTCCCAGGCTGAGGGTCCTCCCAGGACTAAGGTTCCTCCCAGGCTGAGGCTCCTCCCAGGAGTGAGGTTCTGCCAGGCTGAGGCTCCTCCCAGGACCGAGGGTCCTCCCAGGCTGAGGCTCCTCCCAGGACTGTGACTCCTCCCAGGCTGAGGGTCCTCCCAGGACTGTGTCTCCTCCCAGGACCGAGGGTCCTCCCAGGCTGAGGCTCCTCCCAGGACTGAGGGTCCTCCCAGGCTGAGGCTCCTCCCAGGACTGTGTCTCCTGCCAGGACTGAGGCTCCTCCCAGGACTAAGGTTCCTCCCAGGCTGAGGCTCCTCCCAGGCTGAGGGTCCTCCCAGGACTGTGACTCCTCCCAGGCCGAGGGTCCTCCCAGGCTGAGGCTCCTCCCAGGACTGAGGGTCCTCCCAGGCTGAGGGTCCTCCCAGGACTGTGTCTCCTGCCAGGACTGAGGCTCCTCCCAGGCTGAGGCTCCTCCCAGGCTGAGGCTCCTCCCAGACTGAGGGTCCTCCCAGGACTAAGGTTCCTCCCAGGCTGAGGGTCCTCCCAGACTGAAGATCCTCCCAGGACTGAGGCTCCTCCCAGGCTGAGGGTCCTCCCAGGACTAAGGTTCCTCCCAGGCTGAGGGTCCTCCCAGACTGAAGGTCCTCCCAGGACTGAGGCTCCTCCCAGGCTGAGGGTCCTCCCAGGACTAAGGTTCCTCCCAGGCTGAGGCTCCTCCCAGGCTGAGGCTCCTCCCAGACTTGGGGTCCTCCCAGGACTAAGGTTCCTCCCAGGCTGAGGCTCCTCCCAGGCTGAGGCTCCTCCCAGGCTAAGGGTCCTCCCAGGACTGTGTCTCTTGCCAGTACTAAGGCTCCTCCCAGGACTAAGGTTCCTCCCAGGCTGAGGCTCCTCCCAGGATTGAGGCTCAGCCCCGCCTGCCAGAGCACTAGGAGCCATGTCCCGTCTGTCCGCTAGGTGTCACGCTTGGCCGTGCGGTGTGCTGGCGCCCCGGGGGCAGGAACCGCGTTGGGAGCCCGCAGGGGCGCACCCGCTGGGCCTGGTTACTGCTGGCCTGGAGCTGGAGGTCTGACGGGCCTCGCCTCCACGGGCACACGCCCTACGCTGTCAGCAAGCTCTTCCTGTGGGGCAGGCCGTCTGCTCACCTAAGCCCCGTGGGCTACCTGCCCCGTCCTCGTGAAGTGAGCCGTTCAGACTGGAGCCCAGTCTGGTGCGCCTTGTCAGGTGGACATGGGAGGGGGAGCCCCCGGTTCCCTCTGTTAATCCAGTCGGGACCAGGCGTGAAAACTGGGTGCTGTGGGCCCACTGAGCGCTGGCGTCCACTGGCGCCCGCCAGGTGCCCGTGAACCGGGCCCACGCTCCGAGTTTGCCAACCTGCAGGCCTGTCCTCGCAGCCCGCAGAGGAGAGACAAGGACAGAGGCAGGTGCTCTGGGGCAGCCCTGGGCGGGCAGAGGAGGCTGGGGGGCAGGACCCGTGAGCTGCTGGCCAGCAGGTGCGTCGTCTGTGTCTGGGCACAGCAGGCGAGAGAGCCCCAGCCCGCAGAGCATCCGACGTGCACCCGGGGAGTGTCTGGAGCCAGACACCCGGGGCTGCAGACCCTCACATCCCTGCTCTGCCTCCTGCGGGCTGCGTGACCACGGGGGCTCATCAGCTGCTCCGGCCCCACGCCTCCTCTGTGGGCAGGGGCCAGTGGCATCTACACCACAGGCCCTGCGATGAGTCCACACCCTCTCAGCCCTGGAGCCACGGGAGCCTCTGGGAGGAGCCGGGGGAGGGCAGAAGCCTCTGCAAGCACCTGCCAGGCCCCGTCACCCGCGAGCCTCCCGAAGCCCACGAGGGGGTAGACGTTCCACGTGGACCTGGTGTGGGCTGCAAAAGGTCCACTGTCCTTGTGAATCTGGACATGGTGGTCACCTCCATGCAGGGGGCCAGGCATCGGCAGGGAAAACGGGCTATTTTCATCGTTTCCTCTTTTGTATTGCTTTAAAGAAAATGTTTTCAACCAAGTCTCGGTACTGCATTTTCAAGAGGACGTCATCAAGGCAGCCTAGGGGCCGTGAAGAGGGCGGACAGCTCACACTGTGCCCCCTCTGGGGCCGGGTCCAAGCCACGGCTGCAAAGCCTGTCTGCACGCTGGCTTGGGCGTGCGTTTGGTCTGCCCTCTAAAAGGTCAGACCAGCCCGACAACTTAGGGGCAACCTAGGGCGACTGGGATGACGCTTCCACGTGAAGGTGCCCCCCTGAAGCCAGGCCCCGTGGAGCTCCCAGCCGTCAGCCCAGGGAGTAGCCATCTGGGCGTTGGGCCCAGTGACACTTTCCGATGATGGGTTATCTCGTTTTCACATTTGCTCCCGCCTGGAATCTACGGCAGAGGGCACCAAGAACAGTGCCTGGCACACAGTAGGTGCTTAATAAGCGCTTGCGGCAAGAACTCCCTGCTCCTGTTCTGACCGTGAACCTTGGGTGACCCTTAGCAGCCCGCTCCTGTCCCCTCCCAGCCTGCAGCCCATTCCAGGAATGCCCTCTCGGCCTGCAGGGTGGGCAGGTGACCTCAGGGAGGGGAGGAACACTACGGGCCAGGAGCAGGCAGCCCGCCCACATGTCCCGGAGGCCATGACCCTCGACCGCTGGCTGACACCGGGTCAGATAACATCCAGGGTGATCTAGTCACGTAAGCTGGTGAAGCTGGATGCCTGCCAGCAGGTGGGGGAGGTTCCCGGCTGAGTTGCTTCACCCCTGGGGGTTTGCAGGGCACGTCGCTGTGCTAGGTGTGCAGGGCTGTGGCCGCATCCAGGCCAGCACTGGGGACCGGACATGGGGAGGGGACACGGGAGGCAGGAGAGGAGCACAGACAGACGTCCCACTGGCCTGCCCCTTCCCTTCCCCCTCCCAGCCCGCCTCCCCTCCCTCTCATCACCAAGGGGCCATAGTGGAGGGGTGCCACTTGGTCTGGCTCTGAGTATATTTTGCAAATAGACCCGACAGGATTTTCTGACGATGAGACACAGAAGGTGAGACAAGACAGAATCAAGGATGACCCAACCCACACCTTGGGGAGCCATTTCCTGAGATGGGGAGGGTGGGGAGCAAGGGGTTCTGAGGGATGTGCAGAAGCTCGGTCCGGGGTGTGTTAAGACCGCGAGCGCTGAGCTCGTGTTTGCAAGAGCAGCGGGGACGCTGATGTAAAGTGGAAACACAGAGCTGCCTCACAACCGCCTCAGTGGAAGGGGCCACACCAGGGAGGGCCCGGAACGGGTGACGGAAGCGCCTGGCCTGCCGACCACCGTCCTTCAGGACCCACTCTGTTCAATGGCACAGCAAAATTCGCAGAACAAGGAGTCCTTGCCTTGCATTTCGCAAACAACATGAAAGGAACACATTCCCTCCATATTTTAAAAACCCATTCCCAGGGGCTACTGCGTGGCTCAGTCAACTGAGTCTTTTTTGTTGTTGTTGTTTATTTATTTTGAGAGAAAGAGAGAGAGCACACAAGCAGGGGAGAGGCAGACAGAAAGGGAGAGAGAGAATCCTAAGCAGGCTCCACACTCAGCAGAGCTGAGCTCGAATGGGGCTCGATCTCATGAACCACGAGATCATAACCTGAGAGGAAATCAAGTCTGTTCCTCAGCCGAGTCACCCAGGAGTCCAGAGCCTCTGACTCTTGGTTTCAGCTGAGGTCATGATCCCAGGGTTGTGGGGTTGAGCCCCGCGTCGGCTCCAAGGTGAACGTGGGGCCTCCTTGTGATTTTCTGCCTCTCCCCTGCTTGCACACGCTCTCTCTGAAATTTAAAAAAAAAAAAAAAAAGAGCTTGTAAATTTAAAAAGTAGTAAAAGTTTAAAACTGAGCTCGAGTTCCAAGTAGAATGGATATAGATTTAAAAAGACCTAAGACTTTCTTTTCACCCCCCAACACCCTACCTACCGCAGTGCCAGCGACCCTCGTGCCCGCACTGCATGGTCCGCGCTCGCGCTCGCAGGACCACCAGGGAGGAGAAAGCCGCAGCCGGCACTAGCCGAGCGGGGAGGGGTCATTGTCCCCACGGTCCCCTGGGAGCAAGCACTTCACCAGCGCGGCCCCAACCGGCTAGCCTAATCTGTGCAGTCTCGCTGGGCTGGGACAAGTGCCTTGTGGGGCAGAGACTACAGAGCCCAACATCAAAGCGCCGGCAGGGCTCGCTCCTTCTGGAGCTCTGATGGAAGCTCGGTCCCCTTCCGACCCTCCCAGACCTCCCAGCCCCTTTCGGCCCCTTTCAGGCAACCCCCGCTCGCTTCCAGCCCGTCGCCACCTTCCCACCTGCTTCCAGCCCCTCCCAGCATTCCCCGCCCCGCTTCCAGCCCCTCCTTGTCCTCCCACCCGCTCCCAGCCCCTCCCAATCGCTCCCAGCCCCTCCCAGCATCCCCCCCTCGCTTCCAGCCGGTTCCCACCCTCCCACCCACTCCCATCCCCTCACCCCCTCTCACCTGCTCCCAGCCTCTCTCAGCCCCTGTTGTGGCCCATCCTTGGTGTCCCTCCCCTCTCTGCCTCCATTGCCATGTGGCCCGCTCCCCATATGTCCTGTCTGTGGGTCTTTTCTTGTAAGGGCCCAGTCATTGAATCAGGGCCCATTCCACTCTTAACTAATTGCATCTGCAAAGACCTATTTCCAACTAAAACCATCTTCTGAGGTTCCAGGTGACATGAATTTGGGGGTATGCTATTCAGCCCACTGCAGCACCCCTGAAATGGAGAGCCCAGCCGGGTCCCCACAGGAAGCGTGCGGTCAGCCGGGCCTGAGCAGGTGTCCTAGAAGAGAAGGAAGGAGAGAAGGCAACAATTGGGGCAGTCCTGGAATACTGCCTGTAGGAGGCAAGGCTGCATCTGGCCTTCCCGGAGAAATGGCAGTGCGGGTAGAGACAGGAGAGGACCCCTCACAGCGGGGACACCCCGGGGAGAGTGGAAGCCCTGAGATAGGAAGTGGGCCAGGCTGCGGGCACGGCGAGGAAGGTGGGGGTCCAGGACACCCTCCAGGAGCAGCGGGTCAGTATCCGTACACAAGGAGAGTCCAGCCCAAGAGGTCGGGCCACAGTGACAGGAGGCTGGCCCCCCTCCACGGTCCCCATCCTGCTTGCTGACCCCACAGGCAGGAAGAGACGTGGTCTGTGACCCCCGAGCCAGGAGAGGGACAGTCCTTGGCAGCAGGTGAGGGGCCGTCTAGGCTCCTGACCTTCCCTGCAGCCTCCCTCCTGCTCGCTCTGCCCCTGAGCCCCTCGAGCTGCCCCCACTGCCCCCCACTGCCCCATGGGGCATACATGCCACCAGGTGTCACCGCCTCCTGCTCTCTGCCTGGGTTCTGGCCCCTTCCCAATCCTGCGGTCCCCACGCCCTCCCCACTGCCCTGGGAGGACTCCCCACAGTCCTGCACCAAGGGGCCCAGATGGTCCGAGGGTCTGCCTCTCTCAGCTCTTGTCCACCTCGGATTCCCGTCAGTAACACCTGAGCCTCACTGGTCATGGCCTCGGGCAGTGACTCCCTCCCAGGGCCCTGCCCGACCTCGGGGAGCGGGCGGCGACCTCCGGTTGACCTCGTCCTGGGTCCTAAAGCCCCATCAGTCGTGGAGGAGCACGGGCGGCCGGTACCGAGGCCGGGGCACCCCCATCCTGAAATGGAGGCAGGGGACAAGAGCCAGAGCCGGAGAGCGGGAAGGAGAGAGACGGCGCGAGGGCTAAGCCGGCCTCCTCGGCCCTCGTGCTGCCCTCCCTCGAGGGCCATCAGGGAAAGGAGAGGCCTCCCCGGTGCCACGCGTGTGAGCGCGTGAGCGCTGCGCCGGGACCCCCTCCTTCTCGCCCCCTAACTGGAACAGAAGCTCCGCCAAGCGCGCGCTGGCAGCACAGCCACCGCCCGTCCCAGCTGATGGGGCTGCACGGCGGTCACAATGAGCGTCTGGAGAACCCGCTGGCAGAGCGGCCTTCCCGCGAGACTTCTGCATCTCGTACCCGCAAACTGTGTGCCGCCCACATTTCGCAGCAGCGGACGTGGGAGCAGCGTGCAGACTGAGGTGAGGTGGCCGCAGGAGGGCTGCGCTCCCGTGAGGGGGGTCGTGAGGCTGGTGGCGTGCTCTCCCCGCCCCTCCCTCACCTGCCTGCTCCGTGGGAAACCTCTGTCCCTTCCTTCATTTACTGGAGGCAGGGACTATTATGGGTCATGTCACCGCCGTGGCAACCGCGTGGTCTGAAGCGCTGGGAGAGGACAGACGGGAAGCGACGGGGACAGTACGTCAATGGGTCTTGACGTGGCTGCACAGAGCCGGCCGCTGGGACGACTCGGGCTGGGGGGCTGGGGGGGCGGTTAATGCAACCCCACCGGAAGCTGACCCCAGGCGGAAAGCTGAGGAGGTCGCGCGACACGTGGGCCTCCGCCGGGCCAGGAACAAGCAAGCCTCCTTCCGGGGACTCTGTGCCGCCCCGCCCCTCCCAGGCCCCGCCCTTCCCAGGCCCCGCCCCACACGGGGACGCCGTGCCGCCCCGCCCCTCCCAGGCCCCGCCCCGCCCCGCACGGGGACGCCGTGCCGCCCCCGCCCCCCCAGGCCCCGCCCCACACGGGGACGCCCTGACGCCCCGCCCCTTTCAGGCCCCGCCCCGCACGGGGACACCGCCCCGCCGCCCCATTGGCACACTGCGCGTCTCTGGTGGGGCAGTGTCCGCCGAGGCCCCAGTGTCCCAGCAGCTCCCCGCCGCGTGAAACATCAGGAATAAAACCGACACGTGTTATAAAATCACTAAGGACTCTTCAGTACAAGAAGGTCCGTCCCCTGTCCCGTTCTGGGGACACATCGTTACCCTCCTGCACCGGGACGATGGTCTTTCCCAGTGACGGGAGTAGCAGCTGACACCTCCTGAGTCTGGCCCGTGTGCCGGGGGTTAAGTGTGCAGGCGGAGAGGCCGACGAGGGGGTCCCGTCGTTCTCTCCACTTCGCAGAAGAGGAACAGCCCCCGAAAATTAAATAACTTTGTGAAGTCGCAGTTAGTGGGGGCAGAGGGCCGCCCGGTCTCCGGCTGCCGCGGTCCGCGCGTGGACGCCCCTGGCCGGGGGTCCGGACCCGCCTGTGGCCCCGAGCTCGCTAGCTGTGCCCAACTCCGGGCGGCCTCTGTGAACCACCGAGCTTTTTGGAACAGCGCCCAGGAGAGAGTGGGCCTGCCCGGCTCCCCTCCTGGTCGGCTTGCCCCCAGCCCCTGGCTGGTTCTCTGCCGAGGGTCCCAAACAAAGCAAGAGGCAGCCCCTCTTGGCCTCCCTACCATGGCCTCCCCACGTGGCCCCTCCACGTGGTCCCCACCTGCCTCACCATAGTCTGGGCAGCTGAACATCTTACATGCCAATTCAGGGCTCCCAAGAGAGGGTAGGCATGGAAGCTGCCAGACCTTCTGAGCTGCCACAGTGTCACTCCTGCACCTTCCTTTGTTTAGGGGACTGTGTTCTGAGAGGCTGAACGTGCCAGGACCCAGGGCCCCAGACTGACCTCGAACCCTCCCCACTGTCCCTCCCCTAGACTCACAGGTTTTCCCTACATGCCTGGGATGCGGCGGTAACACGACCGACCAGGCTTCCGGAGGGCTGGGTTCTGTTTGGAGAGCTCTCCAGACACGGGTACTCACCAGGAAGCTCCTTCTGGCTCAGCTTTCCTGTAAACAGACATGAGGGAGGAAATCAACGGGCTCAGGGAGGTGAGTGCAACCACATCTCCTAAGGGGTCCCTCAGCACCCTCGACTCTGGCCAGATCCTAAGTGGGAGACTGGCGAGACATCTCGGGAGCCTGGGTGGGCGGGCGGTGGGGTGCTGCAGACGGCCGCCCTGGGGTCTTCCCGGAGCGGCTCTATGGGGGGCTAACTCAGAGGTGATCACTCAGAGCGCTCCAGCTCCGTGCACAGTCTGGCGGGCGCATGTGAAGGGCCCACCCCGAACGTCCTGCCCGCCCAGCGCCACTCGCACCCAGACACTGGTGCACACATGCGTGCACACACACGCACCCACACTGGCACATGCACAGAGTAGCAGGCTGTGAAGCACTAAGCCATGCAGGTGCTGAAGCAGGAGTTACACGGGGGGCCCCGGGCAGCCCCCCCTGCCACACCAATCCCCCCTGCCTGCTGCCCAAGGGCCCCTCCTGTCAGCCCCAGCCAGAGCCCCAGGCCCGACTTTGGTTGGTGCCGCTTGGATCGTGGGCTCCAGACAGGGGAGGGCGGCCGCCAGCTCTGAGGCAGGGGCCAGGGTGTGTCCCCTCCCGGCATGGCTGGCCCAGAGGGCAGAGGTGGCTCTAAATGAGGACGCTGGAGCTGTTAGCAGAAGACAGGACAGATACGGCCGGGTAAACGCAAGGGCCGTCCACGGGCCACAGCACGAGACAGGACGGCATGGTGCCCCCAGGAGCTAACGAGACTCCAAACTGCCTCTGGGTGAGCACCGCTCGGCTCTGACGCTCGCTGTGTGACCCGGGACAAGTTACTCACCCTCTCTGTGCCCGTTTCCCATAGGTAAATAAAATAAATAAAAGGGGGGTAATGACATACATACATCTCGGGGACGTGTGGCTGTGCCTCTGTGTCATTAGCACTGCAGCAGAAGCTTCCTCTGACCAAGGACAAAAATCCATGTGGCAGATCCCGGGGGCCGAGGCCTCAGACGCTGCTGACCCCCAGAAGACCCCGGAGAGACCCCCTCCTGACTGGGGCGGCTGGAGAGGTGGCAGTGGCCTGGGGTGGGCAGCCCCCAGGAGCATCCTCCAGGCCTCAGGCCTGCTGGTCCCAGCTCGGTGTCCCCTTTACACCTAATTAGATTTCGTTGTAAAGAGATGAAGGCTGTTACTTTGTATCAGCACATCTTCCTCTGCAGGACCGAGTTCCTGAGAGAGGAGAGACAGGCAGGGAGATGAGGGAAAGAGCCGGCATGGGTAGACTCCGGAATAAGACCCTGACAGGCTCAAACTGATTCCGCAGCCCGGTAAAATTGGGCACAGAGGGAATTGGATTTGTGCCCTGTTAAATGGAACTGCCTCTTGCTATCTACGCCAGAAGCTGTTAAAATGGTGATCTTTAGAGGTGTGTGGAAGTTGTGTGCGAACAGACCGGTGAACCATCCTGGGACGCAGGCTTCCTCCGCGCACGCAAAACGGCATCGTTGTTCCTAATAACATCATAAACACCTTGCGTTTGTAATGTAAGCAGAATCAAGGCTCCCGGCAACGTCTCCAAGCGTGGGGTCACTGGGGCTTCTGGGGGCTCCAGAAGCAGGCCCTTGGGCTGCCGGTCCTGGGCAGCTGGTGGGCTGCGGGGTCTCACCTCCCCCAGCCTGGGGCAGGGAGGCGGGGGGGGGGGGGGGGTGCTTCACGTCTCCGCATTCATCAGCCTGGACCCAGGACAGGCTCAAAAGAGGACTTGCTTCTCCCTCGGGACAGAGCCCAGGGGACTCTCGAACCTGGAGCCCTCGCTCCTGCCTCTCCCCGCCCCACCCTGCGCCGTCTTGCCCCGTCCCGTCAAACCCCCTGCCCCGGGTCCCACCCCAATCCCCTGTCCCCATCCCCCAGGCCCCATCTGCCTCTCGTTGTGTCTGAGGGATGTTGGAGTAGGGAGTTCTGAGCCTTCCGGAGAAACAGCCCTGTGCCCACTGTCTCCAAAGCAGTGTCGAGAGGCCGACCCCACTCACGCTTGGGAAGCGCCCCAGTCCCGCTGGGCTGGGCTGTGCCTCAAGCCACCGCCACCATGATCCCACACGTCAAAGGCGCACCCTCACTCCCTGTGTGTCCAGGGTGGGGCAGCAGAGTTCACGGGGCAGGGCGGGGCGGGGGGGGGGGGCACTGGGAGCCCCGGCTGACATACCTCTCAGCCACCAGCACAGGAAACCCCGCGAAATGGCCTTTAAAGGTCACTGGCCAAAGCGGGTCTGGAACAGGAGGCCAGGTTCTCTGTGCATGGCTGGGAAGGCTCACAGGTGTGCCTTCCGGATCACTTAATTCTGCTCACCGTCCCTCCTGTCTCCCCGGCGGGTCGGCCCCCTATTTCAGCCCTACCGAGCCAGGGCCTCTGGGGGACGCCTGCTCGGGAGGCCCCTTTCCGGGCCTACGAGGGACACCTCCCATCTGAGATGGATTCCTCCGCCCGCTCCGTGTCACCCGCAACGTGCTGCTGGCGCCTCCAGCTTCCCAGAATGCACGTGGGCCAGCCGCGGCGTCCAGGGGGCCACCCACGCCCTGTCGGATCTGGCCGGACTCGGGGATCTGGAAATCTGCCAGCGTCCCGGCGTCGGGCGGGACAACGTTTGGAGCCTCGTCCTCTCTCGCTCTCGCTCCACGCTGGCAGCTCCCGTCTGGTCTGGCTCCTCCTCGCATCTTGGCCAACGCAGGCGACGGCCGCGGGCACCTTCCTCCCCGCTTTTCCCAAGGGCTGCTGTCGTGCCGGGCCTGCGGCCTGGCTTCCCCCCTGCACGCGGGCCCCTGCCACGCGGTTCTCGCGGCGGGCAGGGCGGCCTGCGCCCCGCGGCACCGAGTGACCCCCACACATAGGTGACCTGGCACGGCAGGGGCTGCTTCTCACTCCAGCACGGCGGGCCCTGGGGGGCTCGTGCGCTCAGGGGCCAGGCAGGCAGCCGCTCCTGTCAGCACATCGTGATTTTCTGCAGAGAAGATAGGGAGGGAGGGCTGGGATGCTTGTTGCAAAGGGCTCCCTTCTGCACGGGACAGCGCGAGGGACGCAGAAGACCCGCCGGGAGGCGGCCGCCTCGGCCCCGCGGTCACAGGCTGCAAGGGCTCCGACCACCCAGCTGGTGTGGGTGTCCAGGTACCACAGTGTCCAGCCCCCTCCTTCCTTCCGGTTCCTCCCTGGGATGTCATGGGAACAGACACACGCAGGGTAGGCCTGTGGATTAAGTTTCCTCCAATATGCTCAGAATTTCGAACCCCCGTCTGCATCCCGTAGGACACGGAGACTGAACCCAATAAATACGTGTGCGGGCGCCTCGGGTGGCTCAGTTGGTTGAGCGTCCTACTCTTGATTTAGGCTCAGGTCGTGTCTCAGGGTCGTGGGTTCGAGCCCTGCGTCAGGCTCTGTGCTGACAGCAGAGATTTCTCTCTCTCTCTCTCCTTCTCCCTCTCTCTCTTTCTTTCTCTCAAGATAAAAAATAAATGCATGTGGAACACCTGATGTCAGCTGAGCCCCAGAAGTTGGTTTCTGCTGGGCTGACTGGATTCAGCCTCTGTCTCCCTGTTCATTCAACAGACATTTACTGAGCGTCTGCTGACCCTGGTCGGGTGCAGCCGCGGGGGGACTGGGCACGCACGGAGAACCGCCTGCCATTCCGGCACAGGGCAGGGAGGCAGAAGGCAGTGCGGGTGCCGACGGATGCCATGGGGACCAATACGCAGGGGAAGGAAGGCGGTGATGGCCCGGAGGGGGAGAGGGAGCCAGCTACTCGCACATCTCGAGGGAAAAGCATCCCAGGCAGAGGGAACAGCCAGTGCCAAGGCCCTGAGACAGAAACACTTGGAAGGTCGAAAAACCAGAAGGCATGTCGTGGCTGGAGGAGAAGGGGCACCGGGGGGCAAGCAAGCCAGAGACGGCGGCAGGAAGGACTTTGCTGGGGTCTGAACGGGCACTGAGCTGTGTGAGAAGTGAGTAGTTGTGAGAACTCCTTACTCAGCAGAAGAGGGAGGTGAGGAGGGAGGGGGTAAAAACCCAAGACCCAGAGCCCCCAGCACAGACACCTCAGGGCAGACGCCCACCGAACGCCTGTTAACTGCAAGCCGTCCCTGACCTGCCCCTGACCTCCAGGCCACAGTCCCTGCAACTAAACTAGCCAATCGCTGCATGATTGCAGCCGCTTTGCCTCGGAGGCGCCCGGGTCCCTGAACCCGCCAACCCTCCCATTTAATCCTCTTTAAGACTGGAGGCAGTGGCAGGGCCAGTAATCAGGTTAGGGACAATATCCCGCTGCTCAGGGCAATGGTGGGGGTGGGGTGCCAGAGACTAGGTCCCTGCCCTCTGCTCACCCGGACACGGCGGCTATCCTGCTCTGCCCGTGACCGTGACCGAGAGGGGATCTGGGGCCGACAACTGGCTTCCTTCCGTACCTTCCTCGCAAAATAGTCCCGGACTGAGCGCCGAGTAGAGACTCAAACACCTGACTCCGAAGACGAGATTGCAGGGAAACTGAGGCACCACAGCACCCTCTCTGTTCTCCGGAGGCCCAGAAAAGCAGAAGCAGCCCTCGGCCGGAGCAGCAGTCCCTGAGGGCCATCACCCAGGAGGAAAGCCTTTTGTCCTTGGCGCCCGTGTGCCCGCCGGCCCCTCCCCGCCTCCCTGTTCTGCAGGCCTGCTCTCCCTCACTGGTCACCTCCTTCCTGGACCGCCCGCCCAAAGCCTCCCGGTCACGTCTCGGGGCACTTGCCCCGCAGACTGACTTGTAATGGGCCTCCCTCTCCCCAGAGTGAAAGTCCCGGGGGGGAGACTGGCCTGTGTGCCAGTCACGTCCCGACTGCCAGGATGGGAGTGAATGGGGGTGTGGGGGGCATGTGGGGTCATGACAGGAGGAGGTCGAGGAGGTCGAGCGTGGCAGGAAACTCCCGCTGGGCAAGGTTGGAAACGCATCCTGAAGCCATTAGCACCTGTTCATGGACACGTGCCCAGCCGCCCACCCTGCCCCGCCCGGCCTGGCCCCTGGTCTGTCCTGTTGGCAAGCGGCTGCTGACCTCTGCACCCTGCGTGAAGAGTCAGCCCATCCACCGCCCGTCAGGAAGGGAAAGGCGGCCTGGAGAGGTGGGGAGCCCCTGAGCTGTGGCAGCAGGGACGTCAGCCCTTCCTCTGTGGGGCTTCTTCCCTGTTTGGGGGTCCGGGTGCCTACAGGGGCTCCCGAATTCTTCCCTACAGCTCCTGGGTGACAGTGCCCAGCGCAGGAGGAAACGGAAAGTGAAGGAGCCTGGGGGTTCCTGAGACCCCCAGAGCAGGGCTTGTCCAGTCCACACCCTGGGCCCGGAGAAGCCACAGGCGTGCGCTCTGGACCCTGGGACCGGGAATCCCCCTGTGCTGGGGCGGCGACCACCAGGTGGCAGTGTGGGACCGTCCCGCCCACCCCCGCCTCTGAGCCCTGGCTCTGGGCTGGATGCCAAGGATTTGGAGGGTCCTCTGCGCTCCGTGTGGGCGCTTGGTTAGAGACCTCCCACACCAGACTTCGGGCAGCAGGGGCCTGAGGCAAGACAGGCTGACGTCCACGTATTCCTGGGCCTGGCACCCAGCACACCTGCTCACACCTGGGCGCACCTGGAACAACGGCCAGTCTCCACCCGCTTTTCTCTCTGTGCCGCAGACGCTTGTGCTGGGAACCGCCTCTCCACGGGGAGAGGCCAGCGTCCTGCTGAGGCCGCTCTGCCAGCCAGCTGCCCCCGAGAGAGGAGCTTGACCCCAGCGCGCAGCAGCTCCCCGCCCCCCGCCGGCCCGGCCCAAGTTCACGATACAAGTCAGCGTGGTCGTGGTTCTGCCCCATCCCCTCGGTGGTTTGTGGTGCCGCCGGGGGTAACGGGAGAGTGTCTGCCCCCGAGGGGCCTTGGGCAAGTCGCTGCCCCTCTGCGCACATCTTCCACGTCTGCGCCCGTCCCACGGAGCGCCGCGCGGGTAAGTATGGATGTGTGTCCTGAGTCGGGTCGGATGGTGTCTCCGCAACATGCGTGTCCCCTGGGGTCCCAGACCGTGACATTATCTGGGAGATTTTGCAGATGCGACTGGTTAAGATGAGGTCATCCGGATGAGGGTGGGCCCTGAATGCGACGAGCGAGCGAGCGAGCGAGCGAGCGGCGTCTTACCGGAGGAGGAAACAGAAGCACAGAGGAGCCACCGCACGGAGCCAGAGGCAGAGGTGGAGGGAGGCGTCTACACACGGGGGACAGCAAGGCCACCGTAGCACCGGGAGCCGGGAGGGACGGGAACAACTGTCCCGGAGCCTCCAGAGAGAGCGAGCCCTTGAATTGGGGCTCTGGCTCCAGAGCGGCGGCCGGGATGCGCACACCAGTAAGAGGGGCCTCGTGAGCCTGCTCTGCCACTCGTCCCGTGCCCACGGGGACCCTGCCGCTCGACTCCGGCAAGACGAAAATGTGGACTTTGAGGCAGCCCCACCTGCTGCTGTGAAAGCACCTTCGTCCTCGGGTGGGGTGGGGTGGGTAGATGGAGCTGTTCTCGTGCCGGTGGGCACAGCGCCTGGGTCCCGCCACCAGTGGGGGAGCCACGCCCCAGACCAGTGCGTGGGGCGCAGGCTGCCCGGTTTCCCGATGCCCTACACGGAGCCTGTGTCCCAGCGGGGAGGCTCGGCCCCTCGGGCAGGCGGCCCCCGGGGGGCCTCCGCTTCCCGGGCGCACAGAGGGCCCTCGGCCGCCACCTGCGTTTCCAGAGCCAGCAGCTCAGAGGCCGCCCCCCACCCGCCGGGAGACGTTGCCAAGTGGGGCCCGGGGGGCTGGGCTGCAGCTGTTTGGGGGCTTTTCTTCTAGAGCAAGGCCTCAGAGCCTCAGAGCCTCACTTCCTCCCTGCTGTTGGGCGCCTCGCCAAAAGCATTTAAGAGGAGGCCCCGCCTCGCGACCTGCCCCCACCTCCACTGAACAGAGTACGGTTGTTCAGTCTGGGCCCAGACAGAGCCCCGCGGCAGCCGGGGGCCGGGCCCTGCGTGTGTGCAGCCGTGCGCTCGGGCACATTACCCACACATGGGCACGCTCGTGTGCACAAGAGGAAGGCCTGCCTGGGGCGGGTCTTCCGAGGTCCAGGGTCGGGGCAGGTCCCGTCCTGCGGGCTCCTAGAGTCCGGGGCGGAGGCTTCTCCCGGGGTGGGGGAGGGGTGGCCGATCTGTGCTGCCCCCAGGGCCTGCCAGAACCCACAAGTCCCCCTGCACAGGTTCCCCCCCCCCCCCCCAGCTTCCCTGGCCTCCCCGCCTCCAGAGGCATCTGCCTCTACGGGGAAGCTCTGGCTGGAGGAGAGAAGGAGAGGAAATAGAGAACCCTCCAGAGCACGTGCTGGTTACAGCATCTTCCAGAGGGCTCCCTTGTCCTGTCCGCAGCCTCCGGATCCCTGCATCCTGCCCCAGCCCCCGGATGGCGCTGACAGCAGCCCTGTTCACCAGCAGACACTCCCCACTCTGTGCTGCCCTTCGGAGTAACTTGATAACCTGCGCTGTCACTGCAGGGATGGGTTTACCATCGTGAACAATAGTGATTTGCCACATTTTTCGTGTTACACTGCTGAGCTGTGGTCCTGGCTTGAGGAGGGGCTGGCAGAGCCGGGGGAACCCTGAGGGCTGAGTCATTAACGGAGTGATTAACAGTCCTCAGCCTGGTGGCACGAGAGGGGGGGGGCGGCTTCCTGAGGTCTCAGGGTGGGGGCCCGGCTCCAAGCTGGCAAGGCATGGGGGGGGGGGGACTCCCGGAAGCTGACCTGAGGTCGTGGGGCACCTCTGTCTGCCCTCCTCCCAAGCGGTGACCCCAACTCTCCCAAAGGCAGATAGGATCCAGTGCTGTGGTTGGGGTATTCGGAGAGCACTTTCTGAGGGTATCTTCCCCAGACGTGTTCCAGGTTTTGCCCCCAAAGCTGCAGGCTGTGGAGAGATGCCGGGATGGGTCCTTCCCGGATGGGCTGGCATGTGGCTGGTCAACATGGGACCCACCCTACTGCCCAAGCCCTTCTCCACCTTAGGCCACCTTGCTGTTCGGGAAACGCTTTACGGCCGCATCTCCCGGCCCCCCCTGCCCACCGGCTCCTGTGCTGACCGCCCAGTCTTGGTGGGCGTCCCCTCCCGGATCCCCAGGCCACAGGGGGCTGGAGGACGGAGTGCTCCCTGCCTGTCGCTTCAGGAGAGGTGAGGCTCCCGGCTCTTGCCTGTCTCTGGGGGTCCCTCAGCCTTGCCCGCACGTCTGCAAATTTTCGTGTACGAGATTCCTTTATGCGAAGCCTGTTTCCTGCTGGTAGCCTGGGAGATACAGCGACAGGAAGCGAGAGGGACCTCGCCACGGCCCCTGAAGACAGCCGTGAGCCCAGACGCACACGGGCCAGAGGCGAGAGGTCCTCCCGAGTCCTTTCCCTGAAAACCCCTCAGACGCCGGCTCTGCTCAGCACCGCCCACGCCGTGCCACTGGCAACAGCACCCAGTGCCCACACGGAAGCCGCACCGTCGCCACGGCAACGCCCACCGGGCACCGAACGCAGTGCCGTGGACTGGCCGTGTAATCTGTGGGGCCCGGTGCAAAACTCAAAACATGGAAACGGTGCCGCTACAGGCGCCAAATGAGAGGGTTTTTTTCTTCCACAGCCTTCCTCCCTCCGTCCCTTTCTGCTCACAGAGGGTTTTCCACGCAGCATTTGATGCCGTTGTAACTAAATAAAAAATCGAAATTATAAGCACGAACTGTGCTGTTCCGTTACACCCTGTGACGCCAGTTTCAAATGCACG
This sequence comes from Leopardus geoffroyi, assembly GCF_018350155.1. Classification (NCBI taxonomy): domain Eukaryota; kingdom Metazoa; phylum Chordata; class Mammalia; order Carnivora; family Felidae; genus Leopardus; species Leopardus geoffroyi. Next base: position 805,674 of record NC_059339.1, on the reverse strand, counting down.
CGACAGAGCCTGTGATTCACAGCCAGCGTCACCGAAACCGCGTGCTTCGCGTCGTGCGGCTGGTCCCCGAGGGTGCCTCGACCTGCCACAGGGAAAGCACACACCCGTCCAGGGAAAGTCACGGGAGGAACCGGTCCCCCAAAGCTTGGGGCCTATTGTCAGGCTGTTCTCTGGGGGCTGTTGCCAAACAGCGAGATTTGATAGGAGATGTGAGGTTGGGCCAGGCCGGCAGGTCAGGGCCCGGCTGCCGTTGAGAAGAGGGTGTTCCTCGGGGGCCCAGAGGTGGGGCAGCCAGGCCACGGGGGGCATTCGGGGCCAGGAGGCCAGGGTGGAGGAGGCTGGGCCGGAGGCTGTCCTGGGCCGGGTGGTTTGCACGCCACGGGAGCCCCTCAGGCAGGCTGTCTGCTGTCCCTGGGAATCGGCTAGTCCAGGAGGACGGTCCCTCCACCCTCAGGACAGCGAGGCCCCCGGTGCCCAGCTGATGAGAGGGAGAGTCCCAGGCCTGGGGGTTTCTGTGGGACCCGCGTGGCCCCTCCCGGGCGCCCAGAGCCCAGCCCTTTCAACGTGGGCCAGCCCTGGGACCGGACAATCGCCAGGTGCCCCGAGAGTCTGATGGCTGGGGCAGGAATAGGGGGAGTCGGATTAGGCATCTCCCCCACGGACCCACACCACCGCCCAGGACGGGTGGGTGACCCTTAAGGAGTTAAATCTCCGCACCGGGACGCGTGTGGTTCCCGAATCCGGCACCAAGCCACAACCTCCTGCTGACACCCTGCCCTGCCGGGGGGAGCCCCCAGTCCTGACCCTGACCCCGGCCCTGACCCCTCTGCCCTCGCCCAGGCCCCCGTTGGGGCGGCCAGCCAGGGTCTGGCAGGGGAGATGGTGGTGGAGAGCCTGTGCCGGGGAGGCTGGGCACACACTCCTCTGTCCCATCGACCTCGTCGCAAAACAAACCCCAGGAGAAAATCAGTGCAGTTGTCACGACTTCGGCCAGGGAGCGTTCAAGAACGGCGAGCTCCCCTTCGGGACAGGCTGGTGCCGGTGCAGGGCTCTCGGGCCGTGGCTTCGGAGAGAGGGTTTGGGTCCAGGATGGATCCAAGGAACGGCAGTGCAAAGACCCGGGGGTTGCAGGGGAGTGAGCGAGGGGAGGCTGTGCCCCGAGAGGCCGCGGCAGGAGACCACAGGCGCACCTCGACCTGGAAATGCGCGGCAGCTGGAGGGGGGGGTGTGTGGGGGCCAGGGCCTCCCGGAGCTGCCGCCAGCCCATCCCCCCAAGGGGCTGGGGTTCACGGGCACAGGTCACAAGGCCGTTGGCTGCAGGGCTGGGAAAGCCCTCTTTCAGCAGCTTCTGCTCTTGTGAAACAGGAAGCGAGGTCTCAAGTCAGCGGGGGCGGGGGGGGGGGGGCGTTCAGGCGAGAGGAGAGCCGGCCTCCAACACAGCCCGCAGCCCAGAGAGCTGCCGGGAGCTCTGTGGCCGTGAGCCTAAAGCGAGACCAGTTGGCACATCCCTCCTGTTTCCCTGCAGTGACTCAGCCGAAAGGGGCCAAGGACAGAAGGAGACCTGTATTTAACCAGAGTCGCCGATTTTCAGCAAAGCAGACGCAGGGTGTCAGGACACAGGAGCGGCAGCAAGCCAGAGTAGGAGCCCCGAGGCCAGGCCAATGGGGTGCAGCCTGGGGACAGGAGGCGAGGGTCATTCGTGGTAGCGGGACCCGTGATCCAGGCGGGTGCTTGAAACAGGTGTCGAGGGACCCAGAGGATGCCGGAGGGTCACCACCGTCGACCCTGAAATAGGGCCAATGGCGGCTGCCCCCTGCACACGGGGGAGTGGGGACCTGGGAGCTGTGCCCCGTGGGACGCGCCCAGGCGAGCGCGAGCCCAGCTCGGGGAGGCTGCTCCAGGCCCCGTCTGGCCACGCCTCATGACACTAATCATTGCTGGGGACACAGGGGCTGCCCTGCTCCTGCCCATTCTACCAGGGAGGTCCCGTCTCCTGGCCCGTAAGGGTCTGCGGAACAGGCTGCTGCTGCCCGCGCTGACGGTGGAGAAACGGTGGGGATAGGGCGTCCCCAGAGCCCAGACACTCCCCAGGCCCTCCTGGGGTCAGAACAGGGCAAGCACAGACCCCATACCCGCGACCTCGGTGCCTCCACTGACCTGATCCTGGTGCGCACGCGGAGGAGACAGCATAATTCCTTCCCTGTCACCTGCAAAGTGGGGGGGGGGGGGGGGGGGGTCACCAGGACCACTCCATTTCTGACTCGTGTGAAATATGCATTCACTTCGCTGTCTGTCTCGGGTGCGGAATCGGCTGCCTCCGTGCGCGGGGATCCCCCAGGCTCTGTGCTGCTGTCCTGTCTGCAGAGGGCCGTTTGTGGGCTTTGTGGGGGGCGTGTGAGGAGCTGGAGAGGTGGAGGGCTCAGCAGGTGACAAGCCCGCACCCCATCACCGGGGGTCTGCAGAAGTCCTGGCTGGCATCCCGGCTCAGTCTTGTCGTCCGGGCACCCCTTGGCCACCGACCCATACCGGGCCGGGCACTGACGGGTGAGCCACGCACGGGACTTCAGGCTGTCCCAGGGGCTGGCCCGTGTCCGGTGGGTCAGGATCCGAGGCCGTAGACAGCTGCTCCTAGGGAGGGAGGCGGGTCGGGAGAAGACAGCAAGATATGGCCCCCCAGCCCATGAGGGCCCCGGTCAAAGCTGCTGCGCTGTTGTCCCCAGCGGACCCTGGAGCCTGCCGGGTGGCTGTCAGGATGGCCCTGCACACTGGGAGGCACAGCAGGGGGTGGTGAGGCCTGTCAGCGAACCGTGCCCCCTGAACGCCCACCGACACCCTCAATGCCCCCCCGTCCCCTGCCAGTCCCCCCCTGCATGCCCACCAACATGCTCAGTGCCCCCCCCCTCCCCTGCCCATCCCCAGACAGGGTGCCCTCTGCCTGTGGTACCAGGTCCCTCTGAACCCCAGAGGCTGCAGACTGACGTGGGATCCCAGCGGTGGCTCCCATACAGGGTCCTCGAACGCTCACCGAGTCCCCAGGCATCACACTCCCGTCTCACAGCCACAGTGCACAGAAGGGTGCAGACTGGGTCTCCCTGCAGGTGCCCATGCAGCCGGCCCACCCACCACCCAGAGCCACAGGCCCTAGAAGCAGCCAATAAACGCTCCTCTTGGCCCAAACCCCCCAGGACAAGTACGGTCCGCCAGAGCCCCAGAGGGACCGATCTCCCCCCGGAGATGCCTGAACCCGCTGGCCCAGCTGCTCAGCCCCGCTGGACGTGGGGGTGCCCCATCTGCCCTGGCGACGTTCCAGCACCCTGGCATCCACCACACGCTGCCGGCCCCAGAGGACAGGGGTGGCCAGGAAGGCAGACCGGCCTGTGTGGGAGCAGTGGAGCCTGGCGTCAGAGGCCACGAGGCTCCCTCGCGGCGTCCGCTGCTGAGCACGCATCGATCAAACACCGGGCAAGACGCCCAAAGCACACACGACCTGCGTCTACCCAGCTTGGAGCAGCACCAGTACCCCCCAGGAGGGACAACTAGCCGCCAGGAAGGCTGGGTTTTCAAAGCAGGCCACGTGAATGGGCTGATGTAAGAGGTTCCGAGCCCCCACCCCACTGCGTGGACACCTCCCGACAGGGAGGGTACCGAAGGCCTGCAGTGCGGGGGTAATCAGACCCCCCCCGGGGGGAAGGCGCCCAGGAGCTGGGCCAGGCCTCATTGCCCCTGGGAGCCCAGCCCCCGAGGCCTGTGTCCCCCCCCCCCACCCCCCAGAGGCCAGTGGGGAGGAGAGTGAGACTGGGAGGGGCGGGGAGGGCATGCTGACCTCGCCCTGGGGCCACAGGGGAGGAGGTTGAACCTGAGGGGTGGGCAGCGGGGGCAGGGAGGCATCCTGACCTCGCCCTGGGGCCAGCCTGCAGGGCCATGGCCGTCCCTCCCTGGGAGGCTCCGGGGCCTGCCCCTACCCCTCCTGGCCCCAGGACCACATCCGCTCCCTGGTCTCCAAGTGTCTGAATAGAGAGCATTTCCCAGTGTGTGGTCTCTGGGGGTTTCTCCAGGATTTCGTTGATTTTCTACGGCACGCAGCCTGAACATGCTCTCAAATGGGAGGGACTGAGAAAGCCACGGGCCAAGTAGTGGGAGGGGAACGAACGTGGCAGGGGGAGCCTAGGGGCCGCTGCACACCCGCCCCTCCCCCACCAGGTGACCCTGTGACATCAGTGAAGGCAGGGAGCAGGGTGGGATCATCCACGGGGCGCTGGGCCACTGAGCACGCTGGCCCCCAGGGACAGGCGGAGGCCAGGCAGGGCCACCTGGGCAGCCCAAGGCACACGGAGGACAGATAGACGGCTTTGGAGGTCAGGCCCGGGGGTCCCCAGACAAGATGTCCACGGCCGCTGGTCCCTCCAGCCCCTCCCCGAGACCCTCGGGTCCCCGGAAAAGGTTTCCAGGGCTGCAGCCCCCCAACTGCTGAGGCCCTCGGGGAGCAGGCACGGAGCATGGAGGGAGGGACCGAGGCCCGGGCTCGGGGTCCCCAGCGCCGCCTCTGAGGGGTCACCCCCAGCCACTCCCTCCACGAGAGCTACACGGCACACTCTTGCACGGGACGGACACCTGCTTGTCTCCATGGAAGGCGCCCTGACTCACTTAAGTTTTCACCTGTGGGCTCGTTAACCGTCTGGGGACCCCGGAGGGCCCTCTTCTCGCAGCCTCGTTGCGTCCCTCCTCCCCTTACAAAGACCCCGGTGCCCGGGATCCAGGGCCCACCCTGATCCCATGCGACCTCATGTCAACTGGCATCTGCGAAGACCCACTTCCGGCCCCTGGCCTCAGGCTGCTCCTCAGCCCCCAGTCCTAACACGGCCCCTCCCCCAGGAATCCTTCCCGGGTCACCTCCCCTGCTCACCCCTGAAGCCTCGCAGGCCAGTCCTCCTGGCTCTCCTCAGGCCCCTAACGAGGCACCAGCCACCACACGACACACAGCTTGGCTCCCCCGGGGCCACGAGGCCCCGTCTTGCTGACGGTGGCCTCCGCCTGGGTGGTAACCCCTGAGGGACGGCCTCATCTCTTGCGTGGGCCCAGATCCTGGCACGGCGGGGCCAACCGTGTGCCCCACCGACATCTTGGGGTCCTGTGTGGAGGGCTAGGGGCTCCAGGGAGGGCTGGCCCCAGCAGCCAGGTTCCCGACCGACCGGCCTCTCACCAGCCAGCAGCAAGAGGACGGGCACTGAACTGAGTCCCGGAATCCCCGCGGCGACTCAGGAAGTGCGTTCATCTGCAATGAGTGGGGCTGAGCTGAGCAGGCCCTGTTACTCCCCCAAAGGGGGGTTTGGTGAAGCCAGGGACACCCGGGGCCGGTTCGCCACGGGCCCTGGACGACCAGGCGTGGGGGCGCCCCACCGGGCCTGGCCCTGCCCCCAGCCTGCAGGCAGCGGCCCCGGGTGAGGGCGAGCGGGCGCCCAGCCCCGGTGGTCAGGGGCCCCCATCCTTGGCCTGCGTGGGAAGGGTTAAGGAGACATCCAGCCCACAGCATGGGAGCCCGGGGCCCGGGGGGCGGGCCTCCAGAGACGTTCCTGAGGACTGTGGCTTTTCTTCTGGGAGACGGTGTGCGGTGTGAAGGGGTCCCCAGAGCTGCCTGCTCCTTGGGCCCCCCGCTCGGCCGGGCCCGCAGATCCGCACAGGACCCATGACCCACCTCCGATCTCTGCTTCCTTCCCACTGCCGGGGAGCCCCCTCCTCACCCCTGCCTGCCCCTGAAGGCATTTACCCTTCTCTGAGGGACAGGGGTGAGGAGCCTGAGGCGGAAGCGGGTCTGGAAAGCCCAGCTTCACAGGGACAGTGGGAGAGGGCTGAGGCCACCCAGGGCTCCTCCCCGCAGATACAGGTGTCTGTGGGGCCAGGAGAGAGCTAGCTGCAGATGAGTGGCCAGTGTCCCGGGAGGGTCCCTGGGGAAGCCGGAGACCCTAGCCCCTTCGTGACAGCAGAGGCCGGTGGTGGGAGACAGGGGTCTGGGCAGCGCTGCCTCGGAGAGCAGGTGGGGCAGGGGTCTCCAGGGGCCTGGGGCTGCTCAGACAGGAGAGCTGCTGACTGGTGTAGGGCCCTGCCTTCTCTCTGCTCCAAGGCCACAGGGAAGAGGCCAGGGATGCCCAGGGGCCCGCTGCAGAGACCAGGGGTGCCCAGGGGCCCCCAGCAGAGACCCGGGATGCCCAGGGCCCCCCGGCGGAGACGAGGAGTGTCCAGGGGCTCCCAGCAGAGACCCGGGATGCCCAGGGTCCCCCGGCGGAGACCAGGGGTGTCCAGGGGGCCCCGGCGGAGACCAGGGATGCCCAGGGCCCCCCGGCGGAGACGAGGGGTGTCCAGGGACCCCCAGCAGAGACCCGGGATGCCCAGGGCCCCCCGGCGGAGACCAGGGGTGTCCAGGGGGCCCCGGCGGAGACCAGGGATGCCCAGGGCCCCCCGGCAGACACCAGGGGTGTCCAGGGGGCCCCGGCAGAGACCAGGGATGCCCAGGGCCCCCCGGCGGAGACGAGGGGTGTCCAGGGACCCCCAGCAGAGACCCGGGATGCCCAGGGCCCCCCTGCGGAGACCAGGGGTGTCCAGGGACCCCCGGCAGAGACCCGGGATGCCCAGGGTCCCCCGGCGGAGACCAGGGGTGTCCAGGGGGCCCCGGCAGAGACCCGGGATGTCCAGGGCCCCCCGGCGGAGACGAGGGTGTCCAGGGGACCCCAGCAGAGATCCGGGATGCCCAGGGGCCCCCGGCGGAGACCCGGGATGCCCAGGGCCCCCCGGCGGAGACCAGGGGTGTCCAGGGACCCCCAGCAGAGACCCGGGATGCCGAGGGCCCCCCGGCGGAGACCAGGGGTGTCCAGGGGGCCCCGGCAGAGACCCGGGATGTCCAGGGCCCTACGGCGGAGACCAGGGGTGTCCAGGGGGCCCCAGCGGAGACCAGGGATGCCCAGGGCCCCCCGGCGGAGACCAGGGGTGTCCAGGGACCCCCAGCAGAGACCCGGGATGCCCAGGGCCCCCCGGCGGAGACCAGGGGTGTCCAGGGGGCCCCAGCGGAGACCAGGGATGCCCAGGGCCCCCCGGCAGAGACCCGGGATGCCCAGGGGCCCCGGCGGAGACGAGGGGTGTCCAGGGGCCCCCTGAGAAGACCAGGGATGCCCAGGGGCCCCATGCAGAGACCAGGGATCCCCAGGGGCCAGGCATGAAGGGGGCACCAGGAGGGTTGCTGAAGACTTGCTGCCCTGAGCATTACACCAGCACGCAGGCAGATGGCCTGGGCAGGAGAGCCCTGTATTTGGAATAAACATGGGTGTTTGAAGTCTTAGGGTTACAGATTTATAAGGAAAGTCCTGGATCTGTGTGTGAGTGCGTGAGCACGCGTGTGCAGGCGCGCACCCAGCAGACTGGGGTGGGCTATGAGGTCAGCCGGGAGCACAGCTTCCTGAAGTTCAGAGCAAGGGCCCACACGCATGCCCTGCTGGGTGTGGGGCGAGGCGAGGCCCGCCAGGCCCCGCTCTCCCCTGGGCTCAGGCCCCTCTCAGTGCAACTTTGCCGTCTCCCCGTCAGGTGGGGTCCACGTGCCCCAGCCCAGATCAGGGCCCGCCTTGTGTCCAGCCTTGACCATTAGGACGTGGGGAGGGATGCCACACGAGCTCCTGGCCCAGATCTCAGGGGCCTCAACAACCCTCCTGTCCTTGGGGAGCCCAGAGGCGGCTGCCACAGAAGCCATCGGGTTAGCGGGCTGGAGAGCAAGAGACGGCGGGGGCGGGAGGGGCCCCTCGACGGCTGTGAGCTGGCAGCCGCGTCAGGCTTACAGCCGTCATGCTGGGAGGCTTCCTTCCAGGTCCGTGCAGAGACACCAGAGACAGGTGATGTGGCTCTCGGAGGGTGAGGAGGCTGGCCCCAGACCCCTGCCCGTGCCCCGCCGGGCCACCCAGTACACACTGAGCTCACGGTGTGTCACACGCTCACCTAAGCTCTCGTCGGAGGGGGGGGACAGCCCCCAAAACAACGTGCCCAAGCCCTCACCCCCAGCACCTGAATGCAACCTTATTTGGAAGAAGTCTCTGCTGATGTGATCAAGTTAAGCCGAGGCCTGGCTGCCACACTGATCCCAGAATTTATGAATATATTAGGTTACACGGCAGGGGGATTAAGGCTACAGATGGAATTAAAGCCGATAATCAGCTGACCTTAAAATAGGATTATCCCGGATGAGCGGGTGGGACCACTGTCTTCGCAAGAGGCCTCTCGGGGAGGCAGAGGAGCCCAGAGGGGGAGAAAGACGCCTGATGTGAAAACCAAAGTGTCCCTGGCGGCACGGTCACCCCCGGAGAGACCCCCGCACCGATCTGACGTGCTGGCAGGTGTCCACGCCGTCCACAGGCCCAGGGCCGTGCGGGGCTCTGCTGCAGAGGCGGGGGCCACAGGAAGCCCTCCTCCCCTCCATCCGAAGGCTCTGGGGGGCGGGGGGCCCGGGAGAGTACACCGTCGCAGAAGGGAGACACGGCGCCCCAAGGAAGTCGGACACGAGGCGCCAGGAAGACAACGTCCCTCGAACCCCCCGGTTCCGCGTGTTGGAGGCGCCTCTGCACGCCTTCTCCCAGTCCAGGACCCCCAGGACGCTGGCGGCAGGCGGAGCTTGCTCCCGCCTCCAGGAAGCGTCGTGTGGTGTCACGGGACCCCTGGGACGGTAGTGACCCCTGGCCTCCCGACCAGAGCGGCCAACGTTTGCGAGCACTGACCTCGTGCTCACACCGTGCTCGGTGCTCCGTGGCGCGTCGCTTTTCTGCCGCCGCTAGACCAGCCACCCCGAAACTCGGCGGCTCAGTCCGCTACACTCATTTCTTTCGCTCGTGAACCCGCACGTCTCTGCCCGGGACTCCGTCACCAGAGGAGCTTGGCCAGGCTGAGGGTGCACGTCCGCGGTGAGGGGCTGGGGGCCGAGGGCTTGGTTCCTCCCCCACCCCCGTGGCCTCTCCCCACGTGGGCTGCTGGGGCTTCCTCTCAGCAGGGTGGCTGGCCCTGAGCCTGGATGTCCTAGGAGAGGAGGCGTCGCGGGGCTGCTGCGGCCAGGGCACGAGCCCGCCAGGTTCCACTGCACGCGGACGGGAGGAGAGCACATGGGTGGGGGAGCTCCGTCGACGTGCGTGCCTGGAGGCGCACCTGCCGTGCCAGTGTCATCCTGCCTCAGCCCTCCCTCCCCTTCCGAGGCAGACTGTTCCTGGTGGGGAATCGGGGACACAGAGCGGTCACTAACTCATCCGAGGCCACGCGCGGCACGGCGCCACCTGTCCTCAAGGTGGGAAACGACGTTGTTGGCACGGCCCTTGGGTCTCTCTCTGGGGGACCCCCCCCCACCGCCTTCATGATTGGCACAGGGCGGGGCCACGCCTCCCTCCCGCCGGCCTCAGCGGCTGCAGCTCACCCCAGAACACGTCGAAAGTCTGCCAAACATACTGCTAAAATGCACGTGGTTTTTTTTCTTTTTTTTTTTTTTTAAATGTTTTTATTTATTTTTGAGACAGAGAAAGACAGAGCATGAGCAGGGGAGGGGCAGAGAGAGAGGGAGACACGGAATCCGAAGCAGGCTCCAGGCTCCGAGCCGTCAGCACAGAGCTCGATGCGGGGCTAGAACTCACAAACCGCGAGATCATGGCCTGAGCCGAAGTTGGACGCTCAACCGACCGAGCCACCCAGGCGCCCCTAAAATGGACGTGTTTCAATGTCCAGTGAGGCTCTGTGTCACTCAGGTGTGGTGGGCAGGAGAGTCCCAGGGACACCAGGTCCTGCTCTGTGTGCTTATAATGTGAATATGTCAGATTGTCAGGCAAAGAGCCTTTGAAGAGATTGTTAAACTAAGGTTCCTCTGTCCTGGGAGGACTGTCCTGGATGACCGGGGAGGGGCCCAGTCACCCAGAGGGCCCTTACCGTCGGAGGTGGGAGGGTGAGGCCCGGAAGGGGTGGAGGCCGCAGCAGAGGCTGGGGTGACGCAGAGCCGAGGATGCGGGCAGCATCCAGAAAGCACACGGGGCAGGGGGTGCGCTCCCCCCAGAGCCTCTGGAGGGACCAGCCCGGCCCACGCGTGGGCCTCGGACGTCTGACCCCAGACGCGCCGCTCTGAGCCACAAGTCCGTGCTGATTAGGTAGGCAGCAGGGACGGTGACTGCTCCCTCTCTCCGTGCCCCGGAGCATCGTTTCGGGTGAGAACGTCGCCTGAGGCCCGTGTCCCAGTGGTCCGTGGGCTCCATGCCCTGTGCCCTCGTGGACACGGGAACCTCCCTTGGTTTTCTCTGTGTCCCCAGCCTCGTCTCCCCAGCCAAGAGCCCTGGTGGCTCTGCTGGGGTGGGGGTGGGGGGGCACGTGGACAGCCCGGGCCCAAGGTTCGCCCTCACCGTTCGGGGACATACAAGGTGTCTGTTCAGAGAGCTGGGGAGCCGCCTGGCACCCCCTGGTCAGAGGTAGTGGCTGGGACGAGAAGGAATCAGGGAGGCAAAGGCAGAGCCAGCCCTCAATCCCGGCCCTTCTGGGGCCCAGCACCCCACACAGCAAACCCGGGGAGCCCTGCCACAGAGAACCTCCTCCTCAGCGCCTCCTGCACCTGCCCCCAGCTGCCCCCCAGGACTGACTTTCGGGGGACACCAGGCCTCTCTTGTCTGTAGGTCAGGTTTCAAATTAAATTTTCATCTTCGTTTAATTACCTTCATCGTCCGCGTATGTGTGTGCTCGGAAATGAGCGGTGCCGAGGAGCCAGGCGAGCACCGGGTCGCCCCGACATCCGCAGCCCTCAACCTACCCCCCGCACGTCCTAAGACCCACGTCTTGATTTGCAGCGGTGACCAGCGTGCGCCTAAAGCCCGGCATGCACCAGCACCTCCCGGCAGGCTCGGTGTTTGGTGAGTCATTACTCGTGGGCTAAAGGCCCCGCCCCCCGGGCCCAGCCCTTGTTGACCGTTTGGTGGCCCCAAAAGAGGTGTCCATGGGGCGCGTGGACTTCATCTGGAAAAAGGGTCTTTGTGATGCAATTATGTTATGAGCCCAGATTAGGGTGGGCCCCAAATCCAGGGGCACAGAGGCGGAGGGCACCTGACGACGAGGCAGAGGTGGGCCACGGCCACGGGACAAGGACGCCAGCGGCCGGGGGCGGGGGGGGGGGGCAGCGGCCTGTGACACCAGGATCTCAGCTTCCGGCCCCGGAACAAGGAGGGGAAACTCCTGGGCTCTTCGCCCCTGGGGCTGTGGACACTTGTCTGGGCCGCCTGTCCCGGCTGCCCAGAGGGAGGGGGCATGGGTGGCGGGCACGCCGATCTGCCCCGGACGTTCCTTCGGCTTCTGTGTTTGAAAGCTTTCATGACGAAGTGTTGGGAAAAAATAAAACTCTCCCGCCCCCCCGCCGTTCAGTGGAACCTGAACGGATGTTGAAAGTCTGCAGCGTGAGGGAAGCTACGTTCTTGCCCGGCCGGCCGGGGCCCCACCAGCGGGCGGAATCCAGGCCACCAGACTGTCCCCTGCAGCCTGTGCTCCCCAGCCCCTCCCCTGTCGGCCCTCAGCCTCGCCTTCCTCTCTCGCTCCCAGCCCCCGGGTGCCCAGGTGAAGGAGCTCCTGGGGGCCTGCACCCCGGCCCCGCCTGGCCCCATCGCGTCTCCCACAGAGGCTGCAGTGTCCCTGGCCTCGCGAAGCCTCAGCAGGGGGCCCTGTGTCTCCCTCCGATGTGTCCGGCTGGACGTTCTTGGAGACAGTCGCTCCAGAGGCCGCCTGTGAAAGCCCCACGCCGGGCAGGGCCCCTCACGTCTTGGCCTCTGCTGGTTACCAGCGCCCAGAACGGGGCCTGACCCACAGCACACGCAGCGTCACCCTCGCTCATGAGCGGATGCAGGGATGAGCAGGTGACCTGGCCTCAGGTGGCTGTGGTGCCCGGGCCTCCCCACGGCCGTGTAGACAAGCCCCGTCGCGGGCAGAGGAAGTGCCGCTGCCCTCTCCTCATGCCACAGCTGGTGTGGCGGGAAGCCACAGTCGACGCGACCCAGGGCGGCTGGCCTCCTGCCCCCGCCCTCAGAGCCCGCGGCCTCTGCCAAGTGCCGCTCTGGCTGCTGTCCCGTCTTCGTGCAGAATGGCCTGGAAGGGGGAGCACGGGCCGCTGAACCTCAGCAGCAGGACTCCCAGCTGAGTGATCCGGGCTCGGACCGTCCGCTTTCACGGGAAGCCGGGCACGGTGACGCCTCCTCGGTGGTCTCGCGCCCCAGGGAGGTAACTGGATAAGGCGCCCAGAGTGCGCGAGCCGCAGAGGCTGTCATTGTTACTCCAGGGACCACGTGGTGTTAGACATTTCCTCCTGAACAAAGTCCACGTGGGGGCGGAGGTGGCCTTAACCCTCCTATTCAAACCCGGGGACGGCCACACCACAGACACACTCCAGAGCCTGTGATCCCTCGGGAGGGGGGGGTGGGGGGGCCACAGGGCTGCATGGAAGAGGAAGCTGAGCTGGGCGCAGGTCAGAGACCCGGGGGATACAACAGAAGTGGGACGGGGCAAGAAGGACCCTCCCCGGGGCTCTCCGGAGGGAGCCCGGCCCTGAGGACACATTGATCTCGGATGTCTGGCCTCCAGAACTGAGACACGACACGTCTCTTGTTTGAAGCCACGCGGCTGGTGGCGCTTTGTTACTGTGGCCCCAGGACACAAACGTAGCACCCCAAACCTGCCTCTCCCCCGGCGCCCCCGGGCTTGAGAACTGGCCAGTCCTTCCGGGTAGCTTCGGCCAATAGGAAACCCTTAAGGCCTTCCTGCGCGTCTGTCCTCTGGTCCACAGCCAGCTCGGCGGCAAAGGCCAGCGCCTCGCCTGGAGGGGGGTGCCGATGTGCACGGCAGGTCAAGGACGGGTCTCCGACCGCGCCTCCCCTCTGGGCGGGCACCGGCTTCCCACCGGGCCTCTTGCCTTTGCTTGTTTATAGGACTTGGTTCCCTCCACGCTGGAGACTCAGCAGCCCCCGGCCGGCCGGCCGTCTGCGTGTGGGAGGCCTGGGCAAGTCTGTGCCGCGATGCAGGCCGAGTTCTAGCACGGCCGGGGTAACCGCGGTCCCGGCGCAGAGCAGCAGACACGAGGCGCCCCGGCTCACGGCCTCACCTGCTCCAGGCGAGGCGCCTCCCAGCGGGCCCTTCCCTGCACGCTCGCCCCCTACCCCTCCCGCCTTATTTCTCTCCGTGGCACCTGACGTGGCACCCAGCAGGCCAGCTGGTGCAGCTGCGTCCCAGGCCCAGAACGCGGGCCTTCGGCAGGGGCTCCAGCCATGTCTGGGCAACCAGTGAGCGTGCGGCACAGCCCTGGGGCATCAGGAGGCCCCACACCGTGTGCTCGCCGTCTGAGTCCCCGGTCCCCACCCTGGCCCGGAGCACGGACCGTTCAGTGAGTGGCCTGGTTGGATGTGAGGGTAGGAGAGAAACTGGGGGGGCCTTCCAGATTCTAGGAAAGCCGTCAGGTCTCAGCAACAGAGAGCAAGGCTGGAGCTGGGCTGAACCCGCTCTGCCCGTGCCCACCCCCCACCCCCCCGGAAAAGCTTTTGTCACGGGTGTGAGCCAGATGTCACATTTCCTCAGGTCTGTGCAGACATCGGGTCCCCCCCAGGCCGCAGGGACACCCTGCTTCTGCTTCGTCTGGATCCCGAGCACGTGGCAAGGGCCTCTGAGGGGCTGAGGGCCCCGTCACACGCGGGTCTGGCCTTGACTCAGATCACACAGGGCGCTGGACTGTCCACCCACACCTTCCACGCGTGCCATACCCTCCCCACATACTATCCACTCATGCTCTCTACACGCCTCACCTCACACAGTCCATTCCCTCAGCTCCCAACACCATGCCCTGCGCTTCAGAGCTCTGCCCCTACGGTCCAGCCTGATCCCACCATGCACCCATCCCCCAGCGGCCACCCTGCATGGAGCCACACAGAACTCGCTCTACAAGCCCCTCCGCGAGCCGACCGATGTCCCTCTCTGGCCACAGCGCCCCCCCCCCAGAGCACCCCAGCACCGCCCACAGCCCCCGGAGGGGCCCGGGGCAGCGGGCCTGCCGTCTGTCGTCCCAAGGCCGTCGTGGATGGAGAGCGATTGGAGTTTTCGGGTGAGTAACATCGGTTCGTAAATTTTATCAAATTTTCGGGGCTGGCTGTTTGCACACCGCCGTTCCCAGGGCGGGGGCGGGGTGGGGGTGGGGGGACGGGACAGAGCACACCATCGTTCCCCCCGGGGGTAGGGGTGGAAGACAGAGCACAACGCTGCTGGGGGTGGGGGGCAGACAATCTGTCCAAGGCGGTTACAAGGGCGGTAACTGAACACCCCAGGGGCTAGACCCAGACCCAGAGAACAGCCTCCAAGGACAGGTCCAGCCTCCCCGAGGGCTCAGGACAGGCGCAGGCCACTCGCCTGTACTTGTCCTGGAACTTCTGTCTGGACGTCCCAGCCTCCAGCCTCACCGTCCTGCTCGGCCCCAGAACCGACGAGCTGAGGCGGGGGGGGCCCCTGCCCTGGTGGCAGTGCTGGCAGGACAGAGGCAGAAGGTGTTTGTTCCCTGGACCGGCCGCAGCCCCCTCCCCGCGTCCTTCCCTCCCTGCTCCCGTGTCTCTGCTCCAGCGTCCACGGCCCTGTCCCTCGTGTGCCGGCCCCAGGGTGGCGCCACCCTGGGGCCCCCGGCACCCCAAACACACCTGTATCCGTTTCAAGCGTATCAACAACATCTCTTGGAAAAAATTTTTGGTGGTCAGCCTAGAGTTTGCCACGTGCCTTTACAACGAATCCGGGCCCACTGCCAGTAACCTGTAGGGGTCCCACCGGCAGTGCCACACCTTCGTCAACCGTCAGGAGTCCCTCCCTGCCCCCGGCCCGTGACCCGGTGTCGCTCACGCACCCACAGCTGCACTCACCCGGGTCGGTGCTCCCGGCTCCGTCCCGAGGAGACCGAGATCTGTTGGATCAATCAGGAAGAAGGGAGGACTCGGTTTGGTTTGCTTCTCCCCAGCACGCCTCCTCTCTTAGACCTGAGTCCCTGACTTCAGTCGTCTCCGGGCGCCCACATCTTCCTGCCTGTCCTCAAGGCGCCCAGTGGAGGAGCCCGACGACGCTTCCATCGCCACACCTGGCCGTGTCCCTCACCCTAGGGCGTGGGCGTGATTCTTCGTGTTCTACAGATGAGGAGCCCAACACCCAGACCGCTAGTGTTTGAGGTCATCCACCCGCAAAACGTCAGGCCTGACCTCAGCCGTGCTCGGCCGCCCGGGAGAACCTAGGTGTCCGCGAGGAACGAGCTTCAGCCTGTCCCAGCCCTGCCCGGCCCTCCGTGGAGTCACCGTGGACGCGCCCCCGGCCTGGCGCCCGCTGTCCTCTCCGGGACGTGGGGTGTGGCCTCCTCCGAGAGGCTCATAAAGTGACTGCTGAACCGAGTGGTCTGCTGGTGCAGCCGTTGCCGTGGAAAAGCTTGGGGCGCGGGGGGGCTGTCTGGCAGCCTGACCCCCCTGCGGCCAGGCCGGGCTGCTGGCCCAGCCCCCAGGGCGTGTGTGCGGCAGGGAACCCGCTCCGGCCAGGAGCCTCCCCTGGGAGGGGCAGACGGGGCTCCGTCCCTGCGTTTGTTGGGGGCACCGTAGCCTCTTTGTGGGGGACAGGGGCTCTTTCTGCCTGCTGCCTCCCTCCCGCATTTGCTAAAGGCCCCTCAGCCTGCTTTGAGGAGCACCCCCACCCCCCCGTAAGTACAGTCTCAGGGGCCCTAACCTCACCATGGCCAAAGCCAGGTCTGGTAAGTCAGTGGGGGCCTGTGTCTCTCCCATTCGTGACCTGGACAAGCCAGCAATGCCCCCGGGTCAGTGCAAACAATCAGGAAGGAACAGCTGAGCACAGAGCCAGGGAGATCTGGACATGTTGGCCCGGGCTGGCCTCTGGATTAAGCCATACCTGAAGCCAGCCTCCCTGACATTCCCATTTGCCTGTGCTAGCTAACATAGTTCCGTTTTCACTCACATCTGATGGGCTTGGGTTTTTTACCGAGTCCTCACTAATGCCCTTTGGCTCCAAAAAGATCCGTGCAGGTGAGCTGTATCCTGGATCCACGCCCCGCGCGCCCCCCCCCCTCCGCCGCCCTATGAGACCCTGAATAAGTCCCCCCCTGGGGGCCTTGGTCTCCTTTGCCAGGGGGACTGATGCCGCAACGCCCCTACTCTGAGTGTTCTCCACTTCCGGGCTGTCAGGACCTCGAAAGTCCTTCCTTGTGACGCCAGCCTCTCTTCACCTTAGAAAAGTGTCAGGACGCACAGATGACCAAGGAGGGCTGAACACCTACCTGTTTAGCAGAAGTCTGAGCCCCCGGCCCCGCCGGGGCGAGAACGGCGCCGTCTCCGTACGTAACCCGCCGGCAAGTTCTTCGTGGTGACCACCCTCACGCTCCGTCTTGGCCCCGCTGTCTGCCCCGGAATTCACTCCTCGCCTCGTCCTGACCCTGCCGTGGCGTTTCCCGGGCTGGCTTCTGCCTGGGCCCAGCCTGTGGGAGTCTCATGTGGGAGACGGTCTGGGAGCCTGGCTAGGGGCTCTCCCACACCCCAGCACTACCTCCTCTGGCGCGGGCGTCCGGAGGGGGGGCTCAAGGGACGGGGAAGGGGCTGCTCCATATCCAGTTTGCCCTGTTGGAGGAAAATTCTACCACCGCCCCCAACTGCCTTATGTGAGCCAAGTCCTCCGGTCCCCACATCACGTGACATCAAGAGAAGGGATACTCTAGAGTAGGTGAGCCTGAAGCCACCTTCACCTTACGGATCCCCCAGCAAGGGCTCGTCCTAGCTCTCATGTTTCCAACGTGCTCCTCTGACTCTCCCCGGGCGGTACAGCACGGTTACTTGACATCTGGGCTGGAGGCCCGTGTGGAGGAGGAATCAAGTTATTCGAACTCATTTGCTCCAGTTTCTTCATTTAGAAAACGAGGATTAAAAAAAATTGATGTAATCGGGCTGTTGTGACAAACGTCTAGATAGAAAGATGGTACCTTCGCACTTGATAAACACTGAAAACTGCTAACTCTTACTGTTATCATCATCATCTCCCTATCAGTGTTTGATCCAGGATGGGCACGTAGCCCAAGTCAGTCCAATCAGAGGGAACCCTGGGATTTTAGTAGGACTGTCTCGCTGGAGTCACTGCCCTCAGAGAGTGTGATCCTGGAGCTTCGGGTGAGGGCCGTGTTGCCGCCCCAGGTGTGAGCCCGGCTAAGAACAGGGCCGACACAGAGGACAGTGGGACGGATGGAGGCGGGCGGGGTCCTGCTGGCACCATTTGAACCCCTGGGTCAGGCTGGGTTTACGCTCTACGGCCACATGAATCAAGTCTCTCCCTGTTACCTAAGCTGGTCGAGTTGGGTTTATGTCCTTCCCAACAGGAAGGGCCCTATGCAATTGCCACGAGCCTCTACAGAGGGCAGGTAAGACTGGGAAAGCTGAGCCAGGCAAGGTCTGAAGAGTGAGGTAAAGGGCGGGGGGGGGGGGGCTGGCACCGGGTGGTCACGCGGTGGCCAGGCTCCTGAGCGGGGCCAGCATTGCGCCCGCGCTGGTGGTGCTCTGCACAGCTCCGGGCATGCCGAGCACTTAGGCTCCAGCCTGTATCCGGAGTGACGATCCTCAGCCTGAATCTCTAAAGGTCATCTCGGAGCAGGCTAAGTCATGGTTTGGGGAACTCTCTGGAAATACCTGAGGCCTGGAGAGTAATCTGAACAGGCAGGTAAGGGATCCAGCACCACAGACGCCTGTGCAGATGGACAGGAGACAGGCAGGCCAGGCACACGGCGGGGGAAGGGAAGAGGGAGGGGTGGGGACTGCGGCTGAGGAAGGTCCCATCTGCCCGCGGGTGTTCAAGCACCTTGGCGAGCGACCCCCTCCTACCAAACAGGCGAGCCTGCGGCGGAAATCAGATCAGGTTCGGAAGCTTTGAAACGGAGACTCTGTGTCGCAGGCGGGGACGGTGTCTGGTGTCTCCCACAGAGGTACCAGCGCAGAGGGGGTGCTCAGGGGGAACGCTGACCTGAACCACCCTGAAACTCAGACCTTGCCTGATCTCCGAGGGCCCAGAAAACAGAGCCTCCGAGTGTGAGTCTGGCAATTTACAAAGACAGGAGCAGCAGCCGGGGTGCATCGGGGCCGTCCACACACCAGCACCGTGACCCGCTGCTGCAGAGGTAGCCGCTGGCCCCCCAGTTCCCGGCTTCCTCTCGTATCTGGGGGGCTCCGGTGGCTGCTCTGTCACGTGTCACCTCGGGGACCAGGCATCGCACATCGGGGGGCTCCCTCTGGGCTCCCTTTCACAGCTGGGGCCGTGGCAGACGCTCCATGTGCCCAGACCCCTGAATCACCGCGTGGAGCAGAGCCCCATCGCCTCCCCACCCCCCGCCCCCGCCAGGCGAGGGGTACACTGTTACCCAGGCAACCAGAGCAGGTGGCCTCGGCGTAGCCCGGCCCCTCGCAGCTGCATTAGGTGAGCCACGAAGCAGGAAACAGCCAGCAAGGAGCACTGACGCCGGCAGCCCGAGGTGCCCTCACACCCACGTCCCTCACCCACGCCGAGGCTGGGCGTCTGGGAAAAAAAGAGCTGGCAAATACAAATGCTGTCCTGCCGGACCTCAGAAGCCCCACCGAGCTCAGGAAGCATTTGCCGGATAAACAAAGAAACAAAAGCCAGCCTGGTGCCTGACAGCTGCAGGTGCCCACTCCCTGGGGCCACTGCCCGCCAGAGCAGCAGCCCTGCCTGAGGGCGGTCAGGGGCCTG
This sequence comes from Leopardus geoffroyi, assembly GCF_018350155.1. Taxonomy (NCBI): domain Eukaryota; kingdom Metazoa; phylum Chordata; class Mammalia; order Carnivora; family Felidae; genus Leopardus; species Leopardus geoffroyi. Next base: position 786,888 of record NC_059339.1, on the reverse strand, counting down.
GGGAGGAGCATCACGCCTCGAGGCACAGGAACTAGAAAACCCGGGCCCCCCCCCCCCCCCGGGCCCTGTGGCTTGCAGGGGCTTCTGACGGGTGACAGGGCCGTCTCAGACAGCACTCTGCTGTGCTTGTGGCGGAAAACTCAACATCAACTGGCCTGAACGAAAAGGGAATATATTGAATCGTGTGTCTGTAAAGTCCATGGGACGTGCTGGCCTCGGGCACAGCGGGATCCAGAAGTTAAAAGCGTCTTCAGGACGTATTTCCCTCCGTCTCCTTGCTCAGCTGTGCTCCGTGTGGGATCCCTTCCGGAGTAGGCACTCCTCCCCTCGCGATGGCAACGTGGCAGCCAGAAGCCCCCGCTGACACCCACCTGCCTCCAAACCCTGACGGAAAGAGTGATCGTCCCTTCCGAGGATGGCCACCCACGCCTGGACCCATCACTGGGGACAAGGAAATGGGATTTTTCCTTTGGCAAAACACCTGGAGCCACGGATGGAATTAACACCCCCCTGATTTCACCAAATGGGTATAGGAGGGAGTGACGCCAGGGGAAAATGAGGGTGCTGTTACCAAATCAGCATGACGGGGCAGTGCGCCCTGTCCCCAAACGGCCATACACACCCTGCTCCCCTGCTCCCCTAGCCCCATGTGTTCCCTAAGAGGCAGAAACCCCTTGGCCACAGGAAAGATGGCCGTCTTCCTTTGGCCTTATGACGAATCACACTCGGTTTAAGGCAGACCTAGTAAAGTCCTCCCCCACCCCGCCCCTTGCCAGATTTTCATTTTCCCAGCCCCCTTTACAACAATTAATGTCCACGAGACTACGTTCTGATCCATGAGAACTCCTGGGACTGGCACCCAGTTTGCTTTCCTCTCTGCGTAGGCCTTTGGAGTGCGGACATGATGACTGGTGCTGCAGCAGCCATGTTGTATCCGTAAAGCAGCAAGTAAGAAAAGCAAAGCCAGTGCCGGGAGCAGTGTTCTGTTTCTTGCTTGTTGCATGGGTAACATGCAACACTTTTCTGGCAGGAGACTATGAAGAATTGCTATTAAGAATCAGTTAACACCACGACCTACCAACTAAAAGTCTCGTAAAGGTTAAAAGAGTTAACATAAGGAAGTGTTTGGAATCATATCTGATAATAATAAGTTCCCAGCAACTGATAGCCGTCAGTATCATCAGCGTCATTATTGTCACACGGCCACACGGCCCCACAGTCCCGCCCAGCTACCGTCCACGTCATGTTCTCCCTCACGGTCACACTCCCTGGAAGAGGGGTTTGTGCTTCCTCGCTCACTTCCACAAAGTCAAAGGTGGCTTTGTCACCTCTGCCCTGCGGAAACTGAAAGATGAAAGGAATCGGTAACTTGGAGGGCAATGATCTGCCAAGTACTTGCCTCGGCCAATCGCAGGGCCTGGGGGGCCAGGTCTGCCTCTCTTGAGATCGCCACTCCCTCCCCGGCACAACATAGATGTTCTGAAAGCCACCCATGGCTTGCTTGTCCCCATAGCCTAGGCTGGCAGAACAGAAACGTTTGGGTCCCCGAGGGGTGGGCTCAGCACAGTCTATGCCCAAAGGCACCCGGCCACCTTGGAGGAGCGACGCAAGGTCTTTCCCCACATGGCTGCCTGGCCCCTCCATGCCTCACCCCCACCTGCACCTGTCAGCAAGCCCACAAAAGTGCTGAGTAACAAGCACCCCAGGATCCTGGCAGCTTTGGACAACCCGTGTCTATGGTTCATATTTCTGAAGGTGGGCTGTGCCCATTCATGTCAACTGGACTCACTCCAGGGTGAGGCCTGGGCACCGTGACCACAGCATTAGTCCCTGGTGTCTGGGACCGGCGGGCCAGCCTGGTCACACCCTCCTCAAGGCCGTGGCAGAGGCACAGGACAACAGGCAGGAACACAGGGTCTCTCAAGTCTGGGCTCAGAGTGGGCACACAGCTGCTTCTATCCCTGCCACGGACCAAGGCAAGGCGTGGCCAGGCCCAGGTGGGGGCGCCAGGCAGGTACAGGCCTGCGGTCATCTCCCGTGGCCACAGACTGGGTGGCTTAGAACGAGAGACACCTGCTCTGTCACGGTTCTGGAGCTGGAGGTCCTAGATCAAGGTGTCAGCCAGGCCGGGCTCCCTCTGAAGGGTCTGAAAAAACTGTCACCATTGACCTTGAACTTGGCAGGCTGACGCCACGGCAGCCCTCACCTCCCCAGGCAAAGCCAGTCTCCTGAGCCGGTCCTACTTATGGCCCCGGCATACTCTGAAGCACCACTGTGGACTCAGCCAGTCGACTTCCACGGTCAGAGCCCGGTGAGCCCAGGGCGTCTGTCCCTCTCCTGCCTCTCACAGGCCCAGCCTGCTGTCAGCACCACTCAGACCACGCAGGCCGGGACCGCCCTGCCCTGCAAACACCCCCTGCAGACACTGCTTCCTCCCAGGAACCTCTCTCTCCTGGCCCAGGCAGGGCAAGGCCGGCTGGAAAGCACCGTCCAAGGACGGCCAGAGAGCCGCGATGACCGCTCAAAGCACACTTTGCTTACGGCCCCCGCTGTGCGCTGGCACCGAGTCGGGCCCAAGGCTGCTCTTCTGGAACAGACGCGCTCACAGAGGAGAGCAGGAGAGGGCACTCAGGCTGGAGAGGCCTCGGGGGTACCGTCTGTGGGACTGGGTTCCTGGCCTGCTATGACAGAGGGACCAGGCGGTGGGGACAGGAGGCTGGGCGTGGGCCTGTCTCCAGGGTGGCCGGCAGCCGCGGTGAAAATACTCCAGACAAACCCAAGCCGCCTCCACCCACATGACACACTACCCCGCAGAGCCCTCACCTCATGGGGATCGAGAGGTGGCAGGAGGTGGACGGGAGCCCTCTGGCTGCAGGCCTGGAGCTGCCCTGGCCAGCTTGGGGGCAGGGCACCGTGGATCCCGGCTCCGTGTGCGACTGGGGCAAACCTGGGTGCCTTGCAGGCCCTCTGGGGTGAATCGGCCCTGCTTTCACTTCTGCCTGCCAGGACATGCCGGTGGTGTCTCACGCGGGGCTCCCTGCTCAGCAGGAAGCCAGCCACTGGCCTCCGGGAGGGAATGCCAGGGAATGCGGTGTCAGGACCAGTGAAGGAGGGTGTGGATGGGGAGGGGGAGGGGCAGGATGTGGGGAGCCCCCAGGGCAGGAGCAGCCTCAGAAACTGACCACAGAGCAGGTCCTGAGGAGCAGGAATTAGGGGAAGGGGAGCATTTGGGATGGGTGCACCCCAAAGTTCAGTCTCTTGAATACAGGGCTCAAGACAGATTGGGATTCCAGGAACAGGCTGTGACAAATGGGAAAATAGTCCCCAAATGTTTACTTCCTCTGTCACAGAGCCACACCCATTCCCTGCCACGTGACTCTGCATTACCAGCCCCCCACCGCCCCCCCCTCAGTGGCAGGCACGGGCTTCCGACCGACCGACCGTGTGGGACGGTCTCGGCCACCTGACTTGCTTGGCATCGTATATGAACAGACAAGATGCCAGGCTTAGAGAAGAGGCTTTCAGGGTATCTGTGTGGTTTGCTTGGCCCTGCGGGTTTGGCAAAGAGAATGACCCACGTAGCTCATCTCTTGCCACGTGGGTCCCAGAGAGAGAGAGAGAGAGACAGGGAGCGAGAGGAGAGAGACCCTTGGGGGTCTGAACCCGACCCACGGCCTGGAGCAGAGCCCCTCAGGTCAACCTACAGCCCTGGGAGCAAGAAAAACATGTCGATGTTTTCAAGTCCTAGGGCTTTCTGAGCAGTGTGTGTTCTAAGCTTTTCTCACAGGAGCTGTTGTATCTGCCCACCCCTGGCTAGGGGACGGCTAGGGGACAGAGGGGAATGGCTAGGGGACGAGGGGCATCTCAATGAGCTAACCCCCCCCCCCCCCAACCAAGACTGCAGCCACAGAAATGGTCTCAAATACACTGACGTGCCATGACCTGAAGGAGGTGGGACGCATACCGGGAAGGCTCTGCAGGGTGGACCAAACCTCTGGTTCACAGATGCGGCACCAGGGGCCAGCCTGTTAGCCAGAACACGTTTTCCAGCTGTCACCCTGCAAGCAAAAAGCATGTCTGAACCCCAAAGGAGCAGCTGGCTCTGGTGATTTATAGGGCCTGAATCGGATCTGTGAGAGCAAATTGAATTTTGAATACAATTTCATGTCAATTAACTTTGCTCCCAGCCTTACAGAGGAGCAGTGACTCTGAAGCCAAACCCAACCGCGAAGATTGATGGGGCTGACGCGGCCGGGCTGTCCTGGAAGGAGCTACTTGTCGGCAATGCCTCCCAGAGCTCTGCTGGGGAGGGCGCAGTGCCACGTGCAGTGACCAGGTGAGGGCTGGGCTTCGGGGCTGCAGTGCTGGGCCAGCGCTCCTAGGGCAGAGGGGGTGGAGGGGTGGAGGGGGGGTGGCGGTGGAGACAGCGTTCCTGCCTGTGGGGAGGGGAGGACCCCTCTGCCTTTATTGCACTGGGAAGGACGGTCCTTAGGGATGCAACGAAGGGACAGCAGGGACCTGGGCTGGCAGTAGGGCAGAAGCCAAGCCCCAGGGGCCTGGGAGGGAGCCAGTGAGATGCCCAGAACTAGGGCAGAAAGAAGATGCAGGCTATCACGGTCATCGAGAGCCTGGCCCTGGTGGGGATGGCCTGGGGGAGGTGGGGGCACGGGGTGAGTTCCAGGATCCCGTCCTCAGGGACGCTGGTGGCTTCACATGAACAAGGGGCGGCACTCATGTGCAAGCCCTACTATGTGCCAGGTGCTGCGGTGGTGCGGAAACCTGTGTTTCCCCAAGTGTGCTCCCCAGACCTGCCCACTGCAGATTCTCAAGCCCCACGTGGGACCGGATGACCCTGGAACTCCGGGGCCCAGAGATGTATGCCCATGAGTCTCCCAGGCCCATGTGGTTGACAGCTTCAGAGCAGGGGAGCTCTCTGAACCCGCAGACAACCCGCTGCAGGGAGCAGGGTCATCACCGCTCGCCCTGTTCAGAGCAGGGACCCCAGGCCAGAGGAGTGAGATTGTTTACCCAGTCTGCTTCTAGGCCTGCCCTGCCCAGCGCAGCCTCATTCTAGGAGGGTGGGGAAGGGGAGACGGGAGGGGTCCCATAGAAAGCGCCAGGCTGGGTGTAGGTGGGTCTCTGTTTTCTCCAGAGCAGGCATGGAGCCCTTGGAACAGGCCATGGACCCAAAGGCCTGTATCCAAATGAAATCCTAAAGCGCTATCCTGGGACACCCTCCCACACCCACATTTTCTGGTCTTCTGTCTTCGGGGAGAACTAAGGAAGAAGAAACAGGTTCCATTTCTGTCTTCCTGATGAGGTTCTTACAAATCACTAGGGATGATGCTGATGGAATTCAGAGTTTTCATAACAAAACCCGGAATGCGAAGAAGGGAAGGGGAGCCCTGCCCCCACCCTAGGAAGGTTAGGAGGGGGGAGGGGAGGGGCCGGGGTGGATTGGAGGCTGGCAGTTCAGGGGCCTGAGAGTCCTGACCCTGCACCCAGAGTATGTGGGGCTGCCTTCCCAACTGCCCCCAGGGACAGCCTGGCCAACAGGGCCCCCAGACCACACACCTCCCTGCCCCTCCCCCCCCATGTCGGGATCATACAGACCGAAAGCCCAAGCTCCTGTAGGGGAGGACAGTAGAACATCCCTCCAGCCTTGCCCAGGGCAGTGCTACCTCATCAAGCAAAGGGGCACCTTCCAGAGCTCATCCATTGTGTTTCCTTCACTCTCCACGCACACCAGCAACTGCTTCCCCGCCTCAGTGCCTTTGCAGAGGCTGTGCTCTCTGCAGGGAAACGCGGTTCCCCAGTTCTGTGCACGGCCAGTCAGCTCCTTCCCATCTTGCAGGTCTCAGCTCAGATCCTCACTCGGAGGCCTTCTGGGACCACCCAATACTCACTTCCTATGACAGCTCCCTATTCAGTTTTCTTCATGTTATCATTAGATATTATCTTATTTGGCTCGGTGCTCATGTTCCCTCCCACTTCTGAAAGGGCCATCTGTCTCCTCCGTCACAGCATCACAGACGGTGCTGGTGCCTGGACTGGACGTAGTACATTTGGTAAATATGTGCTGAATGAATTAATGAGCTTACGATCGAAGAAAACGGACGGCCTCTCCCCACCTGCGTGTCCCTCCTTACCCCAGGCGGTCTCTTGTTGGGGAAAGAGGAAGCTCACCGTTCTACGTAGCTTTCAACCCTTCAGCCGTCCCTTCCCCTCAGTTCCTGCTCCGCTGTAGCACTCAACCCCTGCGGCCCAAACTGCTATCTCTATGCAAACCAGGCAGCCCTGTGGCATCAGTGAGGCAGTCTCTACAGGTACATTCTGGGTTCCTCTGGCCTTGGGAGAGCCGCCTTACTGTAAAGTCTGAGCAGCCTGACCTAGAACCGCAACAGGAAGTCAGGGCTCCACCTGGGCGGGGAGCACTGGAGGCTACCTGGAGCGGAGAGCCTGCAGGAGACCCCCAGGGAGAGGGGCAGGGGGCACACGGAGAGACGGCTTAGACTGGGGGACGGAGTTGTGGAAGGCTGGGAAACGTGCACTGGGCCTTCACACACTCGCTCTCTGGGCCGCGGCGGTCCGTTCCCCTTCCACGCACATCCCTACACACGTGGGCAGGACTTCTAGGGTCTGCGAGAACTCCTCCAGTAATACCCCACCCCCGCCCCCATATCAGCAGTGGCATTGATGATGCCCTCCCCATCGGGAGCGGGGACTAAGAAGCCCCACGCCTCGCACCCCACCACAGCCCCCAGCCCGGGTGTGACGGTGAGCTTGCCCCATCGGCCCACGTGTCTGGTTTGGCTGGAGAGGCCCCACTTTTCCGGCATGAGACCCAGCCTGGAAAGGCGCAGAGACCCCCTGGACCCGGCACCTCCCACGTGAAGACGCGCCAGTCCAGGTGCAGGCATAGGGGCGGGAAGAGGCGGGGCCTCCCAGCTCCCTCCCTGAGAGGCGGAGCCTGAAAGGGAGGGGCGGGGCCTCGGGCGAAGGGGGCGGGGCGGGGCCGGCCTGGGCGGGGCGGACGGCGCCTGGGGCGGAGCCTTGGCGCCGTAGGGCCCGCGGCGCGCCGAGGGGTGGCGGGGCCGGGGCGCGGTCGGGGCGGGGCCTGGGCGGGGCCGGCTCTGGGCTCCGCCGGAGCGCCCACTTCCTCTGGCGCTGGCTGCCGGGCGGAAGTACGTCAGTTGTTATCTGCTCCAGGCTCCGCCGCCGCTGCCGCTGCCGCCGCCGCCGCCGCCGCCTCAGCCTCACGAGCCACGGCGCCTCAGCTCGGGACCCGCCCCGCCCGCGCTCCGCCCGCCGCCGTCGCCGCCCGCCGCGCATGAGGCGCGCCCCCGGGGCCGCGGCCGAGGGCCGCTGAGCGCCGGCCGCCCCGCCGATGCGCGCGGCCGCCCGCGCCGGGGCTCCCAGGCCGCGCCGGGCCCGGGGCTGAGGAACCCCGCGCGGCATGCCCGGCCCGGCCCGCCGCCCGCCGCCGCCCAGGGCCCGAGCCCGCGCGGCCCGCACCGAGCCCGGCGGCGCCGCGTAGCGCAGCGGCAGCGGCAGCGGGAGCGCGGGAGCCCGACGGCGCGGCCGCAAGGTCACCGCGCACCATGGAGGCCAAGGTCCGCCAGAGCCGGCGCTCGCGCGCGCAGCGGGACCGCGGCCGGCGCCGGGAGGCGGCCCGCGACGCCCGTGACCAGAGCGCGTCGTCGGGCGACGAGACCGAGCCCGGGCCTGGCAAGGAGAACGCGGGCCTGCCCCGCGCGCCCCCGCCCCGCGCCGCCGCCGTGCGCCCCCCGCGCCGCCGCCGCCGCGAGTCCAGCTCGCAGGAGGAGGAGGTCATCGACGGCTTCGCCATCGCCAGCTTCAGCACGCTGGAGGCCTTGGAGGTAGGTGGGGCGGCGGGCGGGGCGCGCCTGGGGCGGCGGCACACCCACCCCGCGGGGCCGCCCGGGGCCCGCGCGCCTCGCAGGTGGCTTCGGGAGGGCCCGGCCGCCTGCGGTGGATGCAGCGGGTGTTCGTGTCTGGAGCTGCGAGCGAGAAGAGTGTCTAAATTACACTGTCCAAACCGAAGGCCGTCTGGTTGCACACTCGCCTGTTTTCAGCTGTTTCTTTTTCCAAAATCTCACTTCATCCGGCTCAGGACGTGCCGGGGAGGGGAGCGCTGCTGGCGGTGGTGAAGGCAGTCGTGGAATGGATACTTTGAGGTTCTTCCTGTTCCTTTCGTCCGCCTGGAGGTTTTTGTTTAGACGGAGGGGGAGGGGTAATATCTAAGACCTCCCTCCCGGTTGTGTCTTCACCGGCTGGTAAATAGGGTGGCAAAAAATATTGCTTGTATGGCCGAGTTATCCTCCGAGTTATTTGTTCAGCAAATACTGCCCTTCTTGCATGGACCCAGGTGAGTGGAGAAGGACATGAATGCTGACTGTCAGAGATCTGGCGAGTGGGGCGAGTGGGGCGAGTGGGGAGCCCCTGTCTCCTAGAGCGATGTAGGCGTGCTGGCCAGCCCCACACCCTGCAGGGGCCCCATGCAGCTCTTATTTGGGAAGGCCGGCATCTGCTGCGTTTGGGGTCCCAGAGATGGCTCAGTTCACAGCCCCCTTCCTTTTCCTGGGCCTTGGGGCCAGTGGCCAGGGATCCCCAGTCAGAGGCTGAGCTTTGGGAGAGGGGACAGGCCTACCTTGCAGGCCCCTTCAGCGCACCCTGTCCCTAAGGTCCTCCAGGTCTGTGGACAGTCTGAGTGTCAGAGGCTGGCCGCCAAGGAGAGGGTGGCCCAGGGACAGGTTTGCTGCTTTCTGTCTGGGCAGGTGGATGCACAAAGGCGGGGCATTTACACCCACCACGCAGCCCACCCACCCCTGCATCCCTAGGGGGCCTGATACCATTCCCGGATCAAGGGGTCCCCAGCTAAGACGCTTTTTGGGGGGGTGGCACATGCCACAGCTCCGAACTGAGAAGGGGTGGCCAAGTTGTGTCCTGTGGTTTCTGAGAGTGCTCACGCCAGCCACCTTCTGCACATGTACGTGCCCCGCCAGGTGGGGAACAAGCAAAACCCTAACTGGTCCCCAAGGCTCCGCAACCATCCAGTTGGCCTCTCCCACCCGACGTCCTCTCGAACCCTGTGAGGTTCTGCTGCCTCGGGGCCCCCGTTCCTGCTGTCCCCTCTGCCGAGGCCTTCAGGAGCCTTCATGTCTCAGCATAGATGTCACCTAGAGAGACACCCCCCCCCCCCCACCGACCTTCTGAAGGGGCATCCCTCCTTCCCCACCTCTGCCCTGTCGATCTCCCACTTTCCTTCCTTCAGTGGCCACTCTCTGTCTGAAGCCATCTGGTGATTTACCCGCTCTCCGTGTCGGCTCTCTCCCCACCAGAACTTGTAGGCTGGAAGAGAGCAGGCAGCACGTGTGTCTTGTGTGTCGTTCGTGAGTTCCCCTGCCCCGTGCGTGTTGCGGAGTGAAGGAGCGAGAGCAGACACCGCTGTTCAGGAAGGCTGCGCCAGAGGCCCCCCTGCACCCCGCTGACATAAGCCCGCCAGTTGCACGCGCTGCCCGCGGCGGCTTTGGCTGTACCTACCCCTCTGGCATCAGGAACGCTGGACGTGCAGCCGTGGGTTTGGGGGCTCAGACCAGTCCCAGTCAGGTCACGGAGGGCCTGAGCCTGCTTTCGGCTTGGCGTTCATACAGCCACGTCAGCAGGCCCCTTTTTCTGCCCTGCTGAGCCAGGGAGGGATCCGCCTGCCTTGGAAAGTACGGGGCTTCTGCACGAGTCACAACTTCTAGATGGGTTCTGTTGTTCGGGCTCTTTTCTTGCTAAAGCGTAGTGGTTTTCCCCAGAGTTCAGATAACTCATAAGCACATTGAGTGACTAGCACACAGCGAACACGTATCCGAGCGGACACCGTTCCGAGTCTGTCCCCGAACTCCATGGTACAGTTGGGGACACTGAGGCCCAGTGCCGTGAATGTCAAGCTGCCAACCCCCGGGGCACGAACGACCAAATGTCAGGTAGACCTGCCCAGGACGTTTGGGGAGTGCCAATGTCCAGGAGCCCTCCTTTCTTTTGTCCTGAGGGTGCGGCCTACCCTGCCCCCGCAAGCCCCAGCCAAGCCCCTGGCCCCACCCTTCCAGCCCCCCCCCCCCACACCCGCGTTTGCCCCTAAGGGAGGACGAGTCCTTGCCCCGTGTGGCTGAGGATCGTAAGCCACTTCTGTGAGACGCCGTGGCCACACGCGTGGGGCAGTAGTGTTGTTGGCTGAGGAGAGGGCTCCCGGGGTCGTCCCCACAGGAGTCCGGGGCTGGATGGCCGGAGCTCGGGGTCCGAGTCCAGGGTGTGTGCTCCTGAGCCCTCGTCCTTCGTCAACTTTCTGATTCTCTGTTTCAGAGGGTGGGAGCAGGAAGCAGGTGGTGGTGGGACAGGGGTCTTGTGGTTTGGTGGCGGGACAGAAGCTGTCTTTGCTCTCACCAGCCGGGAACATTGGGGACAGATAGATGTTTCCTGCCATCCTGGTTCCTGTGACATCTCTGTCTCCAGAGGTGATGGGAAGGCCCTTGGAGGACAGACAGGCCAGGGCAGAGTTGAAACGCTCTGCCTGGGTCTTCCTCCCTAATGCAAAAGGCAACCCTTAGGCCACAGGTCAGGTGGTACCAGCCCCTAGGTCCCCTGGGAGATTCACTTTGCAGACCTGCCGTGCGCCTGCCAGCACCTTCCTCGGGGTGCCTGTGCGCCGGGCCTTCCCTCCACACCCTGTCGGTGCCCAGCTCTTGAGAAAGCCGTGTACCGCTGGCACCCGGCGGAAACCACCCTTCTGGTTTGGCACCTGTGTAATTCTTTGTTAATGTGATTTCAGACAGCAAGACACTTGCCCCTGGTTCAAAGGTCGGTATCAGTGAAAGGGGTTGTCCTGAGAAAATTCTCAGCCCCGGCCTAGATGTCCGCAGTAACTATTCTCACCAACTCCTGGCCTTTCCAGAGCATGTTGTGTAGATGTACCCACACGGATGTGTACTCTTACATCCCTCCCTTCTTGCTAGACAGAAAGGGTTATTCACCACTCCTGCGTGTGTGTCTAAGAGGTACGCACCCGAGAGTAAAGATGAAAAGGAAAACACCCAAAGTTCTAGCCGTGGTTAACAGGTGACTTCCTTTCTCTAATTCTGTTTCCCCCACCGATCACTACGCCTTGTCTAGGTAACCCGACCAGCCGTACACAGCTGTGCTGAGAACCCTGCCCCGGCCTCCCTGTGGCCAGATCAGCAGATGAATGGCTGTGCGGGCAGGTGGTCCTGGCCTGGCTGCCCGGCTCCCAGTGCTGTCCAGGGGTGTGCTGTGCATTTCTGCCAGAAATAACCAAGTTCTCCCAGCCTTAGGATGCTGGGGCCACTGGCTTCGAGGCAGGCAGGGGAGGCTGCCTCGGTCCTGATGGGCGGTGGCCCCGTGGGAGGGGTGTGCGGTGTGTGAGAACTCCCCCAGGCCACGTGCAGGGGGCTCCGTGGTAGTGATCTCTCTGCAAGCTGGGTCCAGTGTCCCCCGGGGCGAGGGGCACACAGTCATGCTAGGTCTGGTTGCCAAGGGCCAGGAGTGCGGGGGGTCAGGACGTGGCCCCGCCGTCCATGTGCAAAAGCCCACGCTGTTGGTCCCGCAGGTGGGGGCCTTGATCTAGGGGGCCATGTGCCGCGCCCGGCCGGCCCTCCAATAAGGGGGACAAAGGAGAGTTGGTGCTGAGAGGAGTGCCCATGCCCACCAGCCAGAGCACCTCCTCCAGGCTGCCTCCTACGCTCCAGATGGGGAAACTGAGGCCCAGAGAGGGGGAGCATTTTGCCCGCAGTCATGGGACACAGGCACAGCCCCAAGCCTGGGACCTGCTTGGGCCAGCATTGGGTTGCTCCCCCGTCCTCCTGAGGGCCACTGCTGTGGGGGAGGGGCTGCTCCCGCCAAGGTGGGGACCCCCCCCCCCAGGCTGGGTGGAAGCAGAGCCGTGGCGTGGCCTGCTCTGCCCGCATGGACACCCGCTGCCTTGCCTGGACAGCAGCAGCGTGCTGGGTGTGGGGTGGGAGCGTGGACCGGGCTCTCCTGTGGGTCAGCGCCCTGTTGTGGGAAGGCGTGTCACGGGAGCGGCGGTGACGCGGACGGCCGAGGGCGCTGTCCTCACACAGCCCTCCGTAGATGCGGAGACTGAAGCCCAGGGTGGCCGAGCTCTCATCTGGGATCTGCCCAGCATAGCACCAGACCACAGACACCTCCTGAGTCTCGACTGAAACTTGTGTTGCGTCTTCTAGACGTTCTTTGGGATGAATCTGAGCTCGAGCAGAGAGGGCAGTGGTCTGCGTGACTTCTAAAGGGATGGCCTTTCCGGGCTGCAGCAGTGGCAGTAGGTGCCCACGCCACCCTGGGTCCGCTGCCTGACCTCTGGGGAAGGGCCGCCCCGTCTGAGCTCCTTGGGCCTCGACGGTCTGCAGAGCCTTTGACTACACACGGGCTGGGAGGGGTCCACTCCTCACCGTACTCCTGTCGTGGGCGGTGAGGCCATAGGGTGAACGCTCACGCACGGTGGCATGGCGCGGCGGAGGTGGCCGTGGTCCTCCTGATACGTGGTGGCCCTGTGTATCTGGTGGCCAGCTCGCTGTCCCTGCCACCCCTGGGCACAGGTGAGGGTCTTGGGCCTCAGTTTCCCTGTCCTGCCCACACTGTGGCCCCGCGGCAGAGGCAGCTGACCTCGAGTGCCCAGAAGAAGCCGCGCTACACCGGGAGGTGGAGCCTCCCCTTCCAGCCAGTGGGCTTGGCCGGGAGGGGCAGCACGGGCCATGGGGGCACCCCTGCGGCAGGCCACCGCCCACTTTCCCTCTGCCCTCGCTCTGAGCTTCTAGGCAGAGTTTCAGGTCCATGGCACGTGCGTGTGTGTGGTGTGTCCGTGTCCGAGGTATGTTTGTGTTTGTGCACGCGCACATGTGGATACACACGTCTGGGGTGTGTCCTTGCCTGGGCGCGTGTGTAAATCCCCGTGCACGTCTGTGTGCCCCAGACCCCGTCTGGGGCAGCAGCTCCGTGGCGTGGACAGAGCAGAGGACAGGCCTACACGTAGGGAAACCCCGTCCTGGAGCTCCAGGACAGGGCCTCACCCCCTCCATCCATTGTCCTGGGCCTGCTGCAAGATGGTCACCCCCACCCCTGCCCCAGCGGGCAGCAGACGCTCATGAGCTCACAGAGCTGGCCCCTGTCCCCACCGCCCCCCTGGCCTCTTGGGCCCATCAGCTTCTCTGCTCTAAACTTCTAATTCAGTAACCTTGCCCCTACTGGGGCCCCTCCACACCCCACCCCAGCCAGCCCCTCACTCCTGACCCCCCTTCCCCCCCCCCCCCCGAGAATCCTCAGACACACACATTGGCACACTTCTGGCCTTTGTTGTCTGCTCTGTCCCCTGCCCAGAAGATTCTTTCCCCAATTGTCAGGGTGACTCACTGTCCGATCACATACCCCCTTCCCTGGCAGGGAGTCTTCAACTCCTGCGTCCAGGCTGCCCCAGCCCCTCCTGGCTTACCATCTGTTTCCCCCCCCCTCCCCGCCCCGCCCTGCAGACTCAGGTGTCCCCCAACCAGAACCTCCTGTGTGCTTGTTTCCCGAGAGACGCTCCTAGACCTGGGGCGGGGGGGTGGGGGGGGTGGGGGAGGGCCCTGTGGCGGTGCTCTGTTCATTTTGATACGTGGGAGGTCGTTGTCCTTGACCGTGGTACGGGCCTCTTCCTGCGGAGGGTCTGTGCATTTGCTGACTTGTCCTGCCTCGGGCCTGGGTTGTTCTGCTTTCTGATTGGCTGCTTCAGTGTTTGTACCTGGGCACTTTGTAGAATTTCCTTCTCGGTTCTGACAGTTTCCCGGCAGAGCGTCTAGGTTTCCCGTTGGCCACTGAGGCAGCCATCCCTGCTATCTCCCTTCCTGCCCTGTGGCGTCTGTCAGCACCTCCACAGCACCGCGTGGGAGCCCCGTCCTTTCCGGCTGGGCTCCTGCTTCCCCTGGACTGCGTGTGGCTGCTGTGTCCCGCTGGGAGGGGTCTGCGCTCACACCAGAAGTGATCCGTGTGTCACCCTTCTGTGTGATGATTGTCTTCCTTCTCTGGCCCCGTGACAGCAGGCTGTCCCTGAGTGCCTTGCCATGTGGTCCCGTGCCCGCTGCATCTTGCCTTGTGCTCTGGAACAGAGTGGCATGAGAATCATCAACTTCTCCCACACCTGGAAAGAACACTTGGGGTCCCAGCTTTCCAGCCTCATTTGCTGGTGGCTGGTTCGAGACCCGTGTCAGCTCCCTTTGGGATGGGGAAGCAGGCGATGGGTAAGGGCTCTGTGGGACCAGCTTGCCGGAAACAGGGTCAGCAGGGCACTCCACCCCCAACCCCCGGAGCAGGCTGGCATGGGACAGGAGCTCCTGAGAAGGGCTGCCTGTGAGCTGGCAGGTGTGAGACCTCAGGCCCTGTCCCCCTGCATTCTGTTCGGGAGGGCAGTGGCTGCTTTCTGGAGGAAGGACACCAGAGTCCGGAAACTGCTCCCACCGTGGGCTTGGGCATTGGCATGTTCTTGGGGCAGCCCAAGAGGCAGCAGCTGCACAGTGACTGGGCAGGGCGTACACGGGAGCCACCATCATCCCGGCCTTGACCGCTGTGGTTCGCATGCCCTTCACGGAGCTCCCAGAGGTGGGGGCCGTGGTCGGCCCTTTAGGGAAACTGAGGGGGAAACTGAGGCACCAGGCTTGTGTTTATAGCCCCTGGTGGAAGAGTAGCTGCGTCGGGCACAGGCCTGACCAGGGTGCCCTGACGTAGTCACAACCAGGTTGGGATGCCTAGAGAAGGTTGATGGGGCGGCCGGGCTGGGGTCCCAAGGGCACCCGAGGCACTTTCTCCCTTGGGATCCGGAATCTGAAACCCACATGGAATTGAGTGCTCCGGGGACTCTGGGCAGGTGTGGCATCTGGTTCCACGTGGAGCCTGTTCTGGTGCCCTGGTTCACCCGAGCAGCTAAAGAAAGGAAACTGACCAGCGAGTTACCGGCCTTGTTCAGCCCCCCAGGACTGTGTACCAGGACCCTGCTCTGCTGCCCAGCCCAGCACGTGAGTGGTGTGTGTGTGGGGAGAAGGATCCCCCTGCAGAAAGGCCAGGAGGGCACTTCCACGTCCCTCCCCACACCCTCCCGGCAGCCCAGCGTAGACTCCAGCCGAGTGAGGCGCTGCGGGGGCCCCGGCTCTGCTGTTTTCTCGGAGCAGCTGTTCGGGGCGGGCCACTCCCTGGACTCCACGCGGCTGGCCGGAGCCGCATACGCTCTGACCGAGCTGCAGGTGCCCGTGGGCCCTGGACGAAGGCGGGCGCTCTGGTGAGAGCAGGGTGTCAGCAGGTGGTCGTAGAGGCAGGGCAGCCATCGTGTGGGCACGTGGGTGGCCCTGCCGGAAGGCTGCCCCCTGTACCCCGTTGCCAGGGAGGAGCAGGAGGCCAGAGCCCAGCCTGAGGTGCAGCCGTGCTGAAAGTCACGAGGGTCAGGAGGACGGTGACCAGGGCCGAGGGCAGGGCAGAGTGCCGTGTCTCCTCTGCACCAGATGAGGCGTTCGCTCATTTCACCTCCCTGCAGCTCCTCCAGCAGGAGCCGTGCTGTCGCCGCTGTATAGACAAGGACGCTGAGGCAAGGGGAGTCCGTCTGCAGCCGGCATGGGATTGAAACCAGGCATGGGGCACGAGTGTGTGCACCTCAGGGGGGCTGGGGTTGGAGGCCACGGGTGCCGTGCTGCCTTGGGTGGCCAGCACCTGCCGCGCCCCCCCCCCCCCCCCCGCAAACACTCTCCAGCCTTGGGGAAGGCTGTTCATGTGGCCCTAGGGCTCCCACCCCACAGGGACCCTCGGGATCTGCCATGACCCATCAGCTCTCTGACCTTACCCATTGCAGCTGTCCCCTCTGGCCCCTTGCCCCAAAGCCACGTACTGGTTGTCAGACCCCGACAGGCCTCTGGCTAGCCCTCAGCCAGTGCTGTTCCACACGCTGCATGCCTCCCCCTCAGCACCTGGTTCCATCTGTAGCCCCAGTGGGGATTTGTCAGGAATTCATGCAGATCGTCTCCTGGATAAAGCCAGGGGCCCCTGGCTCCTGAGGTCATCTCTCTGCCTGTCCCAGATCCTCTAAGGGCAGGCCCCTGTCTGTCATCCATGGAATGAACCCACATTCTCCGTGAGGCTCGGCCGTGCCCACCCCCTCACCTGGGGCCCCACACACTTCTGCCTCAGGGTCTTTGCACATGCTATGCTCGGGCCCATCTCCCAGGAGCAAGTTCAGGGTGCTTCCTCTGACTCCTCCCCTGTCCCCCACCCACTGAGTGAGCCCAGTCCAGATGCCCGGTTTAAATTCAGTTCTCTTTCTCACCATGTGGCCCCTAGGTAGCCCCCTGCCTGCTCTGGGCCTTGTTTTCCTCATCTGGAAAGTGGGGGTGATGAGCTAAAAGTTTTTGCCATATGGTCCTGAGCCCCTCCCTGTCCCCTCTCCAGAGCCCTTCTCTGAGCTGCCCCTGAGGTCTGTTCTCTTTGTCCCCCACCACAGGACAAAACAGAGGCAGGAGACACTTCAGCAACAGTGGCCCTGGCTTTGGCCTCCCTGGGCAGCCCCCACCATGTGTGACAGCTGAGCAGGTCCCAGAGACTGAGGGGGGCTCGCAGGGCAGAGAGCCTGGGGCCGGCTCCGGCAGTCGGGGGCTGGTGCACGGCGGGCTGTCTGTGTGTGGAGGGCTGGGGAGGAACTTGGCCAGAGACTGACCTCCAAACCCGGTTGCCGGGACAGCGGTTGTGAACACAAAAATCAGTCGAATGTGGGTTAGATGGCGGCCTGGGGGGTCGGCACAGGGTCACAGTGTGGGGTTGCAGCAGGGTGTGCGTGCGGGGCCGTGGGAGGGTGCGTCTGTGGTGTTCAGGTGCAGACCTGGGCGGGTGGCCCGGAGCGGGGTCTGCCTGTCCGTTATCCGGGTCCCTCTTTGCTTCGGGCTCCGTGCCCGCCACCCTCCTCCACCTCCATGCCTTGATCAGAGTGCCTGTCGCCGTCAGCATCTGATCCACTTGTCCCTGGCCACGGGGCGGGTCTCCTCTGCCCCAACAGCCACGCAGTGTGTGATGGCTGATGGGCGCTGGACAGACATGGGAAGGACTGAGTGTTTTCACAGAGCCTGAGGTGGGGGGTCCCCACTAGAGTGCAGGGCAGGCCGCAGTGGTTCTGTGGGCAGCCGTCCTGCCCCTGCTGGCCCGACTCCCAGCTCCCGGCTCTCTGCCTCGCCGGGTGTCCCAGCGTGTGGGACACCCTGTGAGCGGCGCCTGGAAGCAGGGGTGCCGAGGACGGGTGCCGTGAGCTAGCAGGAGACTGACCCAGAGGGACCAAGGCTCACGAGGCAGGCTCTGGAAGGTTCTGGAGCAGCCGAGGTGTCTGTGAGGCCTGCAGGGGACGGTCCTCGAGGGCAGGGTTACACCCGAGTAGCCATGGCACCGGTGGGTTGAGGGGCCTCTCAGGCAGGGAGCACTGAGGACGGGACGGGTCAGGGAGGAGTGCCATCCCAGCATCAGAGCCCGAGGTCCCCGCGCCAGGGTGGAGGCCGCCGCCCGCAGGGACGTCCAGGCCATCTCCGCCGGCCTTTGGGTCTGGACGGTGGTCGGCAGCGGGTGTCAGTGGTGCCCCAGGCCTTGCTGCGTCTGGACGCGGGGGGCCCGGGGCGGGAAGGTGGGCCCGGCAGAGGGACCCTGTCACCCCCTCCTTCTTCCAGTTCTTTGTGACTCTGCTGAAGGTGGTCTGTAATAGGAGGGTGCTGCTGTTCCGGTTCACGGGGCCTCCCGTTTCTTTGGGATCTCCCCGGTTTTAGCACTGCGAGTCCCACATCCAGGGAACCCTCTCGGTCCCAGACAACAGGGATGGTTGGTCAACTCGGGGTGGGGGGGGGCACGGGGCGGGGGCAGTAGACAAGCTGCCTCCTTGGTAGCCGAGGTGGGGGAGGAAGGTGGTCCTTCTCGGGTAGAGACCCTGCACTGAGCCATGCGCTCTCCTGACCACATGGAAGGAGACACCTGTGCTGTGGTCTCTGCCCTGGGGCCAGAGAGGGGGACTCGTGGCGCGGAAAGCAGGCAGGGCGCGGGTTTTACTTGCGGGCGGGTGGAGAAGTTTGATTCAGAACTTAACAGGTGAAGGAGAGTGAGCCACATAGATGCCAGGGTGGAGGGAACAGCTGTGCCAAGGCCCTGGGGCGCATGTGTGCCGAAGGGCTTCCAGGTTAGGGATGACGGCCTGCCAGGCGAGCAGTGGGTGGAATTCGGCCTGAGCTTTTGGAACAACGAAGAGCTGCTGACGGAACTGTGAGCCAGCAAGGTCTGCTGGAGGCCCTGAGTCCCAGAGGTTCTGGGAGACCAGCAGCCTCGGCCAGGCAGGGTGGGGAGGTGGGCCGGGGAGGGTGAGTCCCAGGTGGGCCAGGCCTTCCACTCCACCGAGGGGGCGCCCGTGCTTGGCAATGAAGGGTGGGTTCTCTGTGACCCTGGCCCAGGGCTCAGACCCAGGTGCGGGGGGGGGAGGCCCCAGCGCAGCTCCGGGAGCGGAGGGGGCGCCCACCTGGCCCCGGCACCATGCCTTTGCCGCTGGGTCTGGGAGCTGGAGGGGCCTGGCCCACGTCGGAACTGGCAGCCTCAGCCCTCGGTGAGAGAGAATCTGGGTCTGTGTTTGCCGGCTATAATGACTCGTGTCTGTGCGCGGTCGGTTTACCGGAGTGCAGTCAGAGATCTCACTGGTGCTGCATAGTGAGAACGGTTAGGGGAGCTAAAAACAGTCCCATAAAATTGCTACACGAAAATCCAATCACTGGTCTCACGCCACCGAGCACCCCTACCTACCCCCTCGTGGCCCGGGGGGGACCAGAGGCCTTGCTGCTGCTGGGGGCGCTGGGAGCGTCGCCGTGGGGCCGTTGCCTCAGGCCTCGAGGGTGGGGGACCGCTGTGCTTGGCCGCGTCTGCCCTTCTGTCCGTGCGGCTCACAGACGGGTCCGTGGGCGGAAGGCAGCCCGTGAACACATGACCCGGCCCTGACCCTGACTGCTGGAGGTGGTCCCGGCTTGCCCCAAACCATCGCTGCGGCCTCGGCAGGGCGCGCGCTCTGCTCCTCCGGGTGCGTGGCGTGGGTCCCCGAGCGGCGCACCGTGTGTCCCGTGGCTCAGACGCCAGCCCACTGCTCGCCTTGGCCTCCCTCCCTGTGGATCTCTCCAGAGGGTCTCTCTGCTTGCGGACGTGCCCTGGCCCTTGGTGGGGCCGTCGTTGCTGTGACGGCTTGGCCCCGCCCAGGGCGGTCGGCACAGTCTGGGCACAGCTGCCCCAGTCGGCTGATAAGGGGGGCCCCGCGATCGGGACCAGGAGCAGCACTCCCGCCGGAGCAGGCTCAGAGGGCGCAGAACTCTGGCAGCGTGCACCTGGGCTCGGGCGAGCCTCCAGAACTGGCCCAGCCTCGCGCGGGGTCAGGGTCAGCATAGCGAGGGAGGCCAGCCCCGGCCTTGCGGTGCCAGGAAAGGGCCAGCCAGACGTCGCAGCAGTGCCCCGAGGCAGGGTCTATTGAGTCCTGTGGCTGGGAGCCCCCAGGACGCCCAGCTCAGAGATGCCTGGGGCCACTCTCAGGGCAGTGGCTGCGTGGGGAGCGGCCGCCTCTGGATCCCGGGGCGGCACCAGGCCTCTTGCCTGCTGGAGCCAGGAGGGAGCCTGTGGTGTCGCCGGGGCCTGCCGCCTGCCGGCTCGCCCTCTGCGGGGCCCCGGCCAGGCGCCTTCCCGGCTCCCGTGCTCTTCCAGACACGGGAGCTCCTGCCCGAGGGCCTCACCTGCCCCCACTGGCCTGTGGCCTCCAGCCCAGGAAAGCGAGGGTGTCTGGCTGTGGGCGGGATGGAGCTGGACCAAGTCCAGGCGGGGGGGGGGGGGGGGGGGGGAGGCCCCGTGGGTGGGGGAGGCCCCGTCACTGATATTTCAAGGGTTCTGACAGTTTAGTTTCCCGGTTTGTTGTTCAGAAGACACAAGCAGTGTCATAGCGGGTTTACAGAAGGTGTGAGGCGTTGAATGGCTTGTGGCTGACCGATGCGTGAAAGATGTGGTGACTGGGTGTGTCTGGAGAGGTGGCCTGGAGTTGCCCCGAGGCCATTCCGGAACCCACAGAGGGGCGGAGGCAGGGCCTAGACGGAGGCCTTCGCGGAGCCCACGGCCCGCTCTGCGGTTGACGGTTCACCACACGTGCTCTGCAGTGCGTCTGCCCTTCCGTCCATCTATCCTGTTGTGTCTGTTTTGATTACAAGTGCTCCTTGGAAAGACGGATCCCAGCCCAGCCCAGTGTCCCCGAGGGGCAGGCCGTTCCCACGGGTTCCGTGGTCCGTAGTGAGACGTTAACGTGTGCCGGGCTCTGCTCGTGCCGATGGCGTGCCCTGCGGCCGGCCTGTTCTCTGCCCAGGGCAACAACGGGGGGGGGGGGGGAGGGGGGCTTCAGAGGCTGACCCCCGGGCCAGAAACCGTGTCTGTGGGCTTACCTGGTGGGAAGGTCCTAGAAGCCGTTCCTGCTCCTTCTGTCAGAACAAGCGGCTGCGGGGGACTCACCTCTCCGTGACTCAGGAGCGCGCCGTGTGGCCGTGTGGAGTCACGCAGTGGCAGGATGCCCACTTCTCGCAGGAGGGGGCGGCCCCCAGGAATCTGGGGCGGGGGGGGTTGGGGGGGGCTGGCTGCTCTCTGCGGCAGTACGGAGGTGTGGGTGGCGCATGGCGGGCGCGTGGTGTGCGCACACCCAGGCATGGAGAGCCTGGGGTGGGGCCCCGGAGCCCATCCAGTGGGGCTATGGCACAGGGCGGGCCTGGCAGAGACCCCCCCGCCCCGTCCTGCTCGGGGACTCCCCCGGGCTGTGCGAGTGTGTACCTGTGTGAGCATTGCGTGTGTGTGTGCGTGGTGGGATGCCTCCGACTCCCGCCCTCCTCGTCGTGTCCACACACACTTGGGGTTGTGTCCGCATCTGCCCTGACGTGGTCAGCGTCCCCCAGGGGCCTGGACGTTCGGTGAGGGTGTCTCTGGACGAGACTAGCATGTACATCTGTGAACCCTGCCCCGTGTGTGTGCGTCCCATCTGATCGACCGAGGGCCTGAACAGAACAGAAAGGCCCGGCTTTTCCTGCTGCCTCGAGCCGGGACAGGGGTTTTCTCCGGCCCCGGGGAGGGAATCCACACCAGACCTCGGGGCATCCGGGCCCCCACAGTGGTGTGGCCGGCTCCCCCTAGCGGGGCTCCCCACATACACGTGCCCTGCCGCTCTGTTTCTCCGGAAAGCCCTGGCCGATACGCCCCTACAGCATTGCGGGCTCTGACACAGCCTGCTGGGCCCACCCTCTGTCCCGCGATGGGAGGCTGGGGCCGGGCAGGGTGTCCGAGGCAGGGGCGGTGAGGTTCTGAGGCTCTGGCACCCTGCAGTTGACTGGCAGCATCCGGTGGGGGCCTCGCTGTTCTCTAGGGCCTGTGTGGGAGGGAACGGCCTGTTAGCAGCAACGGCGACCCGGGGCAGGAGACTGAAAGCTACGAGTCGGAGCGAGACTCTCTGGAAGGAGGCACAGCACTTGTGTGTTGTGGGGGCACCAGGAGCCCATGACTATTCAGAGCCTTGCACGTGGAGAGCGGGCTGCGGTCTTTACCGAGACCTCCCCGTCCCTGGAGGGACCGCCTCGGTTTTCTTCCCCAGGGACGCCTGTGGCTGTATGAGCCAGGGAGGCAGGCACGAGAGAGGGAGCATGGAGCTCCTTGCCACCTCAGGGCCTTTGCACTGGCTGCTCCTCTCTGGGCGGCTCCCACGGGTCCTCCCTAAGCAGCTCTCAAGTGGGCCCTTCCCTTCAGCTCCCCTGCTTGGGTTGCCCTCCTGTCCCTTTGGGCCAACTCCCTTCTGAGCTGGTCACTGGTGCCTGGACTGGCATAGTCAGTGCTGAGCACCGGCTTTGTGTATGCAGATGTGGGGGGGGGGGCACGCAGTCCAGAGTCCGCCTGATACCCACGGGTAGGGAGGGAGCGCGGAGGTCTCCGTGTGAGCAGGGCCGCCATGTCGGGGTGTGGGGGAGTGGCCCCTGTGTGCTGAGATAAGCAGGGGCGCCACGAGCTTCAGAGGGGCATGAGGACTTGTGACCAGGACTCCAGGACAGGCTATAGACACGCCAGCGACCCGCGGTGTCCCTGGGGTCTTGAGATTCCAGAGGGCGGGCGTGGGAAAGGGTCTGTCCCGTCTGGGAAGTGAGGGTCCACCCGCTGCTATGGCACAAGCCCGCGGAGCTCTGGGCAGAGCCCTATAGCCTGGGCGAAGGTGGGCAACAGGCTTAGGGCAGAGCTTCAGCGAGGGACAGTCCCCGACCGAGAGGTGTCCCAGGACGGGTGCCAGCTTGGTCTCCCTCTCCCTTCCCGTTGCCCCTTGGCCCTAGGGAGCGGGGAGGGGCGCAGGAGGGTGCACGCTCGGCCTTTAGCGTCAGTTCAGAGGTGAGAGGCTTTGAGGGGCTGTCCTCCGTCCGTGTGGCTGTGATTTCGGGCCCCTCAGGAGAGTCCTGGGGGCGTGGGGCGTCCTACCCTATGTAAGGGGGAGTCTGCCGGCCCCACATGTGCGTGGTTGCTCCCGGCCCAGGCTGTGGAGTCACATGGGGCGGGACAGTCACGGGAGCTTCCGTGCCCGGACAGACGGTTCTAGTCCGGCCAGCCTGGTGGGGCCGCTGGCGCTGGGTCAGAGGACCTCGCCGGACGAGGAACAGCGTGTCCCTGTCTCCGTCGCCAGGCCAGGGCACCGCAACAGGCTGGGAATTTGGTTCTTGCTGCCACCTACCCGGGTGGGCTGAGGCCTCTGAGGCCTGGCGGTGCCCGGGTGCCCACCCGAGAGCAGAGGCCTCAGGAAGCATTTCCTGTGGGGACGTGAGGGTGTCACCTGGGACGTGGGGGAGCCTCTCCGCCATGGGCATCACTTTCATCCGGGCCCTCTTCCCCTCCCCCTGGGGTGAATGCTTTCAGAACCCTCCGGGTCCCTTTTTGCGGTTCCCTCCCTCTTCTTCGGCAGCCCAGTGGGGACGGTGCCTCCCACCCCACCCCACGGACCCAAGCAGGAGGGTGGCGGGTGACACTCTACCTGCCCACCACCAAGCAATGCCAGGCCCTCCTGGGCTCTGGGCTCACTGGCCGGACTGCAGGTGTGCTGGGTGCGGGACCACCTCTGCAGAGCAGGAGCAGTGCACGGTGGTGCGGGGACCCCACGGGGCATGAGAGAGAGCTGGCTGCTGTTGTTGGCATCTGCACGGCACACGCTCAGTAAATACCCGCTGCGTGCCGGGCCCTGCCTTGGGCACCAGGTGCAGCTATGAACGAGATGGGCACAAGTCCCCGTTCTAGGGAGGGGCCTGGGGTCCCCGGAGGTCTGCACACCCGGCTGAGTCTGGGACTGATTTCCTAAGACGGGCTTCCGTGATATCAGGGTGCCAGGCTGCGTGCAGCTGGGTGGGCAGGTAGATCCCCGGGTTGCCCCAGGGGCCGGTCGTCACGTGCTACGGGCACGGCCTGCAGTTCCGGAACCCAGGGCACCCTAGGCGGGGGCCGCGCCTCACCAGGGCCGGTGCAGCCATCAGTCCCGGCACCCGCCCAGTTCTGGGCCAAGGATCAGGGCCCCCGTGACCAGGTGGTGCCCCTTGGGAAGCCTGCTCCCTTATGCAGCTTTGTTGCAGCTCCCCCTGCCCCCCACCTGTCCTGACAGGCCCACCCAAGTTTTCCCTGCCCCATCCGCCCCTCCTCCTGAGCTGTGATCCCAGCAGGGGGGCCTGGCGCCTTCAGGCGGTGCGGTCACACACCCGGGGCCCGCCCTCAGCACCGCATGGCCTGACACGGTGTCACTGGAGGGATGACGCTGCCAATTAACCGGCCTTGTCCTTCTTCACTCGCAGAAGGACATGGCCCTGAAGCCACACGAGCGGAAGGAGAAATGGGAGCGTCGCCTTGCCAAGAAGCCCCGTGAGTCAGAAAACTGCCCGTCTGCAGAACCAAGCGAGAACGGGCGGCCCCTGGAGATGGGCAGCCCTGAGCAGGACCTGGAGCCTGCCTGCGACCGGGGGAAGAAGAAGGTCCCCCTGCAGCCCACCAAGCAGGTGAGCCCCGGGCCCCGCCCCCACTCAGAACCGTGGTCTCTGTGCCCTCGGGGCCACACCAGCACCTGGACACCACCGTCGGCATCCGGGCCCGCCTGGCAACGTGGCCCATCGTTGTTGGGCGAGGGGTGCGGGGCACACGGGGGCTGGGGCCCCAGGCAGCTGCTCACCGTGAGCCCGGGGCCCGAGCAGACGGAAGACCTGCCCCCGGTGGGTCCCAGCCGGAGAGGCCGGGCTGGGAGCGCAGGCACTGGGGGCGGGGGAGCGTGCACTCGGGGCAGGAGGGCACACCCGCTGCTAGGCCGGCCCCGTTTCCCCATCGCGTCTGTCAGGCTCCGCCGACCACGGGGTGTCCGGCGTGTCTGTAGTGCGCGGGGGGCCAGGTTCAGTGCTGGGTGCTCTCCGCCTGCCGGACGTCTGTGGAGCGCAGCGTACCTGTGGGGGGAGGGGGGGGGCACGTGACTTCGCGGTCAGGGGTCCAGGTGCGGGGAGCAGCCCCTCCGCAGCCCCTCCCCGCCCAGGGGCCTCCCCCCATGCCGGGAGGGGCCGTCCTCGCTGTCCCCAGGGCCCAGCCGGGATGGGACGGGGAGCCTGGGACCAGGGGCTGTGTCCCGGGTGCCGGCTCGGTCCTGCAGCTGCTCTCCTCCTCGGGGACTTGCTGGTTTGCGCCTTCTTTTCAGAGAGGGGTTCTTCTCGCTGTTCCACGCTCCCCTTCAGCTCCCTTGGGGATTGGGCTGCTGGTGAGGGGCAGCATGTCTCCGGGCCCCGGGCTGGTCGGGGGGTGTGCAGGCACGCCTGCCCGGGTGGACACGTGCTCTTTCTTCCAGCAGGTGTGCTCCCCAGAAGGGGGGCCGCTCCCAGCCAGCCACTGGGACCAGAACGGCCCGGCCCAGCTCCAGCGGCAGCTCCAGCCCAGCCAGCCCCAGGGGTCACCCCCAGCCCCGTGTCAGCGCTGCCAGCCCCGTCGGGCTCTCCCGGACCCCGGGCAGCCCTGCCGGCCCCAGCCGCCACTCCCGGGTCAGCGCAGCTGGCCCCAGCGGTCACTTCTGGGCCCAAGACAGCCCTGCCGGCCCCGGCGGTCACTTCTGGGCCCAGGTCAGCCCTGCCGGCCCCAGCGGCTGCTTCCAGCCCCAGATGAGCACTGCCGGCCCCAGCGGTCACTCCTGGCTCAGCCCTGCCGGCCGCGCTGGGGGCTCCTAAGCCCCAGGCAACGCTGTCGGCCCCTGCGGTCCCTGCTGGCCCCGTGCCACCTCTGCCGGCCCCTGCGGTCCCTGCTGGCCCCGTGCCACCTCTGCCGGCCGCTGCGGTCCCTCCTGGCCCTCTGGCACCGCTGCCGGCCCCTGCGGTCATGGGTGGCTCCCTGTCTCCGCGGCCAGCCCGGCCGGGCGTCCTCAGGACAGCGGGGCCGGCCCCCACAGTCACTCCTCCTGCTGCGTCCACGCCGCCGGCCCGCCGCCTCACTTGCGGGCCAGTGCTGCTGCCCCCGGCGGGTGCTCCTAGCCCCGTGCCAGCCCCGGAGGTCCCTCCTGGGCCAGCCCAGCCACCCCCAGGGGTCACTGCTGGGCCTCAGTCAGCCCCAGCAGTTAGTTGAGGCCCCAGAGCACCCTGGCCCCCCGAAACCTTCGCTGCTGGGCCCCGGACAGCCGTGCCAACAAAAGCGGCCACTCATGGGCCCAGAACAGCCTCGTCCGCCCAAGCGGCCACTCCTGGGCCCAGAACAGCCCTGCCGACGAAAGCGGCCACTCCTGGGCCCAAAGCAGCCGTGCCAGCCCCTGCAGTCACTTCTGGGCCCCGGCCAGCCCTGCAAACCCCAGCCTTTACTCCCCATCCCCGAGCGCCCGTCACTCCTGGGCCGGCCTGCTCCGCCCCGCCGGCCCCTCCTGGGGCCCCTGAGCCAGCCGCGGCGCTCCCTGCTGGACCTGGTGCGGGCCCATCAGCCCCAGCTCTCACTCCTGGCAGCGGGCCAGCCCTGCAGGCTCCTGAGGTCACGACGGACTCGGTCCTCCACCCCTGCGGTGGCCCGCCAGGCCCCATCCGTGAGCCCTGGAGCCTGATGCCCGGTTTCTGTACCACCCTGGGTGTGGCTGTGCTGGGCACCTATGTTGCCAAGACTGGCCAGAGGCCTTCGCCAGACAGGCCGGGCCGTTCGTGGTTGCAAACTGAGGTTTCAGCAGAGGCAGCCCCCTGCAGAGCCGCCACCGGGCTGAGGCCCACCTGCACCAGGAGGAGGGGAGAGGACCCCCAGCATCTTCCCCCCCGCCCCCCCGCCACGCCCGCCCCCATCGTGCCCGCTACCCTGTGATGTACACGCCCCTAAGAGAGCGAACACGGCTGCCCCCGAGGGCTCAGGCTTCTCGCAGGGGGTCTCGGTGCCTCTGTGCCTCCGAAGTGCCCACGTGTCCTTGTGTGTCGGAGTCTTTGTGCACGCCCGCCCCAGGTGTGTGCTGCCCCTCAAGTGTTTGTGTGCAGCGTGTGCGTGCATGTACGTGGTGTGTGTGCATACGTGCCGTGGGGCTTGCCAGCTGCAGGCCTGGCGCTTCTTGGGCCCCAACCCAGCCGGCCAGCGCGCATCCCCCACCCCTAGGCCGGAAGCGGGCTCCGCTGGGGCCCGGCCACAGGTCCCACTCGCCTCCCCTCTAGCCCAGGGTGGGGATGTGTGTCCACCTCCCGGGTTCTGTGAATGCAGGGAGGGGACGGACGCAAGGGCGCTCAGGCTGTCTGTGGCCACTTAGGAACTGGTGGTGACAAGGAGGGCCCCCCCCCCCCGCCCCGCCTCCACTGAAGGAGGCCAAGCACTGAAGCAGAGGCAGAGTGTCCCATCCCCCCAGCTCTGGACCAGGAGGGCCCCGGGCTGTTCTCGGAGCGCCTTCTCCTGGCCTCCCACTCAGCCTGTGCAGCCGTCAGCTGCCAGCCCCCCAGGGTCTTCCCTCTTGGGACAGACCTCACACTACAGGGCTTCGCCTGCCCTCCGCCCACCCCACACCTGTGCTCAGGGGTCGCCCGTTCCTCACCCCAGACCCCTGGCTCGGGGCAGTCCCACACTGGTGCTCCCGGAGTCCTGGGCGTGAGGCGAGGGCTCGGCTCTGACTCTCCGGGATTTGAGGGTCTCTAAGAGAGGGGACCGCAGCCGTCTCTGGAGAGCATCAGCCACCTGAGGGTGGCCCGGCTGTGCTCCCGCCAGCCTTCTGTGTGCCCAGTCTCACGGGGCTGCGACGGCCACTCGCGTGCTGATCCTGTTTGCGAAGGCCTCGGAGGTGCCCCACCCCACCCCTCTTGCCCTTTGGGGTCCTGGCTGGCTGGGTGTGGGGTCCGCCCAGAGCAGGGCCCTCAGGCATCTGGTCCTCACCCGGGTCTCCCTCCCAGAAACGCGGGGCTTATTTTTCTGATTAAAGAAAATAAAAAGTGCCGTGCCATTATTTTTATAACAGCATCAGTGAGTGTGTGTCATACGTGAACTGACTTATTCCCACAAGTGGTTTTCTGCACATCTGGACTTGCCTCCCTTTACTGCACACCTGCTGAGCATCAGGAGAGCAGCCCGGGGAGGAGGTGCCCGGGGAAGGGCTGCCCGGGGAGGGGTGCAGGGCCTGGACACGGCTCACCATGCTGTGTGATGTGTGTTCGGGGGGGGGGGGGGGCACCGCGCTCGCCTTAATTGCTGTCCAGGCCTCCGTGGCTGGCCCGGCCCTCACACCATTTCGTGTCCCTCTAGAAGGGGTCTTTCTCTGGGGGCTGCAGAAGAGGCCTCGGAGGCTTGTTGTGGACTGTACCGCCCCTCCCTCGCCCCGCCCCGGAGCCCTGCTGACCTGAGGGCCGCAGTGCTGGAATCTTCCCTGTTGGTTCTGTGCAGGCTCGTGGGTGGGGTCAGGCAGGTGTGAACTGTGCCGCCGCCACCTTCTAGGCCTTTCCGCTCTGGGAGCGTTGGCCCTGGCACTTGAGTGCCTATGTGGGGGAAACGGTGCTGGTCCACAGGAGAGGGTAGGCGACCACAGCCCCCCTAGGCTGGGCCCACTTCTTCCTCTCTGGAGCGACGCCGCCATGGGTGACCCACGGCGCCCTCGGACCCCTGCTCTTCCTTGCCTGAGGACGTGCTGAGGAAGCAGCTCTTGTCCCATGAGAACCCACAGGGGCCCCCGCAAGGCCCTAGGGGACCCCACCCCACACCATGGCCGCAGCCGGCTTTGGCTTCAAAGTGACGGGTCCCCGAGGGGAGTGCACTCTGGGGAGACGACCACGTGCTGGGGGGGAGGGGGCTGCACCACGCGGGCTGTGTCCTGGGGCGGGGGGCTGTTGGCACCCTCGTCGCCCTGAGGAAATGAGGGTCCTGTGTGGCCACACCTTTGGGTGTGTCTGGCAGCTGGTAATCTGGGTCTTTCTGTGGGTTTGGAGATCGTGAACTGGCAGCTCGTTCTAATGTTACGAATCACTCGTTGGCCAAAGGACACACCTGCAAGGGCCCCTGCGTGGCCTGGGGTAGAGAGAGGCTTGGGCTCCAGCGGAATGTGGCCCCAGGGCCAGAAGTGTGGCCCGCCCTGTTGTGGAGAGAGTAGGGCAGCTCTGCCTGGCGTTTGGGGGGTGGAACGAGTCCTCGGGTGCCGTGGGTCCCAGGGGACCCCTCGGATGGGGACCGGAGCTGGGCGCCGTGCTTCGCGGGGGTCTTTCTCCAAGCCCCGCAGCCCGCCTCTTGCAAGCCCGCACCTCCCCGTCAGCCCCAGAGGACGGGGCCCTGGGGAGGAGACCATGCCCCATGCCTGCTGTGCCCCGGGGGGCAAGGGCAGCGGTGGTGGGGCTGGGGTGGTGGTTCGCAGGGAGGGGAGGGGCCCTCCTGAGCACGGGGACCCCCTGGTGGGCCTCATCCAGCGCTTGCCCGGGTCGCCCCGGTCCAGGGCCCCCTGGAAGAGCTCGTCTGCCCCACGCGCGCATCTGTGCGTGTGTGTGTGTCCGTCCGTGTCCCCGTCTGAGTGTGGCGGTGCTCTCCGAGCGGGCTCCCAGCTCAGGTGGATGCCCGAGCCCTCCCGACACGTCCTGCCCCGTCACGCAGACACCCAGGGAGGAGGAGCCCTGGGCCGGCCCGCCGCTCGAGGAGTGAGGATTGCACCAGCACCTCCATTACCAGGTGCTGCTCCGGGCCCTGAAGAGGCGTCCGTCCGACGCAGACCAGCCCTGCCCCCTGGAGCTCAGATCTATCCGGGTGGCCTGTGGCTCAGTCACTCACTGGGTTAGAAGGGGCCGGCGTGCATCCAGGCTGCCCCTGCCCTGGCCTGAGGCTGTGGGGACCACCACCCATCCGGGCAGCTTGCCAAACCCAGGGAGCTTGAGGAAGGTGGCGTCCGTGTCCCGCCGCCCACTCGGCCTGGGGGGATTCGGCAAGAAGCCTGTCCCAGGCCTGGGTTGGGGCCCCCACACTTGAGGGGGCCCCGGCCTCGTTCAAAGGCAAGTCTGGTCCTGCGGGTGGAGCCTGCCGGCAGCGTCGTGTGATGGGGTCCTGGCCAGACCACGCAGCCGTGAACACTCTGGTGGCCACGTCAAAATTCGAGAAGGGACAAAATCCATCTAAATAACGTATTTTAACTTGGTGTGTTCTCAGTGGTATCTTTTCAACGTGCAGTCAACGAAACTGTCAGTGGGATGTTTCTTTCTCTCTGTAGCAAGTCTCGGGAAGGGGGTGTGGGTCTTGCCGGTGTAGACCTCCGCGGGTCAGACGGGTGCGTTCACACGCTCCGTAACCGTGCGGCTTCCGGCCTGGGGGGAGTGGAGGGCGGCATGGCCTGGGAGGGTCCCCAGGGACCTGTCTCCCTGAGTCTCTCTCCTCACCCTCGTGACTCTTGCTGGATTGCTCACGCTCAGCCAGCCCATGGTTTGAATCCCCGGCACTGGGCCGCAAGGCTGAGCGCGGCAGCCCAGAGCCTCCCCGCGAGCTCTGAACCTCCCCCTGTCCCAGAGGTGAGCTGGCGTCTGCACGAGAGCCGTCTTGTGCCGCTCACCCCCACCCAAGGCCGGTCCTTCTGCCTTCCGAATGTCTGTCGATGAGATTCCATTAGAAAATAATTCAAAGCGAACGGCTGTCAGGACGCATCATCAGCCGGGGAGCGTGCACGAAGCGGTGTCGGAGCGACCCGGTGCTTGTGCTGGAGGACGAGATGGGCCCGAAACCGGTGGCCACGAGGAGCTGGAGAGGGTGGGTGTGAGGAGGGGAGTGACGCAGGGAACAACAGAGAGAATGACCAGGCCGGAAGCGCCACCAAAGTGACCCCGACCTGGATTGATGAGGAATGAAGAACCCCAGACTCCTCCAGGATCGGGCCTGAGACAGGAGACCCCGACACGCCAGGGACGCACAGGGACCGCTCATCCTAGGGAGTCGTCAGCAGGGGGGAGGTGCGCGCTTCCCGAAACGTACGGCTTCCCCAGCGGACCCACGGCAAAGCCGACGAGCTGAATGGTCTCGTGTCCGTAACACGGGTGTCACCACGCCCCCGCCCACCACCACGGTCCCTGGGCACCTGGCAGAAGCTGGCCTCCCCGCCGTCCAGGCCCAACACCCCTGACCCGCTGACGTAGCTGGCCACACCCGGGAGGTAGCGGGCGTTGCTGTCCCCCTGTCTCAGACGAATATGCTGAGGCCAGACCCCAGAAGCAGCAGCTAACGCGCCCAGGACGAACAGGAGCGCAGGCAGCCGGGGTTGGAGCCCAGGCAACTCCGTCCCTGGAGTCTGTGTCCTTGACCTTGACCCCCTCTGCAAGACCGCGGCGGTGGCAACTGCTGGGTTCCCGGGCTCCTGTCGCCCTGCCGTCTGCAGCCCATCTGAGCATGTCCTTCCCCTGCCGAGAGTGTTCTGGAAGGTTCCCTCTACTCCTGGTGACCTGAGTCACCCTCCTCCCCCAACTTGCCTAGTTTCTGACTGACTGCCGTCCACGTTCAGCTCCTGCACTGTCCACCCTCCGAGCCCTCCCTGCCGCTCCAGGCCCCTCCAGGCCCCTCGTGCCCTGTGCACCTGTCCTCAGCTCACAGCCAGGCCCCGTGACCCCGAGCCTGGCAGAGGCAGGCGCTCAGGGAGGCGGGTTCTGGATGCCCCACATTGGCCGTCTGTGCTGTTCCCCATGTCCGTGTCACGTCAGTACTGCATGCCAGGGGACTGGCGTCCTGGCGGGGGCCTCCTTGGCACTCTGGGCAGCTGACTCCGCCCCTCGGTGCCTGGGTCTCCTCACCCGTGCGGTGGGGTAAGGACACTGCTTCCTCAGGGTGGTCGGGAGCGGAGCCTTAATTCAGTGAAGTCTCAGAACAGCACCAGGTCCCGAGCCGATGGGAACGGCTTATTCCTACTCGGGGAAGTAGTCGTTCCCACCCGACTCATTCTCACAGCTGGCTTGCGGCTCAGGGGCGCTCGCGGTCCCCAGGCTGGGCTGTGCCGCCGTCGGTACGTCAGCGCACAGGTGCGGCCCCTCGGCGGGGGCTCAGCACCCCCCCCCCCCCGGTCACCCTTCTCAACCCCCAGCCCCGCCTGCCCCTGCCTCTGGGCCCGTTTCCTCCTCTGTAAGGTGAGGTGCCAGCAACCCTACGCGCCTCACGTGCACGTGAGACGGCAAGCAAGTCTGTACGCCTGCCGCGTGCTGGGTCTGTCTTTGCTGCTGGCCTGGTTTTCTTACAGAAGACTTCTGTGGCCTCCTTGCTGGACCCTCTCGGGTCCCTCCCCAGGAGCAGCAGGCTGGGGCGGGGCTGCCACAAGCCCTGGGCTCCTGTGAGCTCAGAGGAGGGGACACGGGGGGCCCGGGGTGGCAGGCACCCGGCCCGCCCGGCTCCACCTGGCCCTGCGTCAGAGGGAAGGGCTCAGCATTCGGCGTGAGCTCCCTTGTCACTCCCTGTGTGGGGGGTGGATCGGGGGTAGCAGCGAACGTGACAGAAGACGGTCCCTACCTTCACGAAGCTTACATTCCAGTTGGGAAGACAGGTGTGGAACAGGCGGAGGGATTCCGATGTGCCGACGGGCCTGCCCGCAAAGGGAGAAGGGGCCCCTGCAGAGCAGGGATCAGGGAGCCTCTCCCAGCCCGCCCGGGGAGGGCCCAAGTGCCCGGCTGTCCTGCAGAGGGGCTCCGGGGGTTGTGAGCAGCTCAGGGCACGAGCTGATGTACTGCCCCCAGTGGGCAGTGGATGGGTAGGGGGTTTCTGCAGGTGCAGGAAGCTCTGGGTGGCTTGAATCAAGTCCTTAGTCTTTCAGGTGATGGGGACGACATCCGAGTGGCTCAGTGGCCCAGCCAAAAAGAGCCTAGAGAACCCCACTCCAGCTTGGGGGCACCACTCCTGAGCCCACTGTGATACATTCTGGGGGCCAGACATGGCTGCCCATCTTGTCCCTCTGGCAAGGGAGACCACGCCCAGGCACAGACGGGGCTCACAGGCAGCTTGTGTCCCCCAGGGCCTCTGGCCACACGTCACCTGGGAGTTGGCCTCAACAGCATCCCTTATAATCTGTTGTGCATCTTACCCGTCTGTCCATCTGTTGGCCCATCCATCACCCACCCATCTACCCACCCAAGTCTCAGTGGAAGAGCCTGGCACAGCGGAAGGGGTGACCAGCCTCAGACAGCGGCAGCCTGCTCCCTGGCACTGGGCATGGGGACACTTGCACTGCCCGAGCCCCCTTCCCTGCGCCGGACCCCGGGCCTGGTCATCGGGGACAGAGGACAACCTTTCCCACTGAACACTCACAGCATGATGCAGGGAGACAGACAGGGCAGCCGTGGTCCTGCTTCACTTTCAGAGGGACACTTGGGGCCTTTACAGTCCCTCACCCAGCCTGGTTGATGCAGGAGCGGACAGAGTATTGGGAAGGATTTCTGGAAGAAGCAGGGCTCAAGCTTATCACCCGAGTAGGTGATAGCCAGCGGAGGCACCAGGTCGCATCTGATCCCACATGCCACCCCAAGAACTCCCCCTGTGAGTCTCGGCCGGCCCCACGACCACCCTCCAGGGGACACCAGCCTGAACACACCCAAGCTTAGCCACGACTCGTTTCTCACGTTCTGAGAGGGCTGTTTTAGGTGCACAGCAGTGGAGCCGGCGGCTGTGTGTGTGTGTGTGTGTGTGTGTGTGTGTGTGTGTGTGTGTCGGGGGGGGAAAGGGCTTGGTCGCACACCCCAGTGCTCGCCTGCTCCCACCCCGTGCACCAAGTGTGCTCGCACTGTCTGTATGAAGGGCGCCTCCCCGGGCTGGCCTTGCTCTGTGACCTTGCCCCAAGGCGGGGCTCCCTGGCAGTTTCTGGTTCACCGAAGAACTGGGCCGCGAGCACAGGCCTCTGCCAGGCATGGGTTTAGGCCCTGGAGCTTGGAGGGTGGGCACGTTGAATGGAACACAGATTATATGGCAGGGGAGGTGGGGGTGCGGGTTCTGCGGGATCAGGGGGCCCCACTGAGCCGCAGGGAACTGGGTGCCTGTTGCTGGTGAGACGAGCAAGTGGTGGGGGGCCCAGGGGGACAACCAGGCCTGGAGACACTGGAGGGGGCTTCCGGGGCAGAGCTGTGGGTTTGCAGCTGGGACAGTGAGGTCCAGGGACTGAGGGGCACACCAGCCATGGGCAGTCTGCTGTTTCCCCGGTGGCACTGCTGGGTCCTGTTCCTTGGGCCCTTTCTCAGCAGCACCCTCTGGTCTGGCCACTCACCCCTCACCCCTAACACCCCTGTGGCCTGATCGCCAAGTGGAACCACATGTTGCCTGTCTGCGTCCGGCCCAGGAGGCGGACACTCGCTCCTGGCATGTGCAGTGGAGCCCGGGCTGGGGGGCCCTGTCGGGGAGAGGTCAGGGGAGGCACACAGCTGGGAGGGCACAAGATGGGGTGGCAGCCTGGGAGGTGTCTTGGAAGGGTGAGCTGCCATGGCCTTGTTGTTACTGCCAGAAAGCTCAGGACCCCAGGTGCCCCTGGTACGCCCCAGTCTGAGAGTAGTGTCCCTCACCCCACTAGTCTGATGGCAGTGGCCTAAACATGCTAGGTTAAGGGAATTGTCCTCTCCCCACCCTTCTGAGAGCCGTGACCTGGCCCTGCCAGGCTGAGGGCAGTGCCTTATTTCTACGTGTCCCTCAGCCTGAAGGCAGAGTCCCAGCCCCACCGGTCCCAGGGCACGCTCTGGTGGCACACCACCGTGTAGGAGCGCGCTGTTAGATTTGCAAGCCAGTTTCCAGACTGTTGGCAGCTGAGCCAGCCGTGGTGTGTTCACACACAGAAGCTGCGGGTGCCCCATGTCGGGGCTCTCGTCTCCCCCAGGAGGGGCCGTCCCGTAGTTTTCCCATCAGCCTTCTGACTCAGCTCCACGCCTTCACAGGTGTCACCTCCCCGGCTACCCTGTCCTTTTTCAAAATGCTGTGTTTTGGGTACTTGTGGCTGTTTGCCAGCCATGTGCCAGCCTCTACTTTGTGGGCTTCAGGAGGTGGGGGTGTGCCTGATGTGTTCACTGCCCCGAACAGAGCCAGCTCCTAGGCATCCAGTAAGCATCAGGTGGATGGGTGGATGGATGAGTAGGTGGACGGGTGGATGGACGGATGGATGGACGGACGGACGGGTGGATGGACGGGTGGACAGACGGACATACAGGTGGACGGACGGATGGACAGACGGGTGGACGGATGGATGGGTGGGTGGACGGATGGACAGACGATGGATGGATGGGTGGACAGATGGATGGACGGACGGATGGATGGATGGGTGGACGGACGGACGGATGGATGGACGGACAGACGGATGGACGGATGGATGGATGGACAGATGAGTGGATGGATGGATGGATGGATGGATGGATGAGTAAAAATGGAGAATGGATGGGTAGACGGGTGGTGCATTGATGGCTAGGTGGGGGATGGACTGATGGGTGGATGGATGGTTGGGTGGACGGACAGATGGATAGATGGGTGGATGGACAGACGGATGGACGGATGGATAGGTGGATGGATGGATGAGTGAATGGAGAATGGATGGGTAGATGGGTGGTGCATTGATGGCTAGATGGGGGATGGACTGATGGATGGATGGATGGATGGATGGATGGATGGATGGACAGACGGGTGGATGGATGGACGGACGGATGGGTGGATGGATGGTCGGGTGGATGGATGGGTGGACGGATGAGTGGATGGACGGGTGGATGGGTGGGTGGATGGATGAACGGACGGATGGATGGACGGGTGGATGGATGGATGGACAGATGGACGGGTGGATGGGTGGGTGGATGGATGAACGGACGGATGGATGGACGGGTGGATGGATGGATGGACAGATGGACGGGTGGATGGGTGGGTGGATGGATGGATGGATGAGTGAATGGAGAATGGATGGGTAGATGGGTGGTGCATTGATGGTTAGGTGGGGGATGGGCTGATGGGTGGACGGATGGATGAGTGGATGGACCACAAGGCCCAGTGGTGGGCACAGGCACAGGGGCTCTCATCTACTCTCCCAGGGCAATCAGGGCACCCTCTGGCCCTGGACATGGACTTGAAGGCCCAGGGACTCTGATCTCATGTCTCCAGCTCCAGCCGGAAACAGAGGTGTGCCAACTCTGACCCCCTAGCATGATTGGCCAGTGGTGTTTCTGAGCAGCTAGGGAAGCAGACAGGGTTACAGGACAGCCAGACTGCAGCTTGGGCTATTTGGGGTCCTGACCTGGGGACACAAGTAGGTGACCAGCCATCCCACTGTGTCTGGGATTGGGGTGGTTCCCAGGATGCAGGACTCAGTTTTACAGGATTTTCTGGGAAATGGGGCTTTCAGAACTAAAACTGGCCACCTGAGGAAGGGTGACAGACCCAGCCTGCCCCTCCTGCAGGGTACCACTGAGGAGTCTGGTTGAGGCACCCTTTCTAGGGCCCAGCTGAGAGATGAGGCAGTCTGTATGAGTGTATGAAGTAGAATTCAGGATCCTCCTTCCTGAAATTTCAGCCGCGTATGGGTTGTAACGTAGGCCCTCCTTCCCTTTTCCCCTAACCAGTTGTACTTGTGCAGTGAACAGCCTTCACAACTGTATGTGGCAGCCCTGTGTTGGTCCTTTCCTGTCCCTGTAGTGTCTTAGGGTTCAGCTCTTCTCTTCTGGGGCAGGGACCCTGACCCGAGCTACCCTGAACTGCTGTCGGGCTCATGGGGGTGATTACTAATGATCAGGGCCATGAGTCTCAGCTGGATCCACACCGGGCCTGATGACACACGGTTTGCATTTCAGATTCAGTAAGTCTGGGGTGGGACCTGGAAATGTGTATTTGCGTTCCTGACCAGTTCCCAGGTGTTGCTGATGCTGCAGGCCCAGGGACCCCACTTTGAGAAGCACTGGACTGTGGCTCTTGGCTTCTTAGAGAGGCTCCCCCAAACAAGGCAGAAAGGAGGGTCCCCTGTCTGTCCTGGGGTCCAGGGCAGTTAGAGCCCTGCAGGTGACAACAGTGACACCTGGTGGCTTCTCAGGGCTGGCCCTGGGCCCAGGCTGACAGATTCCTCCACCCCCACCCTCCCCCGCGCGTGTGAGGGACTCCATTGGCTTCCCCATTTCACAGGTGAGGAAACAGGCTTGCCGACAGTCAGAAGAAGCCATTCTGGCCCAGGGTCTGTACATTCACTGCCCAGCTGAGCAGCATGGAGCAGGGGAGGTGGGGGCTCGTGCCTGGGGTGGGGCTAGGACCCTGCCCTCGGCCTGGCTCGGGGAAGGAGGGTGGGAGGCTGCTGGCGAGGCTGGGCCTCCCCGGGGCCTGGGCCCCGGGCTGTGGCTTGTGGATACTAGTTCTATCTTGTCATTTACGCTCTGTTGGCCAACAGCATGGGGCCTGTGGCTTTGGGGGGCTGCACCCCCATCGTGGGACCCGGGGTGGCCCTGGGGAGCCAGGGCTCTGAGGAGAAGCCTTGAGAGAGGCTGAGCCTGGCGTGGGGTCTGCAGGAGGCGGGGCCCAGGCCTGAGGGAGCTTCCCTGGGACTCAGGAGTATTTCAGAGCATAGACAGCGCACCTTGCAGTCCCGTCCTGACCTTTGGCCCAGTCGGGGTCTCCAGGCTGGAGGGTGCTTGAGACGAGAGGGCCGGCTGTAGAGGACCGGCTGCAGATCCAGAGATCCTGGCCAGGGCCCCCTGACCCTGGTCGTGAGGCGGGTTCTGAGGGCTCCTGGAGGGCGCCGGTACTGGGCTGGGAGGCCTGGAGGCAAAGAGGAGGGTAGGACATTCACATGCCCTGCGGCATCCCCACACTGTCCCACAGGGTCTTGAACAGCACCAGGGGGAGGGGTGGGCTGGATGGTGAACCACCAGCTGAGTCTCCAGGGAGACACCAGGCACGCAGACGAGGTGCGGTCAGCGTGTGTCCCACACACTGACACAGAGGACAGGGCTGCCGGGATGTTCCAGAACCGGGAGGCTGGAGGGGTAGGGAGGTGGTGGGACGGCAGACCCCAGCTGGCGAGTCAGGGAGGCTGCGAGGGCAGTCAGGAGCCCAGGAAAGCTGGGCCAGGTGGTTCGGGGCTGTAGGAGGTCAGGGTCGGGGCTGTGATGTCTTCATTGCCACGGCTCTGTGAGGTTTGACGTTATTTCCAAGCAAAAAAAAATAGTGAAAATTCCGGGTCTCCTTAACCTCTCGGGGCTTGGTTCGGTCCTCTGTAAAGTGGGCACAAAACGTCTCATCAGGGCTTCTGGGGGAGAAGCAGAGAGCTGAGCACCACAGGCTGGGGGGGACGCTGGACAGCGTATGACAAAGCAGCCGTCCCGCGGCGGGGTGCTGTCTGCCTGAGGCGCAGGGAGGTCTAGGCCCGGCCGGGGTCCCGCGGTGCGGCGTGGCCCGCACACACCCAGCTGGTGGTGCCCTGGGACCGCCGTGGTGGGCGCGGATGCAGAGAGGGTGGGTGAGCTGCCCTGGCCCGTCCTGGAGGCCCGGTGACCAGCTCCCTGGTGTAGTGAGATGGGGCGGGATGGCCCGCGGTTTCCGGGAAAGGGGACGGGGTGGCGCTTGCTTTTCTGGGTGTTTCTCTCCATTCTGAGTAGTAAATGGTTAGCTCTGTCCCCGCTGCCCTCGCCCTGGGTGGTGGCCGGGGACCCTGTGTGGGTGAGCAGGGCAGGACAGGGGTGAGGAGCCCACAGGCAGAGGGTGGGTCTGTGTTTGCTGAGCCTGCCTCTCCCTGTCCCCAGATGAAGGCCACAGCGTCCAGAGGGGGCGACCGCCACAGTGGGGATGACAGCTTCCACGAAGCCACCAGCTCCCGGAGGAGCAGTTCTCGGGACCAGCTCAGTGACGTGAGTGCCCCAGCCACTTGCTCAGCCGCTCGCTCCCGAGTCTCTCGGGTGCCCCCCACCTTCAGCAGACGCTGCAGGCTGCGTGCTTAGGACCCCGAGAGGCTCACGAGAGGGCTTTGCCTTTGCAATTAGCATTTTGCCTTCATTAAAACGTGATTTCTCACTAATTAGGACTTCCCCACTAGGAGGGGTTTAAATGAGGAACGCCGATTAGGCCCCAGCAGGAGCCGCAGGGGAGGCCCCTCTTGCGCGGGGCCGCCCTCTCCCGCGGGTGCTGCTGGGCAGGTGGTGGGCAGGGAGGCGGGTCTGTGGGGGGACAGCAACGGGAGATGCTTCTGGTGCTGAGGCAGCCTCAGGCCCCCTGGGAGCACGGTGCCCCGCGGAGGCACACTCAGTGCCTGATCTGGGGGACAGACGGTGTCCCAGAGGACAGGTCCCCGGGCCTCAGGCATAGTATGGGGGCGACCCTGGCCACACGCAGAGATTGCACTTGGGACTTGGCAGGCAGTAGGGGTCTGGGCACCCTCCTGGGTCTCCCTGGCTCCCTGGCCACAGCCACCTGGAGGAGGGGGTGGGTGGGCACAGCAGGAACTGGGATGGGGACAGGGGGATGGGGGTCCCGGGAGGAAGCCCCTCCCCCT
Organism: Leopardus geoffroyi; assembly: GCF_018350155.1. Classification (NCBI taxonomy): domain Eukaryota; kingdom Metazoa; phylum Chordata; class Mammalia; order Carnivora; family Felidae; genus Leopardus; species Leopardus geoffroyi. The sequence goes on along the minus strand of NC_059339.1, from coordinate 747,872 downwards.
CCCAGAGGCTTTTGTCTTCCTGGACCCTCAGCTGCAGATGCGGGGCGGCCAGGGCCTGGTTTCTGGGTGACTGAATGGAGTTCGCCTCTCTCATTATCATCTCAAAAGGGGCGGGGGTGGGGGGGCGCGGCCAGCAGGGGGAGGCCTGGAGGAGGGCCTAATTGCCCAGCTCTGAGAAGCTTGTCGCCACAAGATGGGAAAATAGGCTGGTAATTGTCTGGGGCCCAGGGCTGCCCTACTTCGGACTCTAATTGCTGGCGGGACCAGTGAAGACGGATTCTGAGCACAGTAGGGGCGGCCCTGAGGGCACGGGCTCCAGGGCAGTCAACAGCACCCCGCCCGCCCCCGCCCCCGTTAGCGGGGCTTGGGGGTGGCCCTCCCCCAGGACCTGGCAAGGGCCTGCCTGGGCTAGAAAGGGTCCCAGAGCCCCAGCCGAGGCTGCTTTGTGCAGAGCGGTGCAGGCTGGGCTGCACTAGGAAGGGTCCTCGCTTCCCCCGTGTTTACCCACCCTCCCCGAGGAATCTGCAGCCAGATCCCCCCCCCCCCCCGCCCCGTCCCCCGCAGCGCGCTCTGGACCCTGGTGTGCGGGTTCCAGCCAGACTGCCTGGCCTGCCGCGCACGCGCCCCTCGCGCACGCGCTACACCTACCCCCACGTCCGCCCGGCCCGCCCTCTCCTGTGCCCTGTCCCCCATCCTGCCAGCCTGTGTACTCGTGAAACGCGCCTCCCCACGCAGCTGCCCCAAGCTCCGTCGAGTGCTGTTGGGGTCACCCTCGGGGATCTCCCTGCGTGGCCGCTGGCCTCCAGGCACAGCTGGTCCTGAACTCTCACTTCCCTGACCCCGAGGCTACCGGTCCAGCTCCCTTGCCAGGACCCTGGGAGGCTGGGGGTGGTAAGGACCAGGCCAGCCTGGACACAGGGTCGTGGGGCTGCAGACTGGGCCCCAGGAGGGGCCTGCCTCCCCGCATTCCCGAGGCTACAAGCTGTGAAAGGGGGTGGGGGGCCTCTTGGACATGTGCCGGAGGGCGGAGCCCATCACTGAGGGCACGCGGGGAATCCCAGTCTCCTGAGAGTTCAGTGCTCAGGCACAGCGCCAGGCTCCTGGGGCTCCGTGATGCTCTGCTCTACCCTCCCCTGCAGCTTGGAGTCACAGCATCTGCACCCAGGGATGGGGGCTCCGAAGGCTCAGGTCCTGGGTGGAGGGAGCGGTCCTGGGGGGGTGGGCAGCGGTTCTGGGGCCCTGAACCTCTCACTGACTGTCCTTCCTTCCGCACAGAGCTCTGCACAGGCGGTCTCCGGCCGGGGCTACTCGGTAAGTCCGTCGCCTCTCCTCTGCCGTCTGTGCCCTGCATGCCACATCTCCCTGGAGCCCCCGACTGTCCCGAATGCTTCCCCCGGGGCTGGAGAGACGTCAGGATGGTCCTGGCCCTGCAGCGGGGCTGGGGGTAACTTGGTACCAGGCTGGGGTGGGGCCAGAGCCGCCAAGATGGGGAGGGAACATCACGCCCACGCCCGCTCAGGGCCGTGCCCTGGAGAGACCTCCTCAGGGAGTAGGGGCGGGGGAGACCCTGCCTCTGGAGGCCTGCCAGGAAGCAGTTGGAGTGAAGGGCCCTGGGGCCTGAGTGACTGCTCCCCCCTCCCCCGGGGACTTGACTCCCCGCACCACAGTGCTGGCAGGCAGCCCTCTGGCCTTAGCTCTGCTCGGGGGCCAAGGGCAGGAGGGGCTGGCCTTGCCAAATGGCTCCAGCTGTGTGGGGACCCCCACTCTGCCCCTGGTCCAGGGGAGCAGCCCCTGCCCGGTCCTCACGACTTCATTTCATTTCCCCTTAAGTGTCAGGAGGAACGTTAATGACACCATAAAACCCAGAGCTCCGTAAAAGCCATTTCTGCAGATTTACGGCCATTTGGGCTCACTGGAGGGCGGGGCCGGGGCTCCGCCCGCCTCATCGCTGCAGCCCCTGATTTACTGCGAGTTCCAGAGTTCCAGGGCCTGCTGGGCTGGTTACATAAATCACAGCGGCTTTTTATAGGGTGTCATCAACCCGCTGACTCGCTGTGTGGCAGGGCCACCCTGCACCCCTGGCCCTCCCTTGACCCCCGGCCATCCAACTCAGGGTCTGCCGCCCGGGCGGCTGTGCCTTCGGGTTCTGATCCGGATCAGGTGTGGTGCTTTCCAGCTTTGCCCATGAGGGCCGTACGCTTCTGGGTGGTGGTCGCATCCAGACTCCAGAGGGGCGTCTCTCTGGGGGAACCCTGCCCTCCTCAGGCAGCCGTGACTCCCTTGCCCCCAGTCACAGCCACGGGTGACAGCCTCCTCCTCCCACGGGCCTGGGCAGTCCCCACGTCCCAGCCACTCTCGGAGGTGACCACGCTGAGCACGCAGCCTCTGACCAGGAGCTGTGCAGGCACTGGGCTCCGGTGAGGGACAGGGCCGGTGGGCCTGTGGTACGGGGGCAGCTGGCAGTAACGTGCTGTGGTCGGGATCAGAGAGAGTGAGGGGCCAGAACCCCCACCAGCAGGTGAGGTGAGGGATGTGGGCTGGTCCCACAGGGCCCCCTAGAGAGGCCAGGCCCAGGGATGCCCCATTTGGAGCCTCCTTCTATGTCCAAGTCCCCCTGGGCTGCCGGGGTCTCCCTGCCCTGAGCTTCCTTGCCAAGCCACTGGACAGCCCTTCTGCTCCCAGATTGCGTGCGTCATTCACGGTCTTCTCCCCAAAGAGCTTTTTTGAATGTTTCCTGGAGAAGAACCCATAATTAAGGTGCCAGCTGCTTGCAACTTAACCCCGCACGGCTGTTGCACGGGAGTGACAGGTGGCGGCAGGGACAGGCTCCGCCTGCTGCTGGGGCCGTGGGGGTTCCTATGTGTGCACGCCAGGCCCTGGCACGTGCAGATGTGTGCACTAGGCCCTGGTGTGAGTGGGTGTGTGTGTTGGTCCCTGGCACGTGCCTGTGGGCCCTGCAGGGTGTGGGTGGTTGGCCCCACCCTCCCCGAAGCAGAGGTGTCTCTGGCCCCGGGGAGCTGGAACTGACCCAGGTGACCCTCGTCCAGTAGGAGCAGGCAGAGTGGGGAGGGTGGGTGGCCAGGCCCAGGCCTGGAAAACACAGTGAGCTCAGCACCCAGATCTCTGCGTGCCTCGGGCCCTCAGGGCTGTCTGTGGTGCTGGCAATGCCCGCCAGGGGTGTGAGGGCTGGGCCAGCTGGACTGGGCAGAGGGGTTGCAGCCCTGCCTCTAGATCTGGGCATCACCATGGGAGCCTGGACACTTAGGCGTGTGCGTATGCGGGTGTGTGCATCATGGGACCCTGGACACTTGAGCGTGTGCGTGTGTGGGCCTGAGCATCATGGGACCCCTGGACACGTGTGCGTGTGCGGGTGTGTGCCATGGGACCCTAGACTCTTGAGCTCGTGTGTGTGCATCATGGGACCCTGGGCACTTGAGCGCATACGTGTGAGGGTGTGTGTGTCATGGGACGACCCTGGACCCTTGAGCGTGTGCGTGTGCGGGCGTGTGCGTGGCGTTTCAGTGGGTAGGTCGTGTGGCTTCTGCGTGCCCTTGCCTTGTGTGCAGCTCCGTGTGGCTCTCGGTGAGAGGAGGGTGTGTGCCACGTCCCCCTGTGTGTTGCCATGTGTCTGGCAGGTGGTCTCTCCGTGTGGCTGTGGTCACCAGCACCTAGAGGTGTCTCGTGTTTCTCCGTGAGCCGTGTGTAAGTGCCAGGTGTGGCGCAGATGCGTCCCATTTGTGTGTGGCTGACTGCAGGCGGGCCACACGTGCCTGTGTGTGACCGTGGCCCCTGCCGCTCAGGTGTGTCTGCAGTTGGGGCCTCAGCAGGGCTCGTGCCCGTCTTTGCCCGTCCCTGACAGCGTCCCTGCACTAGGTGCTTATAGAAAGGGGCTTAATTCTGGGAGGTTCTTACCCCAGCGAATCCCCAATTATTGCCCATCCTCAACAGCTCCTGTCCCGAAAGCTTGGTGCAGCCTCCCCGGCTCACCATCAGATGCTAGTGCCATGAAATTAGTTGGAAAGGAATTCTCTCAATTTGGCTGCTTGCAAACTGAGAGCATGATGACCCATCTCCCTCCCCAGCAGGGACTTGGGGTTTTCTTTATTAGAGAGAAGCGAGGGTCCAGATGGCTACTGAGGCCGGGAGGCCGGCCCTGCCCTCTGCATCCCGAGTGAGTGTGGTGGTCGGTGCTCAGAATGTTCTGGAAGGGGTCTGTGCTCACAGAGGTATGGGGGGCCTGGCAGATCCCCGACAGGTGAGGCCATCAGCCAGGCAGGTCTCAGGTCTCTCCGTGGTGGACATTGTTGCCATGGCGATGACCCCCCCCTCCAACCTCCAGGTGAGGACATTGAGGCGCGGGGGGTCAGAGAGCCCTCCCAGGTACCCACTGAGGGGCCCAGCCGAGACGCGGAGCGCAGCCGGCGGGCCAGTCCTGCTCTGGTCTGTCACCATCAAGAGGGAGCCGCCTTCCCGGCACCTTGTCCCGCCCCTCGCTCGCCGGCCCCGCCCCCCGCCCGCTGGGGCTCGCAAGCCTGTTCCGCCCTCGGTTCCGGCTCGGGCTCGGTCGATTCTCCCGGCCCACAAGGTGCTTGCGCGTTGTCCCCCCTCGACGAGCGCTTATAGTCTGTTCTGCACCCGTCACTGGTGCTGGGAAAGAACCGAATGGCCAGTGTCCCTGCCCCGCGGGCCTCACGGTGCCGCGGAGAAGACCGTGAATAGAGCAGATAAGTACCACTCCCAGGTGGAGGCGGTGAGCGCAGCGGTGCGAAGGCGGTAGGAAGGTGAACGTGGTGCGGCAGGGGAGGCGTCTGCACCACGCCAGTGGCACCGGGAGCCCCCGGGGCCACGGCCCTGCCGTGGGAGGGGCCCACCTCCGTGTGTGAAGAGGCGCGGGGCGGCCGCTGCTGCGGGAGGGGTCCCCACCTGCAGGAGGGTCCAGGCGAGGCTCTAATTGGACTCCGGGCAGGATGGGGAGGAAGGGGTGTCTGCCAGGCCAGGCAGCCGGGAGGGGAGGGGTGTGTGTGGGCGAGCCGGCTCATCTGGGTTGAGTAGCGCCCCACCTGCTAGACCTGCCAGGGCAGTAGCCCCTCGCGAAGGGTGGAACGAGCCGCTTGGCGCCGCTTGGCCTGATCGCCTTGGGGGGGTTTCTGGAAATTGACAGTAAGACTTTGGTTGGGCTACTGACCGCCGGTCTCAGCACCTCCTGCCACTGGCCGGGCCGTGGGGGGAGGCTGCCTCGGACTGTGCTGTGCCCCAGGCTGTCCCCTTCACCTCGGTGCCTGGGCAGCCGGGCAGACCTGAGAGCACCTGGCGGGGCCCCAGCTGGTGCCGGGCCGGTGCCCGTCAGTTGCTGAGGAAGCCCGGAGGGGCTCAGTGTGGAAAGACCACTCCCTTGCCCGGGCCTCCGCTCCCCCGCTGCGGGCTTCCCTGTGTGGCCCCTGCGCGGGCCGGTTCGGCCTCCTCACAGCATTAGGGCGCCTTAGCGAGAGCCGGGAGGAGGCCGTGTCGGCGGTGTGGCTTCCACACCCTCTCTCGTCACCAGAGAGCCACTTGGACTCAAGGGGCAGGACCGCGGCCCTCTTCCTCGGCAGGAGGGTGCCCACACTTTGTGAGCGGACACAGGCTGATGGGCACACACACCCCTCACCCGTTCCGACCCGGCCTCTCCTTCCCCGGGGGGCGGGGGCGCAGCAGGTCTGTGCCGGCGAAGACAGGCGTGTGCGTGCACGAGGCAGCTAGCGCCTGCAGCCGACGTCTGCGAGTGCCTGCAGCGTGCCGGGCCCTGTGTGGCTGTGAATGAGGCTGACCCGAGCTCCGGCCAAAACAGCAGCAGGGCCACACGGAGGGCCACGTGTGTGTGATTCAGCACACGCGTGGGGTCCCCCTGTGGCCTTGGGCCACCGCTTCCTCCCGGGACAGTGGTGGTAGCTCCTGGCTCTGTGCGTGGCGTCCCGCCCTCCGTCGTGCCTTCCGGGTGCTGAGTCCAGGTGGGCCCTGTGCCTGCTGGGGCCAAGCAGGTGGCCCCCCCGGGGACCAGGGACAGAGCTCGAGGTAACTGATGGGTGCATGCAGGCCGCTTGCCAGCTCTGCCTCCTCGAGCCAGGGCCATCTGTGGTTAAAGGTGGGGTGTAGCACGAGATGGGGTGGACCTGGGTCCCAGGGAGGTGTCAGATGGCTGGAGGGTGGGTGGACACGTGCAGCGGAACCCCGGCCGGCTGTCCTCTTTGGGGGAGCTGGCGGAGAGGTGCCCGGGGTGTCCCAAGCCGTCCTGAGACCTGCTTGCTCCCCAGGAGCGGCCGCCCCCGAACAGCGTGGGCTGTGTCTTTACGAGGCAGGTTTACGACATCCATTACCCTGCTCCTTGGGCCACTTCTGAGCGGCCGTAATTTGTACAAAGGCAATAAAAACCAGTCAGCCTGTCCCTGGAGTCAGGGAGCTGCATTCTGCTAACGACCTCTGAGCACAGGGCAGTCCTTGAGCCGCGGCTCGGGGGGCGGCGGGGGCGGTGGGGGTCCTTCCCTGTGACGCAGCCCCAGCCAGTGCCTGGTGTCTCTTTCCGGAGGATCCACTGTCTACCCACCCTTCATTCACTCAGCCCACCGCCTAGGGCCCTGGGGTGCAGCCGCGGCCCACGTGTGTCCAGCTGGTAGAACACGGAGGCCCCTCCCTGTGGGTGGGTGAAGAGCCCCTGTGTCCCGGGCGCCTGTCACCCAGTGCTTCAGCCCGGCTGGGTCAGGGGGTATCAGCCCCAGCTGGGCAGGGCCACTTTCTCAGGCTGCTTGTGAGATTCCGAACGTGGCCCTAGGGTACCTCCAAGATTGTGTTCCCAGGGAAGCCGACCCTGATGTGGAGGCTGATGAGGGTTTGACCCAGAACAGCCAGGCTGGCCCTTTATTGCCGTGCGGTCTGTGGATGGGGCACCGGGAGGGGCGTGGCCTTAGGGGCCTCTGCTCCCGAGCTCCCTTCCTGTGCCCCAGGGCTGCAGGCCCCACTCCCGGAGCCGGGTAGCAGGATGTTCCTGGAAGGGGGCAGGGCAATGAAGTGCTGTGCACTCCCAGGTAGGGCAAGGACAGGACAGAGGATGAAATGATGAACAGGCGACCTACCCAGTACTTTAGTTGCTGGCGAACGGTCTTAGGAAAGATACAGGCGGAGGGGGTGCCGGGGTAGAGGGGGAGGGGTGCCCGGGTGGGGGGGGGGTCCTCAATCTCTGACTTTATCTCGTATGAGCAGGTTCTGAAGGTAACTGTGTGTGTCTGACAGGTTCTACCTGCCTGGACAGTCACGTGGGCACATTTCTGTACCTCGTCTCTCTGTGGCCATTTTCTGCAGGTAGCCTGGGCCTGGTCCCCTTGCTCTGCTGTCCCGGGTGAGGTCAGCCTAGCCAGGGCAGGGCGTGCCCCAGGCACACCAGGGTTGCATGCCCTCCCCTTCCCAGGTTTCTGGGGACTCACCCTGCTGGACAGAGAAACTTCCCACCCCCACTCCTTTGTCCTGCCAGATGCTGGAGGTGGGAAGGAACAGTCCCCCTGGAGGGTGCACCCCCCCACCCCCCACCCCCAGTGTTCTGCCCACCACCCCCACTCACAGAGCAGTGCTGCGTGTGTGCTGAGCTGGTCGGTCACCGTCGGGTCAGGGCAGCACAGCCCAGGACGGCCATGAGCGCCTCCGTCCCCAGCCCTGAGACCTGGCGCCGTGGGCAGCACCTGCCATCAGCACCTGCCGTCCTGCTGGGGCCGCGCCAGAGCTGCCTGCAAGGGTCACGTGTGGCTCCCGCGCGCCGGGATGGGGGACAGGGACGGCCCCTGCTTGCCTTCCTCCCCGCACTCCACAGCACCACAGAGCCCTGTCCTAGAGGGAAGGGCCAGCTGGGTAAGGTCAGGCCAGGGTCTGCACTGCAGGGGAGGAGCGTGACGCTGCCCTGGGGCTGGGGGCCTCAGTGTTCTCTGGAAGAGGGCCACCGGGCCACAGAGACAGAGTGAAAGTGTTTGCTGTTCCTGTGCCATCTGGAGCTCTGCGCGTCCGTGACGGTGGCCCCGGGAGCTCCCCCGCACCGAGGGTGCCAGCAGAGGGGATCTCTGGTGCCTGCCCTTCTGGGCAGACGGCAGGAGAAAGCAGACCAGACAGGTGCTTTCACACAGTGTTGGCCACCGGTAGGAGACCCTCACTCAGAGAGGGGCAAGCACGGGGTGCCAGGCGGGGGGCAAGGTCAAGGTCCGGACAGAGAGCTAGAAGGAAAGGGCCACGTGGAGGCTGAGGGGGCCTAGCCGGCTCATGGGGCCAAAAGGGATGCCAGCTTCAGGCAAGGCTTGTCCCAGCAGCCCAAACACGTGCAGCCCATTGGCACTTCTCTGGGCAGATGGCTCCAGGAGGGGTGGGGCGCTGTCGGCAAGAGGGGACTGGGTTCTGGGAGGCATCAGGGCCCTCCAGCTGGGGGCCTGGAACCCTGAGCACAGTTGTCGGTGCCTCGGGGGTCACACAGTTGTGTCACGGCCCTCGTGCTTCTGTCAGAGCAAGGGCCGGATTTAGTGTCAGGAGAGCGTACGTTTGTGAGAAACTGGCTTGTCTCTGTGACGTTTTCCAGTTGTCTTTAAAACTTCCTCCCCCATTGTCATATTTCAAACTGGCAACAGGCGCATAAAAGAGGCTTCAGCCCCACTACAGGGGGAGCACCTGAGGGCAGGTGCCCGGGCCTCCGGCCTCGGGGAGCAGCTGACAGAACGCCCCTAACTGGGCAGGTGGGGGTCTGGCACACGGGTGGGCCACGGATTGGGGCCTGCCCCGGTCAGTTTGCAGGGACTGCCAGGAGAAGCCATCCCGTGTGTCCCCTGCACCCCGTCCCCAAAAACTCCAGGCCTCGCGGAGTCTTATCTTCCTACCTGCTCTGTGTAGGGAGGGCCCACCACGGGCCACACATGTTCCAGCTGTCCCCTCGCTGCCTTGTGGACTCCAGGGCACCCACTTGGGGACATTTGGCCGGAGGAGTGTGAGCCTCGGACACTATGGTCACTCTGCAGTGTCCTCTTGGCTGGGACTACACATGGTGTGGACTCCAGGAAGGCTTGTGGGGGCCATTGCAGCCCCCGTGCCTGTGCCCTGCCTACGTCGCCCCCACCCCCCCTCCCCCAGCACGCGGGACACCTCAGAGGGGCAGGGAGGCTGGCACACTCCCTGCCCGCCTGGCCTGGGGTGTGGGCAGCCCCTGCCCTCCCTTCAGCTGTAGGTCACCGTGGCTTCCCGCCTCTGCCAGGCCCTGTGCTTCGGTTCCCCGTTCCTGCGTCCGGCCTCCAGGCGGGTGCCCGGGAGGGTCCGCCTTCTGCCCAGGACCCTGCTCGGAGCCACTGAGCGCGTCACTGCCCCGGGGCAGTTTGGTGCCGAGTCCTGGGACTCCCGTCCGCCCCTTGACCAGGCCCCAGCCCTGCCCCCAGAGGCCGGACACAGACTCTCTGCACAGGCCCACAAGGACGCCTCCGGGCGGCGGCCACACGCGCGGGAGCCGTGGCTGGAGGTAGGGCGACAGGCCGGGCCTCTGGGAGATTCAATTATGTGGGACACGCGGGGCTGCGAGGGCACAGGAGGTTAGGAATTAATGTTCACGCTGTTCTGGTTGAGACTTTTTGTGTTGATAAATAATTCATGAGGCAGTTAGCGCTTTGAGTCTGACAACACGAGAATATATTAATACAGTCGACGCCGCGAAAGGTCAGCCGTGTGCGGCGGGGCTGCGGCCCATCTTTTATTCTCCTCTGACACGGGCTCGTTAATGATGCCAGCCCCGCGAGGGCTGGCGGGGGAGCCGCTAACGAGGGACAGGAAGAGGGGGTTTGTGCCGGCCGTGGGCACGGAGGAAGACACGGACCTGAGGGACTGGCAAGGCCCCTGAGGCGGGAGCAGAGGGTCCCCGCCGTCCCCTCGAGGCTCGGGAGAGGCGAGCAGGGACCTGATCGTGAGGTGGGGCTGTTTGCCGTCCCAGGTGTTTGTTGAGCGCTTAGTGCGGGCGGGGGGCGGCTCCAGGCCCTGTGGTCAGGGGATCGGAGGAAGCCCAGGAACCCCCGCTCTCATGGGGGCCATGGGACAGCGGGACGGGGAGAGAACGTGGAGGGGCTGTCGGGCCGGGGTCCAGAGGTGCCACTGAGCACACTGGGGGAGGGCGTTCCACGGGGACGTGTGTGTGTGTGTGTGTGTCAGCGTGAGTGTGCAGGCATGCGCGTACGTGCGTTATTACACTCACAGCGTGGCCTGCAGGTAGGGGAGGCAGGGTTAGCAAGGGGCCCTCGACACCTGTGGGGAGAAGGAGCTGACGGTGGGAACAGAGGGGCCCAGTGCGGGGCGCAGCGGGGTGCACGGGCAGGCAGGTTTGGCCCTGTTGGGGCTCGGACTCCCGAGAGGCACAGGGCCACCCCGGCTATGACGGGAGATGGCGACCAAGAACAGGCAGCAACCGGGGCGCCAGGCCTCGGTCCGTACAGGCAGCAGTGTCCCCCATGCTGCCACCACCCTGGGGCACCACCCCAGCATCCTCTGCGCTGGTAGGCGATCTCAGACAAGCTATCCCACGAAACAACACCCAGCTCTCCTCGAGATCTTAGGGAACTGCCACGAGGGAATATTAAAAGTAATTTGTGTTTTTCACCGTGGTGGTGTAGGTTGGCCCCCACTGGGAAACCCAGAATCCCTCAGGAGTGCCATCCCCTTGAGACCCTGCATCAGGAGCGGGAGGAGGACAGGACAGTTCAGACATCAGCGGTCAGAGCCCAGGTCACGCCTCCGTCCATCCATGCATTTGTTCCAGGCCTGCGCTGTCTGGGTTCTGTCCAGGCGCAGCAGGTGGGTCATGGGCCAAGCAGTGGAAGGATCAGAATGTCGCCCCGGGTCCTCTTGAGATTCAGAGGCTTGGGGTCTGGCTTCCCCTCTGACCGGGTGCTGGATCTGCCCGGCGCCCTGTGGCCGCTGATGTGGGCTCTTGCGGTCGGCTACTCAGAAGCTGCCGCGTTTCCCGCCTCAGCTCAGACTTGGGGCTCAGGGATGGTCCCAGGCTGCCACCAGGCCCCACACTTGTCACCTTGGTGACTGCTCCCAGCCAGGTCTCCAAGGAGGCCTGGGAGCAGGAGACAGAACGCCAGCCCACTTGTCTCCCAGGGCCCCAAAGAGCCCACTGCCCGCCGCTGCCCGTGAGGAGGCCTCCAGATGGGAGGCCGCCCGGAGCTCCCCATTGCACCCGAGACGCAGACTCCCTGGGCGGGAACAGCCTGGGGCTCCCTCCCACCGCTCCTGGCTGTGAGGGGCCGCGGGGCTGCCTAGGGGTGCGGCCTAGGGGAGGCAGCCCCCCCCTCGATGACCCCCCTGCTCGGGGAACGTGGCCCCGCCTCCCCCCTCCCACGCGCGCCTGCGCAGCTCCAGCTGCGCGTCTCCGCTATGTGGGTCTCGCTCACCATCAGCCCGTGGAGGCCGTCCGCGCTCGGGCTATTAGGCTGCGGTAACTTAATTGCTCGTTAATTGGGTAATTAGTGCTTTGTTTTGCTTTAAAGCCTAAATACTCATAAAAGTGAATTAGCTGAGTAAACAAGAATGGGATTTTTCAGGGTCCCCATCCAGCCATCGTGCATAATTAATCAGGCTCACTGTGACTTTCTGGGCCAGAGTGGCCTGGAGCCCTTTGCAGGGTGATACTGTGTGATACCCAGCCCTGTCCCAGCTGCCATGAGGGCGTCCCCGGCTTGGGGTCCTGACCAGAGGGGTCAGATGGAGACCATGGGTTCCAGAGCCCCCTCACCCACTCACCTACTCTGCCTCAGTTTCCCCATCTGTACGCAGGTGGGTCTGTGGTGGCGCCTGAGTTGTACAGAAGTGACCTCAGTGAGCAAATGTGCCGTCGACCTCACCCCCCACACCGTCCCAGGCCTCCCGCTGCTGGGATGCAGGAATGCCTCTGTCCTGCCTGCCCTGCCGGCCCAGCGGACCCCCAGGTCCTAGTGCTTGGCTCCTGCCTCTGGGCCACACGACTGCAAGCAAGTCCCTTTAGCTTCTGAGCCTCCACTTTCTTGTCCGTGTAATGGGCTAATACCACGGCAAGCGCTGGTTGGACAGCTCCCGCCTTGTGTCGTGTGACCCACACTTGCGGTGCCGTTCAGCACTTGAGACGGTCACCCAGCTGGTCCTGTGGCCACCCCGGAGGAGACTGCGGCCCCCACCCCGCTCCTGGCACCCTTGCCTGCCCATGGGGTCCCGAGGCATGGCCCTGCATTGGTGGTGCTCACTCACATGACTGGGGCGCCCCAGCCCCAGTGCCCAGCCTGTCCACGGCCCCTTGTTTAGCTTGCCCTGCTTACTGGGCGTGCGTTCTGAACCCCCGTGGAGTGCGTGCAGCACGATGGAAGGGAGTACCCTCATGTCCTTCTCCCCGGAGGAGGGACACCCACGCAGGCGGAAAGGCAGCCGCTCTCTCCCCCAGGTTCTTCAGAAGCAGTGCCAGCAGGCACAGTGAGACCCATGAGGGGCTACGGGAGGGTGAGAGCCCTAAGCACAGATGAGCTGTCGGCACGGCCACACGCATGGGGACAGGTGGCTCTGTCAGGTCCCCTGGGTGCACACGTGGCGTGCGGTGGGACACCCATTGGACAGGATGCCCAGGCGCTCGCGTGACAGAGGCCCAGAGCACACCCTGACACGCGTCGCAACATGCACACGCACGCGTGAGCCATGATGGCGCGCCCAGGGAGAACGACCACAGCGAGGATTCCTCGGGTGTCCCCAGGGCACATGGAAAGTGCATGGACACACCTCAGGGCGCATGGGTCCGGTCCAGGTGGGGTCAGCACTAACTGTCCAGCAGCTCAGACAGTCTGAGTTTCTGCCTCCACGCTCAGGTGAGCTGCATAGAATGTTCCGTTGCCTTCCACCCCCACGTAGACCATGGACCCTGCTGATTTTTCTGGTTTGCAGCTGCTTGGGCCTTTGCGAGCAACAGTGCCCTTCCGGAGTGAGTCCCAGACTGGTGAGAAGTAAGGTTCTCCTTTGCCCCCGGGCAGCTCTGCAAGCTGGCCCTCCAGAGGCGGTACCCCAGACTGTGGACCACACCACACGCCTCCTGCTTCGCAGGATAGAGTGGGGCACTGAGTGGGAAGCTGGAGCGGGGAGGACTTTCAGCATCCTCATCCAGGACAGGGCCCAGGACAGCCTCTGGGCCCCACGTGAGCAGGAGGGACCCTGCCCCGGCTCCCTGCCTCTCTCCTCTCCACTCCCCGTGGGCACCTCTGGGCCAGGCCCAGGTGCTGGAGCAGCTGAAGGGAGCCGGGGGCTCAGCGTCAAGTTTCCCCGCCCATGAATTTTTCATGCCTTTGTTTGAGAAATGGAAGGCCAGCGGCCTTCCCCTAAGCTCCGCCGTGAAGCGGTAATTACGTTCGCACTGAGACGAGAAAAAGGCACATTTCTGTTGCTGTCGAATGATTTGCTTGCGTCTCCCAATTCTGGAGGGTGACAAGCAGCCCCACCCGAGCAAGCGGCTGCCCGGGTCTCTGGAAGAAAGGCCTGGTGATGGAGGCCAAGTTCTCCAGACCTCCTGAGCAGGTGCTCGTAGGGGAGCAGGGCACTGTCAGGTGAGAGGTGTCTGTGCCCAGACCCTCTGGGGGGCTAGACGCCTCCAAGGGCTGTTCAGGTGATGTGAGGGAAGAGGCCGAGGCGGATGATAGCGATGGCAAAGGTGGTGGTGGTGACGATGCGACGATGGTGGTGATGGTGATAAAGATACCATCGTGCTGTATGTCATGCTGGCTACATACCCGGCACCGGTTAGTGCTTTGCACGGATTCACTCACGGAACCTGCGCAACAGCCCTGTAGGTGCGCTGTTGTCTGTGTTTTGCAGAAGCACAGACTGAGGCACAGAGAGGTCAAGGGACTTGCCCAGGCCTGCACAGCATAGGTGGTGGTACGGCGTCCCCGTGGGCGTCTGCTCCGGAGCCCGTGTTGTGGCCTCCCGGCCACAGCCAGCACGTCTCCTCGGGGCCTGGAGTCTGTCCTGTGCTCCGTGGACTCCCCGCCTGGACCCCCACCCACGCCGGGGCCACCCGGCCCAACGCTGTGAAGGTCACCTCGTTCAAGCGGCCCCTGTAAGACGGATGTGGCTCTTTTTCCCTCCTTGCCCTGATTAATTGCCTCATTCAGTTCCGACTCTGTTGCAGTTAAACATTAATTCAGTAGGACTTAATAACGCGAGTTCATTTACGACGTGGCCTGTGCTGGCTGACAGGGGTGTGCTGTTTGGTTAATTATAGGATCCGTGCACTCGCCGCAACGCACCCTCACCCCGCCTTGATTGTCGGGCCATTAAGCTCTCATCGCGACACCAAAAGCCGTGGGGAGAGTTGTGAGGCGGCCCGGCCGCGCACGAGGCCCAGCCCTCCCGGCAGGGTGAAGGGACCGCGGTGTCCAGCCCAAGGGCTTGCTGCCACTAACGGAGCAGGAGGAGGCTGGGCGGGGGGCCTCCCACAGCTCTGCCAGCAGCCTGGCTGTTCTGCGCCAGCTGTGCACGGGCTCCCTTCCAGGGCCCCCTCCCACAGGCCACGACCCTCTGGCCCCCACCCCTTCTCTGCCAGCACAGAGACCCTGGCCTTCCCTGTCTCTAGGCCAGGGCTCCCACAGCAGAGTTCAGTCCCAGCTCACTGGGACTGCACAGTGACACTCCACATGTTCTGGAATGTTCCAGCCCCTCCTTGCCTTCCCATATGCCTCCTGAGTTTCAGCCCCTCTCCCCTCTCCCCACCCCCGGACCCGGCCACGCAGGATTGCCCTGGCCTCTAGTAGCCATGTGGCCAGCACACTGTGGGCCCACCGGTCCCTTCTGTGAAAGGACCTTCCCCCGATGCCGGGGGTCGGGGGGCCTCTGTCCTGGCCCTGCGGTGGGGGGGGGGGCAGGTCCGTGGGGCTGAGGGTGGGAAGCTCGTGGCCTCAGAAGATCCCCCCCCAACGTGCCCAGCCCCCAGGGTCACTTTAGGCTACAGCGAGTGGCACACGTGCGCAACTCTGTGAGCTTCGTCGTGGAGCGCACCCCTGCCCTCACCCCGGCCCCCTCCCTGCACTAACCAAGTGGAGGGCACCGCGCGAGCAGTGCGTACCCCTGACTCCCTCCCACCCTCCTGCGTGGCCCCCGGAGATTTCTCTTCGGCGGGATAATTCATCTGACGGGACGTGTCGTAATTGCAGTTGCTGGAAAGGGATTATTTTTCTTTATGTTCTTGCAGGGGGGCATTGCTGTGGTTTCTAGAGGAGCAGTCTTTCTTTTTAAAGCTCTGCGTACTGAAAACGGGAAACAAAGATTTGTTCGCATGATTGCCAGCCTTCCTTTAAAGCAGCCAAGCTGACACGTGGAGTGGTTTATGCCGAGTCTGTGGCGGCTCTCCCGCAGGCGGTGCTGTGGCCACAGCCTGTCCTGACCCCCTTGTCTGTCCCAGGGGTCCGGGCTCGCTGGCCCCTCGCCCTCCCTGCCGCCCCTTCAAACTGGGCCAGGCTCCCGTGTCCTTGCCCAGAGGGCACCCCCGATCTCTTCCCCGGGCCCCCACCCCCATCCGTGGGCCTCGTGAAGCGTGTGGGGTGTGGCCTATGCCCACCGCCCAGGAGACCAAGCTCTTCCCGCCTGGAGACCAGCATGTGGGAGGAGGCCTGAGGGGGTCGCAGGGTAGCAGCTCTGTCCCAGGACGGGGGTGATGCTGCTCCAGGTGTGGCCGGGGTGAGGAGGGGGCTTCACGGCTCACTCTGGGCCCCAGGGTCTGCCTGGCCGGCCCCACAGAGCCCTTGACCGAGGCCCCCTCTCCCCACAAGCCCCCCCCCCCCCCGCCCTGCCTAGGGGTGCTGCGGGGCTCTGACTCTCCTCTGTCTCTCTCCCCGCAGTGTGACAGCGAGAGTGAAGGGGACGACAAGGTAAGCCCCCCCCCACCTCCTCCTGAGACCTCCACCCATAGGGGTGCAGAGGACAAGGGGCCTCGCCACAGGTCCAGGCCCCGGCTCCACCAGGGCTCCCTGGGATGGAGACTGCCAGGGGCAGAGCAGGGTGGGAGGGCAGCTTTCCAGGCTGGGGGCTGTAAACGTCACCAGAAAATAGAGACTTCCGTTAATAGCAGTGTGCCAGCACCTCATAATTACCCTCCTTTTCAGGAACAATGAAATTCCCATTAACTCAGGATTTATGCAGCTGGAGAAACCACAGCGCAGGCCTCCTTAGGGCCCTCGGTCCTGGTCATCTACCGGCCCTGGGGTGTTTTGTGGGGAGCAGGGAAAGAGGCCGCCCAGAGCCCTGAGCTCAGCAGCTGGGCGCCTTATGGGCAGAGATGCTCCCCGGCCCCCGCCGGCCCAGGCTCCTGCACTCGCTGTGGGCCTCTCCCCCAGCCCAGGGAGAGGGGGAGGGCACTGAGCCTCCCTGACGAATACCCGGGGACACCGAGGCAGAGGGAGGGTAAGGGTCACACGCCTGGACCCCTGGCAGGCCGGGTGCATAGTCCTCTCGGACACGTGAACGGCCCACCTGGGAAGAGTCGTAGCTGGTGATGGGGCTGCAGGTGATGGCCGTGCACCAGGCTGCAGCAAGGGGCTGAGCGGGTAAGGGGGACGGACGTCCAGGCCGCGGGGACGGTGCAATCAAGCGCTCTTTTCGGGAGGTGGGCCGAAGGGCCCCCTGAACACCGGCTCTGAGGCAAGTTGTACGACACGGGGCAAAGTCCCACGGGACGTCTGTGTGCTGTGTGACCTTGGTTCCCACTTACCTGGTGTGTCCCCGCCTGTCCCGGGGGGACAGCCAGACGGCCCCTCTCGGGAGACAAATACGTGAGCAAGTGTGCAAAGGACTGGAAAGCCGCCTGGCAGGACAGGCCTGCAGAGGACCCCTGGGGGTCCAGGTGACCAGCCTTGGAGCCTGGGAGGGGGACAGCAAGGGGCAGGAGTCACCACGGCGGTGGGGGCGGGGGTGGAGAGAGGAATGGTGCGGACGGGTGAGGGCCGAGTCCCAGGGCATGCCATCCGAGGCAAGTCAGCCTGGAGGTCCCACGTGGGCTTGTCCCTGCCGTCTGGATGGTTGGGGGAAGGTGGCCGGAGGCCGGGCAGCTGGGACCCCTGAGGCACTTCCGTGGCTGTCATGGGCCCTGGGACGGGCGTGCGTCCACGGGAACAGTCGTTCCGAGATCTCCTGAGTGAGTTAGATTATGCACCTGGGCCACCACGTCGCCCTCGGCCTGTCCTTGATCTAAAAACACCTTGCAGGCAGCTCTCTCTGAGGCCAGGGCCTGCTCGAGGGGGTTCCAGAGGCCGCCGGCCGCCGCCATTAGGGCCCCTGGCCTGTTTCCACAGAAGAAACCGAACCGCTACCCCCACGCTGGTCCCTTCCATCTGTCCAAGCCCTGACGCTGCTGCGGTTGGTACCCCGCCTCCTAGAACCGCTGCCTCCTTCCCTCCGGCAGCACAGGGCCGACCCTGGCCCCCTAGGGGCCTCCAGAGCTCGGCCTGGCCCCTTGGTCGTGCCCAGTCCTGCCTGTTCTCTGCTTGTGAGTCCAGCCCTGCTACAAGAGGTGGAGACCGCGCCCCAGGAACGAGAGGTCACTGCTGACGTGGCCGTCGGTGCCCTGGAGCGGGTGGCAGGCCACGGCCGAGGGTGGCGGGCGGCCGGAGCTTTGGCCTCCTCCGCACTCACATCCAGCAGGGAGCCCACAGGCCGGTCCCGGCCGGGGAACGGGGGAGGGCAGGTGCGGGGCGGGCAGTGGGGTGCACCGCGGACGGGTGCAGGGCAGGGCTCAGAGCTGATGGTTCTTGTCCTCCTGCGGATCCCCTCGTAAACTGCTGCCCTTAGAGGGTGTTAGGACGGCCAGAGTCTGGGTTCCAGGGCCCCCTGCCTGGAGGGGCTGGCTGGCGTCTGTGTTGGGGCCCACGTCTCTGCCATGTGAGGTGTGGTCACTTGGCCCAGACCCGCCTCGGGCTGTGACTGGGGCCCGTAGCTGCGGGTCCTGGGAAGGAAGGGGGATGGTGGCCATGGGCAGGGCCAGCCTCCCCCACCGCTGCGTGCTGGGCCCCAGCCATGGCCGTGGTCTGCACGGGTGATGTGACCACACATCCCGCCCCAGCGTGTGACGGCCTCTGGCTCCATCGCAGGTCAGGTGGCAGGCCATGCCTCCCCTTGTCCCCAGCTTCAGGGAGGCTGGGGCCAGAGGAGGAAGCAGGGCCGCCCCCTCCCCCGCCTCCCCCGCCTCGCGCCCCAGCATCCCCGCCCGTGTCAGGGTCATAGAGACACCTGTCTTGGGCCACGGCAAGCTCTGAGTCAGTTAACTCAGGGTGAGTGAGCCACCGTGTTTCAGCAAGCCCTCGGCTGGAGGGCCCGGGAAAGGGCTCAGGTTGGTCCCTGGTCACCCGGGTTCGCCGCTCCCATGAGTGTCTGGATCGTCTGTGACAGTAGGCCGCGTCCCTGCGCAGCTTGGGAGGGAGGCCCAAGCCAGGGCTGAGACTCCACGCAGCTGACCCTGGTTCTGCACAGGCTGGGCGGGTGAGGGGCCCTAAAGCTGCAGGATTGCTTCCCAGAGAGGCTGCCTGGAGTGAGGGCTCCCCGAGGAATGGTTCGCCATCCACCGCCGAAGCGTGTCTGCATCTCTGCCTCTCTGCCCCTGGGGTGGGCCGTGCCCGGTCGGCACCGGCTGGGCCACTGTACCTGTGCTGCAGAGGTCCAGCCCCGCCTCCCCCCGCCCTCACTACCTCGCATCTGGACAGAGCACAGGCCCTTTGGTCCCCTCCCAAGTCTGCCCTCATCCGACGCAGAGACCCATACCGCCCGCACACCGGAGCCTCCCAGCCCTCAGTCCCGGCGCTCAAGGTGCGCATGCCAGCTCAGCCACACGGCCCACGTTGGTTAGGGCCCGCGTGTGGCTGCCGTAGTGGAAACGGGAGTTAACAGCGATTTGATAGAGGACTTGGTCTCTCTCACCTGAAAGTGCAGGCTGGGCCCTCAGGCTGCCGTGGGCTGTCCGTGCTCTGGCCAGACTTCACATACGGCTTTCCCCCTCACAGTGACCCCTTGCCCGTGAAGGCAACGGTGCCACGTCTCCCGCAGCTCACCTCCCACCGCACTGATCGCCTCCTGCGTGGTGAGGCGGGGAATGTTGGTGCAGAATGTCCGGTGGGGCTGGAGCAGAGGGAGAGAGGGAGGGAGAGCGCGTGAGTTCACAGGGGCCGTTGTGTAGATCATAGTGGGAAGCTGAGGGGGAACCACTGTCCCAAGAGGTCCCTGTCCCTCCGGGCCGCACGGGGATACCGTGCCCGGTGGGTGTTGCCTGCGGCGCAGACCCCTTAGTTTCCCCCACGGCAAGGACACCCCCTTACTCAAAACCGCTTCGTTCTGGAGTTTAGGGGGGTGAGTAGTGAGTTCGGATAGCAAGAGAGACCCGACTTCCTTCTGCCTTCCTTTGCTGACCCAGGCAGGGTTTCTGGGTGATGGGTGACTTCCTCCCAGCCCGTCAAGAGGCAGGTGCAGCTCAGAGGGTGTGGTGCACGCTCCTCCCCCCCCCCCACCCCCTGGTCCAGCTCACCTGCACACTCAGCTCCTCCCCCCCCCGCCACCCCCCCCCCCATCCAGCTCACCTGCCAGAGGAGCCAGAGAAGGGCCTCTGCCCTCTGCAGCCCCGACCTGTCTCCAGGCGCACGGCAGGGTGAGGTCATTCGCCCCTTCCAGGAGGAGCTGGTCAGGGGAGGAAGGTCAGGTGTCCACACAGTATATCTGGAAGGGCAGAGCCCTGATCTTATAGGACTGTAAGAGCACGGGAGTGAGAGACAGAGCCATCCACCTGGGGCCTGGCCGCGGGGTGCCTCCCAGACACTCGCTCAGCCCCGGGGCACTCGTGTCCCACACAGCGTCGGAACGGGCTCCACTTGTCATTCTGTTTGCTGTGTGGCGGGCAGAAGACGCCGACGCGGCTCTGGGGCTGTGGGGGGGGGGGGGCGCGGGGGGCGGCTGCACGTGCAGCCTGGGCAGGAGGGCGACAGTGTGCCGGTCAGGCCCTGGATCTGTCCGCGCTGGCAGGATGCGCACGCTGGACCCGGGAAAGCATGGCTGGCGGGCAGCACCCAGGGAGGTCACCCCCCGGACGGGGCAGCGAGCGGGCCAGGCTCCCTCTCTGCCAGCCTGTTTGCTCTTCCTAGACCTGCCGGGGTCTGAGGTCAGATGCACCCACGCCTTCTGTCAGCCCCGCCGCCCCTCCCTCACTGGTCCCCTGGGCTGCTGCCAACCCATCCCCCGCTTCACCCCTGGCCTTGGGCTCTGTGTCCGCCCAACAGCATCCCTGGAGGAAGGCCTCCCCATCGCCTCCCCCTGCGGGTGGCCACCCCCCCCCCATCGCCTCCCCCTGCGGGTGGCCACCCCCACCCCACCCCCGTCGCCTCCCCCTGTGGGTGGCCACCCCCACCCCTCCTGACAGGCCAGGCTCTGCCCCTGAGCACGCCATCCCGGCCCTACTGCGGGCGCTGGCTGCTGGCAGGGAAGGCAGCCTGGACTGCCAGATGGCCCCTCCGCAAGGCTGTGGGTGGTGTCTAACTGCTTTTTTATTGGAAAAGTATGGGGTGAAAAATTGCGTGGGGCTCACTAGGCAGCCTCCTGGGCCTGGACTGGCTGCCGTCTGCCCAAGTGGCCCCCCCAGGTGGCCGCGGCCGCGCGCTCCCTCGTAGGCAGGCTGTCTGTCTGGCCTGCCAGATCCCCTGTGAGGACACACCCCCAGCGCCAGGCTCTGCCTGCCCCTGAGCAGCTGGCCAGCCGGTGGGGGCAGGGGTCGTCTGTGGCCACCGGCACCTGTACGGCCGGCCCGCACCCTCCGGGGTTCACTTCCTCTCTGCTAAGTGGGGGTCACAGGGGTGCCTGTGGTCTGGGGTGGAGGCGAGGGTTCCAGGCATAGGTGCGAGCATCTGGCCCGTACACAGCACGTTGGGGGCTGCCCCAAATGAGCCAAGCGGGCATCTGTGCCCCTGGGTCAGCCTCGCTCCTTCTGTGCTGTTCGCAGGGAGCACGCTCTGGACCAGGCTCCTCTGTGCCTGACTGGGGTCCTCTCTGGACCTCTGCTTTATCTCTGCAATGAGGCTCACAGAGTCCCCCCCCCCCCCCCACCCCGGGCCCCCGTGAACTGCAAGGAGAGGGTGTCGTGGACCAAATAGCGGAGCCCCTGCCCTCCGGCCCGTAACCCGAAGGATCCTGGGAGCAGGAGGGCCCGTGCTCAGAGCAGCACCTGCTTGTGTCCTGGGATCACCCCCCTCTGGTGGGGGCAGGGGCGCTTGTACTTGCCCCCCAGGCCAGCTGCCTCCCGAATTAGCACCTGCAGCCCCTCCTGCAGGAAGCCTCCTGGCCCTCGGAGCTCCCTGCTTCCCCACGTGGCTCTCCTAGACCCGCTCCCGGGAACACCTGCCCAGGAGTCCGTAGGAGGCCCTCCTGTCCCCCTCACCTGCCGTCCTGCCTCCCAGCCAGCTGCCGTGGGGATGACGGTGCAGGGAGCCTGTGCTCCCCTGCA
Organism: Leopardus geoffroyi; assembly: GCF_018350155.1. Classification (NCBI taxonomy): domain Eukaryota; kingdom Metazoa; phylum Chordata; class Mammalia; order Carnivora; family Felidae; genus Leopardus; species Leopardus geoffroyi. The sequence goes on along the minus strand of NC_059339.1, from coordinate 726,358 downwards.
CCCCATGTGGGTGCTGGGAATGCTGTGGCGGTGGGGGCGGGGGCAGTGAAGCCAACCCCCACTCTGAGCTGTGCCCACAGTGTCTTTCCTGGGTCTGTCCAAGGCAGGGTCTTGGGCCGTTTGCTTCCTGAGGGTCCAGGCAGGCACTGGGTGTGGCGTGTAGGTCCCAGCAAGGACCATCAGCTCACCTGGCCCCAGATAACCCTCTGTTACCCGTTCTGAGCAGGGCATCTGAGGGACAGAAAGCCTCAGTGATACGCCCCGGGTCCCCCAGAGTGAGGATCCACCAGGACTGGAGGCCCCCCCGGGATGGTCAGGCCATGGTGTCCTGGCAGAGGTGGTGTGGCCTGGGCTCTGGCTGCAGGGGTGGGGGTCACCTTAGCACCTGCTGTGACAACTTGTCACAAACTCAGTGGCTTCAAACAGCTCAAGCTTTATAGTTGTGGAGGTAGCGAGTGTCAAATGGGCTTCACGAGGCCAGAACGGAAGCGTCAGCCTAGGCGGCTCCTTCTGGAGGCTCCAGGGAGCACACGATTCCTTTCCAGCCGTGTGGCCTCCCCGCCGGCTCCTCACATCAAGTCTCCACCTCTGTTGTCACGTCTTCTCCGATCTGATGCTCCTCCTCCTCCTCCTCCTCCTCCTCCCTCTTGTAAGGACCCTTGTGACCAGGTTGGGTTCGCCAGGGTCCTCCAGGCTTGCAGCCTCCTTAACCCAGTGTGTAAAGCCCCGTGGCCTTGTAGGGTGACCGACATGTTCACAGGCTCCGAGGATTAGGACACGGGTGTCATAGAGACCGCCGTTCTCCTACTACTGCTGGGGGACGATGCCCAGGTCTCGGGCCATAGCACAGGGTGGACAGTGCTTTTACGACCAGGGGCCCAGAAGAAGCAGGGCAGGGTGAGGGAGGTGAGGGAGACCAGGATGCCTTGGGTTGCAAGAGATGAACACTCACCTCACAGGAGCCTGAGTGACACAGGGTCTGGGGGAAACAGGCTGGGGAAGAGGACGGGTTTCCCCTGCAGCCAGATGATGCCTCAGGGCCCCGCTGGTCTGGGACAGCCGCCCTGGGCCGCCCCACCGGGGCCAGCCTGGCCCCAGCGCTAGGGAGCGCGCCCCCACAGCCCCGCCGGGCCCCTCCGTGGGTGCACACACGGTCGTGGCTGGAGCTGGCAGGACACAGCAGATGTGGAGCCGCTCTCCGGGGACAGAAAGTGGGGGCGAGCACTGACCCCGGGACCCACGGCCTTCTGCAGAGAGCAGAGGTACTGAGGTCACGCAGCTTGTGTGCAGACCCGGCCTGGAACCTGTCCCCTTCCAACTCAGTGGAGTGACAGGCCCAGATGGTGGGGGCTGTGTGTCCCTCTGTCCCTTCCAGAACTAGCTAAGCAGGACGTGGAGGTGTGGGGCCTGGGGCACCCCCCACGTCCCCCCATCCCGGGGGTCATACCGGGCCTGCCTGGGGTGGGGGGCCGAGAGAGGGGCCATCTGTCTGTCTGGCCGCTGCCCCTGTGGGTCTGCTCCCCTCTGTGTCCAGAGGGATCATAGTCCCTCCACACCCCACCTGCCCCACTGACCTCACGGGCCTGGTGAAGGCTTTAGGGTGGGTGGTGCTCACCTCCAGTTCAGGTGGGGGCACGGTGGGAACCCCAGGGTCTTTCCTAGCCAGGTGTGGGCTGGGCACAAGTCAGCCGGCCGGGCACCGGAAGAGGCAGTGAGAGCTTGCAGACCAAGGGGTAGATGAGGCAGGGGTTAGCGGGGGGTCAAGCCCCGCGCCCGCTGGGGCCTCGGGTGGTCGGAGCTCCCACGCCCACCCTGGCCCCACCACAGTCCTCTGCCCCTTGGGAGTCCCCCAGCCCCACCCCACCCCCGGGGGCCTGTAGCCCCTTAACCCCAGAGGGGAAGGCCTGAAGAGCCAGGCCTCCCTGCCATCTGGTGACAAGGGCAGTGGCCAGTGCAGGAGCGGGGCGGGGGGGGGGGGGGGCGGGGGGGACAGTGAACAGCCCCTCTCCCACGGGTCTGGGGCCAGAAGTCCAGAATCCAGGTGTGGGCAGGGCATGTGCGCCCTCGGGGCTCCAGGGGAGGGTCCCTCCTGCCTCCTCCGGCCTCGGGGGGTCTCCGCTCCACCCTCCCGTCTCTGCCTCCGTCGTCACATGGCTTCTCCTTGTCTCTCCTCTTGGAGGGACAGAGTCCTTGGATTTAGGGCCGCCCTGATCCAGATTTCATCTCGATACCCTTATGTTAATCACCCCTGCAGAGACCCTGATGCCACCGTGGTCACATTCTGAGGCTCTGGGTGGGCGTATCGTATGGGGCCACTGTCCAGCCCGTGCGGCGGGCTGCCCCGTCCCTCGCATCCACCTCCTGAACAGCACAAGCCACAGAGCTGCCACGGCCACGGTGTTCGGACGGCGGACGGCCCAGGCCCCCTGCGCCCAGGCCGGGCGCCTTCACAGCCTTGTGGCTCCGGGCAGCGTCCCGGAGGCCGTTCTCCCGGTGCTGGCAGGCCCTCCATGGCCTTCCGAGGGGGTTGTCTCGGTTCTTTGAAACGCCGTGTCGCTGGCACCGTCTGGACTCCCCCATGGCTGTTGGCACTGGACTGGTGGCTCCCGGTCAGTAAGGAGGCAGAGCTCGCTGTTTGAGCGGGGTCTGATTTCAGCCTCTGTCAGCCCGTCGGTGAGATTTGCGGGCCTTTCTCTCCCAACGCCGGACGCCACCCCCGCCCCCAGCGGGGTCTGCCAGTCCTCCCCCAGGGGTTCTCCCATGCTAGGCCACACTCCCAACATGGCCAGGACGACCAGGGAGGGAGGAGAGGGCACTCAGGCCCGGCCAGCCTGTCCCCCTCCCTGAGACCCCCCCCCCCCCCGCCCTGGCCAGGGCCCTGTCCTTGGTCTCCCTGTCACGGGCCCCACGCCTTTTTACCTGCAGCCTCAGCAGCCACTTACCCCCAGGACGTGGCCTGGGGGGGTGGGGAGGGTGGTGGTGGCTGTCACCTGCACGGGGCTGATGTGGCTCCCAGTGCCCCCTCCAGGAACTGCCTGGAGCTGCCTGTGACGACAGCTGCGGGTGTGATGCTGCTTGTTGAACCGGGGTGAGCCCTGAGGGGGTTACGTCGGATTAGGTCTGGCCGCCGCCTCCCTGCCTCTCCGTCACCTGCCGCTCTGTTTCCTTCTAGGTTTCCCCCTTGTCAGAACTTTCATGTCGCAGCTGCCTTCCTTCCTAAACCCAGACCTGCCCTGGGTTCTCAGGCCACTTGTACCTCCAGACTGGAGGGGGTGGGGGGGGGGCGGCTCTCAAGAATAACTCAGTGCCCAGGCGGCCTGGGGGGCGATGTTTGAAACGACGACCACATTTTATAGGAAGACAGGCTTCTCCTGGGGCCTGGGGCCTGGGGCCTGGGGCTGTGCTGGGCAGGCTGGACAGAGGAGCAGGGGCCTTGTTGAGACCTCAGCAGCGGCCGGATGGCCAGACCCCGGGGCTCCCCCTCGGACAGCGCATCTCCCGGCTCTCCTGCCAGTGCCTGAACTGGCCCCACGGTGCCACGTGGTCCCCACCTGCTCTCTGCACCCCCGTTGACTCCACCAGCGGTAAGGTGTCCGGCCACCTGGGTCCCTCCGCTGTAGGAGGCACAAGGGCAGAACACACCTCTGGGGGCCCCGAGGGTTCGTGCTCAGACTGCGAGGAGTACCCGACTTGGCGTATGTCTGCCCCCAGGAGGGTGGGGCCTGTCCAGGGTCCCGAGGAAATGACGCAGCCGGGACTCCACGCAGGCCTGTGTGCGCTGTCGTCCCCTCCCCCTCCTGCTTCCACGCAGGCCTCTCTGGGCCTCGGCAGCAAGCCCCTCGTGGACAAGAGTGATGGCAGGCCCCCAGCCAACCTCGCCCCACGGAGGTCCACGCTCCCGTCACCACTGCCACCTGTCACCTCTGATGGAACAGTCCCGTCACCACCCACTCCCTTTGGCCGCCATACCACCTGGCTCGTCACAGTAGCTCCCAGCTGGGCTCCTTGCTCCCCCCCCCCCGTCCCCCTCTCCCCCGCTAAAACCTGGAACCACTTCCTCTTGCTCCCTCAAGGCCCCGCCAGGTCGTTCCTGCCTCAGGACCTTAGTACTGGCTGTTAGCTGCCCGAGAAGAGCTCTTCCCCAGGGTTCCCCTCAGCTTGGTCCCCCGCATCTCTGCTCAGAGGCCCCTGATTGCAGGGGCTTCCCTGACAGCCACTCGGAGGAGGACACCCATCTATCTCCCCACCCCGTTTGCCCTTCCTGCCCACCCTGTGTGCATCATCTTGCCTGTTTCCCTGAGCGTTGCCGGCTGCTCCCACTAGGCTGTAAGCAGGACCCAGGCCTGCCGATGGGCATTTGCATGCAGACTTGTGGGGGGCACCAGCTCTCTGTGGCCGAAGGGCCCGTCTTTCTGCATTCCATCCCCTCATCGGGGTCTCGGTCGCAAACCTAAGGGTTTCCTGTGGCTGCAGGGACAAGCTACCTGCACTTGGGGGCTGAACACCCCACAGACTGGTTATCTCACAGTTCTGGAAACCAGAACTCCAACACACGTCACGGGGTTAAGTCAAGGTGTGGCTGGGCTTGTCCCTCAGGCTCCAGAGGAGGATCCCTTCCCTGCCTCTTCTGGCCGCGGATGGCACCCACACTCCCGGCTCCTGGCCCTGCCTCAGTCTTCACAGCCACTGGGGTGGCATCTTCCCATCTCCCTCCACTTGTAAGGACCCTGTGATTACACCACCCCCCCCAAATCATCTGCCCATCTCAAGGTCAGCTGGTTAGCAACCTTAATTCCACCCTGTCACGTGGGTACCTATTCACAGATTCACGGGGTTAGGGCATGACATCTCTCAGGGCTCTTTAGCTGCTGAACACGGAGAGGCCAATTGGGACACTCCACGGCCAGAGGCCTTGGAGCCAGGGCTGTGCGGGAGCCCATAACCCTCTGGGCCACGGTGTTGCCGGTGAGAGGCACACAAGCCCGCAGACACCCACCTGGGAGGCAGAGCCCCGCCCCTGACTCTCCCACCAGGTCTGGCCTCCGCTGCCTTCCCAGAGGAAAAGAATGTCCTGGCTACACCCATGGAAAGCAGACTGCTGGGGTCCAAACCCCAGCTCTGCCCCCGAACAGCAGCATGACTTCGGGTGGGTCACCTCACGTCTCTACCCCAGTTTTCTCATCAGTAAAATGGGGATGACAGGGTGTCCTTAACGGTTATAGGCACGAGGGCCTGGCGATTTCGTAGTTGCGAGGCATTTAGCACGATGTCTGACCCGCAGCAGTGTTTGCTGTTTTTATGGCAGGAAACAGCAGGACTTTGGGGGAATGGCGTTACTTTGCGGGGAGAAGGGAATACATGTATTTGGTAAATAATTCAAACAGAACAGAAGGACTTAAGGCCCCCGCCTGAGTGTCACTGCTAGCCATTTATTCTGTACCCTTGGAGCTCTCCCGCGCCCTATTTAAATGTGTACGCTGTGGATATTTAGCCGCTTTCTGAAAAGAAAGCTCGGGCCCCAGCGCATAGGATCCTGGAGCTGGTGACCGAGGGTGTCTCCCAGCACTCCCCCTCACTGGACTCAGACGCTGATTCTCACAGCCTGGGCCGGGTGTTTGCGAGTTCTGAGCCGCATCTTGGCGTCCTTGGACGTCCCACCAGAGCTGATCTCCTGGTGCCCCCGAGCGTGTGGGTTTGCGTGGATTCCCTCACAGCGCTTTTCGCGCTGGGAAGCTGTACCTCGCCGGTGCGCCCGGGTCAGGGCCCGCACCTACTGGGCGTCGCCAGGAGCGGTGGTTCTGCCTTGATCACAGGTGGGCTTCCTCCCACCGAGCGGCCAGGCGGCTCCGGCGGCGCGTGCTGCGCAGCAGACGTTTGCACGTAAAGTAACTGCTTGGATCCTTCCCCACGGTGCATCCCCGTTTCGCAGGATGGTGAAACCGAGCCCCAGGGACGGCGGGGCTCACGTGGACGGCCGTGCGAGTTGTGTCCTCTTTCCTCGCGGCTCAGTGACTCAGTTTCCCCCTTTGTAAACTGGGCTTAGAAGCCGTGCGAAACTTGCCGCGGGTAGGAGGGGTCGGGCCCATAAAGTGCGCAGCAGAGCGGGCGCGGCGCGCGCCGACCCAGAAGCGGAGAGGGAGCGGCGAGGCCCCGACGGGTCTACGGCCCGGCGCGGGCAGATCCGCGCCTCGGGGCTGGATTAGTCGGGCCTGCCCGAGCCCCGCCCCCGTCCCGCCCCGCCCGCCCGCCCGCCCGCCCGCGCTCTCGCCGCCGCCTGCGCGCCCGCCAGCAGTGCGCCCGCCGCCGCCGCCAACGCCGCCTTCTCCGGCCCGCGCCGCGCCCGACGGCGCCGGGGGCCCAGCGCGCCCCGAGAGCCGCCCGGAGCGCGCCGAGGCGGCGCGGCGGACATGCGCGTCCCCGGCGTGGGCTCCGGCTAGGCAGGGCGCGCCGGGAGAGGGGCCACTTCGACGGGCAGAGGCGGCGGGGGCCCGCGCTCCGCCGCCCGCGTCCATGCCGCCCGGCTCCGGCTCCGGCCTGAGGACTAGCGGCAGCTGCCAGCAGAGCGCTTCTGACCCGGGGCGCCCGCGCGGTGAGTGCGCGCTGGTGGCTCCGGGGAGGGATTCTGGACTTTGGGGGCCAGGGACGGGAGAGCGACCGCCCCCTCTAGAGGCGCGGGGGCCCAGGAGAGGCCCTCGGCGCTCTGCCCACCCCGTCTCTCCCGCGAGCCAGGAGCGCGGAGACCCCGTGTCTCTCCGGCGGCGCCCCCGCGGCCCACGTGGCGGCAGGCGGGCAGGGGGTGCATCCCCGCAGAGGGCCCTGGGCCTTGGCGGGCGGGGGGCTGGTGGGGCCCGCGGCGGAGGCGGGGCCGGGCGTCGTGGGGGACGCGCGCTTTTGTCTGCGCTCCGGCGGGGTCCCGGCCACCCCGGTTCCCGGCGCCCTCCGCGCTCACCTGCCCGGAGTTGGAGTTCTTTGTCTGGGGCGGGGCGCGGCCGGCGGAGGCTGTGCCGCGTGTCTGAGCCGAGGCTGCCCCGCGGGGTCGGGTCCTCGCAGACAAAGCGCGCCGTGACCTCCGCCTGCGGCCGGGATTGTGCACCCAGGGGGAGTTAGTGCCGGGTTTTGACACTCACCCTAACGGGCGTGCCCCCTCCGCCGAGACCCTGAACCTGCAACCCGGAGACTTCCCACCTGTATTGTGGCCCTGAGTGACCCCTTCCTTCCACCCCCACACTGGCTCAGTGCCAGGTTTGGAGAAGATGTGGCTGCCTGGGTCACGTCCCAGTAGATAATCCTTGGGAAGTTATTTGCACGGCTCTGGGGGCTGCCCACCCGCCTCGGGTCAGCTGGCCAGCTCCAGACCCCTCCTCCTGGAAGGGAAGGAACGGAGGGAGTGTGTGCTGGGTGGGATCCGGCAGGAGCGCGCGCCTGTTTGCCTGCCCTGGGAAGGGGGTGGAACCTGGGCCACGGCCCTGCAGAGGTTGTGAGCGCCCAGCGTGCCTGCCATGTCTGTTTAGAGCCTTCCCAGATGGGCATGGCTGTGCCTGGCCAGATGTCCAGGCCCCTTCCCAGGATCCCTGCAGGGACTCAGTTCCCTCAACTTCCCCCAGCAAACTCTGACTTGGGGCCGTTGTGGCAGTTGGGGGTGTGGGGACCGGATGGACCTAGGACAGTGGCCTCCCTTCCTGCCTCTGCCAGGCTGGCATCAGGGTTGGGAGTGGTGGGGAAGGCCCTCCCCCCTCCCCCTCTCCTCTGCTCCCCTTGAATTTCCCAGAGCCTGTGCGCCACCTCCTGGCCCTGGGAGTGGGTACTCGAGCCCCAGGCCTTGAACTGAACCTGTGCGGCCTTAAGTGAACTTGCTCTCCTCCACCCCCCCACCCCCACCCCAGGCTGGGACCCCTGGTCAGCCGGCCTGTGCTGGCTCCGGGCACCACGGAGGGGGCGCCGCTGGAGCCTGAAGAGAGCAGGCGGTGCAGCCAGTTGGGTCCCAGATCAGGGAGGGGGCCCGGGGTGAGGTCTCCCACAGCCCTGCAGGGTGTGGTTGGGGCCAGACGCTCGAGTGTTGAAGTCTGGGAGTGACTTGTGCTGGCTGACTTAATGATAGAAGGTGCTCTTAGCTTTGTGAGGAATCAGCTTGTGAGCACGTTCCCAAGCCCTGGTAAGGGCCACAGCGGGACGGCTGTCGCTCCAGCACTGCTGTGTGGCTCTACAGGACCTCCTCCTTGGGTCGTGGTGAGGTCCGGTTCAGGACGAATGGGGGTCTTTGGGCAGGCCCTGCATCAGGCACCTGGCCTCACGCCTGCACGCGCAGAGGTGGGGCCACACCTGCCATAAAGCGGCCTGGCGTGAGCCACCCTCGCCCTGGTCCCGGGGCGTCGTCACTTTGCAGACGTCCCAGGATCCAGGTGGGCTGGGGGCCGGCGCCGCTGGTCTCCTGGGCTGCACTGCCCCCTCCCCACCAGGGCTGACGGCCTGCAGCATCTTGCCCCTGCAGCTCCCCCCAGCTCTGGTGGACTCCCCACCCCCATGGGGACGCCTCACCAGGTAGAATGTGCTGGAAGAAGCACACTGGCAAGGAAACAAACTTGGAAGGAGGTCACGGCTGTGGTGCCCCCGTGCGTGAGTGCGGCGCGTCCCGCCAGGCTGGCAGTGGGTCAGGAGGTCGCACGCGGCCTCCGTGGTCTGGCGGGCCGGGCAGGAAGGACCCTTCCCAGCACTGCTGGCCGCACCCACCTTCCTCGTCTGGGACTCTGCTGCCTTGGGGGCCCACCTGCCAGGAGGCCTTCTCCCTGGCCACCGCGAGCTCCGCGACAGCGCGTGGTGTGAGGCGTCCTGGTGCAGGGGCCCAGCTCCTGGCACGCCAGCCTGTGTTGTGGGGGGTTCACTCACCGCTCTCTTTTCTTCCTGGTACCGGGACACGATTAGAAAGGGCTAACCTCCTTCCGGTGTGCTCGTGAAGTGTCGCGCCGACACGTTTCATCTCGCATCTGTGGTTCCGTGTTTCCCGTTTACATCCCTGATCAGTCTGGGCGGGCGGGGGGGAGACGGGGGTCTCGGCTTCCCCTTTTCCCAAGCAGCAAGCTCCCATCACACACCGTTCGTTTGAACGACGTGCCCTTTCCCCACAGACTAGCAGCGTCCGGCCTAGGTCCCACATGGGCCTGGGTCTGTTTTGGATTCTTGTCTCTGTTCTGTCCACCAGTGGGCCTGTTCTCGGCTCAGTGCCACATCTTGTGACTGTCCGGCACCATAATTCACCGGCCGTGAGGTGCTCTTATGTTTTTGAAAAGTTTATTTCTCTTTGGGCGCCCGGGTGGCTCAGTCGGTTGAGCGTCCGACTCTTGATTTTGGCTCAGGTCGTGATCTCGCGGCTCGTGAGGTCAGGCCCCGTGTGGGGCTCCAGCAGCACAGAGCCAGCTTGGGATCCTTTCTCTCCCTCTGTCTGCCCCTTCCCCACTTGCACTCTGTCTCTCTCAAAAGAAAAAGAAAAAGAAAGAGGGGCACCTGGGTGGCTCAGTCGGCTGAGCGTCCAACTTTGGCTTGCGGTCCGTGAGTTCAAGCCCCGCATCGGGATCTGTACTGCCAGCTCAGAGTCTGGAACCTGCTTCGGATTCTGTGTCTCCCCCTTTCTCTGCCCCTCCCCTGCTCATGCTCTGTCTCTCTCTCAAAAATAAACGTTATAAAAAAATTTTTAAAGTTTATTTCTCTTTAAGAGAGAGAGCACGAGGGGGCAGAGAGAGAGGGAGACACAAACCGAAGCAGGCTCCAGGCTCTGAGCTGTCGGCACAGGGCCTGTTGCGGGGCTCAAACCCACACACCGTGAGATCGTGATCTGAGCTGAAGTTGGGCGCGTAACTGATGGAGCCCCGCACGCGCCCCAGAGCACTCCTATTTTAAATGTACAGTTTAATGCACTTTGACAGATACACGTGTTTATGTTTCCACCACCACAGTGAGATAGAGAACGTTTTCATCGGTCCAGAAAGCTCCCTTAGTGGGTTTTTAAATTTTGTGTTTATTACACATAACAAAATTTGGCATCTTCACCATTTTTTTTTTTAATTTTTTTTTTCAACGTTTATTTATTTTTGGGACAGAGAGAGACAGAGCATGAACGGGGGAGGGGCAGAGAGAGAGGGAGACACAGAATCGGAAACAGGCTCCAGGCTCTGAGCCATCAGCCCAGAGCCCGACGCGGGGCTCGAACTCACGGACCGCGAGATCGTGACCTGGCTGAAGTCGGACGCTTAACCGACTGCGCCACCCAGGCGCCCCTCTTCACCATTTTTAAGTGCACAGTTCAGAGGCATTAAAAGCACATTCACACTGCTGCACGGCCTCCGCCACCGTCCACCTCAGGACTGTCGTCACCTTTAAAGCGGACACTGTCTCTCCTAAATGTTAACTCCCCCGGCAACCCCGTGACTCCGTGCGGCTCTGACCCCTCGGATAAGCGGGATCTGACGTCCTCTGAGCAGATCCCACGGTGTTCGTGCTGGACTGGCCTGTCTCAGCATCGTGTCGTCAGGGTCCATCCATGTTGCTGCATGTGTCAGAACTGCCTGCCTTTTTAGGGCTGGTTGCACAAATGGACCACATTCTGTGTGTCCATACATCTGCTGACGGACACCGGGCCGTTTGTCGGCTGCTGTGAATACTCATGTGCAAGTATTTGTGAAAGACTCTGCTCTCGGTTTGGGGGAGTACGTATCCAGAAGTGGGATCGCGGTATCCTGTGCTAATTCGGTGTTCCATCTCCCGAGGAGCCTCTGTCCCGTCCTCTACGGTGGCTGCACCTTTTCCTTTTCCCCCCAGCAGTGTGCAGGGGTCCTGGTTTCTCTACAAGCTCCCCGGCACCAGGAGTTCCCTGGTTGTCATAGCGGCTGGCCTCGTGCCCTCCGGTGTCACCCGCCCGGCCACACCCACCAACAGCAGCCGGTGGGAGTGCGGCCCAGGGCCTCTGCGCACGCTGGAGAGGCAGTGGTCCCGCAGCCAGGGGGCACGCGGGTTGGGGCGATGGCTGAAGACCTCAAGGTTTCCTTTTGGGCTGATGAAAATGTCCTAAGCCTCACCGAGGGGACAGTGCTGTGAATACACTAAAACCGCTGAATTGTCACCTTTGACAGGTAAATTGTATGGCACGTGAGTTTTAGCTCAGTGAAGCTGTTTTTATTTTAATTTTTTTTTTTCAACGTTTATTTATTTTTTTTAGGACAGAAAGAGACAGAGCACGAACGGGGGAGGGGCAGAGAGAGAGGGAGACACAGAATCGGAAACAGGCTCCAGGCTCTGAGCCATCAGCCCAGAGCCCGACGCGGGGCTCGAACTCCCGGACCGCGAGATCGTGACCTGGCTGAAGTCGGACGCTTAACCGACTGCGCCACCCAGGCGCCCCTTTATTTTAATTTTTAACTCTGAAATCGAGACTCGAGATCAAGAGGCGGACATTTAACCAACTGAGCCACCCAGACGCGCCACCAGTGAAGCTTTTTTTTTAAAAAAGGCAACTAGTGGGGTGCCTGGCTGGCTTGGTTGAAAGAGCATGCGACTCTTGGTGATCTCGGGGTTGTGAATTCGAGTCCCACGTTGGGTGTAGAGATTACTTAAAAATAAAATCGTTAGGGGCGCCTGGGTGGCTCAGTCAGTTAAGCATCTGACTCTTGATTTCGGCTCGGGTCACGACCTCACGGTTCGGGAGTTTGAGCCTCACGTCAGGCTCTGTGCTGAATCCTGTTTGGGATTCTTTCTCTCTCCCCTCCCCCACTCGCTCTCTCTCAAAATAAATAAATCCATGATTTAAAAAAATAAAATCTGTAAAAAAAAAATCAAGTAGCAAAAAAACGTCTAGTCAGGGCAGTCTTTTTTTTTTTTTTTTTTTTTTAATTTTTTTTTTGGCGTTTATTTATTTTTGAGACAGAGAGAGACAAAGCATGAACGGGGGAAGGTCAGAGAGAGGGAGACACAGAATCCGAAACAGGCTCCAGGCTCTGAGCAGTCATCACAGAGCCCAACGCGGGGCTCGAACTCACGGACCGCGAGATCATGACCTGGGCCGAAGTCGGCCGTTTAACCGACTGAGCCACCCAGGCGCCCCTAGTCAGGGCAGTCTTAATGGAGCTCCTTCCCATGAGCCGTGGCAAAGTTCTCCACACAGGACCACGTCCTCACCCCAATATCCTGCAACCCTGCGTGCATATGGGTGTCTCCCCAGGAGGAGAAGCTCATAGGTGGGATCCATCAGAAACCACTTGGAGTGGAATGCTTCTCCCTGGACAGCCGATACCTCGTCACAGCCATGGTCCCCAGACCTGTGACTTGGGCCAAACTGTGACCGCATTTTGTCCCGCGGCCCGTTCGGTCCCAGGCTCTGCTCCCTCCTCCAGGCCCAGGCCCGGCGGAGTCATCGGGTTCCTGGGTCTAACACTGCCAAGAGACACCCAAGTCCCAGGTCCCAGCCCCCCACTGGCAGGGCCACCCTGAGCCCCCACATCTCTGCTGAGCAGGGCGTCCTTGGTTCACAGGCTGAGTGACCTGTGTGCCCACTTGCTCAAAGCTGGGCCTGGGCATACTCGCCCTCCTATGTGGAGGCTGTGGGCACAGGAGGACACATTCTTCCCAGCCCTCGAAGGCACAAAACCTGCCCATACCTGTTTCCTGGGGGCAGGGGTAAGAGCCTAGTTCACCCCAGGCCCTCAGTCCCCTCTAGTTTCTGATCCTCCTCTCTGTCTTCCAGGCATCTGTGGGCTCCGAGAAGCTCTTTGCCCCAGCAGCCGATAAAGGTAAGCACGTTCCTTAGTTTCACCTCCTGGCCTCTAGGAAGGGACAGGACACACTCCCGAAGTCGTCATTGGAGGGGGCAGTGGGCCTCTCAGGGCAAGAGAGTGGGCTCCAGGTTAGGCGCTATTGTGGGTCGGATTCTGGGGATGCAGAGCCTGAGGCAGGAGTTAGGTGCTACGATTTACAGCCCCCCAGCGAAAGCCACAAGGAAAGCAGAAGTCAGGATCAGGGCCAGCACTGGAAGAGTGGTTCCCAAAGTGGGGTTCCTGCCCTTTCCCCGGGACTGTTAGTAGTGCGTGTTCCCAGACCCTCCCCCAGGCTCATGGGGTCAGGTGTTCTGGGGACAACTGGCAGGTCATGGTTTGGGGCCTGCTGAGGCACCCCTGCCACAGTGTAGGCTGGCCACCAGCGCCACCACTGCGTACGTGACTCACACTGACATGAAGTGACTAGATTCCCTGCACAGCAGCCCTTCCTCTGGCCGGTAGCCCCCATGCGGGTGGCACAGGTGCACGGCATTTCACGGTGCCCCAAAGCTGTCCTGGGCAGCACTGCTCCGGAGAGTGAGCGCCCCAGCGTCCAGCCATTCAAGGCCAGGAGGGGCCTTTGTACTCCAGCCTGCCAGTACCAGCTGTGGCCCAGCACGGAGAGGGGGCCCTTTTGCTTGGAAGACTGCCTCCAGATGTGACTGCACAGGACGGGCTTTGCGGCACATGCGGACGGGCGTCCTCAGCAACAGGTCCCATGCAGCAGGGCACAGCCTCCACGAGCTTTCAAGTGGAGAAGGCTCGTCCTCGAGTCAGAGCATTTCAGCCAAGCATCCAGGGTCGGGGATGCCGGACAGGTCCAGGGAGAGAAAGGCACTCTGCTGGCATTTCACACGGGGGGTGACACAGAACTGTCTCCTTCTCAACAAACAATCACAAACTAGGCGGCTCAAGACGGACAGACACTTACCCTCTCAGCAGGTTTGGGGACCAGAAGTCTGAGGTGAAGGTGTTGGCAAGGCCACACTCTGAAAACTCTGAGGTTCCTTCCTGCCTCTTCGACTTCTGGGAGTCTCTGGGCTTGTGGCCGTATCCCTCCCACCTCCCTGGCTGCCGCCTCCTTTTCTCTTACAAGGGCACTCATCCCTGGATTTAGAGCCCACCCCATTCCAGACTGATGTCATCTCAGAATTCTTAGCTTGGTGACATCTGCAGAGACCCTTTTTCCAAATTCAGTCACATCAACAGGTAGTAGGGATTACAGCTCGGACACGGCTTTTTGGCACAGTTCAGCCCACAACCAGGTCCCTCACTGCTGCAGGCAGAGCTCAGGAAACCGGTCGAGGCCTTGAGGGGCCTCGGCAGGTGCACACCAGGGGTGATCAAGCGTTGCTCATGCTTTCCCAGTGAGGGGAGAGGCTCCAGGAGGGCCAGAGGGTTGGGGCCACCAGTCTGCATGGCCCACACCTGCCTCTTCGGTGGCTGCTCTCACTGTGCAAGGGGCCGGCCCCCGCAGGCTGTTGTGCGTGGGCAGAGGCCGTGCCGTGACCCATGGGGCTGAAGCCAGCAGTGCTCGCTCCCCGTTCTCATGACAGTGCTAGCGGCGGTGGCCTCCCCCTGGTTCTGCCCCTGAGCAAACAGATGAGGTGGTGGCTCCGGAGGGAGATGTCGCCGTAGAGGACGCAGGAGGAGCCATTTCCTGCTGCCGCCTGTTTCGGCCGGGGAAGAGACTTCCCAACAGTTCCAGCAGAGTCCTCGGGTCTTGCTGCTGGCCTGGGTCCCACAGCCATGTGGCTGCAGGGGGGATGGGCCCCTGGAGGACGTGAGGTCCGCCAGCAGCCCAAACAGGGTGACCACGCTCAGTGACCTGATTTCCACTCCTGGGAAACTGGGCTGCCATCCCCTCGAGGCAAAGCCTCCTCTGGCCTGGACACATGCCCTCTGCCTAGCCCGCTTAGGGTATTTCTTAACCTACTGGGCCCCCGGGGCATGTAACCTGAGACACTGCCTGGAAAGGAGGGTTTGGAGTGAGTAGGCGGCAGTTCAAGATCATGATCACACCTGAGCACAAACGCTGGGTTCCCAGGGAGCGGACTCAGGTGGACCTGCTGGGGTAGGTGATGAGGGACAGCGGATGTTGGGGGGGGGGGGTGCAGCAGCTTCCTCCCCCCAGGTCATGGGCCTAGAGAGGGCTCAGGCTATGGGTCACCCGGGTGGTTCCAGAAAAAAGGCCACTAGCATGCGTGTCGCTCGGTCGCAAGGGCAACAGGTGAAGGTGCAGCCGAGGCGGGAAGCACAGGTTCGGGGCCGGAGCTCTGCTGGGGCCGATCCTGTGCTGCCCTTCGTCTCCCTTCTGTGAAGTGGGGTCGTGAGGCCCGCGCAGGGATCATCCGCTGCGGGCCCTCTGCGCGGGCAGCCCTCCTCCTCCCCAGCCCCGCGCGCTGGGGCGAGGGCAGGACCTCGCCGCGTGGGCCCAGCTCACTCCGCCCTCTCTCCCGCAGGCCCCGCGCTGGGCGAGGAGGCCGAGGCCAAGGCGCCGCCCAAGGTCTCAGGTCTGGAGCGCAGCCGTGAGCTGAGCGCGGAGCCGCCGCCCTTCCTGCCTGCCGTGCGCAGCCCCGCACCCCCCGCCGGCCCCGCGCCGGACGCCCCGGCCAGCCCGCCGGTCAAGAAGGAAGCCCCCGCCCTGCCCCGCCTCACCCCGCAGCCGCCGCCAGCGCCCCCGCAGCCCCGCGCCCCGCTCCCGACGCACGTGCCTCTGCCCCTGGGCGCCTTCGCGGGCCCCGGCCAGGCCGCGCACAACGGCCTGCACAGCCTCAGGTGGGCGGGGTCGGGGGCGGGCCGGGGGGCGGGGCCGCGCGGCCCCCCGCGCGCGCGCGCTTGCGCAGCCACTGAGCCCTCGTCCCCGCAGCAGGAGCAGCAGCGCCAGCAGCAGCGCCAGCCTCGGGCTCGCGAAGCACGCGTCCCTGTCGCCTCTCGGGCCGGGCCCCCACCTGTCTACCTCACACTTGGCGCTCCGCTCGCAGGCCCAGCACCAGCACCACGCGGCGGCCATGTTCGCCGCCCCCCCGACACTGCCCCCGCCCCCGGCGCTGCCGGCCAACAGCCTGGTCATCCCAGGACACCCTGCCGGTAGGTGCTGGCTGGGGCCGGGGTCGCTGTCCCCCTCCACTCTGATCCTGGCCTCTGGGCAGGTGGGGAGGCCTCGCCCCGGGAAACGGGTGCCGTCTCCTGAGGCCCCACCCCGCACCTGCTGAAGGACCCCATGGACAGATGGCAGGGCTCTGGGCCCCGCAGGCTGCCTTTCCCAAGGGGGCCCCCACCGCCCAGTACAGACGCGGCGTCCTGCTGCACCTGGGTCGTGCACGCGGCCACACCGGAGCCCCCGGCTCCGCCCCGAGCCCTGGCCAGGCCCGGTCAAGGGGAGGGGCGCCTGGAGCCGCTCCACTGCCAATAGAGACTTCCAGGACCTGCTCGTCCCTCGTGTGGCAGGGTCTGTGGGGGGCGTGTAGAGCGCGTCCTGGAGTAGGAGGGTCTCCAGGTGAACCGCGGCCGTCCGGCCTCTCTCTCCCCGTTTGGTTCTGGCAGGGCGCCCCTTCAAGGCCGAACCTTGGGTCATTGAAGACTTCTTTTCCCATGGGTCTTGTTTCCAAGTTCTTTTTATGATTCTGAGCGGCCCAACTCAGGTCTGGGGCAGCTCCGTGCCCTGGAATGGGACCAGGATGCTGGGCTGGGGGGTGGGGGTGGGGGTGGGGGCGGCGGGGCAGGGCTCCCCTGTGGCCGGCTCTGGGGGCCCCCCGGCGGCTCACGGTGTTCTTTCTTGCCTTTAGATGCCAGCCTGTTGATCTCATTCAGCCAGCCAATCATGTATTGCCAGCCTCATTCGGGGATTCTGATTGGTACTTGGTCACAGGCACCTCTCTTACCTCCACCCTGGGGCCCGCACCTAGCGAGCGGCCACCACGGCTTGGCCTGCCGAAACCGGGAGTGCCAGGTGACTATCCGCCTCGCCCCGCCGGGAGCCCGCGGCCGACGTGCCTCTCCGTCTCTCTCTCTTTTTCTCTTGTAGATCACGAGCTGCTCAGGCAAGAGCTGAACGCGCGTTTTCTGGTCCAGAGCGCTGAGCGGCCCGGCGCCCCCCTGGGCCCGGGGGCTCTGCTGCGGGCGGAGTTCCACCAGCACCAACACACACACCAGCACACACACCAGCACCAACACACATTTGCCCCCTTCCCCGCGGGGCTGCCCCCGACGCCGCTCCTGCAGCCCGCCGCACCCCCGCCGGTGCGTAGGCCCTCCACCCCCCGCGCGCGCGGGCGGTCGGGCGGGCGGGGGCGGCCCAGGCGGCGGGACACACAGCAGGCACACGCAGACGCTCTCCGCACGCACGCAGGCCGACGCCGGCCCTTGCCGTCCGTCTGTCCTTCTGGCCCCTCCCTCTGGCCCCCCTCTGGGTGACGTCTTGTCATGAGGTTCCCTGTCCTGGGCTTGGGCGGGTGCCCCACATCCACACAGGTGACTGGCCTTGGGGCCAGTTGTGCCCACACAGGGTCTGCAAGTCTCCAGAGACTGAGGGCTGAGGGGCCGGGGAACCAGGATGCCCTCCCGTGGCGCCTGGGGCTTCCTCTCTTGAGCCAGCTGCTGTGTGGGGCAGAGTCTACCCCCACCAGGCTTTGCTGGGGGCCTGGGGGCATCTCACTGCTTGACCACTGGCCCTGCCCCCCCCCCCCCCACCGACCCCCATCATGGCTGCAGCACTTCCTGGGCCTCAGGAATAGATTCAGACTGTCCAGACCGGCCAGTTTGCAACTCCCACGGTGGGACCGTGCCCCTTACTTAGATCCACCCAGTTTGAGAACCTGAGCCCAAGAGGCCAGTTCAAGGCCGTTGGAAATGCCCTCAGGGAGACAGCTGGCCGCAGACTACCAGCTGCAGGAGGCAGGACAGCCATCCGGGCCACTGCCTGGCCAACGGGGGCGCGGGTGCTGGGCCCCGTGGAGGGTGTGGGCAGGCTCGGGAGGCCTCACGTCCACCTCTTTCCCTTCCAGTTTGACAAATACGCGCCCAAGCTGGACAGCCCCTACTTCCGACATTCCAACGTGAGTGTCCTTCGTGGTCGCTGCACTGGTCCATGGGCTGGAGGGGGCGGGTGAAGGGTGGAGCCACGCCTACCCAGAGGCCTCGTCAGGGCACCTTCTGCCGGGTGCAGGGGGGGCCGGGCCCCACAGCCCCCACCCGGGATGTGCGTGCTGCTAGCGGGGCCCCCGGAACGCTCCCCTCTTTCTCTTGCAGTTTTTCCCATCCTTGTCTTCTGCCATCCCCGGACTGCCCACCCTGCTCCCACACCCAGGCCCCTTTGGGTCCCTACAGGGTGCTTTTCAGCCCAAGGTACCAGCTGCTCCTGGGGTGGGACAGGGTTCAGGGCACAGCGGGAGGCCCCTAGTGTGGGGGTGAGCCAGCGTTCCGGGTGGGATGCGTCTGTGCAGCCCCGCGGCGGGACCCCCGGTCTAGACGGCAGCAGGGTGGGGCACCAGGGGACGGCGGGAGCCATGCTTCATGCATGCTTACTCCTCAGCTGGGCATGCTCAAGGTCAGGGTGAGGAGGACCGGGGCAGAGGTGAGGTCGTGTGGGGTGGCCGCTACGGGGCTGTCTGTGCCACAGGAAGCCCTGGGCAGGACTGGGCCGGCTTCTCTGACCCTCCCTGAGGCCGGGCTGTTTCAGCCCCCCAACCCAGGCATGGCTGTGTCGGGATCCCCTTCCCACCTTTGCAGAAGCCCTTGGGCTGAGGATGTCGGAACCCAGGCCTCCCCTTGTGGGGTGGGGGGGGGGGGGGCAGTGTGGAAGGTGGACTTGGGCACCTGGGGTCTGCAGCTGTCTCACACCCCGTTCTCTCCCTTCAGACTTCAAACCCAATCGAGGTAACGGGTCGAGCCAGTGCTGTTCACACCCTCCTCCAGAAAGCCCCCGGGGTAGGTGCGACAGTGCCCGACCCTCCCTGCGGTCACCCCAGCCGGCCCAGTGCCCCTCTCTGGGGGAGGGGGTGGCTGCTGTGGGGCATGTCCATCCCCCACCGCCAGCCCTGGGACCCGGCCACCCCCAGAGCCTGGACCTAACTCTTTGTTCTCTCTCAACGGTAGGTGTCTGACCCGTACCGGACGGCAGTCAGGGTGAGTGTGTGGCACACATCTGCGTGGACGTGCACGCCTCCTTGGGAGGAAGGGGTCTCGGGGAGGCTCGCAGCTGGGGAGGATCCTGGGTTCCGCCTGGATGGCCACAGGGGTGCCTGTGCCGGCAGGACTCTGGGGGCGGGGGGGGGGGGCGCAGGGTGAAGAGGTCCCCGCTGTGCGGCTGAGTGTGTGGCCCGCCCCGTCACAGAAACCCGGCAAGTGGTGTGCCATGCACGTGCAGATCGCCTGGCAGATCTATCGCCATCAGCAGAAGATGAAGGTGAGCGCCAGGGCGTCCCTGACGCGCCCTTGTCTGGCTGGGGACCACGCAGGAGGACCCCAGGCTGCGGTTAGGGAGGGGTGGGTGGTGCCAGCTGGGGGACCCGCCCCCACCCAGACCGGGGCTGGGGGGCAGCCAAGGGCCTCGCCCCATCCCCACCCCGCCTCCACACATCTCTGGTCACACACGCCACCTCCATGCACGGCTTTCAAATACCATCACGTCCCGGGGGCTACGAGAAGTCGGCAGGGGCTTGGGCTTGCCACGAGATGCTGGGTGCTGCCCTCCGCAGGTGTCCTGGCGCAACCCTGGGGGCAGGGAAGGGGCGGGGCAGCCTCCACACGCAGCAGCACTGTGGGGGTGCCCCTGCCTGGGCTGGGGTTCCCACCCCCGTCACACCGAGCGTGCCCCTGCTGCCCCGATGGGGAGCCGGAGGCTGGCAGGGCCGCAGGGGCTGCGGGACCACAGCGGGACCAGGAAGCGCTCACCCGGCCCCCGTGCCTGGTGTGGCCTTCAGCGCTGAGGCGCGGGCTTTCTCGTTTTGTTTCACTTAGATAAATTTAAATGTTACTAGTGATGCCAAGTTCAGTCACGGGGGAGCTTTTAAGCATATTTAAAACAACGTAGGTACGTTTCAGCTCAGCTTTGCAAAATCTTAACCCAGGTAAAGTATTTCCAACGAAAAGGCAACATCCAAATCGAGATCTGCTTTAGCGTAAAACACACAGCTTCCAAAGAGCAGTTCACGAAACACGTCCTGCGCCCGGCACGCGTTGTCACGGCCGCACTCCGTGCTGAGTCACGAGGCCTCACTGGGACCGGTGCCCAGGTAGCGTCACACGCTTGGTGGTGGTCAGGGGCTGACCAGGCCACAGGCCCAGCGCACGCTCTGTCCCTTTCAGCAGGTGCAGCTGGAGCCCCACAAGCTGGAGGTGGGCGCCAAGCTGGACTTGTCCAGCAGACCCCCCGCCCCGGGCGTGTTTGCCGGATTGCAGTACCCACAGGAGCTGGCCCGGCCCCTCTTCTCCGGCTCGGGTAAGGCGCCCCGTCCAGAGCACGAGGAAAGGGGGTGTCCGGCGGGCAGGGGCGTTTTTGCCTGTTCCCTCTGGCCAGTCTTGGAGCAGGACCCCTCTAGACGCTTCGGCAGCATTTGTTTTCGTCACGCTGCAAGTCTGCCCCAGCCTGCCGTCCGGCGGTCTCTGCCGCTTGCCCCGGCTCTCCCTCGTCCCTGCTGAGGCCGGGAGGGCCCGGGGTCCTCCCGGCACCCAGACCGCCCCTCCCCCAGCCCCACCTTCCTCTCAGGAAGGGCTCCCGCCTTCCTCAGGACGGCAGGACCCTGCCCCGAGAATTCCCGCATCCGCCCTGCACTGGCCTGCTGTGCTGGGGCCCCAGGAGCACCCCTAGGTTCGAGGGTCACGAGGAGCCCTTCCACCTCAGTAGAAGTCACCCCCACAGCTAGCACGTGTCACAGGGGAGGGACGCAGCACGTGGGCGAAGGGGAGAGGCATGTGGGGCGAGATCAGTGGAAGCCAGGCGCAGGGCTCGCTGTCCTATGGGGTCCCGGGACAACACGTGCTTCACAGGGGAGCTCACGGACCCAGAGCCCAGGGTGTTTGTGGGCACCTTGGCCCGCACACACCCAAACCACACTCCCAGGAGGGCGGTCCTCCGTGTGAACCAGTGTGTGCACGAGTGAGCGAGGTTCAGGAGGGACTCCTGTCCGAGAAAGGAGAGAAACCTCCCTCCTGAGACCTGAGCTCCCGGCCTCACGAGCAGGCCTTTCCCAGGTCGTCTGCCTCGGCCCAGGCTGTGTGCGCTCCCATGCGGTTCTCGTGCCTCCTCAGGGACGGGCAGCCAGTCCAGAGAGCCCGCCCTGAACACCCTCCTCCACCCCCCCCACCCCCCATCTTCACGCAGGCCCACCTCCACCCGCAGCCAGGTCGCACGGACACGCGTGGACAGTGAGGGTGGGCCTGTCAGCAGGCTGGGTGGATGGGCGCGGCAGGGTCCCCCGGGCTGGCCGCACAACCATGGTGGCTCATCTTGGCCCCTGGCTCCAATGCACTGTGTTCTGCAGACCCCGTCTGGGCTTCAGTCCCTGGAGCCCCCGGGACGTGAGCTGGGTGTGCTCAGGAGCCTGGGCTCCCCATTCGGCCCCGCCGCAGCCCTGCTGTGCGGTCCACTCGCCCAGGACACGCCCCCCACAAGGGGCGCTGTCCCAAGGCTATGGCTGGGGGATTCCCTCTCTGCCTCTGCCCTCCCCCCGCCCCCCGCCAAACAGCATGAGCTGGAAGCCTGCCCCTTGACTTGTTGGCCTTTTCTCGCTGCCTGTGCTCTTTCCAGGCGACGGTTCACCCCCACGCTGGTGTTCGTCTTCGTTAGCACCGGGCCGGCCACTTCTCGTTTCCTGATTTCCTGTT
Source organism: Leopardus geoffroyi (assembly GCF_018350155.1). Lineage (NCBI taxonomy): Eukaryota > Metazoa > Chordata > Mammalia > Carnivora > Felidae > Leopardus > Leopardus geoffroyi. The sequence continues at coordinate 704,735 of NC_059339.1, read as the reverse complement.
TGATTTCTTTGGCCCGGGGGTCATTCAGGACTGGGTTTAGCTTTCTCGTGGGGGAGCTCCGTGCCTGCGGCAGCCCAGCAAAAACATAAACACTCCCTTGTGGGGGTCTCCCAAGATGGGGGACGCCGGAGAGACCCGTGGCCTCATCACTGGTCTTCGCCAGAAACCCACCCTCGAGAAAGAGGCCGTGTGTCCCACACTAGCGGCAAGGCCGGGCCCCTTGACCCAGTGCCCCTTCTCGGGGCCCGCGCCCCACTTGCTGCCCTTGGGGTGGGGTCAGGGGGTCTCAGGAGAGCCAGGGCAGGGCAGACACCTGTGGGCTGTGGCTGGGGACCCCACGGGAGGAGCTGCTGTCTTCAGCCGTGACACCGGCCGCTGTGCACCAGATCACTTGCGTGGCTACGATGACACATTAGCTTCTAGTTGGAGGTTCCCGTCTGCGTTTTCAGGGGCAGCCTGGAAGGCTCTCTGTGCCCCTTTCCCCGGGGGCTCCACTGCCACCTGCCCCCTTCGGCGTGCTTCCGGTGGGAGGTGTGGACATCCCCAGAGGAAGCTGGGGTGGCCCCGCCTTGGGAACGAGCCACAAACGGGCCCCGGTACATCAGGCTTCCACCACCCCGCCCCACAGGTGCAGCCCACCCCACCACCAACCCATTCGGACCCTCGGCCCATCCCGGCAGCTTCCTGAGCTCTGGTCACCTGACGGGTAGGTGCTCTCGGGTCCCTGAAGTCAGCCTGGGTCTTTGCAGACCTCAGGGCTGGGGCAGGGGATGTCGGTGGGTGGGGAGGTGACCCTCAGATTGTACAGGTAGCAGTTGCTGGAGTCACAGCACAGGCCCTGGTGCACATGAGTCACATGGGAGCTCTGGCATGAGCCACACAGAAGCCTGAGCCCCGCTGTCCCCACAGACCCCTTCGGCAGGTCAGGCACCTTCGGGGGCCTGGGGAGCCTGGGCAGCAACGCCTTCGGAGGCCTGGGGAGCCACGCACTGAGTGAGTGACCCCCGTGCTTGCTTCCCGGTCACTTGCGTGCACGCGCCAGAGCTCCCCCTGGGTTTGGGCCACACCCTGACCCCCGGCCGACTGGTCCCCTCTGGCTGCCCCCCGGGGTACACCTTCAGCACGTGGGAATGGAGTGCTTCCCCCCCCCCCAGCAGCCCTGAGGTTCCACGGGGTGTCCTGGGCAGGGATGGGGCCCCTCGGGCAGAGGTGCAGTGCTATCCCGGCCTCATACCCCGCCCCCCTCCAGCTCAGGGCAGCGGCATCTTCGCCCCCAAGGAGAGCTCCGCACTGCACGGCCTGCCCAGCCCCCACGAGGCCTGGAACCGGCTGCACCGGGCGCCTCCCTCCTTCCCCACACCGCCCCCATGGCCTAAGCCTGTGGACCCCGATCGGGTCTCAGCCCTGACCAACCATGACCGGGAGCCAGACAAGGGCAGGGAGGAGCGGGAGCGGTGAGTGGCACCCAGCCGGCTCCTGTGGCCTCCTGCCGGCTTTGCAGGGCCCTGCCCTGATGACCCCCCTCGCTGCACCCTCAGGGCTGGGCAAGGCCAGGGGAGAGCCCCAGATGGGGCAGGATGTGGGCAGGGGCCATCCAGAGGGGGGAGGGTCCACCCCTGGAAGGAGCAGCCGGGACACTTGGCTTGTTGACCACAGTAGGCCCTCTGCAGGGAGCTCGGGTTAGCAGGGCCACGGAACCACCTGCATCTTCCGGGTGGGGGCCGGTCTGGGAGGAGCACCCATGGGGGAATCCTCTGGCGGGGAGGATGCCCCTGGGCAGCAGGACTAGGCTGGGGTCCTAGTCCAGAGTCAGCAGCAGAGTCTGGAATCTGAGGGTTTTTGAGCTGTGGCCGGCTGGCCGAGGGGACAAGAGCAGAGAAGCGTCCGCAGCCAAGGCCACATTTCATACACCAGTCCTGAGAGCCATGACCTCTTCCCTGTCCCTGGACGCGGCCTCGTGAAGGAGAACTAGGGTCAGCCATGGCCAAGACGGGACTCCAGGGTCCTACCCTTCCAGTGATTTTGGTTGGGCCCCACTTCCTCACTGAGGGTCTACCTGCGGGCCTAGCGGCCTGGGTGTGCGGGAAGGGCTCTGCAAAGCTGGCTTCCCAGCAGTTTATGGAGGGGAGGGAGGCGTGGGGTGTTGGGGGTCCTTCGGGAGGGTGTGGGTTTGTTACCATGTGTTGACAGGGTGCTAAAGGGACCTCCCACCCCCACACACTCACCCCGAGGGATCTTGAGGCCCTAGAGGGTGGGAACTTGGGAGCAAACAGCTTGAAAGCGCCTCCTGGGCGGAGCCTGAGTGAGGTGTCTGTCTCCTCACTCCCAGGGACCTCCTGGAGAAGACGCGCCTGCTGAGCCGGGCCTCGCCCGCAGCTCCCGTGGGCTACCCGGTCAGCAGCTTCCTGCTCCGCGGCCAGGGCGAGCCGTGCCGGCCCGGGGTCCCTGCCGAGCGCGAGGCCGAGCCCCGCGTCAAGGAGAGCCGCTCACCGGCCAGGGAGGACGGCGCCAAGCCGGCCGCGCGCCCGCCGTCTCCCTACAGCAAGGCGGCCCTGGGCGACAGCCTGCGCCTGGCCGGCCTCCTGGGCCGAGAGCCGGGGAAGCCGCCCGAGGCGCCGGCCGAGCGGCCCCCGGGCGACGTGAAAGTCAAGGAGGAACGCAGGGAAGACGGCGACGCGCCCGAGCCCCCCGGGGCCGGCCCGCACCCCGCGCCCGAGCGCCTGCGCGCCGCCCCCGCGCCCCTGCAGCTCGGCCCCGGCCCCGCGGGCCGCGAGCGCCTGGGCTTCGCGTGGGAGCCCCTGCGCGACGCCTACCGCGGCCTGGAGCTGCCCCGGCGCGCCCTGCCCGCCGCCGCCGCCGCCGCCCCCGCCCCGGCCCCGACCGCCCTGTTCGAGCCCCCCGAGCGCCCCTACCGCGACCGCGAGCCGCACGACTACAGCCCCGAGCGCCTGCGGGAGGCGCGCCGCGAGGAGCTGGAGCGCGCGCGGGCCGCGCACCTGGGCGCCGCCCCGCACCTGCCCGACGGCGCCGCGCTGCTGCCCGCGCTGGGCGCCCTGCACTACCCGCGCCTCGGGCCCGCCGCCGCCGCCGCGCTGCACAACGGGCTCCTGGCGCGGACCCCGCCCGCCGCTGCCGCCGCCGCGCTCGGCGCGCCGCCCCCGCTGGTGGCCGCGGGCGGGCCCCCCACGCCCCCGGGGCCGCCGCCGCGGAGCAGGACTACGCCGCTGGGCGGCCACGGGCCCGAGGCGCGCGACTACTCCCCGTCCCGCAACCCCCAGGAGGTGGAGGCGCGGTAGTCCCCGCGGGACCCCGCGCCGCCTGTACAGAGACCCTCCCACAAATGCACTGCTGTAAACTTTTCTACGTGGACGTTTCTAGAACCTAAGCACAGCGCCGTCAGTCCTGGGGTGACACTCGCTTTCCGCTCGAAGCCCGCGGAGTCGGGGAGTCTCATCCACAGCCTTGCTGGGGGTGAGCTTTCGTTTTCCGAGCTTGAGGTTAGGCCACTGGAAGAGAATTCGAGTTTGTACATCTTTTCCCACAGGTGAGAAGCGTTTTTAATAGATTTGTATTTTTTTCAATTTTGTGCTCTTTAGACACTTAAAACAAGAAACTTTTGCTTTTTTACCTTCAGTTCGGATTTGCGATGTAAAGGCCTCAGATCCCTCTCTAGAGCCCCAGGATCTTGTCTTATTTATGGAGAAAACACGGTCATTTTGTCCAGCACACTGTGAGGCCCCCCACTCAGGGCCGGCCCTGGCCCTCCCTTGGTACTGGGAACCGAAGTTACAGATATATATTAAGATAATAATAATAATGTACAAAACTTTTTTTGCCTTATTATGCAGAAGCGTAAGAGGATTTTTTTCGGTTTTTAAAAAAAATGAAATATGTAAATAGTCTGTTAATATAAATATATGGCGTTATTAAATTCTTAACCTGGGTAGACTTTATAAAAAGTTTCTAGAAACCTCTCTGGTTATTTGTTTAACACGGTCACAAAAAAAAAACCCTCGCTGTCGGTTGGAAACGCGCGCAAGTTTAACTGCAGCACCGACCCTTCAACTATGCAAGCGCTCTGAGGTGGGGCTGGGCCGCCGTCCGGGGAACGAGGCTCGGAGCGGCCACGCCGGCCTCCCCGGCCCCCAGCCCCGGGGCCCTGCCCTCCCTGGGACTGGCCGGCTCTGGCCGCAGGACACTTCTGTGGGTCCTGGTTTCGCTTGCGCAGCGTTTTCGGAATCTGTACCTGACAAGCAGACTTTTGGGAGTGAAGAGTAAAGGTTCATCACAAAACGAAACGGTAGCTGGTGTTTTCTCTCCTGTGCAAAGGCCGTCAGCAAACGTTTCTCAGCGTGGCCCTGCCCCGACCGAGGCCTTGGCACGATTTCCTTTTGCTTTCGGGTCTGCTTTCATAACCTCTCGAACGCCGCCTCGCCCTGCCCTCAGCGCCCTTTTCTGTTCCCCGGAGGCCACGTGTGTGTCCGCCGCACCTTTGAGCCTTGTCGGTTCGACGTCCGCAGCCGTTTGCTCCGTTCTGCACTGTCAACCCGTTTCCACTGTGGACTGTGGTTGCTTTAAACATTCAGTTCTCGTGTCAATCAATGAAGATAAATACAGTCTTGATTTCGGTCACGAGGTGGTTGGGTGTTTTGTGTGGCACTGGCGAAGGTAGGGGGTCTTTGCCGGGTGCGTTGGGCGGAGTCCCGGGGTTGCCAGTCACCCCTGCCTAGGGGCGGAGCGCCTCGCGGGCTTCTAGACCTTCCCATCTCCGGCTTCACCTGGACTCGCGCCCCCAGGGCCGCTCCTGCTGTGGGATGCCCTCCCGGCCTTTGCCTGGGACCTGTCCCTTGTCCCGTCCCGCCCCTTCTGCCTGCTCAGTCTTCTCTGCGCACCGGGTGGCGGCTCACCTCCGTGGCGGGCCGGCCTTGTTCCCGCTGCCCCAGCACCATTCAGAGCCGGGCGACCCTTCTGTGGAGAAATGAGGGCTCAGGGAGGGAGGGGGCAGAGGCAGAACTGGCCACCTCCACCCCCTGGGGGAGAAGGGCAGGGGGCCATTTCCCCTGCTCTGTCCATGGTCCGGAAGTGGGGGCCCCGACGGAGCCCCCTGAGTGGATTTGCCTGTTAGGTGAGCAGCCAGGACCGGAAGTGCCCTGAGCCTAAGAGCCGCCCCCCCCCCCCCATGGAGAGTCGGGGGTGCCTCGTACGGAGCCCGCTGTGCCCAGCGGCCCGGGCTAAACCACACCGCCGCCAAGGCCGAGCAGCGCAGTGAGAAGATGCACCGGGCGGCCGGCCCCCGGGGCTCTGGGGACGTACTCATGGGTGGGTCTGAGCAGAGATGCATTTCAGGCTCTTCCCTTGACTAGGACCACCTGCGGGTCCAGGGACGGCCCGTAAATGCAGCATTTGCGTGAGAAGCCAAAACACAGTCTGCACTGAACCGTAGGGTGAGGGGAGTAGGCCGGTGCTCACCCCGTCCCAGGTAAGGTCCCCTGGTGGAATGGCACCCGCGGGAGAGAGTTGGTATCTGCACCGGGGCAGGATGTAACAGCCCTGAGGGATGTCATCGTCAGGGGGTCACTTTCTCTAACGGTGTGTTATCCTTGAGGAGGGTGACTCATGATGGAGCAAAATCCATAGTGAGGTTCTGCTCCCTGGGGAGCACTCTGGTGAAGCATCCCCCTGGGAGTGTGGTGGGTACTTCCTGGGAGCACTCTGTTGAAGCACCCCCTGGGAGCACTGTGGTGGGTACCTCCTGGGAGCATTCTGATTGAAGCACCCCCCCGGGGAGCACTGTGGTGGGTACTTCCTGGGAGCACTCTGATGAAGCACCCCCCGGGAGCACTGTGGTGGGTACCTCCTGGGAACACTCTGGTGAAGCATCCCATTGGGAGCACTCTGGTGGGCACCTCTTGGGGAGCACTCTGGTGAGGCATCCCCCTGGAGCACTGGTGGGTGCTTCCTGGGAGCACTCTGGTGAAGCATCCCCCTGGGAGCACTGTGGTGGGTACCTCCTGGGAGCACTCTGATGAAGCACCCCCCGGGAGCACTGTGGTGGGTACCTCCTGGGAACACTCTGGTGAAGCATCCCATTGGGAGCACTCTGGTGGGCACCTCTTGGGGAGCACTCTGGTGAGGCATCCCCCTGGAGCACTGGTGGGTACTTCCTGGGAGCACTCTGATGAAGCACCCCCCGGGAGCACTGGTGGGTACTTCCTGGGAGCACTCTGGTGAAACATCCCCCTGGGAGCACTGTGGTGGGTACCCCCCGGGAGCACTGGTGGGTACTTCCTGGGAGCACTCTGACGAAGCATCTCCCTGGGAGCACTGTGGTGGGTACCTCCTGGGAGCACTCTGGTGAAGCATCCCCCTGGGAGCACTGTGGTGGGTACCTCCTGGGAGCACTCTGATGAAGCACCCCCCGGGAGCACTGGTGGGTACTTCCTGGGAGCACTCTGGTGAAGCATCCCCCTGGGAGCACTGTGGTGGGTACCTCCTGGGAACACTCTGATGAAGCACCCCCCGGGAGCACTGGTGGGTACTTCCTGGGAGCATTCTGACGAAGCACCCCCTGGGAACACTCTGGTGAAGCATCCCCCTGGGAGCACTGTGGTGGGTACTTCCTGGCGAGCACTCTGATGAAGCATCCCATTGGGAGCACTCTGGTGGGTACCTCCTGGGGGAGCACTCCCCACCAAAGGCCGTAATCCTTTGAGTGACCCACAAGGGACTGTCCTCTGTAACGCAGCACCAGACTCCAGGGACCCAGGGTCCACACTGGAGCATCACTCCCTAGGAAGTGTGTTTAAAATAAAAATAAATGTTTTCAGATAAACATTCTCTCTAAGAGTTAAAAGAGTTTATAAAATTTGTGAAATCTCCGAGAAGGTAAAACAAAAAGACAGTGAGTTGAAAAATTGAGGAAAAATAAGACAGAGGCTTTCCCGGGATGCCCATCCCCGACTCTTAGAATGTTCAGGAAAAAAGGCCTAACGACTTGGGGCATTTAAAAGAAGTGGTAGGAAGAACACCCCAGCCAAATGCCAGTCAAGAATAAAGGCATCTTCAGACATGCTGTTTATTCCCGTGCCTTTTCTTTGGAAGCTACTAGAGGAAAACTCAGGTGGGAGAAAGGCCGTAAACCGACAGAAAGGCCGCAGGTCAGGAGGGCAGCAGGGGGGAGACCCAGGATGACATCTGCATGGCAGGTGCGGGAGCACTCTGGCCCGGACGGTCTTGGGGGAACCTGCGTGCCGCGAGCACTTCGTCCTCCTTGCTGGCCCTTCTCCGCGTGAACTCTAGGGTTAGCTTCTCGGGGTTTTGTTCGGTTTTTTCCCTGTGAACTTTATTTTGGAATAGCACTGGATTCGTAGATTAATTTGGGGGGAGAACAGACATCTTTAAATATCGATTCCTCCCAAGCCACCACGCAACTCACTGATTTATCTGGGTTTCCTTTTCTGTTGTTTGGTAAAGGTTTTAAATCCCCAAGTTTTGCAGCTTCTTGCCACGTGTAGTCCTGTGTTCTTTAGGCTTCTAATAAAGTTGTGGGTTTGCACTGGCTTTCACGATTGCACCGAACCGCTCCTGGCCACATATATTTGTGGTACGCCTTGCTGTGGCGGATCAGCACTAGCTCCCCGGTCCTTTGGGTGCACGGTAGACAGTACTCCTGGCCCTTCGCAGCCAGGGGCGGGACTCACCCCGGTCAGTGCATCTGTCGTGGAAGTAGGCATCGAGCCACTGGCGTGGGTCCCCCGCCTCCACAGCCAGGGCCGTAAGGGTGGCCGCTCTGGGCGAGGGGAGCACAGCCCAGCGTTGGCTGAGCCACGCTGGGCGTGCAGCGTGGCCGGGAAGTGACCTTGGCCGTCAGGAGCCCCTGTGGCTGGGGTTTCCATCGGGGCGGCACAGCTGACCTCTCCTGACCTTTCCTGTTTACTAACCCTCCTACCGGTTCCTTACTTCCCGGGAAGAGGTCACCTTCGGACAGGGACAGCCCCGCGCCTGCTTCCCGCTGTGCTCACCGTGCTGCCGTGTGAGCCAGGGCCTCCGGGACAGCACTGGCAGCGGGCAGTGACCTTCCTGTCCCTCGCCGGGACCAGCTCCACGGTCAAGGGTCGTATTCGCTGTTCAGATGTGGCTGGAGCTTGATATCCAGTTACTAGCTTTTCTTTTCTTTTGGCTTCCTTTTAATTAATTTTTTTTTTCAACGTTTATTTTATTTATTTTTGGGACAGAGAGAGACAGAGCATGAACGGGGGAGGGGCAGAGAGAGAGGGAGACACAGAATCCGAAACAGGCTCCAGGCTCTGAGCCATCAGCCCAGAGCCCGACGCGGGGCTCGAACTCCTGGACCACAGATCGTGACCTGGCTGAAGTCGGACGCTTAACCAACTGCGCCACCCAGGCGCCCCTTGGCTTCCTTTTAAAGGCTTAAATCAGTCACGGGCGCGTAGCCTCACGGCATTTTTGACGTCCGGAGCTGGAGCACGTTCCTCCTTCAGTCTGGGAGCACCTGAGACCCCACACGTGGGCCTTCTAACGCGGTCCATCTTGGATTCACTGGTCCACGTTTTTGTGAAATGACCCACACCGGTCACAGTGACCTCGGGTGCACTCGGGCACCACGTCACTGCCTTGATTCAGGCACTCTTACTTTAGAAATGGTTTTAAGGGGCGCCTGGGTGGCTCAGTCGTTGAGCCATCAACGACTGTCTGACCCATCATGACCGACTTCAGCTCAGGTCACGATCTCGCGGTCCGTGAGTTCGAGCCCCGCATCAGGCTCTGGGCTGATGGCTCAGAGCCTGGAGCCTGCTTCGGATTCTGTGTCTCCCTCTCTCTCTGCCCCTCCCCTGCTCATGCTCTGTCTCTCTCTGTCTCAAAAATAAATAAACGTTAAAAAGAAAAAAAAAAGAAATGGTTTTAAAAGTTGTGCACGTGGGGCGCCTGGGTGGCGCAGTCGGTTGAGCGTCCGACTTCAGCCAGGTCACGATCTCGTGGTCCGTGAGTTCGAGCCCCGCGTCAAGCTCTGGGCTGATGGCTCAGAGCCTGGAGCCTGTTTCCGATTCTGTGTCTCCCTCTCTCTCTGCCCCTCCCCTGCTCATGCTCTGTCTCTCTCTGTCTCAAAAATAAATAAACGTTAAAAAAAAAAAAAAAGAAATGGTTTTAAAAGTTGTGCACGTGACCACTTTAAGCAAACAAGTTACTCTGCGTCTCTGAATCCAGAGGGGGAAACGGACTCAGTTCCCCGTGTCGACATGGCTACTTAACACGATGCCTGTTTGGCGACCTTTCTGAGGACTGCGCACTTTTGCCCCCGACACTGGCGGCCAGCCTGTCTGTGCTGTTCTCCCCTGGCCTGGCCTTGACACGCGGGGACGCCCCCCTGCTTGCCGTGTGCTCTGGCGAAAGCCCAGGAGGCCGAGAGCCGAGAGCAGGGCAGGGCGAGTGCGGCCGGGCACTGGCCCTGGTTTCGACAGGAACCAGTCTCCTGGGGGTCAGGCCCTGGTCCTAGGCTCCTCTGTCGTCGCCCCGTGTTCACCGCCCAGCGTCCCCTCTGCTCCGTCAGGAGCCCGGGCTGCAGAGGGAGAGGGGTCACTGGCGAGGGCCGGTGGGGGTCCCGCAGGACCCGGAGGTTCTGCTGAGCTCCGGTTCCCTTCTCTTTCCTGATGTGACACCCCGTGTCCGGAGCGTCCGGGCCCCCCACCACGTCATATCAAGCTGGTCCAGAGCGGACGCCTCGGGATAGCCGCGCTGGGGGACGCGAACCAGGGGGCTGATGCCTCTCGTTAATTCTTAGTGGTTTATTCTGGGGGGAGAGACCGTGTGGAGTAAGTTCCCGGAAGCGCCCGCGCCCCCAACCCCGCCCCGCCCATCCTGCGCTCGCAGAGGAGGGGACACCCTGTGCCCCCCTAGCGCCAGCTTCCCAGAAGCGGGACGTCTTCCCCAAGCCGGGGTCTCGGTCTCAGCGGAGCGGTCCCTTCCTGCCCGCCCCCCCACCACCATTTCTTCCATGCTGGCCTCACATCCTGCAGGAATGATCTGCCTGGCTCAAGCCGGAGCTGTTGAGCACAGAAACGTGAACGTGCCAGCGCGACCTCTGTCAACAGCACTGTGCGGAGGGCGGCCGGCTTTCCCCTTCCCCTTCTCCTCACGGGGGCTGGGGGCCGTGCCCCGCCTTCCCCGCAAAGCCCCTCGCTCACACCCACACGTCCCACCCAGCGCCGCCTCCCGCTCGCGGCCGGGCCCGGGTGTCGGTGGATCCTGGCGGGTCCCCTCCTCCGAGGGGCTCTCGGTCTAAACCGAATAGGGCAGCCGGGTCCGGAGGCCAGAGTGGGGTGGCCTCGGTACTCGTGGAGCTGGCTGACGTGGCCTCGGTCCCCGTGGTGGCGGCTCGTGGCCTCAGTCCGTGTTGTCGAGGTCGACGTGGCTTCGCCAGATGTGGCACGTGCTCGCGTGGCTTGGCTGGTGTGGTCTTGGCCGTGCAGGCGTTTGGGTTAAGGCCCGTTTCCACGGGCGTGCGGGGTTTCCTAAGGCCACGCCAGAGGATGGGGTGTGGACAGTCTGGGCAGCCGGGAGCTGGGAGAGGACGGTGTGGGGCCGGGGTCGGGAGCCAGACCCAAGCAGGTGAGGGGGGAGCAGCCTCTGCCTTCTTCCGGGCCCTTGGTAGCACGGCCAGGCCCGTCACCCCCGAGGGCAGAGCAAGGGGACTTGAGCGTCCTGCTGGCTCAGCACCTGGGCAGCCAGCCCCAGGAGACACAGGAAGCCTCGAGCTCGGTAACAGACGCACCCCTTCGGGCAGCCTGTGCAAATGGGGGGTGACGGTCGTCGGTGGAGAGCTGCCCCCCCCCCGAAAGATGCCAGCTGCGCGTGGTCACTGCACGCTTGAGGCTCTGCGGGGTGTGGGCCCAGGCCCTGGCTCCACAGGCCCGGACCGCCCAGGTTCCCCAGGCTGCCCGACAGAGCCCCGCAGGGACCGGCAGACCCAGACACCCGCGAGGGGGCAGCTGTAGGGGTGCCGGACCCAGGAGGGGGCGGGTGGGTGCCGCTGGCTTCTGCCCAGCTCCAGCCTCCAACTGCACAAACGTGTGTGTCCGCCCTGAAGGCACGCCTGGAGGGATCTGGACGGCCGTGGCCCCATGGGAGGTCGGGCGTCCCCTCCGAGAAGAGACTCCCGGAGGCCTCGACCGCTGAAGAAGCACCCAGACCCCACAGAGGGACCCAGTCCCCACAGGGACCGACAGGCCTTGGTGTCCAAGGAAGCCCAGAAGGCCGTTCGGAGTGTGGGCCCTGCACCCTGGAGGTTAAGCCAGACCCCCCTGGGCCTGGGGCCAGCTCCCAGGGTGCTGACTGTGCGGGGGCGGGCCCGGGGAGGGGGGTCAGGGGAGCCAGGCCCCAGAACAGGGCGTGTCCAGCCAGGCTGGGGCACAGTGGGAACGGCTGGGGGGTTCGTGGCAGCATCCGCCTGTTTCCGAGCCTGGGCCTGCACCAAGGGATGCCAGACTCAGTGAGGACGGCCGCGTGAGTGGGCACACGGGCGGGGAGCCGGGCCTGGGGCAGGGCTGACGAGGCCTGGCGGGGGGGGGGGGCGGGGGGGGCTGGGGAGAGGGGCCTGGCGGGGGGGGGGGGGCGGGGAGAGGGGGGGGGGGGGGGGAGGGGGGGGGGGGGGGGGGGGGGGGGGGCGGGGGGGGGGGGGGGAGAGGGGCCTGGCGGGGGGGGGGGGCGGGGAGAGGGGCCTGGCGGGGGGTGGGGGGGGGGGGGGGGGGGGGGTGGGGGAGAGGGGGGGGGGGGGGGGGGGGGGGGGGGGGCGGGGGGGGGGGGGGGGGGGGGGGGGGGGGGGGGGGGGGGGGGGGGGGGGGGGGGGGGGGGGGGGGGGGAGGGGGGGGGGCGGGGGGGGGGGGGGGGGGGGGGGGGGGGGGGCGGGGGGGGGGGGGGGAGAGGGGGGGGGCGGGGGGGGGGGGGGGGGGGGGGGGGGGGGGAGGGGGGGCGGGGAGAGGGGGGGCGGGAGAGGGGGGGGGGGGGGGGGGGGGGGAGAGGGGCCTGGGGGGGGGGGGGGGGGGGGGGGTGGGGGGGGGGGGGGGGGAGAGGGGCCTGGCGGGGGGGGGGGGGGGAGGAGAGGGGGGGGGGGGGGGGGGGGGGAGGGGGGGGGGGGGGGGGGCCTGGGGGGGGTGGGGGGGGGGGGGGGGGGGGGGGGGGGGGGGGGGGGGGGGCGGGGGGGGGGGGGGGAGAGGGGCCTGGCGGGGGGGGGGGAGGAGAGGGGCCTGGCGGGGGGGGGGCGGGGAGGGGGGGGCGGGGGGGGGGGCCTGGCGGGGGGGGCGGGGAGAGGGGGGGCGGGGAGAGGGGCCTGGCGGGGGGGGGGGGGGGGAGAGGGGGGGCGGGGAGAGGGGCCTGGGGGGGGGGGGGGGGGGGGAGAGGGGCCTGGCGGGGGGAACCTGGAATCCTCGGATCCCAGGGCTCAGCCCACGGGAGGACTCGGATCGCCCTGCAGACCAGGCCCGGCTGCTGCGGGCAGGCGGCGAACAGACACCTGGGAGCCCATCGGGCCTCCCGAGGAAAGGCTGAGGGCCCGTGGGCAGCTGAGGGCTGCTGCCTCAGAAAGGGGGTGCGCAGCGGGCTCCCTCCAACCTGAATTCTGCCCGAGACGACAGGCCGGGAGGGAGCTGGCGGACAGAGGCCTGCAGGGGCCGCGACACCGAGGGGCCGGCTGTGTGTGCGCGGACCGCCGGGCACGGGGGAGGCGTGGACCCAAACCGGGGGACTCGCAGGGAGAGCCCGGGCCCCGACTGACCCCAACTCAGGCCGGATAGCGCTCCAGTGATCTGGGAGGCCCCGGGGCCCACCGGGCATCCAGTGTAAAGGGGACTGCCTGTCCCCAGCTTCCAGCTCTGCCTCAGACAGGATTTGGGGGTGTGACCCCTCTACAACCTGGGGGCCGACCTGAGCCCGACAGGCCGGGAGGCGGGCGGGGGACACAGGAGGAGAGAGAGGGGCCCCTGGGCACGCTCAGCCGAAGGCCCACTGGGGACCCGCTACACTTGTTCCGGCTGCCGGGAGGCGCGGGGGTCCCGGGCCCCGAAGCGGGGGCAGGAGGTGGAGCCCGGGCCCCTTCAGGCAGGCAGCCGCCACCGTGGGGGCTCAGTGCCCCCTCAGACACATGTTGTGGGGGGAGGGCTCCGGCCCTGGAAGGCCGTCCAGGTGGTTCTGGTGTGGACGCAGCTCCACAGGCAGAGAGGGCCCCGGCTCCACGCACGGGGGAGGGGGGCCTGGTGCGCATGTGTGAGCCCCGCGGGTGGCGCAGCCCGGGGCCGGAACAGGGCGGCTGTAGGAAGGGGCCAGGTCACAGGAGGCGGCTGCTTGGGGCCTGGGTCGGCCTCGTTCAGAGACTTAGTTCACACTCGGGCACATGTGCCCCCCCCCCCCCCCGAAGGCCGGTCTAGAGGCAAGTGTACTACCTTTCTAGCTCTGGGCGGGGCCCGCGGGCTGGTGAATCCTAGTGAATCCTCCCCAAAGACCCGGGAGGGGAGCCCAGGACAGCGGGCGCCGCGAGGGTGGGGTGTGGCCGCGTCTCCAGGCTCGGCTGTAGGGGGTCCGTGTGCCCTACACACTTGCGCCCTAGGTGGGTGCAACCTGCCTAGCTGGGTGTGCTACCCTTTCAGCCGGAGCCGGAGGAACTGGGACTGTCTGGCCCGGGTGGCCCTGAGCCCCCGGACGGTGCTGTCCTTTGATAAGAGACACCTGGGAGCCTTGAGGAGGGTAAGCCCGGAGCCTCAGGCGGCCGTTCCAAGCTGGGACTGCGCTTGGCCGCTTGAGAGGGGCATCCAAGAGAGAGGTGCGGGTGGTGGCCCCTCCAGCCCGCAGGCCGTGCATGTGGCCCCAGACCCCCCACCGCGCTCCACAGGCTGATACCCGCAGCTGCCCTCCGCGGGCCGACGGGGCGCCTACTGAGCAGGCTCCAGCCGCACAGGCGAGGGTCTGGAGAGGCCGGCTCGCAGGCGTGGCCCGGTGGGGGACGTGGCACCCGCCTGTTTGCAAGCGCCAGTCCGCACGAAGGCGTGGATCCCTTCTGCCCGAGGGCGGAGCGGAGGGATCTGGAAGCCTCGCAGGCACCGAGGCCAGCGCGCGCACCGTGGTACCCCTCCACGACAGGCACCTGGGAGCCTTGTTTGCTGCAGAGACCCGGGACTTCCGAACAGCGAGCTCACCTGGGGACTGCCTCTCACCCACTTCCGGGCCGCCTGCAAAGCGATTTCAGAGGTGGGCGGGCTCCCTCCGTGTTTGATGCAATTGACGCAATGCAGAGGTGGGGGGAGGTGGGCCCTGGCTCCCAAGCGGCGGACGGACGGACGGGGTGAGTACCGTGCATGTGTGAGCCTCACGGGTGGGGGTGCGGGTGGGGGTGGGGGGAGCAGGGCCTGGAGCGGGGCCGCGTGGGGCGAGGTCGCGACACGGTAGCGGGCTTGCGTGGACCCGAATCTACCTAAAGCCAAGCCCTGACCTGCACCAGTGTCACGTGCCCCTGAAGTCTGGTGGGTTTGGGGACAAACAGGGCTGAGACTGATTGTCTTTGCCACCAGTGTCTTTTTGTTGTTGCTGTTGTTTGATACATTTAAAATATTTTTAAATTCCAGGGACGCCTGGGTGTCTCAGTCGGTTAAGCCTCCCACTTCGGCTCAGGTCATGATCTCACGGTCGGTGAGTTCGAGCCCCAGGTCGGGCTCTGTGCTGACAGCTCAAGCCTGGAGCCTGCCTCGTCTGTGTCTCCCTCTCTCTCCGGCCCTCTCCCCTCATGCTCTGTCTCCCTCTCTCCTTCAAAAATAAACATCAAAAAAATTTTTTTTTAATTTTTTGTAATGCAGCGTAGTTAACGTAGTGTTGTATTAGTTTCCGGTGTGCAATGTGGTGAGTCACCTGTTCCATCCATCGCCCGCTGCTCATCGTAAGTTCTGTCAATTCCGCTCCCCAGTTCACTCATCCCCCACCCACGTCCCGCCCGCAACCACGAGTGTTCTCCACGGTTGAGGCTGTTTCTTGGTTTCTCTTTTTTTTTCTTTATGTTGTTTCTTAAATTCCACATGGGAGTGAAATCATATGGTATTTGTCTGTCTCTGACTTATCTTGCTTCGCATAATACACTCTAGCTCCGCCCATGTCCTTGCAAGTGGCCAGACTTCGTTTTTGATTGCCGAGTAATATTCCGTTGCCTGTATCCGTCTTCCTCTCCGTTCATCAGCTGAGGGACACTTGGGCTGTTGCCGTATTTCGGCTGTTGTAGGTAATGCGCCTATAAAGGGCGCACGTATCCCCTTGAGTTAGTGCTTTTGTATTTTTGGGGTAAATACCCAGTAGTGCGGTTACTGAATTATAGGGGACTTCTATTTTTAACTTTTGCAGGAAGCTCCACTCTGTTTTCCAGAGCGGCTGCACCTGTCTGCGTTCCCAGCAACGGTGCACGAGGGTCCCCTTTCTCGCATCCTCGCCAGCACCTGTGTTTCTTGTGTTGTTACCGTTAGCCGTTCTGGCAGGTGCGAGGCGGTATCTCGTCATGGTTTTCATCTGTGTGTCCCTGATGAGTGATATCGAGCATCTCACGTCTGTTGGCCATCTGCGTGTCTTCTTTGGAGAAATGTCTATTCATGTCTTCTGCCCAGTTTTTAAAATGTCGTTCATTTTTGGGGTGTTGGGCTTGAGAAGTTCTTTATAGATTTTGGATACTAACCCTTTATCCCATATGTCATTTGCAAATATCCTCTCTCATTCTTACGCTGCCTTTTAGATTTGTTGATTGTTTCTTTGCTGTGCAGAAAGGTTTTATTTTGATGTAGTCCTAGTAGTCTATTTTTGCTTCTTTTGTTTCCCTTGCCTCTGGAGACGTGTTGAGTAAGACGTTGCTGCAGCCCATGTGACAGAAGTTCCTGCCTCTGTTCTCCTGTAGGGTTTTTATGGTTTCAGGTCTTACGTTTCAGTCTTTCAGAGTTTATTTTTGTGTCTGGTGTAAGAAAGTGGTCCAGGCTCATTTTTCTGCCTGTCGCTGTCCAGTTTTCAAGGCACCACTTGCTGAAGAGACTGTCTTTATTCCATCGGACGTTCTTTCCTGCTTTGTCAGAGATTACTTGGCCATACGTTTGTGGGTCCATTTCTGGGTCCTCTACTCTGTTCCATTGATCTGAGCGTCTCTTCTTGTGCCCGTACCATACTGTCTTGATGACGACAGCTTTGTGATACAGCTTGAAGTCTGGGATTGTGATGCCTCCTGCTGTGGTTTTCTTTTTCAAGATTGCTTTGGCTATTCGGGGTCTTTTCTGGTTCCATACACATTTTGGGATTGTCTGTCCTAGCTCTGTGAAGAATGCTGGTGGTATTTTGATAGGGATTGCATTAAATGTGTAGATGGCCTTGGGTAGTAGTGACATTTTAACAATATTTTTTTCCTGCAACTCACGAGCATGGAATGTCTTTCCTTGTGTTTCCACCATATTGAATTTCTTTCATCGGTGTTTCACGGTTTTCAGAGTACAGATCCTTCACTACTTTGGTTAAATTTATTCCTAGATGATTTATTGTTTTTGGTGCAATTGCAAATGATGTCGTTTTCTTAATTTCATTTTCTGCTGCGTTATTAGCGTATAGGAAACGAACACGTGTCTGCATTATTGATTTTTATCCTGTGACTTTATTTTTTTTAATTTTTCAATGTTTATTTGGGTGGGGGGGTGTACAGAGAAAGAGGGAGACACAGAATCTGAAGCAGGCTCCAGGCTCTGAGCTGTCAGCACAGGGCCCGACGCGGGGCTCGAACTCACGGACCGCGAGATCATGACCTGAGCCGAAGTCGGCCGCTCAACCGACTGAGCCACCCAGGCGCCCCCCCATCCTGCGACTGAATTCATTTATATCAGTTCTGGAGATTTCCGGTGGAGTCTAGGGGTCTGCTTTCTGTCCAAGTCTGGACGTAGTGTCCATGGGTCGATGGCTAACGACCCAATCGGGGACTATTGTTTTCTAAGCTCCTTGGGGGCTTCCCGGATGTCGTCTGAACCCGGCCAGTTCTGAGGGCAGGGAGAGACCAAGGGTGGGGGCAGCCCACTGTGGGTGGGGAGGTGGCAGGTTTAAGGAGCGTGGCTTGTCTGGGGCGGCCATAAAAGGAGTGGATGTCCACACCCGCCTGCCTCCTCTGAGAGGCTCATACAGAGGCCGTGACTGAGTTCAGTCACAGATACCATCCGGGTGGTCCCAACGCCACGTGACTGTCTCCAGGCCACATGCCTGGAGCAGCGTCTGGGAGTGGGGAAGGCAGGGGAGGCCCACGTTCCGAGGGCGGGGAGGGGGAGGGCCCCCCACCGCCCGGGGCCAGGTCTCAGCCAGTGGTGGTCACAGCCTCTCGCCGACCTTCTCCGACACCCCACCCGCGTGCCCGGTGCTCGTGGGCCTCTGTTCTGCGGTGAGCCCGAGCGGCCGGGAGGGGGCGGCACCGGCACGGACGCGCCTCCTGTGGCAGCCGTGTGGCTGCGGCGGACGCAGAAGCCACAGCAGTGATGCGGCCACGTGTGAGAGAAGCACAAACTGGGACGGTGGCTCCCAAAATGAGCAACAGGTTTTCCCAAGGGGCCCCTGATCCCAGCCGCTGGTTTACGAGATCCCCGAGGCTGGGCTCAGATCGCCCAGGGCGCTCACGGTGTCCTCGTGAGCCTCGTCAGGTCCGAACACGCAGCGCTCTGTTTGGAGCGGGGCACAGGCGCCTCCTTGGAGGAAGCACAGATGTCTGCGGCCATCGTGGTTCGCAGGACGGCTGTTCTCATTGGAGACACTTGGGTGTTCAGGGAGGGCAGACTCCCCGGCCGTCCCTCGGGGCTCACTGGGTGACTGCAGTCCGGGCCACGGGAAGCCGATGGAGCGAAGGGCAGCCCATCAGAGACAGAGTGCGCCCATCCGGCCTCGGAGAGGGAGCCTGTGCACCGTAGTTCCCCGGGGCAGTTCCCCCCGGGGGGAGACCCAGGGGAAGGCCACGGCCAAACGTGTGCCATGGAACGACGGAGGCCCATTCGAGGCACCCAGTAAACACCCAGTGGGGGCACCAGTCTCTGCCCTTCATCTGACAGGACGGCCGTGGCCCCAGTGGTCTCCATTCCGTGTTCCCAATACGGTTGGGTTGATTTTGTTGAGGGCGATTTTTCTGTTTCCAACATAGGGGTGACAGGACACCAAAATGTCCTTAATCCGGAGTCGGCCACATCAACCCACTCCAATCCTGAGCATAGCCACCCGGGACTGTGATGGCGGTTCTCGAGCCTTCCAGGGAGCAGTTTGATGGGCTGCATTTATAGTTCGTTGGACGGAAAAGCAATGCCCGTGCCCAGTGCTACGGACGTGCTACGGGTGGTGCTGGATGAGAGTGCTGGTCCCAGCTCGCCCTCGAGGCCTTCCGACTTCTCCCCCGGAGGGCTGATACCCACCACTTTGGCCCAGGGAGGTGGGGCGTGGGTGGGACGTGGCCGACCGGGACCCCCGCCCTCCCCCCTCTGCCCTCTCCCGATGCCGTGTGTCATGCCAGGTGTAGTGCGTTTCAGGAGGTCTGACTGCGGTGGCACAGCGGGGCCCCAGCAGAGACGGGGTCGTTTCCCGCCACCCGGGGTGTGAAGTGACTCCTCTGTCTGGGAACTTCTCGGTGCGAATTCCAGCCCGTCCCTCCCCTCCCAGGTGTGACGGGGCAGCCGAGCTCGCCGATCCTCGGTGGAGGCCAGGCGTCGACTATGTCCTGCGGCTCCCATGGTTATGACGCTGGGGCCCCGGTGGGGTTCTGCCTCGCTATGGACGACCGGCCATACAGCCTGACCCTGCGGAAGCATTAGAGCCTGGACGGCGTGTTAGTACCCGGCCAAGGGGCCGTTCCCTGTAACTCAACCTGCTGCTTTCCTGTTCCGTTGCTCCTTTCTGCCAGCCCCGCACTGTGGTTCTGGGCAAGATGGACCCCGCTCACCGCCGCGCGCCCCCCCAGGTCTGCACATTGTGATCTTCGAAGTGTGACCCCTCACTGTTCAGTGAGGCGAGGCGCCCGCACGTGCCACTCAGCCTCTCTCCGACCCTAGCGGTGGCAGCCTGCTTTGCACGGTGGCAGGGAAGGCTTGGGTTAGGCCGGGCGCGGTGTCCACGCAAACCGGGCATATTTAGGACCCTCACCTGGAGGGGCCGGTGTGATCAGTCCCGCCCCGGGTGGGGACTCCACGGATGGTCCTGGAACCATGTGGCAGCTGCCTTGGGTCCCGCTGAGAACACACAGGACGTGGTGGCGTGGCACTGACGCAACCACTGGCGCCCAGCGCGGTTGGCATGTGTGGCAATGCCCCCCCCCCCCCGGGTGCCGAGCGGCCGGATCTCCTGGGGGGTCGCTCGCCGGGGCGTCTGCGGCCCGACTGCCAGGCCTTGCGAGCCGGGGCAGCAACCAGGGACGGCCACGCCAGGCTCTCGCGGACGGGCCGGTCCTCCCCCGTTCCCGACCCCACGAGGGCTCCCCCCTCGGGAACAGCCCACGGCTGGTGCGGTGACCACGGCCCAGCTCCGAGTCCGGCGCTGGCTGCCGAGCTGCCGCGGGTGTTCCTGCTTCTAACCAGACGGAGTCCCCGTTGGCTGCGTGGGGACCGCGGTCCGGGTGGTACACTGCACCGACGCGACCCACTGCGCGCCAGGAGTCAGCTGGCAGCTCCCCACTCCCGGTCCGCGGCCCCAGGGATGCCCCAGGCAGAGGGGCCGGGATATCTGCAGGGTCTCCTCGTGCCCACCGTTCTAGAGGCCGCGGGCCGGGGGACAGAGTGCCCCTCCCCAGCGCTGGGCGTGACCCTTCATCCCACGGGGGTTTCAGCCCCAGCAGAGGTGAGTCGAGGGGACGTACGCTCACCCCAGCCCTGACATGCGGCGCGGCTGGCCACAACTGGGGGATGCGCCCGAGTCGTCACCTTGACCGCGTGACCCGGGGCCAGAGATGTCCTGGGAACGGCACTGCAGATCCGGCCGAGCACGGTCCTGGGGCCGCGGCAGAGCGGCTACCACGGTGTCACCGTTGGGCGTGGCCTCGTGGATGGGGCGCTCGCTCCTGCCCACCGTCACCCCCACCAGTGGTCAGGCTCTAGTGGCCACGCCAGGCTGTTGAAACCACTGCGGGGACGGGCGCGGCGGCCCCGCGATCGGTTTCAGGGCGGCTTCCCCCGTCCCCTCGTGGCCCCGAGCAGCTTCTGCCGTTTGAGGGTGACCGGCCTTCAGGGAACGCAGGCCTCCCAGTTCCCGGTTCCCACGTCCCCCTGCACGGCTTCGAGAACGCCACCCGGAGGTGGAATCCAGACGGGAATCCCCGTCCTCGGGGTCGGGGGAGCCCACGGCATCCGTGCCAGGGACCCCCCCCCCCCCCCGACCATAACTGCTTGTGCCCTGTGACCCTCGGAGCTCTGTGGGGGCGACCCTGTGTTCCGGTCCATCCGGCTGCAGGACCCACCGATGGCCCCCGTGAGTGTCTCCAGAGGACCGACGAGCAGCAAGCCCACTGTGAGGCCTCTTCCGGCCCCCGTGGCCCTCACCTGGCGGCAACCTGGGCCGGCGTCCCGCACCCGGAAAGGGAGGCCCCCAGCCTGTGGAGGACGGTGTCCCTGAGGGCGTTTCTGGAGGAGGTGAGGCACCCGGGGTGGCAGGGCTGATGGGACGAATCTGAACTGCTCGCCTCCAACGAGCACTGGGGCTGCCTGCCGACCTCCACTGTCCTCGTGCTCACGCGGTGGACGCCACGTACCTGACGTGTGGGCCAACTGTCCCCCATGGGCTCCTCTCCAGGCCTGTCCCTCCCGTCCCATCTGTGGCTTCCTGGGTGTCAAGTGTCCAGCAGCCCGAGAGCTTCTAGGGTTCGTGTGAGGCCCGTCCCTGTGCCAAGAACGGGCAGGGACTGAAGACAGGTGCAGGCCAGCCCAGACTGGCGGGGGTGGGGGGGGGGGGTGGGTGGGTCGTCAGCAAGGGACGGTCTGGGGCAGGGGGAGACGAGCGCGTGTCTGGCTGCCACATCTACAAGGTTGGACAGATGCCTCAGGTGGGTTCAGCACATCAGTGTCCGTTGGCCGTGGCCTGGGCACAGCATCTGGGAGCAGGGAGGCGAGCAGACCCCGCAGTGGGGGAAGGGAGCGGGCGGGAGGGGCCCACGATCACCGGGTCCAGCTCACGGTGAAGCAGTCGTCACACCGCATGGACAGCCTCCTCCATGGTGACTTTGCATTAAAAAGTGTGATGGGGAATCTAGAAAATCATCAATGTAAGTCTGAGATTAAACTGTGGTTATTTTTACAAATTTCTGCTGTGTCCAGACCGCCCTTGTCGGAAGCTACGGGAGCAGCACAGAGGTGAGGACACGGCTGTCCCGGTGTATTTGCTGGGTTATCCTGCCAAGATCCAGTGAGGAGCTCAGACGAGAATCCATCACCCAAGTCCGTGAGCAGGACGTACGTGGTGTCCCTCAGCAGCCCCCCGACCCTCGTGCCGAGAGACCTGGGGTTTCCACTCCGGATCAGCCTCCCTGCACCTCCCGGGGAGCAGGCGGGGCCGACAGCGGAGGGCGGAGGGGGTGGGCTCACCACGCCGGGACGGTGGGGCCGCTGGTGCATCCTCGGGGCGACAAGGCGTCCGGGATGGCGACCGACCGCGGAGCGGGCAGAGGCTGTCGCAGACAGCGGGGCTGTATCCGGACCGGGAGGCCGCCTTCCAGCCCCGGACGGCCTCTCGCTGGGGCCGAGGGGAGGGTGTCGGCGGGGCGGTGAGGATGCCGTCCCACAGTGAGCAGGGACGGACGTGCGGGCCGCGGCCGCGTCTGCACCCGCCCGCTTCGGGGTCTCGGTGGACGCTGGAGATGCGAAGCGGTCCTGCCCGTGGTCGTGAGGACCGCGTCCTGCGAACGTTCCGTCCTTCTCGTTCTCGCCCCTCGAGGGACGCCAGACTCCTCAGGGCCGTCGGTGCGGGGCCCGCCCCGGGCACAACCGCCCCGCATCACCGAGCCTGAATATTCGGCATCCAGAGCTGACGCGGCGAAAGCCGGTGGTGGTCCTCCTACCTGACGTGCTTATAGACCCGTCACACGATTGGCTTTAATTTCGTGGGCCGTGCCTTTTGCTTAGTCCCCTGCCTTTGCTTCTCACCTGTCTTGATCGCGAGCGGAGAGTGGCGGCGTTCGGGCGGGCCGCACCTGTTCCCGTCCTCGCCGCGGTCAGCTGCCGTGCGTGTCTGCGTGAGCTGCGGGGGAGGTGCCCGTGCCCTGTTCCGGGTTGTCGTCCGGGTGCGCGGGGACGCGTGTGACGAAGCTGGAGACGGCGTCGGCCCGCGCCGGTTCCCGCGCCGTGTTCCGTGCCGGGAGCTCCGCCATCAGCTCCCGCCCGCGGGTCTGAGCGCGCACCCAGGGCCTCGTCGTTCCCCGGGACCGGCGGCCCGGTCACCAGTGCGGCCGGTGTCACGGAGGCCGATCTGTCTGGAAAGCGCGCGCTGTGCTCCGGGGCCCGAGCGCGGGGAGGTTGCGGCCCGTCTGCCGTGGGCACAGTGGGGCTTCCCCGGCTGGTGCGGGGGGCCGGCCTCCCGCGTGCGCGCCCTGCTCGGAAACGGTCCGCTCCCCGGTCGGGACCCGTGGTGGGGTCGCTCCCCTCTGTTGGCCGGGGGTCCGCTTTGCCGGCTGCGGAACGGACGCTGCGCTTGATTTAGTCCGTGTCAGTGGCTCTGCCGTCCGTAGGGCCCCAGAGAGCGCGCAGGGGAGCCTTTCAGCCGCTGGTCCCTGTCCTCAGAACGCGGGGACTCGTTGGCCCAAAACCCGCTCGGGTGAAACCGGGGCCTGCGGCGTTTCGGTCCCCCGTGACCGTGCCGCAAACCCTTGGGAGTGACGTCGCTCGGGTGTGCGCCCAGAGTCCTCCTCAGCCGGCGCCAGGGTCTTCCGGGTCCTGACTGTGCTCCTCCAGCCAAGGCTGCGTCTTGAGTCTGTGTCCGCGTACGTTCCCTACTCTCCTAGTTATTTCGTAAATGAGTTGCTCTGTTCTCCCCACACCCGGTCCGTGCCGTCTCCCATCAGTTCTGTGTCTCCTTTGTAGCCGGGGCTGGTCTGTAACCTATGCTGTGTGTGAGGTGGGCGATGTGGTATTTTTCTGCCTTCGGAGGAAATGCCTAGAAATTTCACTGTAGTGTGAGACACGTGGCTCTTGTTTGGGTCGATTGTCCACCCCCTGAAGGTAGGAATGCGATTCACTCCATACGGACGTTAATCTCTTCTCCAAGTTGTCACCAGAAGTAAGGATGTCAGCAGTATAGGAAGCAATGGTGTGTGTTTCTACCAAAGGCCTGGATGTCTGTGGGCTTCTAGTCCACATCCCAAGTCACAGGTAAGTGTTCTAACTTTGTTATTCGATTAGAGCTTCCCTGTTTTCCACGGAGATGCTTGAGAGGATGACCTCTTAGTTGTGGGCCAGGTTGCTGCTACCCAGGGAAACAGAGATGTTGGTAAGTCGAGCACGTGCAGAACATGATTCTAAGGCTTGATGAAGTTCAAGCCACACCATCTCTGCTCCTGGAGGTTTGGACATTGTCCCCCTTTGGTCCATGACTCTAACTGCCGTTGGATTTCTGTGTTCAGATCAGTTTGCTGGAATTCTAATTTTTGTCATTTGTTGTGTGTTTTTTAATTTTTTATGTTTGCTTATTTTTGAGAGAGAACATCAGCAGGAGAGGGGCAGAGAGAGGGAGACAGAATCCAAAGCAGGCTCCAGGCTCTGAGCTGTCAGCACAGAGCCAATATGGGGCTTGATCCCACGAACTGTGAGATCATGACCTGAGCCGAAGTCGGACGCTTAACCGACTGAGCCACCCAGGCACCCCCCTGTTCCTTTTTTTTTTAACGTTTATTTTTTTTTTATTAATTTTTTTTAACGTTTATTTATTTTTGGGACAGAGAGAGACAGAGCATGAACGGGGGAGGGGCAGAGAGAGAGGGAGATACAGAATCGGAAACGGGCTCCAGGCTCTGAGCCATCAGCCCAGAGCCCGACGCGGGGCTCGAACTCACGGACCGCGAGATCGTGACCTGGCTGAAGTCGGACGCTTAACCGACTGCGCTACCCAGGCGCCCCTAACGTTTATTTTTGAGGGAGAGAGAGAGAGCAGGGGAGGGGCAGAGAGAGAGGGAGACACAGAATCCGAAGCAGGCTCCAGGCTCGGAGCCATTAGCGCAGAGCCCGACGCGGGGCTCGAACCCACAAACTGAGATCGTGACCTGAGCCGAAGTCGGACGCTTAACTGACAAAGCCACCCAGGAGCCCCTGTTCATATTTTAATTTAAAAATATTTCACTGCTGGAGCACCTGGGTGACTCCGTCCATTGAATGTCTGAATTTTGATTTCGGTTCAGGTCACCATCCTACGGTCATGGGATTGAGCTCCACATTGGGCTCTGCATGAAGTACGGAGCCTGCTTGGGAGTCTCTAAAAGTTAAAAAAAATACTCCATCATTAAAACATGCTCTGGGGTGCCTCGGTGGCTCAGCCTTGGCTGGCTTCAGCTCAGGTCATGATCTCGCCGTTCGTGGGTTCGAGCCCCACATGGGGCTCTGTGCTGATAGCTCGGAGCCTGGAACCTGCTTCGGATTCTGCGTCTCCCTCTCTCTCTGCCCCTCCCCGCTCCCACTCTCTCAAAAAAAAAAAAAAAAAAATGCTCAGCATCCTCCAAGTTTTCATTGGCTGTAACGTGTTTCTGGCGGAGGGTCGTCCCTCGATGCCCGTGTCTGCCGGCCTGTCAGGGTGGTGCCCATGGCAGGCCAGGGTGGCCGTGGCAACTTCTTCAAACGAGAATGAAGTTGGCCACGTCGATGGACTCTTCTTCCTTTCACAAATGATTTCTCTGTGGCAGGTGGTGCTGTTTGCTGGCCTCTCACCCACAGGAGAAGCTTCTTTCCAAACGCATGCTCTCCAACCTGCCACGAGGTCTCTGATGTTCTGTCCTTGTCACGTCCGCAATCGTCCCAGCACCCTCACCAGGAGGAGACTCCTTCTCAAGGAACCAGGCTCTTCGCACCTCCCCAGGAAGCGCCTCCTCGACCGTTCCCGTTTGGTCCTGGGACGGCAGCGGTTCAGTCCTACCTTCAGGCTCCACTCCTCACTCTGGTTCTCCTGTTTCCACCCCACCTGTGGGGACGGCCTCCCCCGGTCTCGACCCCTCACAGTCATCCACCGGGGTTGGAATCAACTCCTTCCAATTCCTGGTAATGTTGATGTTCTGACTTCTTCCCACGATTCACGACCGTTCTGTGGCATCTAGGAGGGTGACTCCTTTCCGGTTCACTCTGCCCCAGTCCCTCAGAGGAATCACCGTCTAGGGCAGCTGCAGCTTCACGAAATGTATTTCCTACAAAGACGTGAAAGTTGAAGACTTATCGCTCCACGGGCTGCAGAACAGGCAGACGTTGTGTTGGCTGCCGTGGAAACTCTCATCTCGTTGTTCGTCGTCAGAGCTCATGGGTGACCCGGTGAGGGGTCAATGAGCAGTAACAGTTTGAATCTTTTTTTTCTGAGCAGTAGTCCCAACAGTGGGCTTAAAACATTCAGTCACGTTGTAAAGACACGGGCTGTCATCCAGGCTTTGTCGTTCCACTGACAGAGCACAGGCAGAGGGCAGGGGGCATAATTCTTTCTCCAGGGCCCAGGATGGCCACTGAGCACTGGCTGCCCCGTGAAGTCACTAGCTGCATCAGCCCCTAACAAGAGAGTCAGCCCGTCCCTAGAAGCTTTGAGGCCAGGCACTGACTTCTCTCTGGCCACGAAAGTCCTAAATGGCCTCTTCTTCCAACAGAAGGCTGTTCATTTACACTGAAAATCTGCTGTTCAATGGGGCCACCTCCAGTCACCTCAGCTACATCTTCTGACACCTGCTGCCGTCACCTGCACTTGATGTTGCGGAGAGGCCTTCTTTCCTCAGACCTCATGACCCAACCTCGGCTGCTTCAGACTTGCCAGCTTCCTCGCCTCCCTCAGCCTTTGCGGAACTGAAGACAGCCAAGGCCTCGCTCTGGGTGAGGCTTGGGCTTAAGGGAAGGTTTGTGGCTGGTCTGACCTTTCCGTCCCGACCGCTCCAACTTTCTCCACACCGGATGTAAATCTGCTTTGCCTTCGATTCATCCGCTCACCGGAGTAGCCCTTTTCAGTTCCTTCTAGAACGTTACTCTCTATTCACAGCTGGTCTGCTTGGCACAAGAGACCTAGCTTTTGCCCTCTCTCAGTGTTCAACATGCCTTCCTCACAGAGCTAACCATTTCTACCTTTTGATTTGCAGTGAGAGACGTGTGACTCTCTCACTTGAACCCTAGAGACCATCGTAGGGTTATTAGTTGCCCTGGTTTTAATACTGTTTTGTCTCCAGGACAAGGGACACGGCACAGTGGGTCCACGAAGCAGGCACAACATGCACAGTGCGTATTGATGAAGCTCGCCATCGTACGTCCTGGTTTCCCAGTTACAACGGTAACGTCAAGGGTCCCCACGACGACGAGAGAAACAATGGAAACATTTGGAATACTGCGAGCGGGACACACAGACGTGAAGTGAGCAGATGCTGTAGGAAAATGGCGCCTGTAGCCTTGGCACCACAAACCTCCACTGTGTAGAAAACACAGTATCTGCAAAGCACAACACAGTGAGGTATGCCTGCCATTTTGTGTTTTCTATTGAGGTCTGTGTTCCAGTTTGAATTAATTCTGTAACGGGTGTAAGGTCTCTGTCTCCATGGGTTGTTTCCTGCACATAGATGTCCTGTTGTCCTGGCACGATTTACGGGAGACCCTCTCTGTTCTGTTGTCTTTACTCCTTTGTCAGCATCAGTGGACTGTGTTGATGTGGGCCACCTTCCAGACTCTCTATTCTGTCCTGTTGATCTGCTCTTTCAGCAGGACCACCCTGTCCCCATCACCGTGGCTCCCCAGTGAGTCGTGACATTGGGTAGCATCATAAGGTCAGTTCTGCAACCTCGTTCTTCTTCAGAATTGAGCTGGCTAGTCTGGATCTCTTGCCTCTTCATACACACTTTAGAATCCATTTGTTGATATCTGCACAATAACTGGCTGGGAATGTGGAATTTTTTTCGTCTGGCTGGATTAGCTAGGGCTTTCTCTCTAGTTGTCATCACCTACCCCCTTTCCCTCTCCCAAAATGTCGTTGTCTCTCATTATGATGTTGAAAAGCAGTGGTGAGGGGACATTTTTGCCTTGTTCCTGATTGTAGGGAGAAAATGTTGAGCTTCTCACCAGTAAGTATAATGTTAGCTGCATGTTTCTGGTAGATGTTCTTTATTAAGTTGAGGGAGCTCCCCTCATTCCTAGATTGCTGAGGAATCTACAAGTTAGTTAACATAGAGTGTAACAACGATTTCAGGAATAGAATTTAGTGATTTATCACTTACATAGAACACCCAGTGCTCATCCCACGTGTCTTCTTTGATGCCCTTCGCCCATCTAGCCCATCCCCCCACCCAACACGCCTACAGCAACCCTCAGTTTGTTCTCTGTACTTAAGAGTCTCTTATGGTTGGTCTCCCTCTCTGTTTTGTATTATTTTTGCTTCCCTTCCCTTATGTCCATCTGTTTTGTATCTTAAATTCCACACACGAGTGAAGTCATGTGATACATGTCTTTCTCGGACTAATTTCGCTTAACATAATACCCTCTAGTTCCATCCATGTAGTTGCAAGTGGCAAGATTTCATCCTTTTTTTTTTTTTTTATCACTGAGTAATATTCCATTGGGTATATATATCACATCTTTATTCATTCATCCACCGATGGACATTTGGGCTCTTTCCATAACTTGGCTATTGTCGATAGCTATACACGTTTAGCTATAAACATTGGGGTGCACGTCCCTATGCATCACCACACCTGTATCCTCTGGATAAATACCTAGTAGTGCAATTGTTGGGTCGTGGGGTAATTCTATTTGTAACTTTTTGAGGAAACTCCACACTGTTTTCCAGAGCGGCTGCACCAGTTTGCATTCCCACCAGCAGTGCATCTTCGCCAACATCTGTTGTTGCCTGAGTTGTTAACGTTAGCCATTCTGACAGGTGTAAGGTGGTATTTCATGGTGGTTTTGATTTGTATTTCCCTGATGATGAGTAAAGTAGAGCATTTTTTCATGTGTCGGTTGGCCATCTGGATCTCTTCTTTGGAGAAGTGTCTATTCATGTCTTTTGCCCATTTCTTCACTAGATTATTTGGTTTTGGGGTGTTGAGTTTGATAAGTTCTTTATAGAGATTTTGGATACTAACCCTTTATCTAATATGTCACTTGCAAATATCTTCTCCCATTCTGTCGGTTGCCCTTTAGTTTTGCTGATTGTTTCCTTCGCTGTGCAGAAGCTTTTTATCTTGATGAGGTCCCAGTAGTTCATTTGTGCTTTTATTTCCCTTGCCTCTGGAGACATGTTAAGAAGTTGCTGCAGCCGAGGTGAAAGAGGTTTTTGCCTGCTTTCTTCTCTAGGATTTTGATGGCTTCCTGTCTTACATTGAGGTCTTTCAACCATTTTGAGTTTATTTTTGTGTCTGGTATAAGAAAGTGATCCAGGTTCATTCTTTTTTTTTTTTTTTTTCAACGTTTATTTATTTTTTGGGACAGAGAGAGACAGAGCATGAACGGGGGAGGGGCAGAGAGAGAGGGAGACACAGAATCGGAAACAGGCTCCAGGCTCCGAGCCATCAGCCCAGAGCCCGACGCGGGGCTCAAACTCACGGACCGCGAGATCGTGACCTGGCTGAAGTCGGACGCTTAACCGACTGCGCCACCCAGGCGCCCCGATCCAGGTTCATTCTTGTGCATGTTGCTGTCCAGTTTTCCCAGCACCACTTGCTGAAGAGACTATCTTTATTCCATCGGACGTTCTTTCCTGCTTTGTCAGAGATTACTTGGCCATACGTTTGTGGGTCCATTTCTGGGTTCTCTACTCTGTTCCATTGATCTGAGCGTCTCTTCTTGTGCCCGTACCATACTGTCTTGATGATGACAGCTTTGTAATACAGCTTGAAGTCTGGGATTGTGATGCCTCCTGCTGTGGTTTTCTTTTTCAAGATTGCTTTGGCTATTCGGGGTCTTTCCTGGTTCCATACACATTTTGGGATTGTCTGTCCTAGCTCTGTGAAGAATGCTGGTGTTCTTTTGATAGGGATTGCTATATTGCTTAGTTTTTATCATGAATTGGTATTGAATTGTGTTGCATGTTTTATCTGTCTCTACTACCCTGGAACAGGGCCAGGGTCTGGCTGCTGGGGTTCCCCTCATGAAGAGACACCTGCAGCCTTAATGTGAAGCCCAAGACCTCATCGAACAGCGTCTCGAAAGGGTGACTGACCTTTCCTAGTTGAAAGCGAACAACTCAGAAAGATCTGAGGGGCCGTGTTCCCTCCGCCCTGGAGCCATGCAGGTAGGTGAGGACTAGTCTGAGCAGTGCATGTCGGCCTTGTCCCGGTCGCCTGAGACTGGCTGACTGGGTACGTTTTTCACTCACTTGCATCGATACTCCGGGTGGCCAGGGACCCTGCTGCAGAAGCCACCTGGCCTCGGGAGCAGACAGCTCACGGCACATGCCTACTCCTGGCCCTCAGCTACACAAATGTGCTTACTCCCTGTGAAGGCCAAGCTGAAGACCCGGTTCTGCCAGGCTGGCCTCCAAAAACACACCTGGGGACCTTGTTCGCTGAAGAAGCCAGGACCCCAACAGGCAGCAGGTCCAAATGGGGAAGGCACGTTGCCAGTTTAAAGCTGACATTTCAGAAAGATTTTCCAGGTGTTTCCCTCCACCTTGGAGGCTGTGCGGTTGATGGGAATGGGCCTGGGGTGTACAGGCCCCCAGGGTTGAAGCTGGAGTGTGCCTGGCCCCAGTGCAGGCCTCTCTGATTCACTTATCCCGGGCCTGAGAGAGGGCCCCTGCCAGGAGGGACTGGGAACAGAAGGGGAAATTGTGGGTCCGAGGAATCTGGAGAATTCCAAGCCCTAGCCTACACAAATGCCTGTGAGGGGACAGGACACCCTAAAATGCGCCACGCTGGCAGGCTGATGACTTTGAAGTAAGCAGCCAGCACATGAGCCCTTCCCATGTCAGCATCCGGGTCAAGTAGAGACAAGAGTGGGAGAACCCCTTCCCACAGCTGGAGAAAATACTTGCAGAACTCGTTCCTGGTAAGTGGTGCTAACCCTTCTGAGATTGTGTCTGTAGAAATCTATGTGAAATTTAGCATTGTGGAAGCCGTACAAAACTCCTAAAGATCTGATCGGTCCTGGTGTGTTATCACCTGTAATTCTGTCATTTGAAGTGCCCTGAGCCACAGAAGTCCCCAAATCTCCTTGTCAGCTGCATGACGGGAACTAAGCAGGTATTTAAACATGGCCCTTTTAAGTCCTTCCTCATTTACAGTGGTTGTGGTTTGACTCCGATGCTTCTGCAAGGGTGCTTCCTTCTCAAGCAGACGGGGTGAGCACAGACCCAGGTGCTGGAATGGGCTGTTAATTTCCGATGGTCCCATTGACCCAGGGTCAGATTTACAGAACTCTGCGGGGGGACCCAACAGCCCCACAAAACCATAACAAAGATCGATGATTCATTACATCTGGGAGGGCATTTGTAACTGTCAGGACTTCGTTCACGATCATCTGTCGTGTTCCCGATAGAAGAACATCTACTTACAGCAGTTCCGTAAACAGGATGGAGGCTTGTGCCCAACATGATGCCCCGAGATCAGCAACCTCTGTTACATTCCTGTTTTCACATCCATCCTGGCGTACGCTCAGTGGGAATCTGATCTCGGAATGGGGCACGGTTGGGAACACTGCCGAGATTACCAAGGTTTGACCGGAACCATATTTGAGAAAGACCTTGTTGACTCCAAACTGGCCAGCTTTTAGGAACTGAGGTTGACTTTATGGAGCCACTAAAGCCCCTTGGAAATGTCCCCTTGATGGCTTGCTTGCAGGGCCCCTGCAGCCTTCCCAGGGGATCAAAGGTCACTTCCTCACAGGAGCAAGAACTTCCAGAGATTTGGGGGCCTCAAGAAGAGAGGAAGTAACCGCCAGCTACAGGCATTACAAAGACGGTGAGGTAGCAGGACCCTGATTCACCTCTTCCCTGGTCGGTAGTTCCTCCTGCAGCACTGAGGGAATGACTGGACAGACCACGCAGGGAAGGGCAGGAGAGTAACACGGTGACCTGCGGGGGGTGGGGGGACCAGGAACTGATTCATCCAGCCAGGACACACAGAGCCACGGTGTAAAAGGGCAACTAGAATACAAAGGAAATAATGCCAGAGCACCTACCAAAAGGTGGGGGTTTGGAGGTGCTGGCCAGACCGTGACTTCCCTCCCCCCTTCGCCTGGCCAGTGCAGATGAAGCCAGCCTGCTGCTTCAGCGAGGCTGGGGCCCCAGTCAGCCCACCAAGGTGACCCCGGCACAGCACCCAGTGCAGCTCCAGCCCTCTCTGCAAGGTGACACAGGCGCAAAGCACCCTGGGACATGCCAGGCCTGCTCCTGTGTCAGCTCCACGTGACTGGCCAGGGAACCCCCAGTGTGGAGTACCCCAGAACCACCTGGTCCACATACCCTTGGCTCGTGCCATCCAGCCCATCCTGGGGCCTCTGTGGAGCACCGTAGGTCCCCTGCTTCAGCTCCAGTGATCCCACCAGGTGTCCCCTGCATTGAATGCCCTGGACCTCCTGGCCTGTACCAACCTTACCTTTGCCTGTTCCCGCAGGGCACCCTCTGCACGGAGTACCCTGGGGTCCCCGTGCCCACGCCTGCTTCAGCTCTAGCTGTCCGATCAGGATGGCCCTAGGACCCCCACCTGCACCCACCATAGTGCCAGCCAGCCAGCCAAAGCCCCAGGCATATGCAGTTTGCACAGGGCATGTTCCTGAATAAGGCCTTTCCTTCAAGATTAGAGACAGCTGTTCCACCTAACTCACAAACACACACAGAAAGTCAAAATGAGGAGACAGGAACATGCTCCAAATGAAAGAAAAAGACAAAGCTTCAGAAAAACAACCATGTGAAACAGATCAGCAATCTACCTGAGAAAGACTTCAAAGCAGAGGTCATAGCGGTGCTCGCTGGACTCGAGGGAAGAGTGGATGGGCTCAGTGAGAACTTCCCCAGAGAGACAGCAAATATAAGAATCAGAGAATATGGTAACCGAAATGAACACAGAGGAGGGAAGCAGCAGATCACAGGACGCAGAGGGACGGATCCGCAACCTGAAAGACAGGGTCATGGTCCACATTGAGCCGCAGGGAAGGAAGGAAGACATGAATAAATAAAAAGGCCAAGTTCAGAAAGCTCCGGGACAACACAAAGCCTGTGAGTGCTCACATTAGAGGGGTCCCAGAAGGAGGAGAGAGAGAAAGGGAAAGCACTTAAATAATAACCGAAAACCTCCCTAGCCTGAAGAACAGGAAGGAAGGAAATAGATATTCAGGACCAAGAAGCACAGACAACCCCACAGAAGATGAGGCCCGGGAGGTCCTCCCACAATAGATGATAATCCAGTGGTCAACGATTAAAGAGAGAGAGAATCTTAAA
Source organism: Leopardus geoffroyi (assembly GCF_018350155.1). Classification (NCBI taxonomy): domain Eukaryota; kingdom Metazoa; phylum Chordata; class Mammalia; order Carnivora; family Felidae; genus Leopardus; species Leopardus geoffroyi. Next base: position 672,140 of record NC_059339.1, on the reverse strand, counting down.
AACAACGGTAGAAAAGCAACCAGTTGCCCACAAGGGAAACCCCAGAGGGCAATCAGCCGACTTTTCAACAGAAACTTTGCAGGCTGGAGGGAGTGGCATGAGGTATGCAAAGTGCTGAACGGAAACACATCCAAGTTCACTGCACTGTTCAGAACTAAAGAAAAGGGAGAGTGTGTCCCACACAAGCAGAAGTTGCAGGCATTCATCACCACTGAACTAGCCTTACAAGAAAGGTCTACAGAACTTCTTGGAGTAGCAAAGAAAAGGCTCTAGTTGCAAGAAAACTGAAAGGAAAATTGTGAGCACAAACATACACTACAGGTAGATCAATCACTTTTAAAGGCGGTATGAAGGTGAAAAGACAAACGTAGGAAAATCGGTCACAGTTAAGGGACTCCTAAAAGATGTGAGATGACATCACAGGCGTGACACACAGAAGGGGGAGTGAGAACGTAGGGCTTTCAGAATGTGTTTGAACTTAAGTGACCACGAACTTCATACAGGCTGTGGTATAGTGAGGATGGAAGCCACAAACCAAAAACCTGTAATCAACACACCAAAAGAGAGAAAGGACCCAAGCATAAAACTGAAGAAAGTCATCAGTTATAAAGGAAGAGAAGGGACACAGAAGAACCACAAACCCGAGAGAAAATGTGACAAAATGGCAATAAACATATACATGTCGATAATTACCTTAAATGCAAATGGCCTAAACACTCCAATCAAAAGACAGAGGGTGAATGAATGGATAAAACAAGCAAGACCCACCTTATGTGCTGTTTACAAGAGACTCGCTTCAGACCTAAAGACACCCGCAGACCGATAGTAAAGGTATGGAAAAGAGATCTGTGCAAAAAGAAGGAAAAAAATTCAGGGTAACAATCCTTCTATCAGAAAAAATAGTCAACGTTTGTAACCAGAGACACAGAGAGGCCTTACCTAGTAATAAAGGAACCAGCCCAACAAGAGGATAGGGCAGTTGTAAGTATCTGTGCACCCAGCATAGGAAGACCCAAATACGTACGTCATTCACAGGTATTACCACACATAAAGGGAGAGGTCGACAGTGATACAATAGAGAGGGAATGTGACGTGTCACCTACCTCCGAGGATAGATCATCCTGACAGAAGATCAAGGCAGAAACACTGGCCTTGAACAACACAAATCCAGATGGACTTAGCAGATACACACGGACCAATCTGTCCCAAACAGCGGACTACACGTGCATCTCGAGTACACGTGGAACATTCTCTGGAATGGATCACATGTTGGGCCACAAACCAGGTCTCAGAAAACTGAAGAAGATCTAAACTTCATCATCTTTTCAAATCACAAGAAAAACATGGAAAAACCACTAACACATGGAGGCCAAACAATACACTACTCAACAATAAATGTGTCATCGAAGAAATCAAAGAGAAAAAATTTTTAAATACCCAGAGACAAAAGAAAATGGAAACACAGCAGTGCAAAATCTTGGGGAAACAGCAAAGCTCTAAGAGGGAAGTGTACAGTGATACAGGCCTACCTCTAGAAACAAGAAAAGTCTCAATCTAACTTCACACCTCAAGGAACTAGAAGAAGAACAAATAAAGCCCAAAGTTGGTGGAAGGAAGGAAATGGTAAAGATCAGAGTGGGAAGAAATGAAATAGAGACTAAAGAAATCAGAAAAGCCCAATAAAACTAAGAGCTGGTTCTTTGAAAAGAAACAAAACTAATAAACATTTAGCTAGACGCATTATGAAAACAAGATAATTCAAATAGAAATGAGAAAACACTGACAAAGAAATACAAAGGATTATGAGAACATTATAAAAAATGATATGCCAACAATTGGACAACCAGAAGTAGATAAATTCCTAGAAACAATCTTCCAAAACTGAATCAGGAACAAGCAGAAGATCAGTTTCGTTATTGGTAATTGGTCTGTTCAGAATCAGTAATCTATAAGCTCCCAACAAAGTCAAGAACCAGATGGTTTCACGGGTAATTTCTACCAAACATTTAAATAGCAGTTAATAACTATTCTTCTCAAGCCAATTCAAAAATAGAAAGGAAGGAAAACTTCCAGATTCATTCTATGTGGCCGGCATTACCCTGACACCGCAACCCGAAAAAGACACCACAAAAAAGGAGAACTACAGGCCAATATCCCTGATGAACACGGATGCAAAAATACCCCGCAACGAACTATTCACAAACCAAGTTCAACAATACATTAAAAGGACCATATGCCAGAGTGAAGTGCGGTTTATTCCAGACATGAAAGCGTGGTTCAATACCGAAATCAATCACAGTGACACATCACATTAATGACACGAAGGATAAAAACCATATGGTCGTCTCAACAGATGCAGAAAAAGCATTTGACGACATCCATTCATGATAAAACTCCAACGGAGTGGCATTAGAGGAAATCTATGGCAAATGATAAAGGCCACGTGTGGCAAACGCCGAGCATACATCAAAGTCAACGGCGATAAACCGAGAGCTTTTCCTCCAAGACAAGGATGCCCCCTGTTGCCACCTTTGTTCAACATGGTACTGGAAGACCAAACCCCAGCAACCGGACAGGAAAGAGAGAGAAAAGGCATCCCAATTGCTAAGGAAGAAGTAAAACTGTCACTATTTGCAGATGGGATACTACATCCTTAACAGCCTGAAGACTCCACCAAGATTCTACTGCAACTAATAGACGCATTCAGTAGAGTTGTAGGATACCGAGTCAATACACAGAAACGTGTTGCATTTCTGCACACTGATATCAAAGCAGCATAAAGAGAAGTTGAGGAAACAGTTCGGTTTACAACTGCACCAAAAGGAATAAAACACCTGGGAATAAATTTAACCAGGGAAGTGAAACACTTGGACTCCGAAAACTATAAAATATGAAGCAACCGAAGATGACACAAACAAGTGGAAACGTACGCTAAGCTCGTGGAGCGGAAGAAGGGATGTTGTTAAAATAGCCTGCCTACCCAGAGGAATCTCCACAGTCAAAGGGATCCCTATCAAAATACCAGTAGTGTTTTTAACGGAGCAAGAACAAGAATCTTAAAATGTGTATTGAACCACAGAGACCCCAAATAACCAAAGCAATCTTGAGAAGGGACAATAGAGCTGGGGGTTTCGCAATCCCAGATATCGAGGCACACCACAGAGTTGCAGTAATCAAAGCGGTACGGGAATGGCCCAAGACAGAGGTCAACGGAGCCGGACAGACAGCCCGAAACAAACCTCCACTTTTCTGGTCAATTCATCTGAACAGAGGGGGCAAGAATATGAAACGAGGGAAGAGTCTCTTCAGTACATGGCGCTGAGAAGGTGGGACAGCGTGTGGAAAAGACTGAGATGGGATCCCATGCTTATGCCACCCACGGAAATGAACTCAAAAGGGATTAAAGACCTAAGTGTGAGACCTGAAACCATAGGTCTCCCAAGAGAAAACAGAAGCAAACCTTTGCACATCAGCCGCAGCAACTTTCTGCTCGTGTCTCACTTCAGGTAAAACAAACAAAATCAATAGTAGGCTGTTGGGACTACACCAAACTGGAAAGCTTTGCTCAGTGAAGGAAACCGTCAACAAAACAAAAATTCAGTGAAAATGAATAGAAGGTATTTGCTAATGATATATCCAGTAAGGTGTTAATATCCAAATATATATGAACTCCAACAACACACATGCGCACACACACAGCAATCCCACCAAACAGTCTAATTTTTAAAAGGGCAGAGGCCCTGAGTAGACGTTTTTCCAAAGACGACACGGAGATGGCCAACGGCTACATGCGACGACACTCAACATCGCTAATCGTCAGGGAAACTCGAATCAAGACCACAATGAGATATCACCTCACACCTGTCAGAATGGCTGATGCCAGACAAGAAATGACAAGTATTGGGGAGGATGTGGAGAAATAGGAGCCCTCGTGCACTGCTGTCTGGGATGCAGACTGGTGCAGCCCCTGAGGAAAACAGTATGGCGGGGCCTCAGAAACTTAAAAACACCATACAATCCAGTAATCCTACCATGGGGTATTTGCCCAAAGAAAATTAGAGCACTAACTCAAAATGATATGTGCACCCCCCTATGTTGATTGCAGCACTATTTACAACAGGCAAGATATGTCCTGCATGTCCAACGACAGATGGATAAAGACATAACAGACACACAATGAAATACTACTCAGTCATGAAGAAAGAAACCTTGCCGTTTGTAAGAACACAGACAGACCTAGAGGGTTTTGTGCTGAAAGAAGTCGGAGACGGGGGAAAACCCAGATTTCCTTATATGCGGTACCTAAAACAAACGAACAAAAACCCAAACCAGAAACAGACTCAGAGAACAAACTTGCTTGCAGAAGGAAGGGGGTGGGGGATGGGCCAAGCAGGTGAAGGGGCTGAAGAGTTAGAGTCCCCGTTTTGAAAGAAGTTGCAGGGAGGAAGACTGCGGGACGGAGAATACAGTCAGCAACGGCAAATGACAGGGGACACTTTGCACGGTATTGCATACTGTGTAGACTTGTCGGATCACTATATCGCACAAAAAGTATAAATTAATATTGTCATATTGTGCGTCAACCATGTTTCAAAAATAAAATTTTCAAAAACGTCAATCTGAGATTCCTTATGAAAAGCTGTAGCAAAGCATATTTAAAATAGCCCATATTGACCCATCGCTAATTCTAGTGTACTGAAACCATCTAATTGGCAAATTAGTCTTACGATGGTTACTGTTGATAGAAATGGGGGTAATTGTTGAGAGGAAAATTTCACTTCCGTTGGAACTATAATGTGTGCTTTTGGATATCATATTCTAGTTCTGTTGTTTTGAGGTTCTGATTTCTATCTGTAAAAACTTTGGATCCTGAATTCTTCCAGATTCTTGTAATGTCAGACTACAACTCTCCAAACTAACATTCCAATTTCCTTCCATCTGTTTGACTTGAAACCCTTGAACGCTGAAACTGCCCTTTTTCCCGAAGCCTTGCAAACTGAAATGAACGGTTCGAGGCGTACTTCGGAGAGATGGCCGCAGTAGCTCACACACGGGCTCTAGGCCTGTGGCTGTGTGGGCCACTCCAAGAGGTCACCGGAGACATTCCAACAGCAGACCAGGAATGTCTGATTGCTGCCATCTGCTTTCGCTCCATCTACAGATGCTTCGACCCTGACGTCTAGAAATCTTGACTGGCCACACTCAGAACTCAAAAATTGGTGTATAATTTGCTCCACTCCACTGTTTTTCTTTTGTTTCCATAGAAATGCCCCTTATTTAATACCAGATTACTCGATTAATCGTCCTGCAAATTCCTCACAGATTTATGCCTCTTTGTCTAAAATGTACAAACGCCTCCTGCCTTGGTCATGCTTTCTGTCTCATCATTGGGCCTCCATATGCACGTGATAAAACCTTGTTTCTCCTGTTAACCATGTCAATTTTTTTAAATATTTTTTAAATGTTTATTTTTGAGAGAGCGTGCGTGTGTGTGCACGAGTGGGGGAGAGGCGGAGAGAGGTGAGATCATGACCTGAGCCGAGGTCAGACGCTTAACTGACAGAGCCACCCACGAGCCCCATTCATGTCAACTTAATTCTTGAACCAGCTAGAAGAGCCTCGAAAGACAGAGGAAAAGTTTTCCTTCCCAAAACCAGTAGTCAAGGATCCTAGGTTTCCCTGAATCAAGGTAACCCAGAAAGACACTGTAGGTGCCTCCAGCTTTGTGCTCAGGAGGAGTAAGTGTACCTGTGCAGGAGAGGATGAGTCAGGGCAGACACCGTGGACCCCGGAGACGTCACCCTGGGCACCCGGCCTCTCGGACACATGCCCCGGCGAGGGCGTTGGCTTCCTGACCTGCACGGCAAACACACGCACAGGACACAGCCCGTCAACTGCCCGTGAGCATCGGGGGCCTCCAGGACAGGAGGGCTCCAGTCAGTCCCCGTCAACCTGCAGAGCCTCCGCGCGCAGGAAGCCCGCCCCGAATATCTTTCTGAGTGGCAGCTAACTAAACAACTACGAGGAAAATTGAGCCCAGGGACATGGGTCCTAGATCCAGAACAACTGGTGACAGACCAGCCATTAACACTAAGTACCTTAAATGTCCCCATTTGGAAAACATCCTTGGAATGGACATAATAGCACATACTCAGGGGAAAAAAATCCATAAACTCCTAAAAGAGCAAATTATCGTGTGGACTATATCATATAACAGACCAATGCAGTCGATTAAAAACAACACGAGTCCTGTAGATTTATAATAGATAACAGGAATTTAAACTAATACTGCAAAAATGGAGGGAATACTCTCAGATACAAGTGTTACTATAAACCATATCACCACTGGATCTGAAACTTAATACATGCTGGTTGACGCAGCCTTGACTGGAGCAGCACAGTCAGGACCCGGAAGACCCTGGCGCCGGCTGAGGAGGACTCTGGGCGCACACCCGAGCGACGTCACTCCCAAGGGTTTGCGGCACGGTCACGGGGGACCGAAACGCCGCAGGCCCCGGTTTCACCCGAGCGGGTTTTGGGCCAACGAGTCCCCGCGTTCTGAGGACAGGGACCAGCGGCTGAAAGGCTCCCCTGCGCGCTCTCTGGGGCCCTACGGACGGCAGAGCCACTGACACGGACTAAATCAAGCGCAGCGTCCGTTCCGCAGCCGGCAAAGCGGACCCCCGGCCAACAGAGGGGAGCGACCCCACCACGGGTCCCGACCGGGGAGCGGACCGTTTCCGAGCAGGGCGCGCACGCGGGAGGCCGGCCCCCCGCACCAGCCGGGGAAGCCCCACTGTGCCCACGGCAGACGGGCCGCAACCTCCCCGCGCTCGGGCCCCGGAGCACAGCGCGCGCTTTCCAGACAGATCGGCCTCCGTGACACCGGCCGCACTGGTGACCGGGCCGCCGGTCCCGGGGAACGACGAGGCCCTGGGTGCGCGCTCAGACCCGCGGGCGGGAGCTGATGGCGGAGCTCCCGGCACGGAACACGGCGCGGGAACCGGCGCGGGCCGACGCCGTCTCCAGCTTCGTCACACGCGTCCCCGCGCACCCGGACGACAACCCGGAACAGGGCACGGGCACCTCCCCCGCAGCTCACGCAGACACGCACGGCAGCTGACCGCGGCGAGGACGGGAACAGGTGCGGCCCGCCCGAACGCCGCCACTCTCCGCTCGCGATCAAGACAGGTGAGAAGCAAAGGCAGGGGACTAAGCAAAAGGCACGGCCCACGAAATTAAAGCCAATCGTGTGACGGGTCTATAAGCACGTCAGGTAGGAGGACCACCACCGGCTTTCGCCGCGTCAGCTCCGGATGCCGAATATTCAGGCTCGGTGATGCGGGGCGGTTGTGCCCGGGGCGGGCCCCGCACCGACGGCCCTGAGGAGTCTGGCGTCCCTCGAGGGGCGAGAACGAGAAGGACGGAACGTTCGCAGGACGCGGTCCTCACGACCACGGGCAGGACCGCTTCGCATCTCCAGCGTCCACCGAGACCCCGAAGCGGGCGGGTGCAGACGCGGCCGCGGCCCGCACGTCCGTCCCTGCTCACTGTGGGACGGCATCCTCACCGCCCCGCCGACACCCTCCCCTCGGCCCCAGCGAGAGGCCGTCCGGGGCTGGAAGGCGGCCTCCCGGTCCGGATACAGCCCCGCTGTCTGCGACAGCCTCTGCCCGCTCCGCGGTCGGTCGCCATCCCGGACGCCTTGTCGCCCCGAGGACGCACCAGCGGCCCCACCGTCCCGGCGTGGTGAGCCCACCCCCTCCGCCACCGCCCCGCCTGCTCTGCTCGCCGGGAGGTGCAGGGAGGCTGATCCGGAGTGGAAACCCCAGGTCTCTCGGCACGAGGGTCGGGGGGCTGCTGAGCGGCCCCCTCACATACATATGACTTGGAGGAAGACTGGCCTGAACTGTTGTAAATGGCACTTGGCAGGATAACCCAGCAAATACACCGAGACAACCAGGTACAGTCTCCTGTAACTCCTGGTTGACTCTGTGCGAGCGTTTTATTTACCAGAGCAAGTGCCGAAGGTGCGTAATGGGCAATTAGATCTTTCAACAGAACAGGCAAAAAAAAAAAAAAAACGGATCACTTACTACACTCCCAACTTGCGACATTTAATCCAGAGTCACCAATCATAAAATTAACAACAGATGCACGGACACTATATCCAGGCTTCAAAAGAACAGGGTCACCTTTAAGGTGCATAGAGGGCACACGAAAACTTAGCCTAAAACACACCGTCACCTCAGAACAGGTTTCACTCTCACACCACAGATTTCCACCCCAACGATATGGGAGCCTATGTTAGGAAAGCTCCTCACAGAACAGACTGAGGGTGCTGGAGGGAGGGGGGATGGGCGTTAAGGAGGGCACTTGTGAGGATCACTGGGTGTTGTGTGTCAGTGATGAGTCACTAAATTCTCCACCTGAAACATACACTATGCCGTATGGTAACCAACTAGAATTTAAATTAAAGAAAGAAAAAGGAGCAAAGCCTCTCACATATATCGGAACCTACAACGCAGGCCATGCCTAGGAATTTAACACACAGGACTTTGAGACCAGATGCAGGTCCCCCGATGTGCTCAGTGTTCGTCTTTCTCTGTGCCAAACGTGTAACCTGTATCAAAAAGAGATTTGCCAGAAGGGAGGAAACCAATCTGTGCTGACTGGTAGGAGTTTCCACTGGGAACTTGGACAACTGCTTTTCCTCTATACCTGAGCGTTCAAAGCGCACCGTAAAAGTGTGTGAAACCAAATCATTTCCATTTAGCACACAGACCACGGCAGCTTTGTCATCACTGGGCACACAGATGGACAAGACCAGCAGTGGATACAAAACACAGAGGAATTTCACACAGAAACAAAGCGATGAAAATTCGCCATGAAGCAGGTGGAGAAATCACGACAGGGATTTCTCTAGTGTAGACAATTGCTTCCGTGAGATGGGCAGACAGGGGAATACTCTTAGGACAGCTACGATGTTGGGGGTGATCCTGGCTGGCTGAGATGCCAGAAAACCCGGTCAGAGTAAGGCGGCCACCACACAGCCTCGTGGCTGTGATTCCTCGGGAAACAGACTATTGGCACTTCTAGGCGGAAACAGGACCACACCTCTGGGGACCCCCAGTATGAAAAGAGAGTGGAGCGGGCCTACAGGCCACAGAGAGCCCCGTAGTGATAGAGGGAAACCCGTTCCTAAGGAGACGTTGGTGGAATGGCACGAAAATATCCTCCAACCCTTAGGCCTTTGGCTCACCTAGGACACGAGTGCCGGGGGGTACGGCCTCGATGCCTCCTCCACCAGGCACACACGACACAGGAACCGGATAGTGTGGACCCGGCTAGTACGCTCAGAGCCAAGCCTCAGCCTGACCTACCGGAGTCAAAGCAGAAAAAAGGACCAACGCGATGGGCTGCGTGCAACCGGGTCTTGTGTGTGACATCGGAAGGAAGCGACATTCCTCAAGGTCAGAGAAGACGAAGGAAGCTGTGCGCTAGACAATAGGGTACACCTGGAAGTCGAGACCAATCAAGGAAGAGAACTTCGCAGGAGCTGAAAAGGGAGCAGTGCATCGTCTAAAATCACGGGAGCCCCGCTGCTCACGTCCTGGCCGGCGAACGTGTGCCTGACGGTGCTCTGCCACACCCCAGCCTCTGACACTGACCTGTACGAGGAGGGTGTCGGGAAGTCAGGGACTGGTTTCAGAAGTTGAGCTGTGGGTCGTCCGACGACTGGATATGGCTCCACGTTCAGGTTTCTAGCTGTGCTCATACTGATCACATCGGGCTCCAGTTGCTTACACGGGTCGTGAAAGTGTGGGTGAAAAGCGTGCAAAGGAAAAACGCTCACAACATACGAGTGTCTGCGACGAACGTAGACGTGATGTAGAATCGTGCACAGGGTGGACGGAGACTTCTGTGAACTTGAATGTGTACGGGGCGTTAGGTCCCACTATGAAGTCGCGGGTGAGGGATGTGGAATCACAGGGTGGGTGGCTGTGTGTTGGTCCGATAGGATCTCACACCCACTTCTTTGTGGCAAAGAACAAGATTGCTCTCGGCAGCAAAGCTGTTTTGACACAAGAGCCTGGGAAGTCCTGTCGGGACGGCAGCGTCTCATCTGCTCTCGCCCAGAAGAACTCAGCAATTGGCGGCACGGGGCCCCTCCGGGGGCTCATCGTGCAGACACGGGAAGGAGCAGGGAGGACAAGGGCATACGTAGACCGTGGACACCCAAGCGCGGAGGACTGCCCAGCAGTGCTCCCCCTGGGCAAGCCTACAGTTGCTGATGTGAAGCGTCCTGCTGGGGAGGAACAGCCCCTCTTACAGGCAGCGGGGAAAGCCAGGCTAAGGCCCCTCAGGGAGGTACTTCTGGGCCATCAGCACCCGAACCATGCTTCCCTGGAAACGAGCTCTAACACCAAACTCTGACTCGGGCAGCTGGAGGTCAGATCTCTGGCAAGTGTGTGTGTGTGTGGGGGGGGGGGGGGGGGGTTGTCTCCAAGTGTTGATGGCTATAAAAACACACCTCTGCTACATTTGAACTTTATTCCTTTCATTTCCCCTTGCCTGGAAACAGTGTGATTAATCTAGCATGAGCGTGACTTTGCTACTTCCTTGACGGTAAATTAAAAACCATTAATTGGCTGGAGATACTTAGTGAACCAGCATTAAAGACACTGGTGGCAAAGACAATCAGTCTCAGCCCTGTTTGTCCCCAAACCCACCAGACTTCAGGGGGCACGTGACACTGGTGCAGGTCAGGGCTTGGCTTTAGGTAGATTCGGGTCCACGCAAGCCCGCTACCGTGTCCCGACTTCGCCCCACGCGGCCCTGCTCCAGGCCCTGCTCCCCCCACCCCCACCCGCACCCCCACCCGTGAGGCTCACACATGCACGGTACTCACCCCGTCCGTCCGTCCGTCCGCCCGCCGCCTTGGGAGCCAGGGCCCACCTCCCCCCACCTCTGCATTGCGTCAATTGCATCAAACACGGAGGGAGCCCGCCCACCTCTGAAATCGCTTTGCAGGCGGCCCGGAAGTGGGTGAGAGGCAGTCCCCAGGTGAGCTCGCTGTTCGGAAGTCCCGGGTCTCTGCAGCAAACAAGGCTCCCAGGTGCCTGTCGTGGAGGGGTACCACGGTGCGCGCGCTGGCCTCGGTGCCTGCGAGGCTTCCAGATCCCTCCGCTCCGCCCTCGGGCAGAAGGGATCCACGCCTTCGTGCGGACTGGCGCTTGCAAACAGGCGGGTGCCACGTCCCCCACCGGGCCACGCCTGCGAGCCGGCCTCTCCAGACCCTCGCCTGTGCGGCTGGAGCCTGCTCAGTAGGCGCTCCGTCGGCCCGCGGAGGGCAGCTGCGGGTATCAGCCTGTGGAGCGCGGGGGGGGGGGGGGTGTCTGGGGCCACATGCACGGCCTGCGGGCTGGAGGGGCCACCACCCGCACCTCTCTCTTGGATGCCCCTCTCAAGCGGCCAAGCGCAGTCCCAGCTTGGAACGGCCGCCTGAGGCTCCGGCCTTACCCTCCTCAAGGCTCCCAGGTGTCTCTTATCAAAGGACAGCACCGTCCGGGGGCTCAGGGCCACCCGGGCCAGACAGTCCCAGTTCCTCCGGCTCCGGCTGAAAGGGTAGCACACCCAGCTAGGCAGGTTGCACCCACCTAGGGCGCAAGTGTGTAGGGCACACGGACCCCCTACAGCCGAGCCTGGAGACGCGGCCACACCCCACCCTCGTGGCGCCGCTGTCCTGGGCTCCCCTGACCCGGGCAGCTCATACAAGCGGGGTACACACCCCGGCAGCCAGGGGAGCCCTGGCCCCCGGTGGAAATCCGGAAGAGCCGGAATCACCCAGCAGCCTCCACGATGAAAACAGTCACCCCCTCCACCCAAACACTTTCTCAGGTGACGAAACGCTGCAGTCCGTGCCCCCTGCACCTGGCTGCCTGCCTGAGGGGTCCCGGGGTTACCAGGAATCGAGGCTCCCGAGTGTCTCTGGCTGGAAACCAGCCACCCCGGCCCCTCCGACCGAGGCAGCGCGCTCCCCCGCCTTTACCTTTGGGGTGAAATAGGCACAACTGTGGAGCGGAGGGCGGGGAATCAGGCAAAGGCTGGGACAGCCGGGCACCCGCTCCCCTCCCCAGACCTCTCCAAACGTTCGCTCCGTTCTAGGCACCCGCGGGGCTCGCACCTGCGCACCAGGCCCCCCTCCCCCGTGTGTGGAGCCGGGGCCCTCTGCCTGTGGAGCTCCGTCCACACCAGAACCACCCGGACAGCCTTCCAGGAGGAGAGATCCCAACCCGAGAATCTCTCTGAGCCAGCAGCTTGAATGCAGCAGCAGTCCGTCCTCTCCCGCCTGTCTGTGCGATGGGCTCCCCGGCCTCTCCAGCCATCAAGGCTCCCCTCCCGGGTCTTTGGGGGAGGATTCACTAGGATTCACCAGCCCGCGGGCCCCGCCCAGAGCTAGAAAGGTAGTACACTTGCCTCTAGACCGGCCTTCGGTGGGGGGGGGCACATGTGCCCGAGTGTGAACTAAGTCTCTGAACGAGGCCGACCCAGGCCCCAAGCAGCCGCCTCCTGTGACCTGGCCCCTTCCTACAGCCGTCCTGTTCCGGGCCCCGGGCTGTGCCACCTGCGTGGCCTGCACATGTGCCGTCCGCCCCTTGGGCCCCGGGGACACCCCAGCCCCGTGGAGATCCCGACCCATCCCAGGATGCCCACACCAGGACCGTCTTTCTGATGCGGCACATTGTACCTGGCACCAGTCAGTCCCCAGGTGGTCCACTTGCCCGGTGGGTGCCCCGGCCTCTCCAGCAAGGGCGGCTTCTGACCCTCCCTCTGGAGGGCAACCCGACCGTCCCCCTCGACCCCCGCCCAGGCACGCAACCTGCTCTGGATTCGGGGCGAAATGTGCCGTTGTGGGAGATCCTGCTTGGATCGAACAGATGCCGAGTGGCTCTGGGAGCAGCTCCCGGGCCCAGGTTCTGCAGTTGGCCGCACTTTTGAGGTCAAGACCTCCCCCGGCCTGCACCGCCTGCACATGCGCCCTTGGCCTGCGGCGCCCGCACATGCGCCCTTGGCCTGCACCGCCTGCACTGCGCTCGGGCCTCCACCGTCTGCGTGTGTGCCGTTGGCTCACTGTCTGTGGGCCTCCAGCTGCAGGCGCACCCAAGTGGCTGCCAGATCCCCTTGCCTGTGGTCCCTGGGGGGATGCTGTTCAGAGGCCCGGCTGTACTCCGCTTCCCTGTTTCAGGTCCAGGCTTCCCTCGGCCGAGCGGCTCACTCGTTCTCAGCCAGGCACTGGGTACACCTGTGCCGTCAAATGGAACTTGGATGTTACCTATCTTTTCACACACGGGCCTCCAAATGCAAGCCTTCCTCTGGTGCTCAGTTAGAGAAATCTCTTCCAAACCTTCCAGAAAAGGGAACTTGGCTTTTGGATGATACAATTTAGGAGCTGTGTTCAGCTGCTAGAAATACAGGCGTGGAAAACAGTGACTTTGGTCACGGGGGTCTCCCTATGAATCTGGCACAAGGAGTGGGGACAGTCAGGACTGTTACTCCGCCGTCTGTCCTGACGTGCGTTTCCCTGACGGCCAACACGTTGTATGCCCTTCTCTGCCCCCTGTGGATCTCTTTGGCGAAATGTCTGCGCAAGTCTTTGGTCTACTTTTTAATTGGGTTGTTTAGTAAGTGTTAAGTCCCAAGAGGTTTTTTTTTAATATACCCTGGATCTAAGCCCTTTGTTAGGTTAACAGTTTCCCTTAACGGTTTCTGTCCTAGGGGCACCGGCCGGCTCAGGTGGAGGGGCACGAAACTCTTGATCTCAGGGTCTTGAGTTCCAGCCCCATGTTGGGCATAGAGATCACAAGAAAATGAAATAATGAAATGAAATTAAATATAAAGTAAAATATAAAATAATAAGATAAAAAAAATAGCGGTGCCTGGGTGACTGTTGGTTAAGCGTCCGACTCTTGATTTCGGCTCAGGTCATGATTTTGTGGCATGTGAGTTTGAGCTGCACATCGGGCTCTGCACTGACAGTGCTGAGCCTGCTTGGGATTCTCTCTCCCTCTCTGCCTCTTTCTCTCTCTCAAAAATAAATAAACATTTTTTAAAAGCACGTGGTTTCTGCAAGTTTTAAGAAAACCTATAAAATGGTATGTATCATAGAATGAAAGTTCTTAATTAGGGGTTTATCTACCTTTTCTCTTATGAGTGACATTTGGTCACATCTAAGAACTCTTTGTTGAATCCGAAGTCAAGAACATATCCTATTTTTCTTCTAAATGCTTTGTACGTTATGTTTTCCACTTACATCTGTTCTTTCCTTTTTTTTTTTTTTTTTTTTTTTAGCTATACTTTATGGCTTACCTCACCTGCTCTCATTATTAGCATACAAGCAATGGCTTCTCCTAACTTTCTCTGCAACAATCAATCATCTTAGCTCAGGCTAAGGAGGAGGGAGGAGAGGAGAGGGAGGAGAGGAGAGGCAGGAAGGAGGGAGAGGAAGGGGGAAGGAAGGAGGGAGAGGAAGGGGGAAGGAAAGAGGGAGAGGAAGGGGAAAGGAAGAGAAGAAGGGGGAGAAGGAGGAGGAGGTGGGAAAGAAGGGATAGAAAGGGGAGGAAGGGAAGAGGGAGAGGAAGGGGAGGAGGAGGCAGGGAGGAGGGAGAGGAAGGGGGAGGGGAGGAAAGGAAGAGGGAGAGGAAGGGGAGGAGGAGGGGGAGAAGGAGGAGAGGAAGGGAAGAGGGAGAGGAAGGGGGAGGGGAGGAGGAGTGGAAGAAGGAGGGGGGGGAAGAGGGGGAGGAGGAGGAGGGGCAGAAGGGACGAGGTGGGGAGGGAGGAGGCGAAATATTTTTAAGGCGCCCAGAGAAGCAGCCCCGTGTCAGCATGGGTGACGGGAGCCCCAGAAGGCAGCTGTCCGGGTGCTTCGCCCGAGGCCCTGCACTCTGGGACCGCCAAGAAGGCCCTGGTGGGAACGGGCTCTGAGTTAGCCAGCGCGTCTGCTCCCAGGGAAGCGGCAGGACCTGGGGCCCCTCCAGGGAGTCCTGGCTCCGCTCTGCTCCCGTGCTTGTGTTTCCTGTCGGGCAGCAACGCTCAGGGGAGGCTTTTCAGTTTGGGACAGTGGGCGGATGATTTCTACCTGCCAGGACAAGACGCCCCGTGGGGAGGGCACGCCCCTGCTCTGCCCCTTTCCCTGCAGGTCAGGCTCGTCTCTGCTGGACGCACATTCCTAGGCAGGCAACCTGAGCAGGCTCCACCTGTCCACGGTCTCCACGTCTTCTACAGATTTGTATTACTTTATTGTCTGAAAAAAAATAGAAGTGACGAAGTGCCTTGACTCGGTCAGCGGGGCTCACCGATGTGAGGCCATCAAGCTGCAGGTTCCCCGGAGCTACGGTTCGGTTCATCCTCACAGAGCGGTCTCCGGAGCTCGCTGCTACGACAGGACGGGCGCGTCTGACACCTGCAGGTTTTCACAGCCCAGAACGAGCGGCGGGAACCGCGCAGGCTGAGCTCCCAGCGAAACGCAGGCACGAGATCCAGGCTGAGCTTCTCCCGGGTCCGGACTGGTTCTTCCTCGAGGATGAGTTTCCCCGTCACTAACGGGGCAAAGTTAGAAAATGCACAGGGAGATACGGGGCCCGTCAGGCACCCAACACCGCCCCCACCCTCACCCTCACTGGCGGAACCAGCTCGTCTGGGGCAAGGACCACACAGGGAATCCAGCATTTACACACTGCGGTGAACACCTGCTGTGCCCAGTGTTCCCCTGGGAGCTGATGGTGCCGCAGCTCCAAAGAGGTCGTATGTGCTCAAAAATGTGCTCCTTAACCCTGGGAGCAGAGACCCCTTCATAATCGGAAAGAAGTTTTGGATTCCGGCATCAGACCACGTACTTAAACACCCACACATCACTGCACCCGTGCGTTCTCTCAGCAACCCCCCAAGGCCCATCTCCAGCTGCTGTGGCCCCCTCCCCATCTCCGACCCTCCCCACCTCTGTCGACCCCCTCCCCATCTCTCACCCCCTCATCTCCGAAGTCCCTTCTTCCACCCCCTCCTTCTGTCCCCAACCCCCCGCCCTCAGCCCCATGTTGGGAATCCTGGCACCCGGTAATCCTGGCACCTGGTGAGGTGGGTTCACCACCCAGCCACGCATCAGATGGCCCTTTCCCAGGCGGGGGCACCTGTTCCCTGCCGAGACCCCGAGGGACCTGCCTGTGACCTGTTTCCTTTTCGGAGGCCTCATCCGGGCCTTCCTGCTCAAGGAAGCGGACGCGGAGGCCAGTGTCCAGACGGCAGAGGACAGCCTCTCCTGGAAGGGGACTCTCCGTGGGTTCGGAGAATCCCGTTCACTCGGCGCAGGCCCTACGGCCAGTCCAGGGCTCCGGGCAGCCCCTCCACCCGGGCATCGGGGGCACTCACCAAGAGCAGGCACTGAACCAGGATCCCTCTCTGGGGGACGCAGCGGCGGTGGCTGACCTCGGTCGGAGCGAGGCAACACCTGCTCTGGCACTCGTTGTCGTTGGTGCAGCGGCTCCCGTTGGGCTGGGGACACAGAGCCGGAGCCTGGCGCCCGCCTCCCGCCCTGGCCCCGGCCCCGGCCCTCCCTGCCGCGGCCCGGCCGCCGGCTCACCTTGCGCCAAGGCTGACACTGCAGGAAGATGGTCATGGGTCTGCAGGTCAGCTCGGAGCCCGAGATGCTGAGCACGCAGCAGCGGCTCCGGCATTCGGAGTGCTTGGAGCAGGCGTGGCCGTTCGGCTGCCAGCCGCGGGAGGGGAGACCCCGTGCTCTCCGCCGGCCCCCTGCCCCCTCGGCGGCCAGCTCCGGGCGGCGGGACCCTCCTCCTCCCGGTGCCGGCCAGCCCGCTCGGGCGCCTTCTGCCGGGCCCGGCCCTGGAGGGAGACGGTCTGGGTGGTGCAGAGCTTCCGTGACGCCAGGCTGCTGGGGACACAGCAGTGGCTCGGGCCCTCCAGGCGATCCTCACGGGCCAGCGCCCAGTAGGGCTTCTTGATTGAGGAACACCCGCCCCTCCTTTCCGCTTCCCTTCCAAGTTCCCGGATGTCCCAGACCTGGTGGGGCTGAGGGCGGGGGGAGCCAGCGGAAAGGGAGGGGAAGAGAACTAACGTGGTCTGTGTGTGGTGAGCCACGCGGACGGGAGGTAAACCAAGGCACAGAGGACGAGAGGAGGAGCAGCGGAGCGGGGAGGGGAAGAGCTGCCACGGACTCTCACAGCTTCTACGGGCCCAGGAGGGCGGGCGGGGTCACGTGCGGGCAGGAGCCGTGGCTGGCCCTCACCCAGGTCCTGGCCCGGCCGCTGGCGGCCCCCCCTGCTCCTGAGGCCTTTGGTGGAAGTTCTCAAGCTTCGGGTCGAAACGCCCCTTTGCAAACTCAGCAAACTACTGGGGCCCCAGAGCTGTTGTTGGTGTGGGTCCCTCGTAACGACTTTTCCCGCCGCGGGTACTCACTCAGAGTTTTACGGACTTGTGTGCAAAGTTAGTTAAAAATAGGAACTCCAGCCCGTGTTCACCTACAGAACAGCTTCTTATGAAACACAAGTCTATTTTCCAAAGCAAAGCAGAACGTGCTGAACACGGAGTGGCCCCACCGGGCGCCTGGCACCGCGCTACCTGCCTGGCTCCCCGGCCTGTGACCGTCATCGTCGGGGACCCTGTGGCCTGGGGGAGCCAGCGTCAGCTGTCCTGGGGGCCCAAACGCCCGGGGGCCTTCTTTTCCAGAGAGCCCAGACAGGATTCGTGGGGGCAGGCACCTGCGGAGAGGAGCCAGGAACGCCCGGGAGCCCGAGTGGGGGCCACCTCCGCTGGGGGGGGGGGTGCTTACCTTATGCAAATGGAACACGGTCTTGGGCCTCCAGGCCAAGGACACAGGCAGCAGATAGAGCAGCATCAGCAGACGCCTGGCGCACGCCATGGGGCTCCGGGCCTGTCAATGCCCCAGATGGCTCTCCCTGTCCCCCCACGGCACCTGCGTGGGCACCCGCTTCCTTCCCCCCTTCCCAGTCTTTCTCTCGCAAAACAGGTTCTACACAGTAACAGACATTTTCTGGAGCAGTTTTAGGACCACAGAAATTGCGCAGAAAGTACAAAGTGTTCCCATACAGCCCTCTTCCCCCTGTTTCCCTAGTATTATGTCAGCGGATGCCGGGACATCGGCTACAGTTGGTCGGGCGATAGATACATTATGACGAGTTCCCGGGTTCACTGCCGGTGCAGGACGTTCTGCCAGTTGGACGAAGGCCACCACATTAACACACAGTATTTTCACTGCCCTAAACCCTCTGTGCTCTTCCTGCTCAGCCTTGCCCATGAAACCCCGGCAGCCATGGATCTTTTGGGGGTTCTTTTTTGGTCTCGTAGCTGTGCCTTGTGCCTTCTCCCCAGTATCCCAGAGCTGGAACCATACAAGATGCAGCCTTTCCAGACTGGCTTCCTTCACTCACTTGATAGCAAATCCCTTTTTATCGCTGAGTGGAGAATGAATTTTCAACACCCCTTTCTCCTGGGAAGGATCGTGCCCTCTCTGAGTTGAACAGGAACCTCTCTGCTTGGCATCAGAGAGCACCCACGGGCTGTGCAACCCTCCTGTGAGTCCAGCCCCTATGCCCTCCCCCCCCCCCGCCCCCCGCTGAGGCAGGCAGGTTGAGCCAGGAGCCCACGCCCTGCAGTTGGGGGAGCAGGCGCGGCAGCCCCCAGGCACGGGCGAGTCTCCTGCCCCGGATGGGGGAAGATGGCCAGGAGTCCCAAGTCAGCCTCAGATCCAAGCCTCAGCCGCCCCTGCCCACGCGCAGGGTATTCGGCCGATTGTCTGGCTATTCATAAAGCTGATGGTTTGGCCTCCGACTTTGCCCCTAGTTCTTTTATCTTTTTTTTTTTCTCAATATTTCTTTATTTTGAGAGGTGGGGGAAGCGGCAAAGAGGGAGAGAGAGAGAGAGAGAGAGAGAGAATCCCAAACAGCTTCCGCATCATCAGCACAGAGCCTGATGCAGGGCTTGAATCCACGAACCGCAAGATCATAACCTGAGCTGAAATCAAGGGGCTTAACTGACAGACCCCCCCCCCCCCCCCGCAAGATGCCTCTCTTTTATCTTTTAAATTACGTGATGGAGTACCTGGGAGGTTCAGTCCGTTGAGCATCCAACTCTTTTTTTTTTTTTTTTTTTTTGAGAGAGAGAGCGGGTAGAGAGAGAGGGAGAGAGAGAATCCCAAGGAGGCTCCACACCATCAGCGCAGAGCCTGATGTGAGCCTTGGACTCACAAACTGTGAGGTCATGACCTGAGCCAAAATCAAGAGCTGGATGCCTGAGAGATGAGCCACCCAGGCGCCCCCAAGCATCCAACTCTTGATTTCGGCTCAGGTCATGACCCCGGCCGGGGGTTATGGGATTGAGCCCCGAGTCGGGCTCTGTGCTGGGCATGGAACCTGCTTCCGATCGTCTCTCTTCCTCTGCCCCTCTCTTCTGCCTGTGCTCTCTCTCTCCCTCAAAGTAAATAAATAAATAAACAGATAAATAAAACAAAACTGAAGTGATATTCACAGAACATAAAGTTAACCATTTTTAAATTTTTATAAATTAAAAAAGAATTTTCAAATGTTTATTGTTGGGAGAGAGAGAGAGACAGAGAGACAGAGCATGAGCGGAGGAGGGGTAGAGAGATAGGGAGACACAGAATCCGAAGCAGGCTCCAGGCTCTGAGCTGTCAGCCCAGAGCCGGATGCGGGGCTCGAACCCATGAACAGTGAGATCATGACCTCAGCTGAGGTCCGAGGCTTAACCGATTGAGTCACCCAGGCGCCTCCATAATTTTTTGTAAAGTAAACAATTCAGGGGCCTTCAATGCATTCTTAACAGTGTGCAAGCACCACCTCTATCTGGTTCTAGAACATTCCATCATCCCACAGTACAAGCTAGACTCCTGTTCTAGAACCCTCCTCAAGTCTGTCTTCCCGCCCTGTGGCCGTGCTCCCCTCAGGACCACCAGCTCCCAGCCCAGGGCCCACGAGCCTCAGACTCAGTCCTGCCTTTGGTTTCCGTCCCACGTGCTGCAGGCCCTTGGGGGTGGAGTGGGGGGGGGGGGGGGAACGGCTGAGCCTTTCCAGGACCTTGCTGCCCATCTATGAGGTCAGTGGTGGCCTCTTGCTGTCCCATGTCGTGTCCCCTGAACCTCTGGTTTCCAGATGATTCCAGTGAAGATGTGCTCATCTTGCCCCTTTGTTCTTTGCTGGGGTCACTTGCCCCGCAAAGCACAGTGGAAACCTGTTTGTTGTCTCCTGGTCTGTTCAGGTCCCCAGGCCAGGAGCACCTCTGACCACAAGACAAGTCCTCCTGGGGCTGGAACTGAGAAACGCAGAAGGTCCCCAGGGAGAAAGGCAGACACACCATGTCCTCGCGCGTGGGGTGACGCAGACGGACGAGGAGAGCCCGGGAGCTGGACAAAACAGTGGAGCCACACGGGACGGCCCAGGGACAGCCATTTCTGGGCAGGCTGCCGTGGGGAAGCTTGTGAGGAGGCGGGAGCCAGAGCCCATGGCAGGGTTGGGGTCAGGGAGCCAGCACGGCGGGCCCCCGAGGACTCTGTTTATCTCCTGCTCAAGTCACATCAACAGGAGCGCTAGCAGAACCGGTGAGGCTGGTATTTTCCAGAGCGCCTCCACACTTACAGTCATTTGGCCTCCACAAAAATCTCCGGAAACGACCCGCTGCCCGTGCGACACGTGAATCCCCGTGAAGACACGTTCAGCAACTCAGGACACCTCAGGCCAAAGGAGGCTATCATCATCTATCGGGTTTTTGTTTTGTTTTGTGTTTGGAAAAAATAGCAAATCACAGCACACATCAGCTGAGTTTCGGGCTTTCTGTAATCTTATACTTAAATTTATCTGCAGTCCGTTTGAGATCGTTCAGAAGTCACAAAAGCATTGCTAGACCATTTTGTTCCCGAGTTCTGCTAATTGGTTTCAAAAGAGGTACAACAGCATGAACGCGGAGCCCTATTCTGATCTGCAGCCACCAAAGAATGACAAAGACACGGGAGAGGAGAGCAGAGGGAGGCTGCTGGGCGCAGCACGAGCAGGGCCAAAGCTCTTTCACTTTTTACCTTCGGAAAAGCACTTCGAGGTCTATTTCAGCGTGCGCGTGCTACCGGTGTTTAAACGTTTTCCGCTCAAGAGCAGCAGCTGGCGGTCAGGACATTCCTGTGCCGCGTGTGGCCCCAGATGCCGGCAGGTGTGATGTGTGAGCTTGTGGGTTCCCCGCACGGCCCGCACGGCGAATGGGGAGGGCGAGCGAAGCCTTCTGGGGTGGCCTCCGCGCGTTCCGGGCCGCTGAGGCCGCCCACCTGGCAGCTCCTGCCAGCACCTCCCAGACCCCCAGGCCCTGGAGGCCACCGAACTTACGGAACATTCAGAAACAGCTCTTACGAGGTCGCCAAGTATCTCCCTGATGCAACCCAAGACCCACCTTTTGGTCCTGGAAGACTGAACACACAGGCGGACGATGGCCGGACCGTCTTTGAAACTGGGACTCGGCCCCCGGGTCGCAGCAGCCAACCCGGAAGCCAACTGCCATCTCTCAGCTGGCCCTCGGGGACCAGCACTGGGCCAGCGGCTGCAGTGTCCTCAAGTCAGGACCAGCCCGCGAAGCCAACGATGCCCCCTGAGCAACCATGGGACACCCGTACCTGTCCGCCACGGCTGCATAACAAACACCGTGAGCGGGGTGGGTTCAATCACGGTTTGTTCCTCACGGTCCTGGAGGCTGGAGGTCCAGATCCGGGTGTGGGTGGGGCTGTCCCTTCCGGGGCCCTTCTCCTGGGGTGTGGACACATCTCCCTGCGTCATGCTTACGCACCGGGCCGCGTTCCACTCTGCTGACCCCTGGGCCTCTGTTCTCCTGATCCATAAGCTCCATGAGCCAGCGCTCGAGGGACAGTGGAAGGGCTGTGGGAACTCTTTTATACTTATATATATAAAGATTTTTGAGAGAGAGAGAGAGAGAGAGAGACAGTGCAAGCAGGGGAGGGGCAAGAGAGAGGGGGACAGAGGATCTGAAGTGGGCTCTGTGCTGACAGCAGTCTGACACGGGGCTCGAACTCGCAAGCCACAAGATCATGACCTGAGCTAAAGTCAACTGACTGAACCACCCAGGCGCCCCTTTCTGTCCCCTCACTGCAGGTCAAGGCTCTCAGATGCCCCTAAGCACATGTTCCAGAGAAATGACACTAGACAACAGAGTCGGATAAACATTCCCGAAAATAAATGGGCAAACCTGTAGCCACTGTATCAGTCTTGAAAGTCTTGCCTCCATATTACATCAAATGTGAAGAATATGAGTAATACAACTATATGAAAGCGGGATTTAAATCACAACTTGAATATTTAAGAATTTAAAACTTGCCGTGTTTTTTTGTGCTTTGAACAGGGCAAAAAAAACCTTTATGGTCTCTGATTTCTCATGGGCCCTTGAGAAGTTCACAGGCCGTTTATAAAACTGGGCCTGATGTGCCTGGTCAAACAGCCATGCCCCACAGACACCCACTGTCCCCACGGAGCGGCTCCAGCCCATGCCGCCCATGGCAGCAACAAGGCCAGAGCCAAGAGGTGGGCGCAGCCCAGGTGTCCAGGGTGAAGGATAAACAGAACGTAGTCCATCCATACAATGACATGTAATTCACCTGAAAAAGGAGGGAAATCCTGACACGTGTCACAACCTGGCTGGGCGCTGAGGACATGATGCTGAGTGAAATAAGCTGGTCCCAGAAGGACAGACACTGCAGGCTTCCGCTCGTAGGAAGGCCTTAGAGCAGCCAGATTCGTAGAAGCAGAGGGTAGAAGGTGGGTGCCGGGCGCTGGGCCGCCGTCAGTGTGGAGCGGGACAGAGCATCAGTCTCGGAGGGCGACAGTGCTGGACGTGGACGGTGGCCCCGGCAGGGCGGTGCGGGGGTACCTGGTGCCCCTGAACTGCGCCTGTCACGGTGTTTACAATGGGAAAATTTTTATGTGTATCTCACTGCCGTAAATCAAAGGCTACCGGCACTACTCAGAGGCCCGGGAGGCCCTGAGGCGTAGCTGTTCCTGAACTTGGAAGAACAGGGCATTCACAGCCCCTGCTTATTCTTAAATATTCTTTTATTTATTTATTTTTAATTTTTTAATATTTTATTTATTTTTGATAGAGAGAGACAGAGCACAAGTGGGGAAGGGGCAGAGGGAGAAGGAGACACAGAATCCAAAGCAGGCTCCAGGCTCCAAGCCGTCGGCACAGAGCCTGATGTGGGGCTTGAACTCACAAACCGCGAGATCATGACCTGAGCCGAAGTCGGACGCTCAACCGACCGAGCCACCCAGGCGCCCCTTAAATATTCTTTTATTCATGAAGTCTCTTTCCTTGGATATTTGTGTATAAATCTCTCAGAGCAGACATCTTTCCACAGTCTTTCCTTCCAAACCTCAACACCAAAATATGATTCCATAGTATCTCAATCTGGCAAATAAAAGCTTGATGCCAGGGGTGCCCGGGGGGCTCGGTCACTTGTGTCCGACTTCAGCTCAGGTCAAGATCTCACGGTTCGTGAGTTCGAGCCCCGTGTCAGGCTCTGTGCTGACAGCTCAGAGCCTGGAGCCTGCTTCGGATTCTGTGTCTCCCTTTCTCTCTCTGCCCCTCCCCCTCCCCCACTGTGATCTCTCTCTCTCTCTCTCTCTCTGTGTCAAAAACAAACTTATTTAAAAAAAACCTTGATGCCAAATCTTGCCAGAAATCACAGACGCCAATAAATTATTCCCTGAACTGTGACTCCCATATTTCGAGCACGAACCCCTCACACTGGGGCCTTACCCGCCCTGCCTCCTTTGCCACCTCCAAGGAAAGGCAGCGTGGCCCGGACCGGGGCAGTCGGCCCAGGGCAGCAGCCTCCGCACGCTTACACACAGGGAAGCAGACCACACGGGCAAATGCGTGAGGCTGGACACTGCTCGCAGAAAATCTCTCCCTGGCTGCTGAGAACTGCTCAAGTGTTCAGTGCTCCTACCTTTCTATCGTGGGCTCCACCTGCCCCTCTGTAAGGGAGACCGGCCAAGCCGTAACTCCAGAACAGACTCCAGCCCCCAAGGGAGAATCCACAGGACCAAGGCCGAGGGAGTCCCGGGCAAAGCGCCACAGACTCACCAGGGCGAGGCCCACCCTCCTCTCCTACCTCCTTCCTGGCCCCACCTTCCAGCTGACCAGAGTCCCCCCCCCTCTGCAGGAAGGACCGGATGGAAGCAGACGAGGCCGGGCCACACAGGAGCCCAGGAAGCTGACCACAGCTGCTGCAGGCCAACCGGCCAGACAGCCAGCACTGGGTCAGTGGCTGTGGCTTCCCCAGGCTTTCCCCTCCTCCGACTCAGGACCAGTCAAATATGCCCTTAACCGATCTAGCGGGATGCTCCCACCCCACCCCACCCCCAAGTCCCCTGGGGGCACCTGCACCAGCCTGGCACCACCAGCATCCCCACACACCTGCCTGTGGGTGGCCGGATGCCAAGCAGGGGTTTGTTCTCATGGGGGGTGGTCTTCGTTTCTCTCTGCGGACGTCGTCATTCAGTAAACATGTATTTACTCACTGTTGACTATATGCGAGGCTCTGCCCAGGGAAAGATTGCGTGTGCCCGCCCCTCCTTGCCCCCAAGAGTGCTTGGTCTAGTTTGGGAAATGGTCGTGTCAACAAAGAGATCAGGCAGAAGGAGGTGGGTGGATTTAGAGCCAGGAGGGGGGTGTCGGGAGCTGGGACGGTTAGCGGTTAGCGAGCGGCCCCTGGCGGCGGGTGGGCAGCCGCGTCTGGACCTGCAGCCGGCGGGAAGCGCTTCAGGACGCGGGGCGGGGTCGGGGCTGGCGCAGGAGTGAGGGGCAGGCGGGGGCGGGGGGCTGGGCGAGAACCCAGAGCGACCCCGGCCCGTCGCGACTGGGGTGTCGGGGATCCGCGTTCGCGCAGCGTTAACAACGCGCGCCAGAGCTCGGTGGCCTGAAAGGGCAGTTGGTCACATCATCTCTCCGGGCGTGTGGGTTGGCCGGGCGCACGGCAGGGGCCCTGCGGAGCCTGAGCGGCTCTGCGAAGCCTGAGCGGCTCTGCGACCCAGCCTGGGAATCGGGCCACGAGCAGGAGGGAGCCCCGGAGGCAGTGGGCGGAGACGCAGGCGTGGCCGGGGGTCCTCCGGGGGCAGCTGCGGGGTCGAGGGGAGCAGAGTGGGGGCTGGGGTTTCCTTTAGAAGCGGTGAGTGTTCTAAAATTAGGTTGTGATGTTTGTACCACCGTGTGAATATACTAGAAACAATGAATTCCGTACTCCAAATGGGTAAATTGTATGGCGTGTGAATTTTATCTCAATAAAGCTGTTTAGAAAAGGAAATCTAATTTTATTTTTACTTGGGACTTTTACTTATAACCAAGCTGTTTTTACATTGTTATTTACAGATATGTTTATTCTATTCTTGCCGTAGAGTACTATTTCCGGTTAACCAAACGTCTTAAAATTCAGTTGAATAACTTTATTTTTTCACTTGTAAAAGGCCTTTTTAAGTAAAAAAAAAAAAAAAAAAAAAAAAAAAAAAAAACACAAAAAAACTATTATGAGACTCACTCCTCCTAAGACTAACTTCTTTAACGTCTTTGAAAGTTTCATGCAAATTATAAATTTAAAAAATATTTTTTAATTTTTTAATGTTTATTTTTGAGAGAGAGAGAGAACATGAGTGGGGGAGGAGCAGAGAGGGAGACAGAATCTGAAGCAGGCTCCAGACTGAGCTGTCAGCACAGACCCCGATGTGGGGCTCTCACTCGTGAACCACAAGATCATGACCTGAGCCGAAGTCCGAGGCTTAATCAAGTGAGCCACCCAGATGCCCCTCAAATTATAAATTTTAATGGACACCGTGGCTGTCCTTACAAATTCCGTGGTTAGGGTGTACACGGGTTTTCTCCCAGCCTGGAGAGTTTGCCTGGTGTTTTCATTTGATTTTTTTTAATGTTTATTTTTGAGAGGGAGGGAGAGAGAGGGCAAGCTTGTGAGGGGCAGAGAGAATCCCAAGTAGGCTCCACACTGTCGGTGCAAAGCCTGATGTGGGGGCTCGAACCCACAAGCCGCGAGATCATGACCTGAACCGAAATCAAGAGTCCCACACTTGGGGCACCTGGGTGGCTCAGTCTGCTATGCGTGCAAGTTCACCTCTGGCCATGATCTTGGGGTTTGCGGGTTTGAGCCCCGCATCTGGCTCTCAGCTGTCAACGCAGAGCCTGCTTCTGATCCTCTGTCTGCGCCCCTGCCCACTCTTCCTCTCCCCCGCTTGTTCTCTCTCAAAATAAATAAATAAACTGTAAAAAAAAAAAAAAGTTAATTAGATGCTAAATGAATTTCACCTAAATAAAGCTGTAAGAAACGTGTCATTTTGTGAAATACCAAAATAACGAAATGGGGCGAAGATATAAAAGGGTTCAAAAAAACCCACAACCACTTCGGTTTGCAAAGAAAGCGGAAATGGATGGAAGCGGGTAAAAGCAGTTAGGGGCCTCAGCCGAAGTCCAGGACAGACGCCAGGGCTGGGCGGCTGGGTGGAGGAGGGGCGAGAACTGACGGCTCAGAGCGCGCCCGTGGCTCAAGCAAAGGGGCCGTCTGGGCAAAGGAAAGGACCCAGGTTTGTGCGAGCCTGGCGGGGGCGGGGGGCCGGGGGTCTCTGCCGAGCTGCGGAGAATCCAGGACTGCCCATCGGAAATCCCCTCCTGAGACACCTAACCCCCCACGGTGTTCGAAGTCAGGGCACTGGACACAGGGACAGCCCCTCGGGGTCAGGGCGCGCCGCCGTCAGACGCCGCCGGAGACGCCAGGAGGCCTGCGGAGCCTCGCCAGGTCTTCCTCCCGCGTCTCAACAATGTCCCCGCGGCTCCGTGTCCCACCCCAGGGACGTGCGGGCCCCCGGGGCGGGTGGGGCGAAGGCCGCCGCCCGCGCTGTGCCCGCGCCGGGCCCACCTGGAGACACCTGCCAGGTGCGCCCCCGCGCGCCCCAAGGCCGCGCGGCCCCGCAGGGGTGAGGGGCGGGGCGCGCGAGGCCACGCCCCGGGGCGGTGCCGCGGGGCTCCCCTGCCCGCGCCCCGAGCCCGCAGGGTGCGCCCGCGTCGCGCCCCGGGCGGAGCTCCGGGCCATGGCGGCCGCCGAGCCCAAGCCCCCCGCGGGGGCGGCCGCGGCCGGGCGCCTGGCCCGAGGCTGCTGGTCCGCGTTCTGGGACTACGAGACGCCCAAGGTGATCGTGGTGAAGAACCGGCGCCTGGGCGTCGTGTACCGCGCGGTGCAGCTCCTCATCCTGCTCTACTTCGTGTGGTGGGTGCGGCGCGGCCGGGGGCGGGGGGGCGCGGGGCCTCGGGGCCCCGGGAGGCGGCGGCCGGCGGGGGGAGGGTCCCGGGTCGCCTCCAGCGCGGCCCTGCCGTCCCGCAGGTACGTGTTCATCGTGCAGAAGAGCTACCAGGACAGCGAGACGGGCCCCGAGAGCTCCGTCATTACCAAGGTCAAGGGCATCACCTTCTCCGAGCGCAAAGTGTGGGACGTGGAGGAGTACGTGAAGCCCCCCGAGGTGCGCCTGCCCGCCCCGCCCGCGGCCGCGCACCCCGGGACGGTACCGACCACCCCCTCTCTCTGAGCCTCGGCCGACCATCCCCTCTTTCTGAGCCCAGGGAGGCAGCGTGTTCAGCATCATCACCAGGATCGAGGTCACACCCTCGCAGACCCTCGGAACCTGCCCGGAGGTGAGGCCTGGCGGAGGGCAGAGCTGGGGCAGAGGGAGGGGCCCTGCCTGCCTGGTCAGCTTGCCCCAGAAGGCTCGGGGCCCCTGACCCAGGCGGCTCCTCCCTAGAGCGTGAGGGTTAGCAACGCCTCCTGTGACACGGACGAGGACTGCGGGGCGGAACAGCTGGACATGCTGGGAAGCGGTCAGTGCGCGCCGGCTGGGGGTGGGGCGGGGCGGGGCCCCTCGCCCCCTGAGCGTCCATCTGCCCGCAGGCCTGCGGACCGGGCGCTGCGTACCCTACTACCAAGGGTCGGCCAAGACCTGCGAGGTGTGGGGCTGGTGCCCGGTGGAAGACGGGGCGTCGGTCAGGTGCGCACGCCCAGTGACCCCACCTAGCTGGGATGCAGCTGACACCCCAGCACGACTCTATTTTGCTCCTTTCTCTCCTCACTGGCCAGGACTGGGGATGTGCCGGGGAGGGGTTCGGGGTGGGGGAGACTAAACACACCCAGTCTGTGCCTCCTCAGCCAATTTCTCGGCAAGATGGCTCCGAATTTCACCATCCTCATCAAGAACAGCATCCACTACCCTAAATTCCAGTTCTCCAAGTAAGAGCCACCAGGCTGTGGTGACCACGGGCCGGGATGGGAGCTACGTCCTGGGAATGTGGCGTTTGTGGGTTACAGAGCTTCTGCCCCCTCCCCACCTGATGTGGCTGGGCCCTGTCCTCAGAGGCAACATCGAGCACCGGAAGGACGGCTACCTGAAACGCTGCACATTCGATGAGGTCTCCGACCCCTACTGTCCCATTTTCAAGCTGGGCTTCATCGTGGAACAGGCAGGGGAAAACTTCACGGAGCTGGCACACACGGTGAGGCGGGCAGCCGAGGGAGTGGGCAGCCGCGGGAGTGGGCGGGCCAGCTCTCCTCCAGGTGCTGGCTCCTAGCTGCAAACGGAGGGTCTCCATTACAGCCAGCCCCCTTTGCGGTCTTGGCCAACCCTGGCCCTGTTCGGGCAAAGGAAAGAGAAACACAATCGGCCGACTGGTCTGGGCATGCATGGCTGCTGCTAAATTATTGACTCCTGGTCACACGGCTGGCCACCAGCATACCCTTGTGCTTCAGAAGCGGGGCGCTCGCCGGGCACTCCTGGCTCTCGGCCCTGAGCGGCCCGAGGTGCCCCAAGATGAGCACCCCGTGCACAGTCTCAGGGCAGGACCCACGGCTCTTGGGGGTCCTCTGTGCGGCCTCCCTGACACCCATCCCTGTGCCCACTTCTGGGCAGGGTGGTGTCATCGGGGTCATTATCAACTGGGACTGTGACCTGGACCTGTCAGCGTCAAAGTGCAACCCCAAGTATTCTTTCCGGAGGCTTGACCCCAAGCACGTCCCAGCCTCGTCTGGCTACAACTTCAGGTACCTTGGCCTTGGGACGCCTGGGTCCTCATCTGCCCTGGCTGTGGTGGCTCTAAAAGAACAGGGCAGGTGCTCCAAGGTCCAGGGGAGCTTCCCATCTTGGGTGATGGGTGGGCGCCCGCCACCGTGCTCCTCAGGGTCATGCTGTCCCAGGTTTGCCAAGTATTACAAGGTAAACGGCAGCGCCACCCGCACGCTCATCAAGGCCTATGGGATCCGCATCGACGTCATTGTGCACGGACAGGTAGGCCAGCCTGCTTTGCCCAGGGCCCAGCTGGCATGGCCTCATCTCCCCCACCCTCCCTTGAGCCCCACCTGCCCCGGACCCAACAACCATCTAAGGCAGGGAACTTCAGCCTGATTCTCTCCCAAGGCAGGGAAGTTCAGCCTGATTCCCACCATCATTAATCTGGCCACAGCACTGACCTCCATCGGGGTGGTAAGGAAATGCATGCTGGGCACGGGGGGCTTGGGTGGGGGGGTCTCCTGGGCCCTCACGTGTCGGTCTTGCTGGCCCAGGGCTCCTTCCTGTGTGACTGGATCTTGCTGACGTTCATGAACAAAAACAAGGTGTACAGCCATAAGAAATTCGACAAGGTGTGCACACCCAGGCGCTCCTCTGGTAGCTGGCCTGTGACTCTGGCTCTTGTTTTGGGCCAGGCTCCTCCCCCACCCTGTCCCTGCTCTGCAGACCCAGGCCAGTCCCTGGCCGCCCCGCCCCCATGGCCTTGCCCTGCCTCTGCCCCTTCTGAGCAGATGGCCGACACCCCTGAGCAGACTGTGGGACCAGAGTTGGGTGCCTCCGAGCCTTCCCGGCAGGACTCCACACTCACGGACCCCCGAGGTTTGGCCCAGCTCTGAGCCCACCACATGCCTTCCATCATGCTGTGTCCAAGGCGGGCCTGATGGGGTCCTGAAGTCTGGTCCCGAGACCAAGCCGCCAGCTCCCCTGGGCCCTGCCCATGCACCTCAACACGCTCTGAGAAGCTGGGAACGAAAGGACCCCCCATGCAACCGGGCAGTGGGCGGGCACGAAGTGGGTGGCACCGGATCCTGGCTGGCCCCTCAACGTCCCCGGGCCTGGAGGAAGGGGTAAACTCCTGCCTCCTCCTCCTCCCTAGCTGACCTCCTCACAAACTTCTCACCCCTCCCCACCCAGACCCTTTGCTTGCTTCAATAGCCAAGAAGTCACATACCCAGAGTCCAATAAACCTGTGTCCAGAACCTCTGGCCTCATTTTTTGGGAGAAGCATCTTGAGGTCCTGAAGACATAGGCAGTAGAGGGTTCTCGCGCATGGGAGCTGTGGGTGCCTCTGGTCTGGTCTGTCCTCTAATCAGCCTGGGTGCAGACTGCATGTTGCGTCCAAGCAGGGGGACAGGGGGGCAGGCAGAGACTGGGTGCACGAGGAACCCAGCACCTGCCCTTCAGCCAGCTTGCTTACCAACCTCCTGGGGTGGGGGGGGTGATCCCAGAGCCACCCTCAAAACACGTGAAAGGATGGGGACTCTGGAGGAAGGGAGACAAGGGGTAGGTGAGGGAATTTGAAACAAGGACCCAGGCGGGGCAAGAAGTTGGTGCTGGGGGAGGGGGATGGTCATGGTGAGGTTGAGGGGGAGCACAAGCCAGCAGATAACTAGTTACCACACCCTCAGATGCCACAATGGTCATTATATTCAGTGGCGCTGCCTGGTGCCTGTCTGGCCAGGCCCCCCTCCCCCAGGGGCCGCCAGAACTTGGCTGGGTGGCGGTTCCCCTAGCAACACGGATGGTGAGCACACAGGTCTATGGCAGCACATGCTGTGCTTTGCACAGACTCCCTCAGCCAGGATCCCTCTTCCGAGGTTCAGCGATAGCTCAGGGGGTCCCCATGTCCAAATCATGCTGGCAGGTGGCCAGAGCTGGCCATCTCACCTGCCCACACCCAACAGGGGGGCCAGCAACGGCACACACCTGAGAAGCACCCCTCCCCCCCCCCCCACGGCCACCTTGAGGTGAGGATTCCTCAGTCACCCAAATGCCTACAATACCCTGTGTCTGGCTCCCTGATGTCCAGTTTTGGAGAAACTGGCTTTTCCAGTTGGGGCTGGGCTGCAGCTCAAGAACCATGGCCAGGGGTTCAGGTTTCCCATTCCCAAGCACGAGAGTGACCCCAGGACCCTTTGCTGTCCCAAATGCTCCAATCCCTAAGCTGGCTTCCGAGGGACCCACCCGGCACCCTCTGGCCCTGTTGTAAGGACAGGGAGTGGTATCCAGGCCCCCAGCCCCTCCCCTCTCCTCTCCGGGGACATCTCTGCTCTCTGCTGCACTTCCAGGAAGCCTAGTTAGCTCCCCTCCCCATCCCAGCCCTAATTTGATTTGATCTCCATCTGGGGGCTGATGCGGGCTCTGTCCACCTTCCAGCCAGTGTCAGGTTTCTCGTGGCCACAGGGCCCGGGCACACCCGGAGCACAGGACCCAGGAGCCAATGCACCCAGTTGCAACAGAGGTCAGTCTTCTTTCTGTCCTCGCACAAACACATGTAAAAATTTTCAGGAATGCAAAATCCAAAGAGTAAAACTGAAGTTAAAGTGTAAAATACTAGGAGATACTTGGAGAAGTCAGGCAGCAATGATGAACTCGAGCCGGGCCCCAGAGTGGACGCTGGCCCACGGCTTCCGTACGGCCTCCCTGGAGGCTGCCCATTTGGGGTCTGAGTTTATGATTCAGTTAGCCTGTGTGTTGCCTTGCCAACCTGGCCATTCTTCTTTTTCCACTTCCAGTCTCATTTAGTTAAAAATGAAGCGTGAGGCGCCTGGTGGCTCGACTCTTGATTTTGGCTCAGGTCATGATTCCAGGGTTGTGGGGTCGAGTTCCGTCAGCGGGGAGCATGGAGCCTGCTTAAAATTCTGTCTTTCATCCTCTGCCCCTCCCCCATCCCGCTCACGCTTCCTCTCTAAAATAAAAAAATAAAACCTAACTACTAAAATGAAGTGTGAAGTTGGGTCTTTTGTGCTGGGGCAGGTGACGACAGAGGGACCAGCTCAGCAAAGTCTCCTGAGGACACTGGGACGCAGACTCCCCTGTCTGGGCCTCCCCCCCTTTTCCAGCCCCACCACAGGGTCAGCGAAGAGTGAGGTCCCACATCTCCGCGCTGCACCGGCTCTCTGAAGAAACTGGTGGCAAGTGTCCAGGTTTAAAGGGGCCATGGTCCCGACTGACCCTCTCTGCAGGTGAGGGCCGCTGACCCTGGGCGTGCATGCCCCGAGTGGCCCCTGGAGGACGGGCAGGCCCGCAAGGGCCGGAGGTCTTGGACTCTGAAGCTAAAAAGCCAGAGCAGAACCGCTAGAAGCCCAACAAAACTGCTGCTGCCGTTTTATTCCCGTCTCTTCCCCCGACCAGATCCCTCAAAGCGGAAGGAAAAAACCGACTGTCTTGCATGTGAAGGATTTCCCTATAAACCCAAGTGCTAACAGATGACGTTAAAGCCGGTGACAAACACGTGCGTCCTCCCACCCATGTGCGGCAGTCTGAGCCAGGTGCTCGTGTCTGTCCCCACCCCCACCTGCAGGTTCAGAGGGCAAGGGTGCCACACCCGATTCCAGATCTTGCTGCTGCAGACAAGGTGACTGCCATGATGCAGGCCCCACCCCTGCAGACCCTACACTGACCAGGAAGTCTCCAGACAAGAAGCCTAAGTCCTGGGAACACATTGTGGGAAAGATGTCCAGGTCCCCTCAGGGTTTGGCTCCGGATTCCCTGGAACAGGCCCACATCCTGCTGGCATCCAGCTATGAGACCGTCTCCGTGGTCACAAGTGATGAGAAACGAGGGCTGCAAACCCCACTAGTCATCACCAGACAGAAGACCCCCCTCAACAGCAGAGGAGAGAGTGACAGAGCGGGACCACAGGGAGGGCTGTCCACTCAGCAGGAACCGCCCTGGAGACCCCTCTCAGGCCAACAGTGGGCTGCCCTGACCACAGCTGGTGGCCTAGGCAGCCCCAGGTGGAGCCACTTCCTGCTCTGGCTGGCTCGTGCTTCTCTATGTGACCTGCTCCTTTTCCTCGGTGCTCCGTCCTGGCCAGGGTCACGAGTCTGGAAGTCAGGGCAGGGAATGGGGTCGCTGCTCGACTCGCTAATGGCCCAGCTGAAGGTTCTTCTGCAGCAGCCACTCCAGGGTCTCCATGAGGTACGACATGCCATAGTGCTGGGCGATGTTCTGGAAGATTCTAATCTGGTCCATGAAGACCTGCAGAAATGACCAGAGGAGGCACAGGGATGCAAGGCACAGGCTCGGGTGTGTAGGGAGAGGGAGAGAGGCAGATGGCAGAGACCAGAAAGGGCAAATGGGGGGGGGGGGGCAGCCAGGCCAGCCGTGGGACCCCCACCTTGGTGCGGATGGTGAGGGCGAAGTCCCCGGCACAGCTGCAGTACACAGGCATGTTGGTCTCCTTCACACCCTGGCACTTGAGGCAGATCTGCAATGAGGAGCAGCCCTGGTCACCAGTGTCCCCTTCTGGGCCTGTGGTGGCCAGTGGTAGCCAAGAGCTCGGCATGCCCACCCACCCCATGGCCTTCAACTCAACCAGGAAAGACCAATACTTTGTAACGGGATTTATCCAAACATGCCAGCTGCTTCCTAACACCTTCCCGGGGGGGCGGGCGGCACTGCACCCTTGCCTCTGAGTCCCAGGGACCTCACCCCTGTGCCTTCCTTGGGTCTCCCTATTCCATCAGAGCAGATGTGGGCTGTTCCCTGCCCGGGCCCCGACGCCCCTTCACATCCTCTCGTCAAGAACACCCCTCTATCTAATGCTGACAACGTCCCTGTTTCTCTCTCTCTTCCCTGTTTGTTGTCTTTACACTTGCCATGACTCTCACACTCCATCCTGCTCACCAGCTACCCTCTTCCATTACAACAAAAGGTGCATGGAGCCAGCACCCGCCCCTGCAGGGGCCCCAGAGATGTGTGACAAGCAGTCAAGAGGAGCCCTGATCCAAGGGCTGGCCACCTCAGAGCACTGAGTCGGGACTTGAGAACTGTGCACACCTGTGGCTTCTCGGGGTGCAAACCGCTCATCAGGAAGCCCTCTGCCCGCTGGAGAGGGGGCTGGGGTGGAGTCCCCCACGCCAGGCCTGCCACTCACCAGGTCCTGCAGAGTGAAGGCCATCAGTTTCTTCTGCACGGCTTCCACCAGGGCCATCTCGATGACTGATGAGTCATAGGCAACCAGGCAGTTGGAGCAGAGCCACTGAGGCAGCACAGCCCCGTCCTAGGCAGGGGAGGAGGGGGCCGGGTCAGCGGTCCGCCCAGCCTTCCTTGGCAGCCAGGGCTTCCCAGGGGCTGGGCAGAGACCGTGCGGAGCCAGCTGGGGAGCCGGGGGGAGGGGGCTGCCGGCCCGCACGCACCACGGTCACCGCCACCGTCTATCAGGACACCGCACCGGCACACAGGAAAGGTGTCTGAGAGCCTCCCGGCCCCGCCCACCTGAGAGAAGGAGGGCTCTTTGCACAGGTCCAGGTCCCGGCAGAAGTTACAGCTGCGGCAGATGACCTCAGGGAGCACGTAGGAACGGCAGGGGTCTCGGAACTGGGCCTCCTCTGAGAACTCGCCAACGTCCACCAGGCGCAGCAGGTCCCGGTTCAGCTTGTTCACCTGGTTCGTGATGTTCGTGTCCAGAGACAGAACCTACGAAGAACAGAGCATCAGTGATGGCCTCGCGGGCCGGTCTCTATCGGGAGCGGAAAAGCCTGCAGCGGACTCTTCAGGCTGCAGCTTCTCAGCACCGCGCCCTCCCTCTCCCGCTGGAAGTGAGGGGCGCTTCCTCAGTGCGGCCCTGCGAGCAGGTTTCCGTCAGCTCCGGGGGACGGGGGCACCACGTGCTCTTCCTGTCGTCCTTCCCGGCTCCCTCCTCCTCAAGGACAGGAAGTCCTAAGTCTGCGGGGCTGCACGGTCTCATCGGCAGAGTGCGTGCTCTCAGCCCCGACGGTGGGGGTTCCCGTGCCAGCCCGGAGCCCGCTGGGAAGCCTGGCTCTCGTGGTGGTGCCTGCAGAACCACAGGTGAGGTGTCTCCTCCTTTTGTCCATAATGGAGAGGACAGGACAGGACAGACCTCTTTAGAGGTCCCTCCCACCCCTAAAACTCTACTGTCCCAGCTCAACACCAAGAACACCACAGAACCAAAGCCCTCTTAGAAGACATTTTTGGGAGAACTATTTATGGTCATATTCGAAGCCCGCCACCCCATCCAGTGAGACAAGTAGATTTCAGCAAGCAGGTAAATTTGCAAGTATGTATAATGAGGAGCGACAG